>NC_069365.1:65296250-65928500 GCF_021730395.1 Mercenaria mercenaria
ATGTATGCATGTATTTGTAATGAAAGTGATTATTAAAGTAACGTAATAGAAAGCAGTGCCTGTATATCATTCTTTTACAATTTGATCAAAGTTGGATCAAGTTGAGGAGCTAATATCCGAATGATATTTCTTTACGTGTAAAGATATTGAGAGCGTTTAATGGGGTCAGTTCTTAACGTCTGATCATATTTTAATGTTGAAATGTTGACGGGGTCAATTCTGAACGTTGAAAAAGGACATATAGTGTCTATTTTCAACGGGGTCAGTATCATCAAGCTACTGCGCCTTAAAACTGTCGTACCGGCATTGTTGCGGGGGTGGGGGGAGTCAATGACAAATCAGTTGTACATCACATATCTTGCGCATATACTCACTGATAACTTGTTTTTCATTTCAAGACAACTTACCAGGCTTAATAAAGTCTTAGATTGCGCTTGGCTATTCAGTAGAGTTTTGTTTTCTAAAGAATTTGTAGCTATTAGAGTGTGTAAATTAAATGAAGTCATCTATAAAGCCACCTACAAGAAAATGAGATCAAAGTAAGATACCTGTACGAAAAAAGGACCTGTTTTACAGCTGTAAAACGTCTGTAAAAGACCTGTATTTTGAAATTACAACTGTAAAAGACCTGAAAAAAGAAAACTGATCAGAAATACAGTTAAAATTTTCAGGTGTAAAATATGAAGGTCTCAATTTACAGCTGTAAAATATTTACCGTTGAAAGTTACAGCTGTAAAATGGTCATGTCTCAAACTTACAGCTGTAACATTTTTGGAGGGAAACATGAGTATTGTCAGCCATCTTTAATGCATTTTGGCGGGATATAACTGAAATTCACACAGACATCACATCTTGTAAAATTTTGGAATTTAAAGCGGTATAGAGTAAGTGCAGATGTTTTATTATCTATTATAGTTGTAAAAGGACATGTATAAGTACATACATTAATTATTTACTCTATACTGGAAGCCGATAAGTTTAAAAGAAATAATTACAAGATTGTCATATGTTTTCATGACTGACAAAGAAAGTTTTATAAACAAGATCTGCATATTTTCTACTTTGTATCCTACTCTTGAATTTTGCTGTTGCCAGCTATACTGTAATCATACCACATATACTTTACGTACTAGATCATTTATTTTACCATTTTCATAGTAATTGCTACCTTATCTAGAGAATTGCAATTCATCCTAAAACTTTTTGCACTTCTACTTTCGTCCCTTAAAATAATGCCCTCTTTTTCAATACCTATAATATTTCTACAGCTGTAACTTTTGGGCATTTTTACAGCTGTAACTTTTTTCATTTTTACAGCTGTAACTTTTTTTACAGGTGTAGCTCATTTGCATATTTCGAACTGTTTTACAGTCGTTTGACAGCTGTAAATTGAAATCTACAGCTGTAAAATCAATATTGTTATATAAAAACTACAGGTGTAAATTTGGAATAAGCATGACTGTTTTTTTTAACAAAAATACAGGTCTTTTACAGTTGTAAAATTTCGTACAGGTAACCACTATAAAGTTACCGTTCAATGTATTCATATTGTTTTTGTTTTTTTTTTTATATTTTTCTATCAAACGTTTATATATACAATCCTAATTACATATAGCAGAAAGGTTAATCCGTATTCAGACTGGGGATTGTGGTGGAATTATATTCTGCAGTTACAGATATTTAATCAATATGCTTGCCCACGCTGATTCCTTTAATATATTTTAACTATCGTTTAGGTAGATTGTTTCTAACAGACCACGCCGGAAACCCCACTCCTCGCACCTCTTGCCAAGCTATCTGAATGAAAATTCTTTAGAAATAGATCAAGTCGGGACGTAAACCATACATATTAAATTTTATACTTGTTCTGAACATTTGTGAAACTGGACTGGTGATATTTGATATTATTTAACCTTTATCGTTGGAATTTTATGCTTGGACTTTTGACTCCATACATACCGGAAGTGAGTGATCGATGTTCCTAACAGAGATTGACTTCTGTGTCTGTCTCATGTTTGACCTACAATTGTAACCAGTAGAAATATTTGAGTTTCTATTGAACAATCACTACTAGGTATTAATAATAGATTGATCACGGAAACAGGATGGTCTGTCATGTAAACACAGGCAGACGACACATTTATACACGTGGGCTAAAGATAATATCTAATGTGTTTCCTTTGTATTTGTGTCATAATGTGATAAAATAATAAAAATGCTAAAGATCATAAATAGTAGGCACATTTTCAGGTTTTGCGTTCATTCAGGTTTCATTGTATACACGAACCATACAAACTAGAAATTTCACCGACAAAATCTAAAATGTCTGGAGTAAATTGACTTTCTGACCGGACTCAGTAATGCCTCTTTAGATATAATAATAGATCGACTGTTGGACTGGATTCAGAAGTACCCGAATAGCACTTTAGAAAGCCTGTTCAATTTCCCTTTTGGCATAACAAAACTGTATGGTTTTAGCTCTGATATGAAAAAAAGTACATTTGTAGTAATTCGTAGTATGTTTTTTTTAATCAATACAGAAAACTCTTGTGTTTTTTAGACCCAAAGAAGGGCTCAAGGCCACGGTATGTTAAGCGATACTTTCTATTTTTATTTTTGTCGTTTTTCAATGTCAAACATTTGATATCTTGTGTATACCGATTAAATGGAAATATAGCGCATGATTTGAATGCATGATACCGCGAATTTTAAAACGGAACAGACAGAAAAACAATACAAAAATCAGCAAATATTTATATTCAAGGTTTAAGAATTATTATTTTTTTACGTAAGAATAGTGAAAACTGCACATGTGGAACCTGACCAGGGACTATCTTAAATTACGCATACGATAATGAGCAGGTATCCCCGCTCCTGCCTCACCGCTCCTGCCTCAAACAGAAGACTATCTACTGTTTGATTCCTCGGTTATTGTACAATTCACATGATAAAAACAACTCATTCTGAATGTCTCCAGGGTGATAATACAAAATTGAAGTAAAAAAAGTACAATGTATCTCTAATTCACTGAAAAGATTTTTTCTTTTTTCAGAGGAAATGTCATATGTAAATTTAAAGCCAAAGAAAAAGTTTTTTTTCCTCAGATTGTTATAAATCAATTCTAATGTTATAATTGTATATAATAACTAAGATACCATAAATATTTTATATATCAAACTTAAATATTTTGAAATTTTGTGTCCCAAAAATTCCCTCATTAAAATCGTTTTCTCGCGATTAAGCAGGAAATTAAAGAAAAATGTCGTTACGACAGGAGACTCAAACTGCAGTAACGTATTTTGGTAAAAGTTAATTCTGTATTTCAAACTGTACGAACCAGTTTGTAGACCTTGTTAATGCTTTTTGAAGGTGTTTCTAGGGCACCAAGGAATAAGCAGCGTATTTATATGTCTAAAACGTACGTTTATTGTATGTGTTGTTTTCAGAGATTTGGATGACGGGTGCTATGGAACTGGTCGTGTGTTTAGACATAGGGTCTACATACTCTGGATACGCCTACTCAACAAGACACGAGTATGATCAACAGATGCTCAATATACATCACAATGAGGAATGGATGTCTGGACATGCAAATCTACACACGTTTAAGGTAATTGATCATCCATTATAAACCAGTTTTTTGCTAAATAAGAGCTACTACCGGATCCAGGCATACACATCCTGTAATGATATGCCTATTGAAAGAAGACCGAGAGTCATTAGTTTGGACTGTTGACATTCAAACCATTCAGCATGTATTTTATTACATGTCATCAAGAATTAATTTTCACAGTTTTATTTTCAAATTGTTCTTAGCCCATGTGTTGAGTAGCCTATAGACTGGTCGTATAGCACAATCACCGGACCTGCAATTTAATTCCGGAGTCTTGTCATAATTTTGCCCCTTGCACACAAAACTGAAACCATTGTGACAGTTATTTGGTAAAAATGTGTATATAGCAGACGTTTTAAGAAACTCGTTAGTCTGTACAATCCGAGTCATTATTAAAATGAAGAAAACGTATTAAGTCGTATTTTTCTCATTTTTATAACGTTTTAAAGCTACTCGCCCACAGTTTTTGTTGAAAATTTTCAACATGCTTATTTCCACCAAGTTCAGCATAGAATGTATTCATGACACTGAAAGAAAATTTAATGGGTGAAAAAAGTTATTTATTCTTAAAAATGCAAGGAGAATGTAAACTGTCTGCATTATTTCAAAAGCGTTGCAACGGCTTACTACCTTCTGCACAATATATATTTGGTTATTTATAAGAATATCTTGCAAAAATGTCATGTCAAAAATCTTAAGTTTGTACCAGTAGTCACTTTCAAAGTACTTACTTTACATGGATTTTTGAGAGAATTTTTTTCGCTTAAAATGTGTGGGTTAGTCTCTTAATAGAGGGTAGCTACTGGGCGTATCTAAAAAGCTACACGCAAATGTGTCAGTACACAAATATAATAGTCGGCGATTAGCTCCTTTTATAGAAAAAGATGCATACTGAATTTCTGTTGTTTGCAGACACCAAGCATAGCATTACTACAACAGGATAAAACAATACACAGCTTTGGTTACGAGGCAGAGCGTAAATACACACAATTACAGGATGCCAAACAACAAGATATGTGGTTCTATTTCAAACGCTTCAAGGCCGATCTCAAAACAAAGGTAATAATTCATTAAATTATATCTTGACTCATTGAACATGTAAGGTTTGTATGGGACTGAAGTTGTGAACGAGTGTTCTTGAATATCAAATGTATATCAAATATATGCATTTTGGAAGAAAACTTTCTTGTTGTATGATCATACTTCAAGATTTCTATTTCCACTATTCTGTAGAATTGAGTAACTTTAATTAGGACATGTCAACACAAAACATTTAGCTCAAACAGAATAGCTGACCACCGTCCAAAGTTTTTCTGTTTTGAAAATATCTGATGACCGTTTTCTTAACAGCCGTTTTTGCTTAAAGAAAATCTGATCACCGTTTTCTGCTTTAAGAAGAAGTTGTGACCATTTTTCTGCTTTAAAGGTGAATAATCAGATTTTGGCCATGTAACGGATTTGTTCGAAACTTTAGCATCTGATCATTTACACTCATTTATGTTCTCTTAACACTTAATACAAATTAGATTTTCACTGGAGGTATTTTTAAAATTTCATTTTCCTATCCTGGTTGCCCAACCAAGATAGAGTTATTTTATCATAAGTATAAATTTGATAAACATACTTTGCCTAAGGAAATGTATAAATATTAGACATATTGTAATATATTTGTAAAATTTTTGCATTAAAAATTATGTATTTAGATGGAATTCATTAGAAACGCAATTTTGAAAAATTATTATTACCTCCCTTTGTCTGTCTTGGTTGCGCAACCAAGATAGATTGGAAATAAATGAATTCAGAAGCTACACACAGCTTTTAAACTTGCATTTTGGTTCAGATTGTTCAATAGTTGATATGTCTGTCAAATGCAAATGTAAAACTAGACATTGTATCGAAATAAATGAAATACCCAGCTTTTTATATACTTTCATATTAAAGGGGAGTAATTACAAAATTTTATAAAAATAATAAAATATACATTTCAAATAAGAATCTAACTCTATGTAATCGGTCTTTTTGTTCCTTAAATAATTCTCTACCAGAATATACAAAAAGTAAAAAAATGTCATTAAATGTTGTTTAAATGTGATTGACCACCTTTAAGAAGAATTTGTGACCGTTTTAAGAATATGCTGCGGCCGTTTTCTGCTTTAAGAAGAATTTATATCCTTTTTTTTAGCTAACCTGAGCACAAAGTCCTCAAAGTGAGGTATTGTGACCGGTCATTGTCCGGCGTCTGTTGGCGTGCGTCGTGCGTCGTCCGTCAACATTTGCCTTGTGAACACCCTAGAGAGGCCACAGTTGTGACCCAGTCTTTATGAAACTTGGTCAGAATGTTTGTCTTGGTGATCTCTAGGTCAGGTTTGAAACTGGGTTATGTGGGATCAAAAACTAGGTCAGTAGGTTAGATCATAGGAAAAGCTTGTGTAAACACTCTAGAGACCACAGTTGTGACTCAATCTTTATGAAGCTTGGTTAGAATGTTTGTCTGGATGATCTCTAGTATAGGTCAAATTTAAATCTGAGTCATGTGGAATCAAAAACTAGGTTACCCGGTCAAATCAATGGAACAGCTTGTGAACATTCTAGAGGCTACGGTTGTGACTCAATCTTTATGAGTTTTAGTCAGAATGTTTGTCTGGATAATCTTTAGGTCCAGTTCGAATCTGGGTCATCTGGGGTCAAACACTAGGTCACCCGGTCAAATCAAAGGAAAGGCTTGTTAACACTCTAGAGGCCGCAGTTTTAACTCAATATTTATGAAACTTAATCAGAATGTTTGTTTTGGTGATTTCTAAATCAAATTAGACAATTGGTCACGAGAATTAGTCAGAATCTTTGTCTTGATGATCTCTAGGTCAAGTTCGAATCTGGGTCATCTGGGGTCAAAAACTAGGTCACCCGATCAAATTAAAGGAAAAGCTTGTGAACACTCTAGAGGCCATAGTTGTAACTCAATCTTTATGAAGCTTGGTCAGAATGTTTGTCTTGATAATCTCTAGGTCAGATTCGAAACTGGATTATGTTAGGTGAAAACTAGGTTACTAGGCTAGATCAAAGGAAAATCTTGTTAACACTCTAGAGACCACAATTTATTAAGAATTTAAGTTTGAAACTCATAAGAATTAGTCAGAATGTTTGTCTTGATGAATTCTAGGTCAAGTTCAGATCTGGGTCACATAGGGTCGAAAACTAGGTCACCCGGTCAATCAAAGGAAAAGCTTGTGAACACTCTAGAGGCCACAATATTGTGACTCAATCTTTATGAAGATTGGTCAGAATGTTTGTCTTGATGATCTCTAGGTCAAGTTCGAATCTGGGTCATGTAAGGTCAAAAACTAGGTAACCCGGTTAAATCAAAGAAAAAGCTTGTGAACACTCTAGAGGCCACAGTTGTGATTCAATCTTCCCGAAACTTTGTCAGAATATTTGTTTTCATAAAATTTTGGACAAGTACGAATCTGGGTCATGTGGGGTCAAAAACTAAGTCACTAGATCAAATCAAAGAAGATGCTTGTTTACACTTAAGAGGCCACGATATTTGGTCCAATCTTAATGAAAATTGGCCAGAATATTCGTCTCTATGAAATCACTAGGTAAATCATGTTTACACTGTTACGGTGTGTTACTTAGGTGAGCGACCTAGGGCCACCTTGGCCGTCTTGTTTTGCTTTGAGAAAAATGCTATAGCCGTTTTATCTTTGAAATAATTTTTGTGTGTCTATTTCCAGTTTCAAGAACATATGACAACTTTCCTAAATTGGCTACAGTTTTCTACTTTAAAAATAAGATACGAGCGTTTTTGACTTTATGTTCATACAGAATTTTGTGAAAGTTTTTCACTTTTCTAATGTCTTAAGACTTCATCCTGCTGTATGATCATCTTAAGGCTGATTTCTGTTTTGAGAACATCTTGTGGTCGTTTTTTTTTTATTTTTCGTTTTAAGAACATTTTAAGACAATAGTTGACACAGTAAAGTTCTTGTCACAAGTAACAAGAGTAAAATTTATGTAAGTATTGTGACAATATGGCGTTTGTGTAATGCTCATGTAAAAGGATCATGACAAAATGACGCTTGTGTAACGCTCATGTAAAAATGAACATGACAAAATGGCGTTTGTTTTACATGTAAAATGGGTAATGACGCTCGATTATATAATATAAGAACATAATAAAGACGGGCTCTTAACACGGCAAAGTAACGCTTATGTTACAATGATGCTCGTTTAAATAAGAACATTACAAAGACGAGCACGTAACATGGCAAAGTAACGCTCGTGTAGCTCGGATCATGGCCACGTTAAGTGACAAGCAATATGGCTAAGAGTCTGTTGTGTACAAAGAAACATAGCAAAGTTAAGCTTGTGTAACAAGTAGCATTTCGAAGTGAAGTTTGTGAAACAATTAACATGGCAGAGTAAGGCTTAAGTAATGAGTAACTAGGTCATATGACGCTCGTGTTACAAGTAACGTGACAAGGTAAAGCTCGTGAAACAAGTAACATGGCAAAACAACGCTTGTATGACAAGTAAAAGAAACGCTTGTGTTAGAAGTACCATAGCAAGTCAACACTCGGTTAACAAAGAACAGTCAATGTAAAGTTACACTCGTGTTACCAGTAACATTGTAAAGTGACGCTCGTGTAACAAGAATCATGGAAATAAGATCCTAATGAAACAAGTAACATTGCACAGCTACGCTTATGTAATGGATGCCATGGCATAGTAACGCTCTCGTTTCAAGTAACATTGCATAGAAATGTAAAACACACCTTTGGTTTTTATAAAACCCGTTAGTCTATCTTGACACTTATCATGTAAATATGTTAACATTTACCTGATTATTTCATGGTTCTTTCTGTAGATATGTTAAAAATCTACTGTAGTGCCCAGGAACTTAGTATAATTTAGTATTTAACATTTTCTAAGTCAGTTTTACAGACTTTTGTAGCATTTTGATTTAAGAGAACATTGTACATCTAAAGGACTGTTTGAATTTGCGTGACTTAATACTTGTAAATCTGAGCCTGGTACCCATTGCCACTGCGAGAGGAATTTACGCGCCTTGTACTGTGCATATTTCGTATTTCAACTTGAATGTAGTGTGTTTATTTCGTGTCATAATCATACGGAGACCTTGAATGTACTGTGTATATTTCGTATTTCATTAGCATACGGAGACCTTGAATGTACTGTGTATATTTCATACTTCATTAGCATGCAGAGACCTTGAATGTACTATGTATATTTCGTATTCCATTAACAATCGGAGACCTTGAAGGTGATTTAAAATCAAGCGCCATTTAAATGAATTAAAGACTTTGTAGAGCACCACATAATTAAACAGCCAGTGTTATTAAACGTTCATTAATTTGAAAGCCGACTTTATTTATTCATCTATGTGTTCCTTACTCAATACCATTTACATGTAAAATACCTTAGCATACAGAGCAGTGTTGCGTTATCTTATCTGGTGTATACCCTACCATACAGAACAGTGTTTTGTTATCCTCCCTATCTGGTGTATATCTACCGTATTTACCTTAGCATACAGAACAGTGTTGTGTTATCTTATCTGGTGTATACCCTAGCATAAAGAACAGTGTTGTGTTATCTTATCTGGTGTATACCCTAGCATACAGAACAGTGTTGCGTTATCTTATCTGGTGTATACCCTAGCATACAGAACACTGTTGCGTTACCTTATCTGGTGTATACCCTAGCATACAGAACAGTGTTGCGTTATCTTATCTGGTGTATACCCTAGCATACAGAACAGTGTTGCGTTATCTTATCTGGTGTATACCCTAGCATACAGAACAGTGTTGCGTTACCTTATCTGGTGTATACCCTAGCATACATGGTGTACAATACCGTACTCCGTACTTACCTTAGGATTTATTGCACGTTACCACAGCATTGTGTGAAAGGAGCGCTGGTCAAGTAAGGCGGATTCTAAAGAAGGGCTGTTTTACTAATAAGTTAGTGACCCATTATCCACTGGACCGTAACAGTAACGCTCGCGTTACAAGTAACATTGCATAGTTACGCTTGTGTTAAAAGTAACATTGCACAGTTACACTTACGTAATGAGTAACATTGCATAATTACGCTCGCAATACTAGTAACATTGCATAGTTACACTCGCGTTACAAGTATCATTTCTAGGTGACGCTCGTTCGGGCTACAAGGCACATTGCAAAGTGACGTTCGTGTTATTCGACAACGCTCGTGTCATACGGCACACTGCAAAGTGAAGCTTGTGTTACACGGCAACGCTCGTGTTACACGGCACATTGTAAAGTGACGTTCGTTTTAAAAGAAACATTGCATAATGACGATCGTATTACACAGCACCTTGCAATTCGACGTTCGTGTTACACGGCATATTGTAAATCGACGCTCATATTACACGACACATTTGCAAAGTGAAGCGGGTGTTACAAGGAACATTTGCAAAGTGACGCGGGTGTTACAAGGAACATTTGCAAAGCGACTTTCGAGTTCCAAGGCATTATGCAACTTATTACTTATCACTACTTTCAAGTTACAATGACAAAGTTACGCTCATTACTTCAAAGAGAGGTATTCTAATTTTAAAGTTAAATATTGACCTTATATCAGTAGGCACAGAAACAAACTGAAACGCGTGGAAAATAAATAAAATGTTATGATGCATAACAAATTAGGTTAAAATGTATTCAATTTTAATGACATTACCTGTAACATGTTTTACAGAGGTGTCATGTGGATAGGTCATTAAACTAATGTATTTGAAATGAAAGATCACAAGAGGCTCATTACCATATGACATCTACAATCGATTTCTATTAATGTGTCTGTACTTGTGATTTATGTTATAAGTATATCCTTGTTTTGACAAATTATGGTATACAGCCAGTGCCTATATTCACATTTATTATAGTTTATGCCAGCTTTATGACTCCCTGTAGTTTGTGCCTCCGTGAAGTTTGTACCACCTTTAAGTTTGTGCCTCCGTGAAGATTGTACCACCTTTAAATTTGTGCCTCCATGAAGTTTGTAATGTGACTTTCCCTTTTGAATATTCATCCTTGCTCCACCTTCCCCCAACACCCGACCCTTTTATCTACCCCTTATCTCTCCCATTTTTTTCTGTATCTTGCATATAATTAAAATATACTCGTTGGCTTTGCGGATGAATCCGTCTACAATATTTTTCCGTTACAGCATCTTATTGTTGTGGGCCTACTTCGGATGCATGGCTCTATGGCTGTGTATGGGGTGCTCTGTGCTTCCGGAAAATCTACCCTTACCTTTTATCTTTTGTACCACCTTTTAGTTTATGCCTTTATGTAACTTGTAACTCCTTTTAGTTTGTGTCTCCTTGTAGTTTGTGACTACCCGTAGTAGTGCCTTCTTATAGTTTGCGACTCCCAATAGCTTGTGTCTCGGTTGAGTTGGTGCTTAAGTGAAGTTTATGCCTCCTTGTATTTCCTGCTTTCGTGTAGTTAGTACAACCTTGTACCTTTTGTCTTCTTATGGTTTGTGACTCCGTGTAGTTCGTTCCTCTGTTTAGAGTGGACTTCCTTGTAGCCTGTGCCTTTTTGTAGTTTGTGCCTCTTTGTAGTTTTTGTCTCTTTAGAGTTTGTGCCGCCTTGGAGTTTGTGCCTCCATGTAGTTTGTATTGCTTTATAGTTTATGCCTCCATGCAGTGTGTGTCTCCCTGCAGTTGCATTTCTTCATAGTTTGTGCCTCCATGTAGTTTGTATTTCTTTATAATTTGTGCCTCCACGTAGTGTGTGTCTCCGTGCAGTTTGCATTTCTTCATAGTTTGTGCCTCCATGTAGTTTGTATTTCTTTATAGTTTGTGCCTCCATGTAATGTGTGTCTCCTATATGGAGTTTGTGCCTGCATTTCTTTATAGTTTGTGGTATGAAAGTTCTTTATTCACAACTAATTTAGGTTTTTACCTGCTGACTGTTTCGGACGGTTCTCTGTCTTTCATCACGAGCACTGACTTCCGGTCATCTTCGACTTTTTCCGCCACTGCACGGGCGAGCGGCGAAAACAAATGGAATCGTAGACGCTTGCAAGCTTTACGCCCCCTCGTCACAGTTCATAGTCTAATATTGGCGCTTGATATATATTGCCTCTTCCACTTGTCGAGTCCGTGTGTCACTCTCCGTATCCACTGTCCTTGCCCCCTCCCAGTTTATGACGTGATTTTTCTGAGTCACATGATCTGTAATTGCACTTTTATTGTACTGAGCCAGTGAATTCTTCCTTTCTGATCTTGTAAAATTGGATATTTCGTGTTGTTGCGTATCTCTCATATGTTCCTTCAATCTGGTCTCAAACTTTCTCCCAGTCTCACCGATGTATACCTCATCACAATTTTTAGATTTTATTTTGTACACCACCACATTTTTCACTATCTTTTGTTTTATTTTTCGGGTCTTATAGCCTTGTGTGGCTTCATTGCCGTTGAAACTTTGTGTTTCCGGTATGTTCTCTCTATTGTCTCGGAAACCCCTTGTACGTATGGGAGGACCACGAGTCTACGCGATTTAGTGTCTGAATCGTCCTTCTTCTTTTGTTTCTTTTTCTTATCGACTCTCTTGTTTTGTAGTGAACGCTTCACTTTTATTAAATTATCAAATGTCCATTTAGGACTGTCACAGTTTCCTAGTGCTGTTCTGTTATGTTTTTCCTCATCCGATCTTTCTTTCTCCTCCGTCACAGTTGTAAAACATCTCTTCATTAGTGTACGTATGACACCTAGTTTTTGATGGAGAGGGTGGTGTGAGTGATAACTAAGGTACTGGTCGGTGTGAGTACTTAAAAATTGCGGTATACCAGTAACTTGACACTTCCATGGAGAATTTTTATAGTTTGTGCCTTCATTTAGTTTGTGTCTCCGTGTAGATTGTGCCTCTTGTATGTAGCTTGTGCCTCCATGTAGTTTGTGTCTCTGTGTAGATTGTGCCTCCTATATGTAGTTTGTGCTTACGTGTGATTTGCACAAATAACAAACACCCGCTTTGTCGTCCATTTCTGTTCCAGTTACATGTAGAAATACTAGTAGCAACAAGCAATACTGACAGTAAACTACAGGGTACATGTTTTTATGTAGACCTTTGTCCCACTCCCGTAACTAGCTCACTTGTTTATAAACAAGGAAAAAAATCATTATTATTGCTTTTAGGTTGGTTGTCCCATTCATAAAAGATGTTTGTCAATAAATCATTACCGCTATTGTGAACGTCTGCTACAGCACTAAACCTCTGTTTGCAGAATAGAATATCAACATAACAGAATCATAAATATTTGAAACCTCGGCCTACAATACATATACCAGGTTTTCGCGAATTTCTTTGAGAAAAGAATATCACTTTATCAAGACTTGTGACTTTATTAATATCTAGAATTTTAACAATTGATTTAACACTCGTGTTAGAAAATTGTAGTTTGTAGTCATGAAACTCTTTTATCATTTGCGTTTTTATTATATAATGTACCAATTACTTCACATGTTGTAAAAACTTTTATGTTATGTGCGTATATGTTGGCTTCTAACATATATTATGACATTTTTGTTATATTAATATGTTGCTACATGTTTGTATCATGCAAATATCTTATATCATTATGTGCGTAGTGCTACTTTATGATGTAGTCAGGAATATTGTATTGTTACATGTTTGATTTACAAATGAAAAAATACCATTTCCTCAACTTTTAAATACAATTAATTTTGCCGGCTGCCCGACTGATATGTGTCTTTAGCAAAAGCCTGATCAGTTTTTTTTATTTTCAGCAATTTCGGAAAGACACTGTGATATTAGAAGAAGGCGGGAAGTCCATTAACGGAATATCGTTGTTCACTGTCGTATTGAAATTCCTGAAAGTTCACTGCTTTTCTAGTTTAGAAGACAGTGCTAGATATGGAACATCAGAAATGTTAGCTAAATATACATTGCGCTATGTGATCACTGTGCCAACAAAATGGGACAATGCCTCTAGGGATTGTATGAAGTCTGCTGCCAAAAAGGTATCAAATTTCTTCGTCTGTTCCAAGAATCGGTTAACGATATTTTTCTTTCTAAATGTTGTTTTGACTTCAAAAAAAAAAACGGAGGATCATTGTAAGAGCGAATTTAAAAAAAGTCATTGTTACGCATTTTAAGATTTTCAAACAAAGAGTAAATGGAAAATGCCAAATGGTTTTAGGTTACATTGAACACTGTTTAACATTTACACAGGCAGGCTTGAATCCGTGTTTCATCTATACCGAGAGTGAGGCTACAAGAAGATACTGTCAATTAATTCCCTTGAGACCAAATAGTGAAAGTCCTTTCTACGTTCAGAAGCCTCAAAGTCGCCATATGATTGTGAATTTAGGAGGTGAGCATTTACCATTTTGCAGTAATCCTCAATGTAGCCCTATGAATGTAAACTTAGAAGGTGAGTCTATACCTCCCTGGAGTTAGCTTCAGTGTGAATTTATGAGGTGAATATATACCGCTCTGGGTATGCATCAGCGTCGTCTTATGATTTTGAATTTAGAAGGTGAGCATATATCTGCCTGCAATAAGCTTCAATGTTGCCACATGCTTTTGAATTTAGGAGGTGAGTATATACCTCCCTGCAGTAATTAAGGTAAGCTTCAATGTTGCCACATGATTGTGAATTTAGGAGGTGAGTATATATCTCCCTGCAGTAAGCTTCAATGTTGCCTATTGATTTTGAATTTAGGAGGTGAGTATATATCTCCCTGCAGTAAGCTTCAATGTTGCCACATGATTTTGAATTTAGAAGGTGAGTATATATCTCCCTGCAGTAAGCTTATCTCCCTGCAGTAAGCTTCAATGTTGCCACATGATTTTGAATTTAGAAGGTGAGTATATATCTCCCTGCAGTAAGCTTCAATGTTGCCATATGATTTTGAATTTAGAAGGTGAGTATATATCTCCCTGCAGTAAGCTTCAATGTTGCTATATGATTGGGAATTTAGAAGGTGAGTATATACCTCCCTGCAGTAAGCTTCAATGTTGCCACATGATTTTGAATTTAGAAGGTGAGTATATATCTCCCTGCAGTAAGCTTCAATGTTGCCATATGGTTGTGAAATTAGAAGGTGAGTATATACCTCCTTGCAGTAAGCTTCAGTGTTGCCACATGATTTTGAATTTAGAAGGTGAGTATATATCTCCCTGCAGTAAGCTTATCTCCCTGCAGTAAGCTTCAATGTTGCCATATGGTTGTGAATTTAGAAGGTGAGTATATATCTCCCTGCAGTAAGCTTCAATGTTGCCACATGATTGTGAATTTAGGAGGTGAGTATATACCTCCCTGCAGTAAGCTTCAATGTTGCCACATGATTGTGAATTTAGGAGGTGAGTATATACCTCCCTGCAGTAAGCTTCAATGTTGCCACATGATTTTGAATTTAGAAGGTGAGTATATATCTCCCTGCAGTAAGCTTCAATGTTGCCACATGATTGTGAATTTAGGAGGTGAGTATATACTTCACTGCAGTAAGCTTCAATGTTGCCACATGATTTTGAATTTAGAAGGTGAGTATATACCTCCCTGCAGTAAGCTTCAATGTTGCCATATGATTGTGAATTTAGAAGGTGAGTATATACCTCCCTGCAGTAAGTCTCAATATCACCGTATGATTGTGAATGCTTGAGCTGTGTATATACCACCCTGCAGTAAGCCTCAAAGTCCCCATATAAATGTGAATTTAAGAGATGGGTATATTCTGCCCAGCAGTAATCCTCAGTTTGATTGAGTTCAGTATATTCTGCCCAGCAGTAAGCCTCATACATAGTCCCTACATAATTGTGAATTTAGCTTTTGAGAATATTAAGCAGTAAGCCATATGATTTTGAATATATAGATGAGCATATTCTTCTCAGTAGTAAGCCTCAATGTCACCATAGAATGATATTTTGCCTGTCACAAGTGCTCAAAGCATTGTGACGATTATCTTTACAAGACATCTTTTGTTACTTTTATCCTACACAAAATATTATCAGTATCATTACGAATTGTGCGTGGATCACCTTGAAATTTTACGATGACCTAAATTCAAAATGTCATTTCTCATTGAGTTAGTCAGTTTTCTAGTAGGCCTATATATATTTAGTCCTGTATGTCCCTTTGATATTCCGTAATTTGTTTTAAGTTAATGTAAGCAAGTTTGATCGATTTGAAACCATCACCCTATTTTTCATTTCCTTTAGACACATATTCAGTTGCTCAACGAATATTAAATTTGAATACAATGTTGAAGCGTAACATTTACTCCACAAGTTTTCTAGTCTCTGTCGCAGTCTTCCTGGTCTGTGTCAGGCCCGTAGTCCAGAGTCTCTGTCGCTATCTTATTAGTCTACGTCAAGCATGTAGTTCAGAGTCTCTGTCCCAATCCTCCTGTTCTGTGCCAGGCACGCAGTTGAGTCTCTTTCCAAATTTACATGGTCTGTGTCAGGCCCGTAGTCCAAAGACTCTGTCGAAATCTTCCTGGTAAGTGTCTGGCACGTAGTTCAGACTCTCTGACCAAATCTTCCTGGTTTGTGTAAGGCACATAGATCAGAGTCTCTGTCCAAATCTTCCTGGTTTGTGTCAGGCACGTAGTTCTGAGTCTCTGTCCAGATCTTTCTGGTTTGTGTCAGGCACGTAGTTCAGAGTGTCTGTCGCAATCATCAAGGCTTGTGTCAGGCACGTAGTTCAGAGTATCTATCCAAATCTTCATGGTTTGTGTCAGGCACATAGTTCAGAGTGGTTCTAAATCCTTCCGGTCTGTGACAAGAACGTAGTTTAGAGTCTCTTTTCCAATATTCCTGGTCTGTGTCAAAAACGTAGTTCAGAGCCTCTGTCGTAATTTTCATAGTTTGTTTCAGGCACATAGTTCAGAGTCTCTGTCCGAAACCTTTTGGTCTGTGTCAAGAACGTAATTCAGTGTCTCTGTTCAAATCTTCCTGGTCTGTGTCAAGAACGTTGTTCGGAGTGGCTGTCGCAATCTTCATGGTTTGTATCAGGCAAGAAGTTCAGGGTGTCTGTCGCAATCATCATGGTTTGTGTTAGGCACGTAGTTCAGAGTTTCTGTCGCAATCATTATGGTTTGTGTCAGGCACGTAGCTAAAGTCTCTTTCCCAACCCTTCTGGTCTGTGTCAAGCACGTTGTTCAGAGTTTCTGTCGCAGTCTTCCTGAACTATGTCTCCGGCACTTAATTCAGAGCCCTTGTCCCAATTTTTCTGGTCTGTGTCAAGAACTTAGTTCAGAGTCTCTGTCGCAATATTCATGGTTTTTGTCTGGCACGTAGTTAAGAGTCTCTGTCCCAATCCTTCTGGTCTGTGTAAGGCACGTAGTTCAGAGTTTCTGTCGCAATCTTCCTGAGCTGTGTCAGGCATGTAATTCAGAGTTCTTGTCCCAATTCTACTGGTCTTTGTCAAAAACGTAGTTCAGAGTCTCTTTTCCAATCGTCTGGTCTCAAGAACGTAGTCTCTGTCGCAATCTTCCTGGTTTGTGTCAAGCATGTAGTTCAGAGTCTCTGTCTCAATCTTCCTGGTCAATGTCAAGAACGTATTTCCGAGTCTCTATCTCAGTCTCCCGGGTCTGTGTCTGGCACACAGTACTACAATGTTGAAAAGTAGAAGCCATGGTGTTGGTAAGCAGAATGTACGAAACAACCCTGATTGGAAGTTAAAAGTATGATAATGAAATCAGTAAATAATTTTGAGTTTTCAACTCTATTGTGACATCGATCCAAGTTTTTGCCATCTCCATCTTTATATCTTCTTTTTAACCTTTAAATTTATAGTTTTAAGCAGATTTCTTTCTCAGCGTCGAATGTTCTGTTTTTTTTTTTTCAACATCGTTGCAATGTTAATATTATGAGTTGATGTCTCAAATGGTACACAGTAGTTAACTGATGAGTACAATTTTATTTTAGGGAGCGGCATCGATACAGCTGTGCAAGATATTATGGAAGATGGCACTGTGAAGGAATTCTCAAAAAATGTGGGTAACGCTTCCGGTGGAACACGTGTAGATGCGGACTTCCTGAAATTCTTATCATCCTTATTCGGGAACGAGTTCATGGACCTTTACTCAAAAAAGCATAAAGTGGATTTTCTGGAACTTCAATACGAGTTTGAAGTACGGAAACGAAGATTTTCCCTAGAATCAGATCAAGGCACTTCTCTGGAACTGCCGAATTCCATGATTAAAATGTACACCACAAAGTATAAGCAGTCACTCCAGTATATGATTGACGATACGGATTTTGTTGGAAGGGTTTTGTCGCAAGATGAGTATCTGATACTCGATAAAACTGTAATGAAGGACATTTTTGGTCCGGCTGTAAAAAGCACAGTTGGGTACTTGACGAATTTGTCACGGGACCCGGAAACAAAACAGTGTGACGTCATCATTCTTGTTGGAGGATTTTCAGAGTCCCCTGTTGTAACGGGTGCTACACGATTTTATTTTCCGAACTCAAATATGATAACCTTAGACGATGCGGCTCTGACAGTATTAAGAGGTGGAGTCCTGTTGGGTCATAATCCTGGATCGGCCCTTTTGCACAAACCAAGCTTTTCCTATGGAATCGGAATGGCGGTTCCTTTCCGTGACAACCAGCATCCGAATGAAAAACTTTTTATTGCTAAGGAGAAACAGTATTGCTCTGCAGTTTTCACACCGCTTGTTAAAGCAGGAAAATCTATAAACATAGGGGATTTCAGTCGATCTATAAGACTGTCACTGAACAGACAATTTCAAAAAACTGTTGCTGTACCGGTGTACGAATCGAGAGTCTTGCATGCAAAGTATGCAACGGACGATGGATGTTACTTGCTTGGAAAACTCAAAGTACCCGTTGGCGATGACGATAAAGTTCTTGTGCGCTTTCTACTGCTTGGTGACTATCTAATTGTTGAGGGATTTAATGAATCGTTTAGAACTGTATACCAAGAATCTTTCAGCCTTAAAGAGGACAGTGAGCGGACATGATTTTACAATCATTTAGGCTCCCAGTCTTTTTGCAAGCACAAAGCTTATTAGCCTAGGGCATATGTGTGATTTTGCACATTCGATCAAAAAGGGGTTTTAAATGATGTCTTGAACACATATGGACATACTTGATAACGAAGACAATAACTTGTTCAAATTGCAACTCAGCGTACCTTTTCTCATGAGCCAAAGCTGGTATATTTGTAGTTCTGAAGAAACAGACCTGAACATTTATGGACTAATTTCGTGAATTTACATGGGTTTTGAGATATCATTATAGTAAAACATACATAACAGTTCTTTTGTCGTGCAAAAGACAACAAAGATATTCTACATGTTTTCCATATAAATTATTCCACAGCTTAATGGTGAAAAGCTGCATATGCATTTTGTTACAATATGTTCAATGACATACACAAGTACACTGAATAGCACCTTGATTGAACCTTGAGCCAATATTTGAATAGACATGTGTTATTAGAATACAATGTATATGTTATACAACCCATGATGGGCAAACGCGCAAGAAATACTCAACTTGATAGATTTTTGAGATAGTAATATACTAAGAAACGTTGTATTTGGTTAAATTTGTCAGAATGAGGCTGCTATTATTTTACTTACTTGAGTTCTGTGTCTCCAAAGGATATTTTTACAGAATTTATTATTTAGTATATTACGAGGTATTTCGAATCTCCTGATCCCAACTCGCTTTAAAGGTGGTTAATCGGAGTTTAGTCAATTAATCAATTTCATTGAAACATTAACATCTGATCATTCACGATTACATTTGTTCACTGAGGTCTTAATACATGTTAGACTTTCAGTGGAGGTATTTTCTAAATTTGATTTTCCAATGTCAGCCTTGGTTCTTGGAAATGGATCAATGTCTGACAGTCCTAATAAGAAATGAAATTGTACATAGATCTTTTGGTCTTTGGAAGCTTATTATGAAAACAATCATCTAGTGTTAGATATTGCAATATAAATTTATTTTGTTAAACTCATTGGAAATCCATACATGCTGATGCCTTTTATACGTCCATTTAAAAAAAATGAAACACGTTATGTTTTCTCCCTTTACCGGCTTGAGGGTGGTTGAATTAAATCAGAGCCCCGTCAATAACTAGAGCATTTTTCTTAGAACGACACTATCTTAAGTGTCTGTCTCTATAGAAACTCTATAGAATCGAAGTCTAGTTCGATAACCAGCCATTTCCTACAAGTACATGCAAAGTCATGGCAATAAGATTGGTCAACATTGACAGTGTCAGGTAGATGACAAGATTATTATTTCTTTGATGATGTTAATTATACTTATACAGAACATGTATTAATATAAAATCTAGGTGTTTGTTTCATCAAACCTTCTTATTATGCATTTGCATTCAGCATTTCACAATATATGCATTGACAAAAACATTTGCTAAAAACTGTTCTTTATTTTTGTTTACTTGCAATTCATTATCATTACAATCTGTTATTTTGTATTTTGAGGATAGATTTAATCACAAAATAAAATAATTTGTCATATCAAGAGAATTATATCTTTAAAGTGCATAAAAAATTCTGTTGTAAACAACAAACAGAGTTTAAATTGATGATAATTCCAAATGACAACACATCTCTGTTGTAACATGGCATTGTAAATGCCACGATCTCTGTTAGGACAAAACGCAATTATATATTATCATAATAACAGGAAAATAAACTAAATAAATCACAAACGTGCGTTGTACTTTTTAGATTATATTAATTCATTTTACTTTTTCAACAGCATCCATGCATAGAACAACATGTTATATGTATAGTATGTGTCTCAACTGTATCCCTACATATACTCTAACAGTATCATTGCATGGGTCTTTTATTTTGGTCGATTCAACGTCACTCCGGCACAATTACAGGTCATAGAGCAACGTTCCAGGTCTGCATGGTACAGGAATAGTAAAGGCCATTTATGGCCAAAATGACAAATAAAGGAAAAAACTCGCAAAGAATTGATTTTTGGTGTAAGTATTATACAAGATGTATGCAACAACATATAAAAAGTATAGAAAAGTATCATGATGCAAAATGTCTATTTTTGGGGTTAAAATGTTTAAAATATTAATGAAACTGCGGATTTCTGGAATCGTCTTATAAAAACTGATTTATGCATCTTACGAGGTCCAACTTCGGCACTACATTAGATTACTATATTGTGCAAAATGTAAACTAATTAGAAATTTAGAAGAAAACAAAATGGCGTCCTAAATCCAATATGGCCACCATAAAAACGACATTTAAACCAGAATTGTCGTCGATTTTATGTCAAATTGTCTCATATTATTGCTTTTACATATAATAAGCTGGTTATTGTTAGTAACAGTATGTAGTTTACCTAAGATGGAAAACATACTGCCAGCAGATTCAATACGAGGCAATAGTGAAGTATACAGATAAAATTGCCGAGTCATTCAGCAGTAGAAATTGTTGTAAAGCAGCGATAACTTCCTTATTTATTAACAAAATATATGAATATGGGTACTTTTCTTTCTCAGTAATATGAGGCAAAATTACATTAAAAGGTGTTTTCAGTTAATTTTCTTTTTCATTAAATAGGAAAATGGCACGAAAAATATGGTAGATTCAAATAGTCCTCAGCCTTTTTCTTCCTTTTTTTTTTTGTTCTGTAGAGCTATTTTCCTTATATTTTGCAACTATTTTTCTGAAATGACATGAAATATCTATGCTTCACATGTAGGTAGCATTTTCACAATGAAATAATAACATGACAGAATTTGTCATGGAAACTTAGATCATATACTACCACTGCAATCTGGGGTCTCATTTTCAGCTGATTTTGCAATTTGTGTGTTCAACTGAAAATATTTTTCTTGCATCAAACATAACCCCCGCTTTTCTTTTGATTTTTATTCAGCACTGATAATATTCTTCAAGAAAATGTAAGTTACAGACATTCTAAATTGGTCCTGATGTGTGCTACAGCCATTGGAAATATGTCAATTGTATATAGTATAAAGATGAACAGCTATTTAATGTGTTATAACCTTATGAACGACTTGGGTTAATAACAGTCATAGCTGGATCTCAGCATCACACAATATGTTAAATACAATCGTATAGTAAAAGAGAACCAACTATTTTTTAGATCAAGTACTCGTGTATTCAATGTAAAATATGTTCGAATTTGGACCAATCAGAAACAAGTTCCATTAAAAGCACCAGTCAAAGCACACCTCTGCTAGGGTATAGATAAGTAGATGAATTACAATGTCAAATTAAACCTTTACGGGATAGACAATAGCAAATACAGGCTGATCATCAGAAATCTGAGACAGAGACGTTTGGTTTGGTAATCTTCTGAATCCGTAAGAGAACGAGGTTCAACGTTATCGGCGGAGTACAGCCAAGGCATTGGGGTCATTTTAATGCTGTATTTTAAAGCATATAAGCGCTGAGCATTCAGGAGTTAGGGCAATCATATTGAGTTGCAGCTTCATGTAAGAGAACACCGGTAATCTTCTGAATCAGGAAGAGAACGAGGTTCAACGTTATCGGCGAAGTACAGCCAATGCATTGGGGGTCATTTTAATGCTGTATTTTATAGCATATAAGCGCTGAGCATCCAGGAGTTATGGCAATCATATTGAGTTGCAGCTTCGTGTAAGAAAACACCGGCTGAACATCTATGCGAAAGGACACTTGTATGTTGCCGATTCAAAGACATTGGCCGACAGGAACTTCAAAACAGTCAAACACAGTATTCCCAGCCTATAGGCGTTTGAGCTGATTATCATTAGTTGAAGGTTGTTAGTTTGAAACATTGAGTGATTCGCCTGATCCCTGAAATCATTACAGTCATGAATCATTTAGGCGAGGTAGCCAGAGAAAAAAAATATTTATAAGGTACTGTATATGGTCTCACCAGCTCTACGTTTTAACATAGGACAGTCACCATCGCGATTGGACCCATTACATTGTTCTAGATACTAAAGGCGTAAGCATTTTCCTGTGTCATATAACTCGTATCCTGATATTTACATATGCTATGTGGAAGTGTTGTTATGATATAGATTTTTATGCTATTGCGAATCGTACTTCAGTAAAATGTTTTCAGTTAATGTTTTTGTTAAAGGTTATGACACACTTAATAGCTGTTCTTTTTTTTATTCTTTATAAAATTCACATATTCCCAATGACTGCAGCGCACATCAGGACCTATTTTAAATGTCTGTAACTTATATTTTCTTGCAGAATATTGTCAATACTGAATAAAATGAAAAACGAAGGCAGGGGTCATGCTTGATGCAGAAAAAATATTTTCAGTCAAACACACAAACTGCAAAATTAGCTAAACAATGAGATCCCTCTAGTGGTAGTGTATGATCTAAGTCAACATGACACATTCTGTAGTATTATTATTTTATTATGAAAATGCTACCTACATGTCAGGCATAGATCTATCATTTGATTTCAGCAAATATTGCAAAGAAAATAAGGAAAAAAAGCTCTAAAGAGCAAAAAATGAGGACTATGTGAATCCGCCATTACGCGACTACGATTTATTGACCATTTTCCTATTAAGTGCCTGTATGCCTATAAGAAAAACTTTTTTCTCTAAGATTGTGCCAGTTTCATTTGAAATGTAGAAACAACCTAAATACAAGGTTTTAGTTTATACCAACAATTTCTAAGGTTTTATGGCAATTTCAGTAACGTGGGGAACTCGTCAAATCTTGGCAAAAATAGCTGTCACAACATAATTTTCAATCAGTTATCATATCTGTAGCCTACTTTTGCCCTGTTTTGTCATTTTCTACTGTGATCTGCTACACTGTCAGGGCAAATTACACATTTAAACTGTAAAATATGTTCAACTGTACCTCTGACTACTAGAAATTAGCAATCGTTAGGATACCAAAATGCAGTTTTGAGAAGAAGTACTGTGCATACACACAAATACATTGAAAATGTGGTCTTTTTGTGTTTAACAATATTTAAATCGAAATTGCAATAAATTTGCCATCTTCTATCAAATTCTAGTCAAAGTAGACCTTTCCCATCCTCATCTGGCCAGATATCAATTTTTACCAATGTACCCTTATATGTTACAGCACATTAAATAGCTGTTCTTCGTTATTCTATATAAAATTGTCATATTTCCAATGGCTGTAGCACACATCAGGACCTACTTTAAATGTCTGTACCTTACATTCTCTTGATGAATATTGTCAGTGCTGAATAAAAATCAGAAAAAATGGGGGTCATGTTTGATGCAAGAAAAATATTTTCAGTCAAACCAATTTTAGGGACATTTTTTTATTCGGGGTCTGTATTGTCTAAATGACCCTGTGGCGGCCATCTTGGAATTGATAAGCCATCTTGAATTTGTGTAAGACTTAAGTTCGTGTGTTTTGAAATAAAATGTGTGTATCTTCTATGATGCTGGTCATTTTTCACACTATTTGAACTTATGTTGTGACATACTTAAACGGTTTTCCTGTGAAATGAGAATTTAATGGCGGCCATCTTGGATTTTGGTGGCCATATTGGATTTTTTTAAAAAATAGTCATGAGCTTAATTTTTTGCGTTATAATTGTCTACTACCATGCAAAATTTCGCTTTCTTAATAAAAATATTGACATCATTATGGGCCGATTCCAGAAATTCACAATTTCAATTATATTTTTAAACTTTTTACCCCAAAAAATGCATTTTGCACCATGATAACATTCTATACTTTTAGTATGCTGTTACATACATATTATTTAAAGCTTTCACCAAAAATCAATTCTTTGCGAGTTTTTTCCCCTTTTTTCATAAATGGCCTTTACTAGAAGATCCCAGGTGCCCCTCCGTTCATTATTTTAGCACGGACGGGCACCTGGATAGAACTAGCGACATTCCATAAACCAGCTGGATGAGGCTAACATGTGTTAAAAAGAATACATGTGTATTACATTTGTGACTTCCCACATTGAATTTATTAAACTCGTTGAATAAAATTGATAAAATACTCGACAGAGCCTCGCATTTTATCCAACTTGTTTAATAAATTCAATATGAAAGTACACTCATGTAATATCCTCTACTTTTATAGCCACTATGTAAAGATCCATGTGGTTACAACAGCAGGAACTGTATCAATGTGGAACGTCCTCATCAGATGCCCCAAATAGGGGAGGAGGGGTGGGGTGTAGCGGGGGGGGGGGGGGCATATAACAACAATTTGACGACCAGAGTATTGAAGGTCAGATTTGCTTAAATTCATGAAATTCTATTAATCTTTTCAGTTTTTAGAAGTAAGTATATTCGTAAAAATCCATGTTTTAGAATCTATAACGAACTATGAATAGATTTTCAGTTTATTATCACCACTCAGCAGATAAGTTTACCGGTTTTCATCACTAACCGTGATGTAGTTTGAGTTTTATGAGGAAGTACCTGATGTGACTTAACCTTAATTCAGCTTTTTGAAGAGGCTATATACAGGAATTTCAAAACCCATCGGATATCGAAATATGCAGATAAATGTTAAGACAAGAAATATGTTTAAAAAAGAAATTCGGCATAAATGTTATGCAAAATCAGATCTGAGAAGAAAGTAACACTTTAAAAATACTCGGTAATCTTCTGTTCCTTGCAATCGACGTACGCAACAGGGACGTTTACTTTCAATGTCTCTATTCAAAGCTTAAGTTTAATCTGAAAATAACAGAAAGTAACATCGTAGTTACATGAAAATCTAAATGATTCGTTCTTAGATATGTAGATATTATTCAAGATCCCGTTTCTTCCCAGCGGGGTGTCAATGGGGTAAAAAGTTTACTTTCGATTTCTCTGGCGACGAGAAATAGCAAGTCTAAAAAGGTTTTAAAATAAAAAGAAATCATTTAATTGTTTGGTACCAAAACATTTTTGGGAATTTAGCCAGAGCAACCAGAACAGCTAGAATAGCCAGAAGGATTAGGGGTTAAGGTTAGGGTTAGGGTTAGTTCTGGCTACTCTGGCTGCTCTGGTTGTTCTAGCTAAGTTCATGCATCCATTGTTATTAACGATTTTATCTTATTGCCATGATTCCGTGCACCGATTGCTCGAAATACAGGTCAGAAGCCATGTTCTACATCAACGCTGAAGTTCGCACCTAAAGCCGAATAAACGAATGCTTTTGCTACTTGAGGCGAATGACTAGTAACCGTTGAAGTGATAACTAACGTACTGTACAAATGGGGAAAATACATCACAATTGTCAGGTTCATTTATTTCACTTATCTAAACTCATTTAATTTGATGAATTAGTCACACTTTAAAGAAAGGTTTTACCACTTTCTTCAATCATAAGGGTTTTGCATTAATGTTTATCGTGTAATTGGGAAAGCAGGGTTTTAATACTTCTTATTCTTTACTTTTTTCCCCAAAATGACGAATACATTAATGTTTGAACTACGTTTTCTAATTTTCTTAAAACAACAACAAATTCATTTAAGTACAGGTAAACGTGTGTGCATGCGAGCGGGTGAGTATACATCGGTAATATTTCGTAGGTAACTTTAGCTATTCATACAGTCGTTGTTTTATGCATGCACTAAATTTTGTATTCTTAGAATACTTAAAGGTGAATTGTCGGGTCAGTTTGATTTTTTTTAATGAAATTAGTCAAATGCAAATAATTTCATACAATATTAAATATACTGGATAATGGTTTTAATTTGGAAAAAATATTATTGTTTAGTAATACATGACTTATCTATATTTATAAATGATTGAAAAATGACACTATTTAGCACTCTCTGCGCAGCGCGATAGTGACCTGCATGAGTATTGCATGATACGGGATTTGCACGTGAATTCCGTGTAAATGTCGAATCCATATCATCATATATGACAGCAATGACGCATGCCTCCTGTAACCTTATCTGTTCATGTCTCGGCATTGTTGACTTTTTTCGTGTAGACCTCAGTTTATTTCTGCTTTGTGCACTAAATAATCAGAATGTTCTACGAATGAGTCGTACATACTAAGACGCCGCATTTATGACCGAGCTTACGTAAAAAATACCTTCTAATGTCTAGAAGACTTGTATACAACCTTCTCATAAGTACGTTATTTTTATGATATAGCCTTAACATGAGAGTTTCTTTCTTCACGTGTGACATGTTTTAATTAATATGACAATGTATAAGGGTTAATAATGAATTACTTCAGTTCACGAATGTTTCGTTTTGCATTAATTAATGTTGATTTGTAAACTTTAAATGTTTAATGAAGTAATTTACCTGATCGGGACGCTTATTGCATAGCAAAAATTAAATAAAGATCATGATGGTTGAGTGTTACATAATCTGAGTGAAAAACTTTATAAAATCTTTCAACTTTATCCTTTGAAGATATTTTTGAATACTTTTCATGCTGTATGTTAAACGTGATTTCAAACCAACGTTGGACATATGTGACATTGATGTGATTGGATTTTAGAAGCGTTCTTCAGGTAAGTACAAATGAGGTCTATTTGACTGGCGCTTGTTTGTGTTTTGTGTTTTGAGTTAATCAGTTCAAATTCGATCGCAAACACGATTTTCAAATAATTCACGGGTTAAAAATGAACACATTTTATCCCTGTGCAAGTACATTTTTCCATTAAAAGTATAAAATAAATAAGATATCCTTGAAATGTCTAATTTTTGCGAAATACAGGAGACAGTCATGAGTAGTGGCTGTCCAGATGTCGTTTCTGTGAAATGGAAAATCTTATGGTCTGTTGAAAACAATTAGTATTAAAATTCATATCATGTTACATTTTAAGATTTATACCAAATGACCCCCAGGCCTTTGAAACATTAAATTTAATTAATTCGTGAAAAGAAATAAAAATCTCTCTTAGACTATTATCGCGTTATCACTTTATTCACTTTATTGTTTTCAGACTGTCACGTTATCACTTTATTGTTTTCAGTCTATTATGTTATCATTCAATTTTTCTGACTATTATGTTATCAGTCTATTCATTTCAGGCTCTCATGTTATTTGTTATTATGTTATTTGACAGACTATCATGTTGTCATTTCGAACTGAATGATGTGGTTGACAGTAGACGTGTTTTTCTGCTTTGTCATTGCAATCAACATTATCAGGAGTGTATCACCTGTTCACCTTATAAGTAAGTTTGTGTATTTGTTTCTGTCTGTTTCAAAACAGATTGTCCGCTTTAGTGGAATTTACCGGCACACATTTACGCAGTATTTGAGTAGCTCTTCTGATTATTTTGCCAAAGTAACATTTTGCACAATACAGCTGTCGAAGCATGCTGAATAAAATATTTCTGTTGTTTAAATAGTGAAAAACGACAGTTTTTCAACAATTTTTAAAAGATCGATGAATATTTAGTACTATCTAGTAGTATTATCTATTTTCTGCCTTCCTACGTACTATTTTTACGCTTCGTCAATATGAATAAATTACTACTTTAATGGCTTCTGTAAAGTGTTGTTTGCCCATCCTCTATCCATTACCTATACAAGAATACTACGTACCCATTACTAGACCATAAAACAGTGTATGTATGCATGTAAAACTGACTGACATTTATGCAAACATACATTGCTATAGTAAACAGCCAAATCACAAAAAGGAACACAGTGGACCATCGCCCTTGAAATGGTCACTATAGTAAAAAACACCACCTATTCATAACCTACACCATGTTCAAATGTAACATGACTGTGTAATTAAACTTTAACTCCTAGCTCACGCAAAGATAATAGACGACAAGATAGGTAAAACAATAAAACTAAAATCATCTGTCTTATCTTATATTTGTGTGTGGATAATTAATATCTCTATCGAACCGATATTTATCCGAGGGTTGTTAAAAAATAACGTAGTCTTACTGTCAAAAGATGCCTGTTATATATAGTGCGAAGTAAACTATCATCCTTGTGTAATTAAGCTGTGTACTTTTCATTACACTTTTTGTCTAAAGTTGAAGCGAATAGTCTGGTGTCATGCTTTGAATTCCACTGCTTGTGTTTTCAATGATAAATCCACTAGTTCACCAGATACGACAAGACGGCCAAGGCATCATTTCAGACATTGAAGACCAAATAAGTAAAGAAACGTGTAACGTCAGTTGCTGTTATAACACAGGTAACGTTGTCGTGTAATGTCAGTTGCTGTTATAACACAGGTTACGTTCAGTTGCGTGTGTGTGTGTGTGTGTTCGGGTTTTAACGTCTTTTTCAACAATTTTTCAGCCATATAAACGTCGGTGTCTACTTGTAACAGTGAGCACAATGCCCAACTTTATAGTGCTGCCTCACTGGAATATCACGCCGTAGACACGTGGCATGATACCCCACCCAGTCACATTATACTGACACCGGGCTGACCAGTCCTAGCACTATCCTTTTAATGCTGAGCGCCAAGCGAGGAAGCTACTAGTACCAGTTTTTACGTTTTTGGTATGACGCGGCCGGGGATCGAACCCATGGCCTCCCGCACTCGAAGCGGACGCTCTACCACTAGGTTACCGAGGCAGTACGTTCAGTTGCTGTTATAACACAGGTTACGTTGTAACTGAACATCATTGAAATATGATTGTTTCAAAGTTGCAAACACCAACTGAAAATTATAAATAAATGAAGCAGACGCCTAGATTTGTTCGGTCGTCCATGCCATTGTCTTCGATTTTTATAAACAATTCGCAGAAAGTCAAGACTTGCAAAAACTGCCAGCAAACTTGCGATTGTTTGCGGTGTTTTAACCGAGCAAAAGAAAAGAATATGACCTGGATATTATTTATGAAAATTAATTATATGAATTAGTGCGAAGTTAATGAAAGCATTCTCTGATGTGATTACTGACATATAATCACCGTGCGACGGATTCGTGTTCTTACTGTTTCGAGCAAACAGAATTTCTAACGGTATGATCATATTCGCTTCGAATTAACTGTGACGTTAGTACAAAAACTGCGCGTTATTACGACGCATTTCTGTTGCATAATTAAAGTATATTGAACCTAGAGACAAAGTCCACACTGTTTTTGAACAGCCCTCGTGGAGCCAAATACGGATTGACCACGCACGATGTATTGATACCATCCATTGTATCTGGAGAAAGGATCAACAGTAAATATCTTTCAGTACAAATACAAATCTATTGAGAAAAATATTTCCTTTTTGTTGTGAACAATCTGAGAAGCAATAGTCTCCGAAGTAAAAATAGATCGAATGCAAATTAACTTGCTTGAACTTTAAATTGCGCAAGTTTATATATCAACTGCCATTGATTTTATGAGTAAGTCTAGTGAATAGGATAGACACTATGTATATCGTTTATTACATCTTCTTTTCAGAGAAGTGTTCGCTGTTGCCGTCTGGGCTGGGACCTGATTGGTACAAAGTGCATCAACCTATACCGCTCGGCATAGATGGAAAGCCAGCATACGAGCCGTCCTATATACACATGCCATGTGCGCAAACTACCGTGTTTGATATTGGCGTTTGCGGTTGCACTAATCTCATGTCTTTTATTTTCACATCAGTCAGTAAGAATCCCTAAACTTTATTACATTTTATCACATGTTTGTAACTGAATTATTGAACTATCAATGTGAAACAGATCTGATAATTTCACACAGAAACTGTACTTTTTGTATTTTTTCACTGAAACACAAATGACGTCACGCATCCGATATGAAGTTTGAATGTCAATATGGAAAATAATGACGTTTCTGAATTCAGGCTCCATTGTAACTTAACGTTGGTTGTTCCAGCTTAAGGGCAAAGAATATCTGACAATAAGCTAATCTATATGAAAGCTATTACCAAGCCTTTCATAATGCACCTGTCAATATTTTGCCCGCCCAGGGGGGCGGCGGGCCGACCCAGGGGAATTTGACATTTCAAAAATTTTATTGTCTAAATCCCCACCCTAGGGACAACCTTTTTTGTCTAAATCCCACCCTAGAGCCTGGTTGGTACATCAAATGTTTGTCAAATTCCCGCCTGTCGGGAATGGTCTTCTGTCTAAAGTCCCGTGTATGCCCGCCGCTCCCCCGGGCGGGCAAAATATTGACAGGTGCATAATGCTGAAAGAATATTTAAAATCGGACCACTATTGAAAAAGATATGGTAGTTTGAAATTTAAGAAAATAGCTGATCATGGAGGCAGCCATTTTAGTGTGTTTATGGAGTCATTTACATACTGCTGAATTCTTTATTTAGCAAATAACCTTTTGAATAGATTAAATTTAAATGTTTCTTAAGTGAAAGATGTAAAACATGGTGATTTGTTTCATTATAGCTGAAAAAAGTAGAGAGATTATTTTGTTAGTTGGTACCAAAATCATTAGTTTTTTAATAACTACGGTGTACATTTTCTTTTTCGATATGTGCTACAGAGTATAAAAACTGGAAATTTATACGTTATTACTTTACCCCCAAATAGAGCATCTTCATGGAATATAGACAACCATTCAAAACATCAAACATTTACTTGATGAAATATGCAGAATAATTCCAAAAATAAAAGGAAGATTGATGGATGAATGAAATATCATCAACAATCTGCATAAGTATAAAACAAACTTAAAATGATGTATCACTTCATTCGCACGCAATCTAGATAATTAAATAGATTTTAAAAAAAGTGAAACATTATCATATTAGAAATAAAGAATAAATATTAGTGTAATCATGATTTATTGTCATTGTATGTTTAATTCATCACAAAGGTCTCTCTCTCTCTCTCTTGATAACTGCAGTTTTGTATTCCAGATAGAAGGAAAAAGATTAATCACGAGTTTATTGGTTCAAGAAATGTAGATCCACATGATAGAATTAAACATTTAGGTAAGAAATATATAGAGAGAATATTGAATAGAAATTCCCACTCCTTTCATGTTTTGTGAGAACACCAATGATGACAAATCAGTCATGTATTTACTAATAAACTTTGATAATGAGGCAGTTGACCTCAATACAATCGGCACTGTTTATTTTCAATACAGGTAAATCTAATACTTGCTTTGCGATAGATCTATGACATAATCTTTGATTACCCCGGGACTTATTGGACTCAACTGTAACATTATCAAAGTTTAGCACTCCCGCACGATAATTTAAACGACAGCATGTTTATATTATTGTTTGATTGTTATGGTTCTCATGCATCGTTGAACTCTAAAAGGTTGTCAATGATAGAAGTTTTGTTATACAAAAATATTTTCTGTATTGAAACGTTTTAATGAAGAAAAATCATAATTATCAAACATGTTATCGTTTGAGTTATCCTGCGGGATTTATACTAGCTTGAATGTGATAGTAATTTAGGACACCATATTAAAACTAAAACAAAGAAAATTTTGTGAAGGACTCAAAGATTATTGTACAAAAGCTATTAAGAAATTTTGACTTTGCAGAAAAATAGCGATGCTGTGATATTCTAATATTCATTAAGGTCTACATCTGAGCTGAATAAAAGATAAAAAATATCATGTCAGAAAACGTCAACTTACTTGACTTTATTTTTAACAGAGGAATCAACAACACCCCGCCCCCCTGCAGCAAGTATCCTGATTAATACGCGCACTGGCGAAGGTATGTAGTCCAACATAGTCCACACTTTGTAACTGACTTAATTTAACTCTGTAAATATTTTACATTCTTCTGTGTCACTAACCAGTGTATCTGTGACAGCGGAACATCTTGCAAGCTTATTTTTCATTTCTGTTAGAGTGTTCAATTTATTTCGCAGCTTAATTCCTTATGAGGTTACTCGGTATCAGTTGCTACTGTATGCTTCCGGAAATGCAACCTTTCATAGACTGTTGATACGAGCTTCTTTGTTTTTATTTAAGCCATGAATCAGAATTGTTTATCGTTTTATTGTGTCAAAGATTCATAGAGCATTGCGACAACATTGTACAATGTCCTGGAATAAATGCGACTACTTTGTGTAATGTTGCGAAGTCTTAATAGTCAATCTATCTCAAAAGTAATTTAATTGATGTTGCAGTGAAAGAATGTCCTTTCCGGGCCTCGTCTCGAGGACCTATGTGGTATTTGATTCGTGAGCCACGAGATAACTGGAGACATATGAGGTGTGCTGATGGAACACTGTTTGAGAAAAGAAGCTGTACATGTATACATAAACAGAGTAAGTTATGAAAAAAGGCACTTGGTCTGCAAACTGGTAATTCAAAGTATGAGTTGAATGATGTGCCGTTGAGACTGGGGGCTGCATGAGAGTAAATCACATCAGATTGAAGAGAAAAAAGTTTGCCAATGATAAAGTGGCAAGATATATTAGGTTGCAACTTTGTGATAGGCACTATGTGTTTTTGATGGGTTTTCAGTCCATACTGGTTGAAAAGCAGTTTCAGGGACTAAAGGTCCGTCTTTTATTCCGTCATTCCACCCGTTTTTCCATCCGTCTGATCCATGACTCTGTCATTTATCAAGAGATTAATGTCACTTAGCACATATGTTCCCCACCTATCATATGCACACCTAGACCGCTACTTCAACTTTGAAGTCAAAGGTCTACTGGATTTTTTCCTGCTCGGTCTGTAACTCAACCAGCCATCAAGGGATTTATATGTTACTCGGCAAAAATGTTTATCATAATAAGTCGATGTGTCATTCACAACGTTCACACCCCTACCTTAAAGCTCAATGTCACACTTGGAAGTCAAGCTCAATGTCACACTTGGAAGTCAAGCTCAATGTCACACTTGGAAGTCAAGCTCAAGGTCACGGTTATCATGGTACAAATGAGCCGTGCCATGAGAAAAATAACATAGTGGGTATGCGACCAGCATGGAGCCAGACCAGCCTGCGCATCCGCGCAGTCTGGTCAGGCTCCATGCTGTTCGCTTTTAAAGCCTATTGGAATTGGAGAAACTATTAGCGAACAACATGGATCCTGACCAGACTGCGCGGATGCGCAGGCTGGTCTGGATCCATGCTGGTCGCATACCCACTATGTTGGTTTTCCCATGGCACGGCTCAAATAGAGTCTGGTTTGTGTCCGGTCCAGAACTCTGCAAACCATTGGAGATTATAAAACTATTTAACACAAATGTCCCCCCTAAGCAGATGACATGACTAACACAATATTCAGATCCCTAGCTTAAAGGTTAAGAGCACAACTGGATGTCATATGTCATGTTCTTTTCCTGTCTTGTCCATTACTCTGCTTTTCGTCATAGATTTTAGTATTATTTACCATAAATGTTACCAATAATAAGACGTGTCCTGCGCAAACTCCAGACCCCTAGCTAAAAGGTCAAGGTCACACTTGGATTTCAAAGGTCATTATGTTTTTGACTTTCCGGACCATACTTTTATCAACCATCAAGGGATTTGATATGACACTGCACATATATTTCCAGTAACAGGAACATGTGTCTTGCACAACATCACGATCCCATACTGAAAAGTCAAGGTCATACTTAAAAGTCAACAGTCAACATTGATTTTTTCCTGTTCGGTCTGTAAAATATTTCAAGTCCCTTTTCTGGTCCTGTCTGTAACATTTTCTACCTTGCACGTACAAACAAGCTCATGTGTCATATGAACCCCGTTAAAAATATCGGTGAACCCAGTTAAAAATATCGGTGTATTTTCTTCAGAATTCCTTCCTGTTAATAGGATGAAGTATTTCGTTATATGTTTTTACTCTTATTTTGTTGCAAATTTGAAAATAGAATGTTATTAAGAATGTGTTTTTTTTACATTAATTGATGCTTTAAGTAACTAACAGTACATGCAAATTGTGTGTCATAATTGTAATTACAACATGATATTGTATATATCTCACTGACTGGCATCAGAACATTAGATTATACGACAGGTGAGGTAATTAGTCACCTTCCAATAAGGTAGTTTGTATTGCACGTCATTCACTTGTTTAATTAAATTAATTTCAATGTTCCAACGTTTTCTGTCAAAACATGTGACTTTGTTATGAATGAAAACAGTTATCCCAAGGATTGCCAAATTTTCAGTGTCATCTAGAGAGCCGGAAAAGCCAGAAGATGTAAACATAATAATTATAGAAGAAGATATCGGCGGTGTGGCATCTGTGAGTATATACCTAGAGAAGCAAGAGAACAATTTTTATCTATATAAGAAATAAAACAAGCTACACCAGCAGTTCTGGTACTATTCACAAAGTTAGTAACTAATGATGTGCTATTGAACACTGAAGTCGAGAATTTTATGCCACTTAAGTTATATATTCTTGTATATGGTATGCATTCACGTGAGTATGGTGGCTGACTTCGGACATTTTTTTACGTCGCGTAGGTGTGCGCATGGTTTATGCGGCACATTTCATTGTCGTGCGCAATAACGAAAATTTGAAAGATTTTTTGTCTCGTTCTGGCGTTCGCCAACGCGACAAAGCAAACTGGCAACGCGACATAATGAAACCTAGAAAGAGAGAGCCTAATACATAACCAAACATTTCATTTTTATAATGACACGCGCGCCGTCAACAAAACAACAATATGAAATGTTTCATTGTTGTGCGTTGCTGTTATTTCGGTCTGGAGTGTTGGCGCGTGCATCAAGATGTTTCTATTTCCTACGGTGTTCCGTTTGGACAATCGTGACTTTTTATTTGAAACTAAACCGCGATGCACGATGGTACGATGACGAAAATGCGATGGCGCGATGGCACGATGATGAAACAACGATGGTACGATGGTGAAAACGCGATGGCACGATGATGAAATCGCAATGGTGCGATGGTACGATGGTGAAATGTCGATGTAATATCGCGTTTTCATCATCGTACCATCGCGTTTTCACCATCGTGTCATCGTACCATCGCGTTTTCATGATCGTACCATCGCGTTTTCACCATCGTACCATCGCGTTTTCATGATCGTACCATCGCGTTTTCATCATCGTACCATCGCGTTTTCATCATCGTACCATCGCGTTATCACCATCGTACCATCGCATTATCACCATCGTACCATCGCCTTCCGGTGGTCATGCACAGTGATACAGTATATGTGTCAGTAATACAGGCTTGTTTAATCTCATTTTCACATTGCACATTTACCTTCATGCATACATAAATACAAAGGACGTGGCCTTGAAGATTTTACACAGTTTTAATGACTTGAGCACTGAACATTTTGAAAAACATTTTGCAAAACAGCAGAATCTAAATGGTAAATTTCTTCTCACAAAATACATTAAGATAAATTCATCTATTGTTGACAAAAATTCAAGTGTACGAAACTACGCATTTCTAACCGGATAGCGATGGTACGATGGTGATAACGCGATGGTACGATGGTGAAAACGCGATGGCACGATGGTGAAAACGCGATGGTATGATGATGAAAACGCGATGGCACGATGGTACGATGGTGAAAACGCGATGGCAGGATGGTGATAACGCGATAGCACGTTGGTGAAAACGCGATGGCACGATGGTGAAAACGCGATGGTACGATGGTGATAACGCGATGGCACGATGGTGAAAACGCGATGGTACGATGATGAAAACGCGATGACACGATGGTACGATGATGAAAACGCGATGACACGATGGTGCGATGGTGAAAACGCGATGGTACGATGATGAAAACGCGATATTACATCGACATTTCACCATCATACCATCGCACCATCGCAATTTCATCATCGTGCCATCGCGTTTTCACCATCGTACCATCGTTGTTTCATCATCGTGCCATCGCGCCATCGCGTTTTCGTCATCGTACCATCGTGCATCGCGGTTTAGTTTCAAATAAATAAATAAAAAGTCACGATTGTCCAAACGGAACACCGTAATTTTCTCTTTATATTTTGTTTCTATTGTAGTTTTCTCTTTAACAACCACATTCTAGAGGGATCGATCCCGACGAAAATCGGTAGGATTGATTCCCTATTACATTAGCTCACATGTAAAAATCTCTATACTGATAATGTATGTATCTTTAACTATCTTTACTTCAATGCATTGTTCTGCATGGTGCTTTGTTTTTCAGGACAAAACAATAAGCCAAAGCCTTGGTATTTCTGTATCTGATGTAGATTTTTCCCGAGATCAGCGGCCTCAAGATATTCCTTTCTGGAGGAGACAAGATCTCTTCACTTCCAACAAAAAGGAGGAAAAAAGAAAGTTTGATGGCAAGTCTGACGTACAAGTCATGTTGCATGACCACGGAAATAACAATGGTCAACCTTTGGAAGAAAAGGATGGACTTGGTATCGGCAAAGATGATATCTCTTCTGCACATAAACAACTGTTCCTGAAAGGTAACAGAAAAGGACTAGTGTCTCATTCTAGAACAAAGATCACGCCGCTAGTTCTAGACTCAACAGTACAGAATAAACTTGATACGGACAACAGTGTGCATGCAGATGGAAATGCTGAGTCTTTAATCATACGTTCCGAAACGTTCCAGCCACAAACAGTAAGTGTTAGACGTGGTGATAAAGCTATGGATGAAGACAACATTCTGAAAGTTCTAGATGAAATAAGTACAACCATTGATGCCTTGAAGAATGCAGAACAAATTACTGATCCAGACAAACAAAATAAAACAGAAGGTATAATAATTTTCACGTGCAAGTTTTATATAAAATATAATATACTTAGAGGGATACTGTTTACGTCAGTGCATGTATTTTTTTCTGTATTTTAGCGAAGTAATAGACATATATCTGGTTGATATAATAGTGATCCCTAATTTTAATGCCCATTTTACCAAATAAATGTTTTAATATATGTTTCCTTTTTAGATGATGAACATACCGGACCATTCGACGAAATATTTTACAGTTTAGGTAACTTGTTTTTTCTATTGTTTATTATTGACAACAGTAATCACTTAGTTGTTAAAAGAAAACGTCACACATATCAATTTTTGATATAGTATATTCAAAGGAATAATCTTGTAACGTTTCTACATAGTTTTGAATCATTATTGTAGAAGAATGCCCAAAGAAGCCGCTACAAGCGCTTGGTGCACAGTACTTCCTGCTACACGTGAGGAACATTGGCTATATTCCTTTCACCTGTCACGGTAACACTGTCTACGATCACAGTATCTGTGCCTGCAAGCCAGTGCAAGGTGACACAAGTTTCATCTTCGCTACACTTAAGGTTGACACTATACGTTAAAAAGCTAGTAAAGGGCTGTTGCAGTATGATTTTGGTACAGTCATGTTGCAGTAAAATAGAAATTTCCACATAAAACGCGTGCCCTTATATCATATTTCAGACGGTTTCAAGTTATTAAGTAATGAGTTAACCGTTTTCTTAAATTTAGACAGCTTTAATGAGAACATTGAAATCACATATGCTCAAGAGTTTTGTAGTTTGTTGAATGTGTAAAGTGTTTCAATGTCTAGTATATTAAATGCATTTTTTGCATTTGTGTTTGCCATGCTCCAGCTTAAAATTATGTATTGTTTTTTAGCTCGACTATTCGAAGAATAGGGGAGCTATCCTACTCGCCCCGGCGTCGGCGTTAGCGTCAACGTCAAACAAATGTTAAAGTTTGCGTACCACACCAAATATTTTCAAAGTCCATTGAGATATTGCTTTCATATTTTGCATACTTGTTTACCATCATGACCCCAGTCTGTAAAAAGTAGGAGGCAACCCTATCAAGCATTTTGACTGAATTATGGCCCCTTTTCGACTTAGAATAAATGTTAACGTTTGCGTACCACCCCAAACATTTTCAAAGTCCATTGGGATATTGCTTTCATATTTTGCATACTTGTTTACCATCATGACCCCAGTCTGTAAAAAGGAGGAGGCAACTCTATCAAGCATTTTGACTGAATTATGGCCCCTTTTCAACTTAGAATAAATGTTAAAGTTTGCGTACCACCCCAAATATCTGCAAAGTCCATTGAGATATTGCTTTCATATTTTGCATACTTGTTTATCATCATGACCCCAGTCTGTAAAAGGAGGAGGCAACTCTATCAAGCATTTTGACTGAATTATGGCCCCTTTTCGACTAAGAATAAATGTTAAAGTTTGCGTACCACCCCAAATATTTGCAAAGTCCATTGAGATATTGCTTTCATATTTTGCATACTTGTTTACCATCATGACCCCAGTCTGTAAAAAGGAGGAGGCAACTCTATCAAGCATTTTGACTGAATTATGGCCCCTTTTCGACTTAGAATATGCTTATTTTAATGGTAAAGTTTTACTCATTGCTTATATTATACTATCAAGCACTGAGAATAGTCGAGCGCGCTGTCCACTGACAGCTCTTGTTTTCTTATCTTATAAAATAGAAACAACATTTACTCCAAAAGTAATAGGCAATAAGTCATATCTGTTCAAACTTAATCGACTTTACGTTTGTATTTCAGAAGATACAGCCTACGATGAAATAAAATTTCCCGTGAAAGGTAAGTAATTAATGCAGTACTATACTGTAGTTTAGCTGCATCAAGGATTCTACAAATGCAGTATAAACGTGTATTTTATTGTCACAATTTTTCTAGAAATGAATTGTAAACGTGTAGTTTATATGTCACAAGTAAGCAAAGTATGAACCTGTAGTTTAATTGTCACAGTGAGGAAGGACGTGAAGTGGTTTCACTTTATTCAAGCGAGTGAAATGGTTACAAACTTACAAAATGGCGGATATTTGCTAAAATTATCGCACGTTCGCTTGTTTTTTTTGTGTGTTTTTTTTTTCATCAGATAAGTGGGTCTCTATGATATTTCGAGCTCTACGGATATGTGCAGCATCAGTTCTATGTTTACGTCACACTCGGTTTTGTGCTTCAGCGTCGTAGATTTCCAATTGTCGAAGTAAATAAAAGTATAAAATGATCATGTCCATGTTTTGATAATTGAATGGCGTCGTTTCTTGTCGATTTTTTAAAAAATAATTATGATTAAACTAGCCTGCTCTGGAGTTCTTAAATTTGACAAAACAACTGACTGTGAAAAAAAAATAAAATAAAAATGTTTGCGTCCGAAATTGCTTGAAATACAAGTTTGCAGCGAAAAATATGTTTGCACAAGATTTATTTGAGTATAAAATAACCCATAAAACATACCGAATCAAACTTTTCTGAAATTCTAAACATTAAGTTGTTTTACCTCCTAAAAGGCCCTAAAACAGACTAGTTTGAGCATTATAATTAAGATATCAATTATCAAAACACGGACATGATCATTTTATACTTTCCATAACTTCGACAATTCGATATCTACGACGCTGAACCGAATAAACTGAATGTGACTCTATGATATGTGCATAGAACTAATGCATGCACATATCCGTAAAGTTCAAAATATCATAGAAACCCACTTACCTGATGAAAAAACAACAACAACAAGCGAACGTGCGATAATTTTAGCAAATATCCGCCATTTTATAAGTTTGCAACCAATTCGCTCGCTTGAAGTAAGTGTTCAACTAATTCACGTCCTGTCCCTTCTTTCTAGAAAAGCAGTGTAAACGGGTAGTCACAAGGGTTTTAGAAATGCAGTGTAAATATGTAACTGTAAGCTGAGATCTAATTTCTTCACTTTCATTGATGTTAAACCTATCGATTATTGTTTTCATAGTATTACATTTTAAGAAATATTGAATGTAGATATGTGAAAGTAAAAAAGAACAGCTGCATATTCATTTGTTTTCATTTGACAGAATGTATGAAAAGAGCGCTTCCGGAATTAGGACCACAATTTTTCCTTGATCATCTCCGTGGAGTTGGATATATCCCATATGTTTGTCATGGAAATAGATTATATGACGAAAATGTATGTGCTTGTGTGTAGAATAAAAAAGTAATGACAGAAAGTGTTTGTTTATTAATTACGGATGGAATGATATCTTGTTTTTACAATATGTTTTTGCATGGACGGCATTATTTAACTTTGATCGTTGTTAAGAGTGTGAAACTGATTTCCATTTTATTGAATTCTTGTAGTAGAGCTAGTTCGGACCACTTTTATATATGTATATATATGAGCCGCGTCATGAGAAAACCAACATAGTGCGTTTGCGACCAGCATGGATCCAGACCAGCCTGCTTACAGTTTATCTAATTGCAATAGGCTTTGAAAGCGAACAGCATGGATCCTGACCAGACTACACGGATGCGCAGGCTGGTCTGGATCCATGCTGGTCGCAAACGCACTATGTTGGTTTTCTCATGGCGCGGCTCATATAATATCCAGATATTTGACTCTCTGCAAATTGAAGTATACATATTTACCGGTAATGTCCCATCTGACCCTCTATCACAAAATCTTGAAACTGCCCCTGCTATATACAGTCATCTGGCAACCACATAGAATGAACAATTTATAATAACTATATAGATTTTAACCGGTTTCAATATCTTCTATTCGCTTTATCGGACACTTAAAACTTTACCAGTCCACTTTATCTAGACGCTTTTATTTATTTAGAATTATGTTCTTTTCACTCAGTCGCCAGACTGTAAACATGTTAGGACTGTTAATTCTTTTATCTTTTCAAACGTACGTTTTCTATATTTTTATGTATTATTCTAACACGACCAGCAAATAACTTACATACATGTAGAGCAAAATCTATCTCGGGTTATTCTGCAATAACCCACTTGTGCAATGACGTCATCCGATCCAGGTGCGTAACACGGTCGTAAAAAGTTGTTACCATTTTTTCTAACACTGTTGCTACTAGTATGTCGTGTTAGAATCGAAATAACAAGTTCCCAAGTGTGATTTATCGTAGATTACCAGAGTTTTTCGTTCTTATGCGAAACAATATATCACTCAGGCCTACGGCCTTCGTGATATATTTTTACGCATAAGAACTCAAAACACGGGTTATTCTACGATAAACCACGATTGGGAATATTTCTTAAATGGACAATTGTATACTCAAGGGTCACACTTACTATATCGTATAGTGTGACCCTTGAGTATACAATTGTCCATTTAAGAAATATTCCCAATCGTGGTTTATCGTAGATTACCAGAGTTTTTCGTTCTTATGCGAAACAATATATCACTCAGGCCTACGGCCTTCGTGATATATTTTTACGCATAAGAACTCAAAACACGGGTTATTCTACGATAAACCACGATTGGGAATATTTCTTAAATGGACAAATGTATACTCATGGGTCACACTTACTATATCGTATAGTAATATGGTCATTTTTTCCTATGTAAATTGAACGTTATATATGTTGCGGTTAGCATAAAAAAATGCAAATAACATGTTAAAAAGTTAATGGCTGTCTGCAGTGTTCCCAGTTGTTCGAAACTCTAAAGGCACCGGCCTCCTGGTCGGTCGACAACAAAAATTAAAAGGATATTTTTTAGATATCTGGAAATTAATGCTATATTTCTTAAGAATGCTTTGAAACTTAATTAATGACAGACTATATGTTACGGAAACACATGAGAATTAATTGTTTTCACTACTTTTTTACGATGAAAATGGAAATTCGTTTGTAACATTTTACTCCAGGTATCCTCCATAGCGCTATTGGTAACGACAGCGGAAAACTTTTTTATTGACGCGGCAGTCAACGCAGGCATATTTTCTTTTCTTGATTTGGCATTTTTTAAAATAGTTTAGAAACAAAAACTTATATTCTCTAATGTTCATAATATGAACAAACTTCAATTTGAAAGAAAGATCATTTTTTTAGCCAAAATCTGGAGGTCAGTGCCTTTAACTGGTGATTAAGCTTACGGTCGATTAACTTTTACGTTTATATTTCAACATTTTGAAGGACAAATGTATGAGTTAAAAAATATGAATCTACAGTGAAATAAAAATATCGTACTAGAGTTTGCCACCAAGACTATTTAACCTGCGGTTAGTTTAACAGTCGGTTAAAGTTTAAACTGGGCCCGGATGGACTAAATGTTGAATGCATTCTTCCCATACTCGGATAATGCGTGGATAAACCCCGCACAAACTGACCTCAAGATAAACCCCGCACAAACTGACCTCAATATTACATACTGATATGATAGAGAAACTAGTCACCTGCTAAACCGAAAAGGGAAGTAAATTAACAAATATTACCAGTTTCAAATATTCGTGATTATTGGATATAGAATAAATATAACGTAGATAATATAAAATTTACGCGAACATTTTTATAATATCATTTCATGTTAAACTTGTCATGAACTGATAATCCTTCTCAGAAAACTTCTACTAGGAAGTAAATAAACGTGTTTTCAATTTCCTGTTTTCAAAAACGAAACAAGACATACGTAAATTGATATTTTCATCATGGAATCTCTCAAAAGTGATCATCTTATGGTTGTGGCCATTGATTTCGGGACCACATACTCGGGATACGCTTTCTCACTAGGTGCAGAGTTCGAATCTGAGCCTACAAAGATATCATCAAACAAGCCGTGGATTGCCTCTCAAGGTCTTGGTAAGAATTGGTTTGCATATATATTAATTTGACATTGACTAAACATATTTCTTGAAACTACGGTATTCAGAAATATATTATAAATAATTGCTTTGATACTTTCTTTTTTAAAAAGGAACACCGTTTTTAATACTAGTATACGTTTGGTGTCACTAAAATATTCGTACAGTCCGAAATGTACAGTCAGTCCGAAATAGCCATGTAGTTCGATATAGGCGTACAGTCATCCTGCAATAGAATTTTGAACGACACAAATTTAACTAAGGCCATTAATGTAAACCAGCACTTCATAACCAAAGTGTAACACATGGCATCGGTCTTCGTGCAGCACCACTTTGTGACCTCCCTACAGTGTAACACTTGGCAATATACGTGCGCGAAACAAGTTTTTGACTTTCTGAGCTCCAAGTGTATATGCATTTTCATTTAAAATGTCATGAAAATATGTCTGATAAATGTTTTTATTAAAGATAGAACATAACATTTTAACCAGTATATCTAGAGTATATTGATTTGACAAACATTTCAATTATTTTCAGTCTCCCATAAAACGCCAACCTGTGTGCTGTTGAAACCTGATAAAAGTTTCTTCAAATTCGGATACGAGGCCGAAGATAGGTATAACGACATCGCAGACTTAAGGACCGGGGAACACAAACAATACTACTTCTTCAGGCGCTTCAAAATGATCCTACACTCCCGACCGGTACGTATTCATTACAGAGGATACTGAAAAAATACTTAATAATTTTGAGCAATTGCGAAAAGTGAATTGGCGTTATTCAATTAAGCTTGAGCCCTGCTAAATGACTAATTAGTTACTTGGGTTTTTTTTTCTGATAACAGTCTTATTTGAAGCTATTTAGTGAACTATTAGTCTTGATATCTTTAAAATTGAATGTTTTTGTCAATGCAGTTTCCGCTTTAGACGGTTCGATGTCGTAGGAATATAGAAATTTATTTTTAACTGTATACTTAAATTATATGTATTCAAATCAATTGTATGAAAGGAAAATCAATTATAAGGTAATATTCGTATGTTTGTTTATTTTAGCATCTCCGAAGAGAAACTACCATTGAGGATGAGACAGGTAAAACATTAGAGGCGATGAAAGTGTTTGAGCACGGGATACGTTACCTGAAGGACCACGCCCTTAGCACGATCAATACCCAAGGGAAGCTGGTAGATGAGATGGATATACACTGGGTGCTGACAGTGCCTGCAATATGGTCTGAGGGAGCCAAGCAGTTCATGAGGGAAGCAGCTCTGAAGGTTTATTTTCTTGTAAAATATATACATTGTATGTACACCATAAAGGCATATAATTTCTTCGAGATATGATCGTCTGTTGTAACGTTACTTTTCAACTCTTAATATTATTTATGTATTTGGTAAAGCAAATTTTAACTACTTCTTGTCGACAAAAACCATAAATGCATCAACTTTATTATAAAACACAAAATATAAACTTAAACAACATCTAGGACCATTTTACAACTGGTATGTAATGAATTTCAAACCTTTACATATATTCAAAATATGGTTGATTAAATAGATATGATAATTGCATACACACAACTATAAGGCATATGATTTGGTAAGTGTAAAAGATAAAATGTCAATGCCATTAAAACTGAAATATGCTTTAGACAATGTAAACGAAATCAAAATGATGTCTTTTCATATTTACAGGCATACATTGGAACCAGCATTTCTAATATTTACAGACTGGCACTGAAAGCAACATATCTAATATTTACAGCCCTCTCGCTTAGCTCAACAAGGAAATCGCAGATCTGTGGATCGCGGGGTCGTGAGTTCGAGTCCTAGGCGTTCTCCGTGACGATTTGATAAAAGACATTGTGTCCGAAATCATTCATCCGCCACCTCTAATTCATGTGGGGAAGTTGGCAGTTACTTGTGGAGAATAGCTTTGTACTGGTACAGAATACAGGAACACTGGTTAGGTAAACTGTCCACCGTTACATAATTAAACCAATCACAAACAAAAACTATATTTACAGGCTGGCATTGAAACAAACATTTCTCATATTTACAGGCTGGCATCGAAACCAACAACTTGAGCATTGCCTTAGAACCTGAAGCGGCGTCTGTTTATTGCAAGTACTTACCTTCACACCAACTCTCCAAAGAACAGATGTCCAGGTCCATGTTCAAACCAGACTCCAAGTACATGGTCGTAGACTTAGGAGGTCAGTGCATTTTCCTTAGCAGTTTTCTATCTTGTATGAAATGCAGAATACACATTTCTAAATGCATATACTGGTTTCCCAGTAGTTTCCGGACCCAAGTAGTTTTCCGGACCTTTTACATTTCGTGCTGTATAGACTTTACGCCGTCTTAAAGCATCTGGGTAACAGTATCATATCATCTAGACCTTTGTTGCCTTTACATAGAGGCCAAAACCTAACATTACCGAACTTATTTATTATTTGAATATCCCGGTTGTTTTAACTTACTGCGATGTAATGTTTACACAAGAGATTGTCAACTGCAGGGGAATTCCAGTTACAGTGCGCATGCGCAGAAACTGAGGCCCCTTGAAGGTAAACATCAGCCAACTGATGCTCCCATTTACAGACGATACAGGAAAAACATTCCGATAGTAATAAAATAAAACAATGAATGTCAGAAAAAATCGACCTATTCACTATACTACGGCATTAAATTATCGATTAAAAATAGGAACCAAAATAGACAGGGATTTACATACGATACCGTCTATCAATCAAATGTTTAGCAGCAGTGTCTATGCCCGAGTGGTCAGGGCGTTACATTACCAATTTTGAGACCGGTCTTGTTCCTTTTTTTTTTTTTTTTTTTAAATGTTAATTATATTTAAAGTTCATAATTTCTTTTTTGTAATATTACCAGTCCGCTAAATACGTCCCGTCATTTTAGCGTGACGTTGCAAACGTCATTCAAACGTAATTAGACGTAACTGTAATGAGTGTATTATAAATCTAGTATTTGTTAAATTCTTGAAATATACTTTTCAAATCGTCATCACACCTTAGAATTATGTTTTAATTTTGAATATATGTAACGAAATCAGAAATCTTTGCTTTTACAGAAAGGTTACAACTGTTACAATGAAAGGTCCGGAAAACTACTCGGACTAACTGAGATATTAATGGAATTAATTGCCCCGTTTGAGGCCTCATCTACATTTGTGTTATGAACGCAAGTGTAATACGAATTCTGCATGGTGTTAACGAACAACCTAGCTTTATTCTGTGAAAATTTTATATTTCTACTATGTTTTGTTTGAAAGTTACTGGCAAAAAATAGCGATTTCGGTCCGGAAACTACTGGGAAACCAGTATGTATCAACGGCGTGTAACTAATCAAGACAAACTCGGAAAAGTACAATCGTTAATATATCATTTTATGACTTAAGGATCTTGCGGCAGAAATATTCTACAAGTGTACGACATGTGCATAATTTCAAGAAAGAAAAAAGGTATTCACATTCTTGAATCTTACATAGAACTTAGATAATGTACATTGCAGCCTACTGCAATCTTCAAGGAACGTTAGGTCGATAATTACTAGTTAGATCGTTGTCTTTGTCATAGACTGATTTAAGGAAAGGTTTAATGTAATAATAATTATTTACAGGTGGCACAGCAGATATCACAGTGCATAAGGTAGAATCTGACGATTCACTGTGTGAGATACATGGGCCTAGCGGTGGTGCATGGGGTGGAACAAAGGTCTGCTTTCTCAAATCGTAATATTTGGAAAGTTTACGACTTATTGCATCCTGAAATGTCTTTAAAACAACATGGCTGCATTTTGTCATGAAAAAATAAATATTCATATTTTGATTATGGCAATATTTCCCTCTATTAGAGTTCAATAAAACCAAACTGGAAATTGGAACTTTTACATTTTGCATTTTAGAAGTTCTTTTACAAATTGAATGTGGCTGTACCAATTGGATATTTGTCAATTTCTTTTGTGTATATTTTAATGAACACAATACAAGACACAGGAGTTATATATCTTAATATGGTGATTACGGTACATATTCATACACGAAAAAATATACTGAAAGACTATATAATACCATCATCCCGCGTTATTAATACAAATGTATTATACGAAATTATCTGATGTTTCATTTTAAACTCTTCAGGTTGACGAAGCGTTTGTCAAATTTCTGGCAGAAATATTCGGGGACGAAGTGATGAAATCATTTCTTAACGACCACATGGAAGACGCCATTGACATGTATAGAGAGTTTGAGATCAGGAAACGGAAGGTAATGCTAGATATGTCAGAGACACCAAACATGGCCATTAAGATACCAGTCGCCCTGTATGAGTTATATGAAGATAAGCACGGGAGAAAACTCAAGGAGGATATCAAGAAACACGACAAGTACAAGGACAGAGTTACCTGCCTTGCAGACAAAATGAAAATCGACTCGAATATAATGAAATCTTTCTTCAAGAAACCTCTGGACGATTTAGTTGAACACATGCGTGATATACTTGGAGAGATGCCAGTCCGTGGTACAAACACATTTATCATTGTGGGCGGGTTTGCCGAGTCTGGAATAGTCCAAGAAACAATCAAAGCCAAATTTTCCAACATGAGGGTCATTATTCCATTCGATGCTGGACTGGCCGTTTTGAAAGGAGCTGTCATATTTGGCCACGCCCCTATGGTTGTGACGTCGCGGGTATGCAGAAGAACGTACGGCATGGCAGTAAGTAAGGTGTACGTGGAAGGTAAATATCCAGAGGGGAGGAAAGAAATCGCAAATGGTAGAGAAATTGTAAGGAATGTTTTTCACAAGTATATGGAGATTGGCCAGCCAACAAAAGTCGGGGAGGCTGTCTCAACCGTGCCTCTCAGTGCAAGCAGAGGGCAGTCTCTGGCACGTGTCAGGGTTTTTTCATCCAAAGATTCCTGTCCAGAGTTTGTGACAGATCGAGGATGCAGCTACTTAGGGGAGATAATTGTGAACATACCAGAAATGGAACAGGAAGAAGGAGGAACAGTAGATGTTAAAATGACATTTGGTGGTACTGAACTGACAGTCGAAGCTCTAGAAAAGAAATCTAGGAAATCGTACAGATCCAGATTTGACTTTCTTTGTGGAGACTAAAACTGACAGTGAGACGGAAATCCATGGTAATACTGATCAATTTTAACATTACTTTGATAAACACTGTGAATGTTTTGTTTTGTGAACTGTATTGTACAGAGGGATCAATTGCTAATTAAAGCAATATAAACAGACAATATATTTCTAAAGCTATAGTTCATGCATCCGATGAGACTGGGGAATTTAATGCACTGATTAATAGCAACATTTTGATAGACAACATTTAATTTGTCAGAATGTTAAAGAGTCGTGCGCATGTTATGGTAACAGATATGGTCACTTGTTGTAAACAACTAAATCCTGTCTACAACTATTTCGCCTGGTTTGCATATGTGTAATAACATTTTCTGTGAGTAGTACATTTTCATTTCTTCATTTGGATTCTGATTACACACAGTAGGAAAACACATGTATGTTATTAAAACATGTTTATGAGGATATTGATTAAAGTCGTTTAATTCAATTCACCGCTCTGAGTTCGAACCCTTGCTTGAGATATAGATTTCTTTTATGTGGAAAGCTTTCACGTTGGCTTACGGAAGGTCAGTGACTCGATTTGGTTGCTCTCCGTGCTTAAGAAGACCAAGGATCTTCCCCTATCATAATAAGCTACAAAATTGTCTCATGAGCTATGATTATATCGGTATAACAAAATATAACACATGCTTATTTTCCATATGAAAATCTTGTTTAAAAGCAGTAAAGTCGCCATATGACCTTGTTTGTATCAGTGTAACTTCAACCCATTTAAACAAACAAATAAACAAACAAACAAGGTAAATACTTGCAAATAACGATTAATTCAAATATATTGGACTATCCGATACAGCTTTATTCCTTTATATAGTGAATCGATTTGCAATTATCATGTATCGTGCACTTAGATTTCACCATTGTTGGATCAATGCACCTTACACGCTGATGTTATAAATGCATAAACTCTTTGATGTTGTCATTGTTGGATGAATGCACCAGGTTACACGCTGATGTTACAATCAGATGAATGCATAAACACTTTGATGTTGTCATTGTTGGATGAATGCACCAGGTTACACGCTGATGTTACAATCAGATGAATGCATAAACACTTTGATGTTGTCATTGTTGGATGAATGCACCAGGTTACACGCTGATGTTACAATCAGATGAATGCATAAACACTTTGGTGTCACTGTTGGGTGAATGCACCTCACACGCTATTGTTATAATCGGATGAATGCACAAACACTTTAATGTCACTGTCGGATGAATGCACCTTACACGCTGATGTTACAATCGGATGAATGCAAAAACACTTTGATGTCACTGTCGGAAAAATGCATCTTACACGCCGATGTTACAATCGGATGAATGCATAAACACTTTAATGTCATTGTTGGATGAATGCACCTTACACGCTGATGTTACAATCGGATTAATGCACAAACACTTTGATGTCACTGTCGGAAGAATGCACCTTACGCGCTAATGTTATAATCGGATGAATGCACAAACACTTTGATATCACTGTCGGATGAATGCACCTTACACACTGATGTTACAATCAGATGAATGCACAAACACTTTGATGTCTGTCACTGCGCTGATGTTACAGTCGGATGAATGCATTAACACTTTGATGTCACTGTCGGATGAATGCACCTTACACGCTGATGTTACAATCGGATGAATGCACAAACACTTTGATGTCTGTCACTGCGCTGATGTTACAGTCGGATGAATGCATTAACACTTTGATGTCACTGTCGGAAAAATGCATCTTACACGCCGATGTTACAATCGGATGAATGCTTTGATGTCACTGTCGGAAGTCACTGTCAGAAGTCACTGTTGGATGAATGCACCATACACGCTGGTGTTACAATCGGATGAATGCACAAACACTTTGATGTCACTGTCGGATGAATGCACCTTACGCGCCGGTGTTACAATCGGATGAATGCACAAACACTTTGATGTCACTGTCGGATGAATGCATCTTACACGCTGATGAATCAGATGAATGCACAAAACACTTTGATGTCACTGTCGGATGAATGCATCTTACACGCTGATGGATCAGATGAATGCACAAACACTTTGATGTCACTGTCGGATGAATGCATCTTACACGCTGATGGATCAGATGAATGCACAAACACTTTGATGTCACTGTCGGATGAATGCATCTTACACGCTGATGTTACAATCGGATGAACGCACAAACACTTTGATGTCACTGTCGGATGAATGCACCTTACACGCTGATGTTACAATCGGATGAATGCACAAACACTTTGATGTCACTGTCGGAAAAATCCATCTTACACGCCGATGTTACAATCGGATGAATGCTTTGATGTCACTGTCGGAAGTCACTGTCGGAAGTCACTGTCGGATGAATGCACCATACATGCTGGTCTTACAATTTGATGAATGCACAAACACTTTGATGTCACTGTTGGATGAATGCACCTTACGCACCGGTGTTACAATCGGATGAATGCACAAACACTTTGATGTCACTGTCGGATGAATGCATCTTACACGCTGATGAATCAGATGAATGCACAAACACTTTGATGTCACTGTCGGATGAATGCACAAACACTTTGATGTCACTGTCGGATGAATGCATCTTACGCGCCGGTGTTACAATCGGATGAATGCACAAACACTTTGATGTCACTGTTGGATGAATGCATCTTACACGCTGATGAATCAGATGAATGCACAAAACACTTTGATGTCACTGTCGGATGAATGCATCTTACGCGCCGGTGTTACAATCGGATGAATGCACAAACACTTTGATGTCACTGTCGGATGAATGCATCTTACACGCCGGTGATACAATCGGATGAATGCACAAAACACTTTGATGTCACTGTCGGATGAATGCATCTTACACGCTGATGGATCAGATGAATGCACAAACACTTTGATGTCACTGTCGGATGAATGCATCTTACACGCTGATGAATCAGATGAATGCACAAACACTTTGATGTCACTGTCGGATGAATGCATCTTACACGCCGGTGTTACAATCGGATGAATGCACAAACACTTTGATGTCACTGTTGGATGAATGCATCTTACACGCCGGTGTTACAACCGGATGAATGCACAAACACTTTGATGTCACTGTCGGATGAATGCATCTTACACGCTGATGAATCAGATGAATGCACAAACACTTTGATGTCACTGTCGGATGAATGCATCTTACACGCCGGTGTTACAATCGGATGAATGCACAAACACTTTGATGTCACTGTTGGATGAATGCATCTTACACGCCGGTGTTACAATCGGATGAATGCACAAACACTTTGATGTCACTGTCGGATGAATGCATCTTACACGCCGGTGTTACAATCGGATGAATGCACAAACACTTTGATGTCACTGTCGGATGAATGCATCTTACACGCTGATGGATCAGATGAATGCACAAACACTTTGATGTCACTGTCGGATGAATGCATCTTACACGCTGATGAATCAGATGAATGCACAAACACTTTGATGTCACTGTCGGATGAATGCATCTTACACGCCGGTGTTACAATCGGATGAATGTTCAAACACTTTGATGTCACTGTCGGATGAATGCATCTTACACGCTGATGAATCAGATGAATGCACAAACACTTTGATGTCACTGTCGGATGAATGCATCTTACACGCCGGTGTTACAATCGGATGAATGCACAAACACTTTGATGTCACTGTCGGATGAATGCATCTTACACGCCGGTGTAACAACCGGATGAATGCACAGACACTTTGATGTCACTGTCGGATGAATGCATCTTACACGCCGGTGTTACAATCGGATGAATGCACAAACACTTTGATGTCACTGTCGGATGAATGCACCTTACACGCTGATGTTACAATCGGATGAATGCAAAAACACTTTGATGTCACTGTCGGATGAATGCATCTTACACGCTGATGAATCAGATGAATGAACAAAACACTTTGATGTCACTGTCGGATGAATGCATCTTACACGCCGGTGTTACAATCGGATGAATGCAAAAACACTTTGATGTTACAATCGGATGAATGCAAAAACACTTTGATGTCACTGTTGGATGAATACATCTTACACGCTGATGAATCAGATGAATGCACAAAACACTTTGATGTCACTGTCGGATGAATGCATCTTACACGCCGGTGTTACAATCGGATGAATGCACAAACACTTTGATGTCACTGTCGGATGAATGCATCTTACACGCCGGTGTTACAATCGGATGAATGCACAAACACTTTGATGTCACTGTCGGATGAATGCATCTTACACGCCGGTGTTACAATCGGATGAATGCACAAACACTTTGATGTTACTGTTGGATGAATGCATCTTACACGCTAATGAATCAGAAGAATGCACAAACACTTTGATGTCACTGTCGGATGAATGCATCTTACGCGCCGGTTTTACAATCGGATGAATGCACAAACACTTTGATGTCACTGTCGGATGAATGCATCTTACACGCTGATGGATCAGATGAATGCACAAACACTTTGATGTCACTGTCGGATGAATGCACTTTACACGCCGATGTTACAATCGGATGAATGCACAAAACAAATGCATCTTACACTTTGATGTCACTGTTGGATGAACGCATCTTACACTTTGGTGTCATTATCGGGTAAATGCGTCAATCACTTTGGTATCCGTGGTAGGTGACTGCATCTAACACGTTGATGTCACCATCGGGTGCGAACATCATGCACTCTGATGATATATCGGATGGATGACCATGCACTTTGAAGTCACGTTAGGATGAATAAACCATACACTTTGATGTTACTTTTGGTTGACTCTACCATACACTTTGATGTCACTGTCGAGTTATTAATGTCACTTTCGGATTAATGTCCCATACACTTTGATATTACTATCAAATCAATGCATCTTACACGTTGATTTCACAATCGGATGAATGTACCATACACTTTGATGGCACTGTCGGATGAATACATCACACACTTTAATGACACAAGCGAATGAATGCGTTAAAACCATTGATATTACTGTCAGACCAATGCATCTTACACCATGATGTCACAGGCGGATGAATGCATCATGTGTACTTTGAAGTTAAAATCAAATGAATTCACAACGCTCGTTGATGTAACTATCGGACGAATGCACCATACACTTTGATCTCACTGTCACTTGAATATATCATACTCTTTGATGTCACTGTCATACAATTCCATTTCACACTTTGATATCACTATTGAATGAACTCATCTTACACGTCCATGTCACTATTGGGTGAATGCACCATGTTCTTTGATGTAACTATCGGGTGAGTTTATTATGTGCACCTTGATGTTACTATCAGATGAATGCACATAAACTTTGATGTTACTGTCGGAATAATGTACCTTACATGTTGATGTTACTGTCGGTTGAATGCACCATGTACATTGATGCAACTACCGGATTAATGCACCGTGTGCACTTTGATGTTAACACTGGATTGATGCAACATACACTTTTATATCACTATTGGATGAATGCATTATGTACATTGACCTTACTGTCAGACGAATGCTTCTTATAATTTGATATCACTGTCGGATGATGCACCTTACACTTTGATAACACTATTGGATGCACTTTGATGTAGGTATCGGATGAAATAACCATGCGTAATTTTGATGTCACTAGCTGATGAATACACCATACACATTTATGTCACTATCGGGTGAATTGCACCTTATAATTTGATGTCACTAACGGTTAGGTATATGTCACTGTCAGATGAATGCATAAAACATATTTATGTCACTATCGACCAAATACATCTACATGTTGATGTCACTATCAAATGAATGCATCATACATTTTATTTCACTTCAGAATGAATGCATTATATACTGTGATGTTTCTATCGCTTGAATTCACCATACATTTTGATGTAAGGATCAGATAAATGCACCATTCACTTTGCATTGTCATAGGCTTTGGTGTCGCTGCCGGACGAATGCATCATACATTTTGATACCATTCTAAGATGAATGCAGCGTGATCTTTGACGTTATCATCGGACAAATCTGTTTTATATTTTCTGACTCATTTGTTTGAAACATCAAAATCAAGTATTTATTGTCACTGTGGTCATTAGGTAGTAGTTTCACTAAACACCTGGACTGAGATTAATACCCCCTTCACATCTGCGATTTTTCTTACGATTTGTGACGGATTCCACAAAATCGTAAAAGTTCACCGATTCCCCACATTTACGAACTATTTAAGAGCTGTGTACGATCAAATTGCGATTTATTCAGAGTAATTACGATGCATTTACGACGAAAATTACCGATTTGTTCCGAGTAATTACGCATCAATACGATCGTTTTACGAGCTATTTACGAGCTGTTGCGAGTGAATTACGGATTATTATGATTCACAAAAGGCTTTACGAGTACATTACGATTTGTTTACGAGTTGTTACAAGTAGTTACGTGTTAGATACGAGTATTTACGAATATCATGTTTTTGCAATTCAAATTTGCATTCTTCTTGTTGACTACCTCCTTTTTAGGTGGCATTGTGGCAGATATGATTGAGGTTTCACTCCTTTGACGTATTGACAGCAACTGAAAGGAACTGTTCGATTCGGTAGCTATTATGCCTCTCATAAATCGTAAAGCATACGTATTTTATCGTAAAGTACTCGTAAAGTACTCGTAAAGTGCCCGTAACATATCGTAAACCCCTCGTACCGCATCGTGAAAGAAAACAAAGTCTTTAAGATACGTTTACGAGTGCTTACGAGTGGTTTACATGTTGTTTACGATACTTACGACTTGTTACGAGCTCTTTACGAGCTATTCACCGATAATTCAAATCGCGGACGATCGTAAGAAATTTTTGACATGTCAAAAATATTACCTCAACGTTCACGATAGCTTGCGATCTTTTGCGAGTGGTGCCGAGCTATTAACGACTACCGACGAGCTATTTACGATTGCCTGCGACTGCCTACGAGTTGACAAATCGTAAGGAATCGTAAGAAAAAATCGTAGGTGTGAAGGGGGTATAAGGCAGGAAAAGATGCTGCAAAATAACAATAACGAACTTCTCAGACTAGTTAATAATAAATTTATATTGTAACATTTTCATTTTGGTTCAATGGACTTTCATTCTGTAAAGGTACCCGATGAATGCTAAGCTGTATTTATCAACTTACAATAATTTTGACTGTAAGAGAAGTTAATCATGTTGGGAAGTATTCTAACATAAAACTAAGATACCATGATTGACAAACAAGTCTGTGAATAATCTACCAACTTCTAAACAATTGAAAAGAGGTACATTTAATATATTAACATATTTTGGAAAATTAGCCGGAAATAATGTCCTCATTGACTGCCTACTCTACTTTAATTAGATCATATAAGACGAGAACATTGACGGTTTATGTACATGTTTAAAACAATTTTGTAAAGATACATAACTGAATCATAATTTTTATAAACCAAACATGTTAAAAAGATGCCGCGTAATTTTCGTTTTTTTTTTATAATACTATGAAATACTGGAAAACGCATTGTGTGACCATACTAACATACGTCAGTACGAGTAGTGATGAAATGTATTTTGATACATACGGTCCATTTCCTTAATCATCTAATACGGTGTTCCTTTAGGGCCAACGCCTGCTCCCTGTGAACACGAAGCGCGAAGGTACGACGGTCGATGGCGAAGCGCGACAGTACGATGGCGATAACACGACAGTCAAATGGCGAAGCGCGACAGTTCTTATATTTCAAGCTAAATGAATTCTTTTGCGCATGATTGACAGGAAGGCGACATTACGATGGTGAAGCGGAAGGTGCGATGGCAAAGCGCGACAGTACGGTGGTGAAACGTGACAACACGATGGTGATAGTGCGATAGCGAAGCGGGACAGTACGATGGTGACACTACGATGGTGAAGGACGACAGTACGATGGCGAAGTGCGACGGTACTACGGACTGTCACCATCGTACTGTCGCGCTTTACCATTGTACTGTCGCGCTTTGCCATCGTACCGTCTTATCTTCGCACTTTGTGTTCACAGGGAGCAGGCCCTAACGGAACACCGTAAAATACTTAGACAAAAACTGGTTATTGATAATTATGTAATGAAGTCAAGACACAGTTTATATTGCTGAGCAAAATAAGAAATGAACTCATTTGTTTATTTTAATGATATTAATTTGCAAGGCCAATAAAGAACATTTATGTCACCCCACACGGAATATTATAAAATGGGCAATTGTTTTCGCTCAGATTTTATCGTACGTTCAAAAGGTAATTAAAGAAGTTGAAACAAATGAAATATAATTCATGTACACGGTTACTACGGGCTGCTCGTATTCAGGTCTTGTGTGAGTAAAGATAAAATCTAACATAACTGTAAGTTATACATTCATCAACGGTTTCATGGTATTTAAATCCGCTTGTATATCAATACTTCATCTCATGTCATCGAGGGCTTGTTCACAACATTATCAAAACGGGAACAATGGATTAAGGTTTTTTTTCTACCCCGTTTTAATTCATTTTGAAAGTTTGACTCTCAGTGCGGACTTGCATTTTTCCGATTTTTCACCACTCGGCAAGAAAGTTCTGATCCACCAAAAACCCGGGAAAGTCAAAATGACTTTAGAAGCAAATGTAAATCTTCAAGAAATAATTAATAAACTCGATTGCCAAACAATCCAACTTTAACAACTGTATGCTTTCAAGCCTTATAAAAAGAAAATGGAGAAAAAAATTACGGACATTCACCTTCGGTAGACATTTCCATTTCATTTCAGATATCTAGTAATACCACCTTGATTCTTTCATTCTGTTTATTTTGTTAACAATATTATATTACATTCTGTTCACGTAGGACATTACAATATAAAAAGATTTTCAGAAAATCGGAAATTCGTACAACAATAATTACACTGTTGATCGTTGCTTTTAACATCAATAGACTTGACAACGATCAAAACATTCCATGAATCCTTCTTTCAAATTCATTCTTTGCTTTCCTATATGCATTTTATATTTCTTTATTCTTTTCATATTAAACATAGGCGGTATTCAGTTTGAGAAATTCAAAACGTTTGGTTCGTGCTCGGGCCCATTTCAACCAGATCATTGCATGTGTTAAGTGAATGCGCTCGATTAGCTGTGTTACAAATTGTGCTCGCAGTTTGAGTTAATGTGTATAATTAAAGATATTTTGATGCTCCGGTAATAAGGTGCGATTTGTAAGAAAATGACAGACTGGATACGTATAATTTTCATCTTTGGGATATTTGGTAAGCAGATTTTTATTAAATAGGAAAATGAGATTGTAATACCTTCTTAAACTTTCATAACGTAAATTTAAAGTTTCCTAAATTGCAGTATATAAAAAAAAAAAAAAAAAAAAAAAAAAATAGAAACAAAAGGTACTAAATTTCAAATTGTTTAATATTAAGTCAGACAGACAGAACATTTAGCAAAAATTTATTGTCATACTGATGTAGTTTATTATTATTCATAATAATACTGTACAAAGCAACAGTAAAATCGAAGGTACTGATTAGGATGATCAGCTTCTGGCATGTAACGTCTTCAATGAAATCATGTAAAAAGTGTGCAGCTGCTAATGAGAAGTTTTGAACATGCTCCTTAAGGTTAGGTTTATGGGATTTTCTTCTTCTTTTGTTAATCGGACATTACCCAAATCATAGACATAAAAAGTAGCTTTAAATCAAAGTTGAACAGTATATAAAGCATGTATTTTATTCTACAAAACGTTAACTATTAACTGAGGTATGACTTGAATTTTCGGAAAAGAGCTGCAGATAGTGCTACGCGTTTAAAAAGGAACTCTTGAGTATGTCAATACGTATGACGTTATTTGCAATAACGTCGTTTTCAGCGATTTTTGAAAAATGTGTTACTATATTTCTTTACAAATGGCATTTCTTTAAAGGGGACAATCTTTTGGCGATAATTTAAAACTACTGGTCCGTAGTTTGGGTGAAACTTTCGAACATATTTATTTCCATCAAGTTTGGCATAAAATGTATATATGACACAAAAATGAAAAAGTGGGTGAAAATATACGTAAGATATTGATAAAAACGCACGAAGAACGGTAAATTTTCTGCATCAATTCAAAAGCGTTGAAACAGCTTACTACCTTCTGTTCCATATTTTTGGTTATTCATAAGATCTTGCAAAAATCTTAGATCAATTAGTTTGTGCCTTAGTCCCTTTAAGTATCCAGTTGAAAGGAACTGTATGGTAAACCATGTAATTGACAGACCATTCGTTGGTAAAATGCTGTTCGTGTACAAACACTCACTTTAGGACTCGGACATTATTGCAAATACGTAGAAAGTACACGTTTTGTTGATCTAGCTCTACAATTATAGTGTCGTATTTCTTCTCGGCGATATATGACCATTTTGTGTCGATTCGCCGTAAAACCCAACTCACTCACTCACTTAAAATTGATTTATCTGGAAGTGTTACACTTTTCCTAGGGTCCCTTTCCGGATTTCAAGGCATATGTCAATAGAAAAAAATACAATTACTCACTAGCATAACAATTCTGTTTTATCTTAAGCTATATGATTTGGTTCTGCTCATTTTCAAAATGAACCCTTACCGGATGGGCTATTGGGAGAGAAGTCATTTAAATTTTATTTATGAAGTATATTCAATAAAAGTTGATTGTCATTTCAGTGTATGTATTTGAGGCAATAACCAAACTGATGATCATAGTTTAATTCATGCTAAAACATTTGTGTTTAAAAGCAGTCTTCCTTCATGTCTTAAATTTCCCTAAACCTTCTGAAACGTACCGATTAAGTGTATGCAATGGATGGTGTCTCACTTGAAGTATTGAGCATTGCTTACAGTATAAATCATGTATTTGTTGTAATATAGCTATTTTGGGCTTTCGTATATTACTAATTATTTGTCGGTTATTTAAAAGTATGTGCCTGTGAAGCCGGCGAGTGTTGCAAAGCATATTATGATTTGACCTTCACCTACCACGACCAAACATGGTGTGACACTTACTGTTGTGGTACCTCTGCCCTGGGGGCACTCGAGTGCTGTGACAGTATCTTTCTAGTGGCCCCTTCCGAAGACAGGACTGGGTTCTGCATCGACTTCTTTACCAAGAATATGTGAGTTGACAATGATTTGAGGTATTTTACAGTATTTTAGTTAAACGTTCCGGTCTGCATTGATTGCGAGTCCGTGAAAAACATTCTATTATCTTTGTTTCAAGAATTGTGGACATGTAACCCGCCAGTGAATTGAGCTTTTGACCTTTAGTGTTATAGGCAAATCTCTACCTTTTAAAGTACATTTAAGTGTTTTATTGCTGATTCAGACGTGCATTATCTTTTCAAAATACAGTGCAATACTGACGAACAGCAGGAAAGTGAAACAAACAGGTTTGACTTTACTTTATGATGTTGAGCATTTTTAAATTAAACTCTCTCTCTCTCTCTCTCTCTCTCTCTCTCTCTCTCTCTCTCTCTGAACAGGAACAAGGTGTGCAATTGCATTACAAGGAATATACGATGACACAAGTATGAGAGCCTAGGCTGATATATGAACTAATATGTATTTTTTTCAGATGGGCTCCAATCTTAATAGCAGTGGGAGGGTTTGGCGCTCTGCTAACATGCATAGTTTGTTGTTATTGTTGCTGTAGCCACAGCAACAGGTCTACAGGAACTGTTGTTGCCCCAGCACAACAGCCATATCATACAAGTAAGACATTCATGTTCGTGGTTTCTTTTAAGATCAGTATAAAAGTAACACTGACAATGGAACTAAAATGAAATGAAATAAGAGGTATAAAAAGAAATGGCATTGTCAATGTGAGACCTCGCATCTAGTTGTGACATCGTATCAAAGGAGAATTATGTCGTTTTAGATAAAATAAGGATGTGATCCAACATGTTTGTCACTGTCATATACTTGGATTCTAGGCCTTTAAAAAAAGAGTAACACTTTATTCCAACTTACGACCGGTTGCTTTGGAGCAGAAGATATATACATTTACAATACCAAAGTTTCATATTATATTATTGACGGCAATAGTTAGATGAGAAAGCTTTGATAACTGTTATTTTTATAGAGAATCATTAATGTAAGTTTTGTTTCAGACGTTATGCTACTAAATCCTACATCCTCGCACCCGTCACAACAGCCTGGATATAACCCGTCAGGAGAAGCTATTCCCGTCCATCCACCACCGGCAGTTGCATACCCTGTACCTGCGAATCAAGAGACACAAGAAAAACATCCGTTTGAATCATGAATAAACCCGGAACTAACACGGCTATACGGAAAACCGAATGTGATATTTTAAAATACATTTGACATTCACCAAACTAATTTTTATTATGTGAAATATATCTGGATTACATTTCCTTACATCGCTATGTAAAAACTATGAATGGCGTTATTTATATTGAATAAAACTAAACTGTTTATGTCGGCCACAAATTTACCTTTATAGTGTCCACACCAATAAGATGAAAGCGTGAGTCATGATAACATTTTTTTTTCAAAAAGTTAAATTGAACTTCCGTGTTTTATTTAACATAACATATTAATTACTTTATAAGAATGGTTTGTTGCTTCTTTAACAGTAAAACATACTGTGCAGGTGCCTACACAATGACCCGTCATTTGTAAAGTTATCTCCTCTCAAGAAGGGGACTTGAATTGTTGCATTCAAGTTGTTAAAGCAAAAATTGACGTATGTTTCATTTTCACTAACACAGAGTTGGAAAAAAATCGAATTTAATAAAATGAGTTTTACATCAGTTACACACATTTTAAGTGTAATGTAGCCACTGTGGATTACCTGATAATATAACTTTTGATTTTCGGGTTACCATTTTGTAATTGTTACGGCCTTATGAAATTAATTCAGATTGTAATCGTTATCTTGTTCTGTTTAAGAAATACAATGTAATACATCCCGAACAGTGATCTATAGTTGAATGAAATTATCTTGTATATCAGCAAAGCTACTTACAGTGCAGACTGGAATCATGCAACATCGTGTTTTGTTTATAGTAACTGTTGATTAACACCAACCATAAAATGCACAATCAACTGTATTTTGAATGAATTACAAAACACGAAAGCTTATTTACACAGGTCATGAACCGATTTTAATCAGAAACACAAACAATTTTATGTCCCCTCCTCGAAAATCATCATATTTCACGATTGAAAATTCGGCTTTCATCCCTGTTAATCCTTCATCTTACATGTAGAACTTTATATAGACCAGAAATTATTATGGATGTATGCGTGACCATTCAGCCTAAAAAGTAACGTGCTTGTTTTTTTATTACACCATTACGCTTGAATGTAGGAAATATTATTCCATTCTGCATGTTTCACAAGTAGATCTATGAAATATGTATTTTTAATGCTGGAAGTTATTGTTTTGAGCAAAGATGTATATATTTTCCTTTCAAGTTTAACATAACTTTTAGCTCAACTGGCCACATTCCTTGACTATTGAAATACTTTACATGTGATTCGTGCCTTCACCTGCACTTTGTTGACAACACATGATCATAATCGAGAATAAGGAATTGCACGATGATCCTGGACGAGTTTTTGACCGACATATTTGCATTAGCAATGAAACAAGAGCTGTCGGAGGACAGCAACGCTCGACTATTTAACAGCCTTGTCGCTTGAATGAATAAGAAAGTCGAAAAAGGGGCATAATTTAGTAAAAAAGTAAAATAGGGTTATGGAACCTGCATAGTGCTTATCAGCTCATGACAGTGGACAAGTGTATGAAGTTTCAATCCATTCCCATTAGTGGGTACTGATACCAGCTTACATATAAGAATTTAACCCAAAAACTCCTAAGTTGAAAAAGGGGCATTATTTTGTAAAATGCAAAGTTGAGTTATTGACCCTTTGCACTGCATGTCATATCATGACAGTGAACTAGTGTGTGAAGTTTCAATCCTTTCCCATTAGTGGATACTGAGATACCAGCTTACATACAAAAACTTAACCAAAAATTTCTATGTTGAAAAAGGGGCATAATTTTGTGAAAAGGCAAAATAGAGTTATGGAACCTGTGCAATGTAAGTCAGATTATCACAGTAAATAAGTGTGTGAAGTTTCAATCCATTCCCACAAGTGGTTACTGAGATACCAGCTTACATACAAAACCTTAACCAAAAATTTCTAAGTCAAAAAAGGGGCATAATTTTGTAAAAAAGCAAAACAGAGTTATGGAACCTGTGCAATGTAAGTCAGTTTATCACAGTGAATAAGTGTGTGAAGTTTCAATCCATTCCCACAAGTGGTTGCTGAGATACCAGCTTACATACAAAAACTTAACCAAATCGGGACGCGGACGCGGACGCCGACGCCGACGCCGACGCGGACGCGGACGCCGACGCATGGGCGAGTCCAATAGCTCTACTATTCTATGAATAGTCGAGCTAAAAATGAATTAACTTGTGAAATAAACCTGAACTTATTTTCATCTATTCGGTCAAAATTCAGTAACCCAGTCTGCGTAGGATTTTAATTTGTGCTTGTTTTCGGTTCGGTTTCGGTTTACTATTTGGTTCCGGTTGGGTGTATATATATGTGTGTAAAATAGTCAAAATACAACTTAAAACGTTAACTTTTTTCACGCACAAAAAAGAAAAATATGACTCGAATAAAACTGTGCATCTCGCAAAGTAATTACCTAGTTTTATTAAACTCGGTTTATCGCTCAGGAACTAACATAATTATATAACTATTCAATAAATTTGCCTTTGCAAGAAAATAGCTACAAGCCAAAAACCCTTCCTACGTTTAAAGGTAGATAAATCTACTATTTAAGAGCTCGAAATCACTGAATAAGTCATCTCCCTTAGTTGACCGACAAGTCGGCAAGCCGACAAGTCAACAGAACTTGTTGTTTAAGATGTATTCGCCTTAAACCAGGTATTGTTATATGAAAAATAAATAGTAAAATGATGTTTGTTCTTATTTATGGTTATTGGGCTTGTTAACATTATACACGACCATGAGAAAATTCAAAGTGAAGAGGCATAACTGAATCTAGACTGCTATTTTATAGTTGCATTCAATGCGTCCAAAGAATCGGCTTGCAGAATCCGCTCGGAAGAGCCTCGTTACAACCTAAACAGTTACCCTCAAGCCAGATATTTCCAACTGCACCTTCAACCAGTGAAAGATTCTTGTAATCTTACACTCCGGGGAGTAAGATGACACTTGTGCTGTAATTTAGGACTGAATGCGTATATTAATGTGCTTTTTTGTGATAAAACAGTGCTTAAAAGAAAAGCATTGGTTTCATTTTATTTATTCTAGTATTTGAAAAATTCGGTATGCAAGAAAAAGAATATATTACTAGTAGAGTGTGCAGATGAAAATATCTGGCTCTCAGGTAACTGTCTTGTGTGTGTGTGAGTGTATGTGTTTGTGTGCGTGTGCGTGTGTGCTTGTGCGTGTGCGTGCGCGTGCGTGTGCGTGTGTGTGTGTGTGTGTTGTCTTTTGCGTTAACTCAGCAGAGCCTAGTTACCGTCAAGCAGCACGTTCAACAAGTGAAATTTTCTTATATTCATCTTTTCTTTCAGAACTCAAACAGCAAATCAGCGCTCTCGATGATATCAGCGCATACGGTAACACTCTGCCAGCATATTTCCAGAGCTTCCACAATAAAAGTTTATTACACCCATTAAGCAAACAGCCGGAATACTAATCTTTTACTTCTTTGATTGTGGCAAATATTGGTTTCCTTTATGGTCACACCACAATCTGATATTTTTCCCAACAAACAAATAAGAAGGTAAACGTGAAATAAATTTGAATTATTTCTTGTTTTCTTTCTCTTTTTTTCTTTTTTTTTGGCGGGGCTGTGTGTGTGTGTGGGGGGGGGGGGGGGGGGGGGGGGGGGGGGGGGGGGTGTCAAAAGAGAGTAAAGATATTATAAAAATTCAATAAAAAGGCTATATATGCAGAGATACCTCAAAATTTACGCATTCATTCATAAACTGCAACACGTGAGTCACCATACACACAGCCTTTTCAGCATCGGCAAAAGCACCGGAAAACCCGTCTGGCACACAAACAATCTCATTCTTATCCCCCACAATATGTTCCATTATTACAGGAAAGTGTAAATGAAAGAAATCTATCTGAAAACAGAAATAAACACCAAATGTGCGATGTGTCTCAAAATAGACGGGCCATAACCTCACCCTGCCTAATGGCGTCCTCGTCAAACGTCACTCTGCAATTGTCACTGGCCTAACTTAATAAAGGGCCCGGGCTTTGCATGGCACTAGCCATATAATGAATAATTAAAAAAAATCTCTTCGAGTGTTAAAACCACTGCTAGGATAGAATTTGAATGACCCTTGCCAGACCCCCTCAGACAAGCATAAAGTATTTTCTGGATGTACGACAAAGTTATAATCTTGACAAAAATGGATATACGGACGGACGGACAGGCACATGCGCGCATGTTGTCCTCTATCTGTATGTCATGAAAAATCTTGTAATTTAAAAGTTACATCATGTCACTGATGAACTCACTGATGGATTAAAGATTGAGGGGTTTGGGTGAGGGTTGGGTAATTGTGCGCAATTTCCTCTGGTACTACATATGTAACAAATATATCACAACTATTAAATCTTTTACCTAAAATTTTGTTAATACTATTTCGAAAGACAGAAAGACGACGTTTTGCAGGGTGACTTGCGACAAGGCCATGTTCAGTTGGCGACGTCAAGCGTAGCGACAATAATTGGTGGGGCGACATCCGATGGAGAGACGTTCGGCGGGGTGATATTCGGCAAGGGGTTCAGCAAGGCGACATTCTGCGGAGCGACGTTCGGCGGAGCGAAGTTTGGCTGAGCGATATTCGGCCGGGCACATTAGTCGAGGCGACACTCGGCGGGGCGACGTTTAGGGTGGGGATGTTCAACGGGGCAACGTTTGTCAGAGTGCCATAACGACGTTTGACTGAGTGACGTTCAGTGGGGCGACGTTTTTCGGGGCGCCATAACGACGTTCGGCGGGCGACGTTTGGTAGGGCGCAGTTCAGCGGGTGACGTCTGGTGGGGCATCGTTTGAAGCGGACGACATTCGTCGATCGTGGCGCGATTACGACGTTTGTCGTTGTGCCACCTCGACAGAACGAAATAACGAAATGGCAGAACTCAGCCACCATAAAAAATGGAATCACTTATTTTATCACAAAGTTTTGTAAATAGATGCATATCCAAAAGAGTTACAACTGTATCCAAATTTTGTTTCACTGGAGCTCCGGGGAAAATCTAAGTCATACAGTGTTCCTAGTTATTTAGGCAACGCAAGAATGTACTGTCGCTGTTCTTGCATAAAAACATAATACGACGACTAAATGTATTGTTTTCATATGTAATGATTTCATGATTCCAGTACAATATTTAATTACCATTCTGTTGTTCTTGGAAACGGTAAACATGTTTAAAATGTCTATAGCCGCGGCCCACAAATAAACACTACCAAAAGCATGTATTGAAGGTTTTTTAAATGTTTTTTTACATTTAACATGGAATTACAACGGAAGAGCATTAGTGCCAGGTGCGTTTATTTATCAATTCGAATTGTCGAGATACTAAGTCGAAATTTTGAGTTAGTAACTCAAAATTTCGACTTACTGACTCGAAATTACGAGTTAATAACACGTAATTCGACTTCGTATCTTGCTCTTTTATCCGCAAAATTTGATCGTCTGTCCGTCTCTTAAAGGCCAAAAATGTAATGGACAACATTTGACTCTTCGAAGTGAAATCATCTATCTACACAACCATATATTGAACCCAACATGTAGCGACTTGAACATATACTACCATACATCAATGTATGACCTAGTACCCCATAGCCTCTAGAGCTATTCCAGATTTCAAACTGTATCCAAGATATATACCTCCATTTACATGTATAATATGTTCAAGGGGAAGTCTAAAAACCGGCTTCAAGATATGGTCAAAATAGTGAAATATTCTAAGTTTGAATACTTCCCGGTAACCTTCGATGACCTCTCCTCAAAATCTAGATCTATCCAGGTACCCAATCTTGGTCAGACTCATTACTACACGTTCATGTAGGGTATGTCTATATTTCCTTACCATATGGGCTCAAACTAGGTCCTTAAACATGATATTTTTATGAACAAACGGTGCCCGGTCATTTAAATCATATGAGCCTGTAGGGCTACCCAATGGACAACCAGGTACCTAATCTTGTCCGGGACCTATACATCAACGTAAACTACTGTAGTTAGTAACTCGAAATTTTGAGATACGTTACTCGAAATTTCGACTTAGTAACTCGAAATTTTGAGATACGTTATTCGAAATTTCGAGAAATTAACGCGAAATTTCAACTTCGAGTTGAAAAATAACATACACCTGGCACTAATGTTCTTCCGTACATTGACCATAATTTTGCATATTACTTAAAAATGATAGATAATAACTCTACATTCGAGGTTTTTGAGTACGAACACATTTCGAGTACAGATGAAGCAGTGACAAGATTTCAAGATTAATATGGATTCTATGAGAAATTAGATAAAACATACCGACTAATACTTACCAATAGTATTGTTATGACAATCGCAATTATTATTATGACAATCGCACGAGTTACACGCAATTCAATACATTCACGTTTAACCGACGCCGGATTAAAAAAAAAGGGAGTAAGCAGAGGGAGAAGCGAGCAAGTACATTGTTGGAAGCAGTGCATTTAGGGTTGGCTGATACAGCAAACCATATTATGGATTAGATTGCTTCTTTTGTGCTATTATGGAAGAAACAAGACGCAGATACCAGGTTTCCATCTGCGCAAGGATATATGTCCGTCCCTGGTAAAGCATTTCAAAACTAAATATCATGTATTAACAGTATGTGAATCACCTTTTTTAATACACGATTTTTCCACGTTAATGCATAGGTGGAGCCAATGAAAAGAGTAGTTTTATGCAAGAATGCGTTAACATCATATTTTGCATTTCGCAATTAGACATTCCATAAAAATGCGAAAATGGTACCGAGGTATAACTTTTTTTCTAAAACGTACAACTTGCGAAACGTGATACATTATGCTCCCCTATTATAGAGAACATTATGATGAACTAAATGGTCCCAAAGGAATAGGAATATACAACAACAAGAGCTCGTAGAACACAAAATGCCCCCCCCACCCCCACCCCCTTGATGCATTCAGTAATTGCACAAGGAACAGAAATTATTTGGTCATTGTATACAAAAGTTCTACTGTTCTGGTGTTCTGGGTAAATGTGACCTTGACCTTTGACCTATTGAACTTAAAATAAATAGAGGGCATCTGCTGATCAATCTCCCAAATAAGTTTCATGATCCTAGGCCAAAGCGTTCTTGAGTTATCATCCAGAAACCGTTTAACTGTTCTGGGTCACTGTGACCTTGACCTTATACCTACTGACCTTAACATCATCAGGGTTCATCTGCTGATCAAGATCAACTTCCCTATCAAGTTTCATTATCCTAGGCCCAAGCATTCTCAAGTTATCGTCCGGAAGCCATATAACTGTTCTAGGTCACTGTGACCTTGACCTTAGACCTACTAACCTCAAGATCATTATGGGTCATCTGCTGGTCAAGATTAACCTCCCCATCATTTTCATGATCCTAACCCAAGCATTCTTGAGTTATCATTAACAAACTGTTTAACTGTTCAGGGTCACTGTGACCTTGACCTCTGACCTACTGACCTTAAAATAAATAGGGGTCATTTACTGGACATGACCAATCTCCCTGTCAACTTTCATGATCCTAGGCCAAAGAATTCTCATTCTGGAAACCGTTTAACTGTTCCGTGTCACTGTTGCCTTGACCTTTAACCTATTGATCTCAAAACCAATAAAGGCCATCTGCTGGTCATGACCAACCTTCCTGTTAATTTTCATGATCCTAGACTTAAGCGTTCTTGAGTTATCATCCGGAAACCATTTAACTGTTCTATGTCACTGTGACCTTGACATTTGACCTCAAAATTGATCTCAAAATCAATAGTGGTCATCTGCTAGTTATGACCAATCTCCCTATAAACTTTCGTGATCCTAGGCACAAGCGTTCTTGCGTTATCATCCGGAAACGGATTGGTCTACATACCGACCGACCGACAGACAGACAGACATACCGACATCTGCAAAACAATATACCCCCCACCTTCTTCGAAAGGGGCATAATAAGTAAGAACTTTCCTAAAGCCCTGTGTTCTAATTCGTCAGCAATAGAACATGTTTTTTTCTACACAAACTTTATTTTTGTCGACAAAATGGAAAAATGCGATGGTTAAATTGTGAAGTAATGTATTTGAGCTCGATATTGTGACGACAGCTTGCACGCTCGAGTCCACTTCCTGGACAACCTGTAACGATGACATATGAGAAGGGCCGCATTTACAAAATGTATAGGGATGATAATGATGTGTATGAATATATCCTGATATGTTTAGGAAATTAGTAGTCTGAGCAGTGAGCAGCAGCAGTAGCAGTAGCAAAATCGGAAAATGTGAAATTAGTTGTAGCAGAAGAAGCAGTAGCAGTAACAAAAACGTGAAATCAGCATTGGCAGTAGCAGCAGCAGCAGCAGCAGCAGCAGCAGCAGCAGCAGAATCAGCAGAAAAAAACGTGAAGTTGTCAATAGCTTTAGAAGTAGCAGTATATGATTAGGAGTAATTCGATTGGCTATGAAGAAGATTTTGGTTCAGCATGACCTTCAGGCGCTATCATATATGTTCATACCATAGGGGTCCGTCACATGCTGAAATTGAGAACAAGAGCTGTCACTACTTGTGACAAATGCCCTTGAAGAGTGTCCAAGAATGCTACAGTTGTATTCGCAAAATATACCATTTTTGTGACACTGCCCTGAGAGACCCGGATCATAAGCACGACACACCTTCTCAATATGGTTAATATAATTTGTGTTAAATTATTTTCAAATCCCTTGATAAATGGCAGAGTTACGGACCAGATGCTAACGTTTGACTTCTTAGTGTGATCTTGCCCTTAAAGCTAGGGGTCTGGGTCTTGCACATGGCACTTCATCTCATTATAGGAAATATTTATGCCAAGCAGTTTTAAAATCCCTTCATCGATGGCAGTGTTATGGACCGGACAAGAAACAGACCATGTTAAAATTTTAACCTCTAGTGCAACCTTGATCTTTGAGCTAGTGGTCTGGATCTTGTGCATAACACGTGGTCTCATTATGGGGATTTATGCCAAGTTATTTTAAAATCCCTTGATGAATGGCAGAGTTATGAACCAGACACTAAACAGACCATGTTAACCTTTAACTTCTAAGTGTGACATTGAACTTGGAACTAGGGGTCTTGATCATGTACTTGGAACATTGTCTCATTTTGGTTAACATTTGTGCCAAGTTATTTTAAAATCCCATCATGGATGGCAGAGTTTTGGATCGGACACGAAACAGACCCTTTTAACCTCTGACTTCTAAGTGTAACCTTGACCTTGGAGCTAGGGGTCTGGATCTTGTGCATGACGCGTCGTGTTATTATGGTAAACATTTTTGCCAAGTTACTTCAAAATCCCTTTTTGGATCGCAGAGTTACAGCCCGGACAAGAATTTGGACGCACGTACGCACGCACGGACTCACGGACGCACGGCCGGACAGTGCGATTTTAATATGCCCTCCTTTGGGGGCATAATATTGATCTCTAAGCATGAAATCCAGCCATATATAAACATCAAAAAATAAAATAAACTTGTAATTTTTCTGACTTTCTGTACTTTCTATTGTTCTCAACATTTTCTAATTAGTGAGCCCTTTACTGCTTTTTCATTCTGTTACAAACAAAGGATGTTTAACAAGGGTATAGTCATTTCTGGATAGTCAATACCAAGAAAAATCAGCTATCTTTTTTTTAATTCTTCACTTTATTAAGAATTGTTCCAAATATAGTCATCTGCGATGAACACTTAACTTGGTGGAGTCGTAGAGTAATTGAACATCAGAAAATCCATTCGAAATAGTTGCTGTATTGTTGCGATTGTATCTGGATGAAGTGTTCTGTAAGCTTGTACAATTGCACCACGTCTCTGTGCATCAGCGTCGCCTTTCGACAACGACTTTAATGTCATTTCTGTCGAAACCAGTTTCATGAAAATTTCAGTTGATGAAACTGTGTTGTTTTTACAATACAGATCAAATAAGTGTCGTGGAAATTTCGATTTTTCACTAATATATCCTTGTGTCTGGAATGAAATCCATAATCTCTCGGCTATCGTGCCATTATCTCTACATTTCTTCCACTGCAGCCCTTTATAAAATACTGTTGAAGCTATTCCCGTTAAAGACGCGAGTTTACTTGTTGTAAGATTTTTAAGGTGCGTCTGCACTTCCTCACTAAATCCTAGCCGAGAATAGATATATTTCATATCTCTTGAAAACTCTTCAAGTTTCACATGTAAAATGATATCTGTATAACATGGATTACACAAAGAAAAAATTGGCATCCAATGATGGTTGCTATCTCCAGTCCTGATTTCAACAAAAATTCTATCTAAAAACTGCTGGAAAGATTCGTTGTAGATTTGGTTTGCAAGGGAACAGTTCATTTTCTGGGACCTACTATATTTCCCTGAGTTGGCTGCTTTGGCAAATAGGAGGAATGATTTATCAACAAAAGCTGAATATAACCTAGAATAAGGGTTTCGTGATATAATGAAATACTTTAATTGATATTTTCTTAACTTTTTCAACGATTTTAAGTGGGTTGTTTTTCGGTGAAGAGTAAGACGATTCATGTTTAAAAGAGTTTCTAGATTTGAAATTCCATCTCTCAAAATACTAACAATCTGTACCCAAAGAGTAGATCCGCATTTCGGAACTTTACAAAACGATAAATTATATCTATCTAATACTAAGTGAGTCCGATTTTGGTACAAGTTCTCATATGGTTCTAATGTGAGATTCTTTTGGCATACCGCTTTGATATGCTCATTCCGGTTATTATATAAAGACTGCAAGTCATTTTGAGCAACAACGTCCTGGCTATCCATGTGTTTCACCCTGCTGCTTGTTCTGTGATCGGTTATCCTCAAACCTAAAGCGAAAAATATCGAGAAGCATTAAGATTGACTTAGACAGATGACGAGAAAGTTGGTTACTTATTCCTTATTCCTTGTTCCTTTTTCGAATAAGGAATAAGTGACTAGGTACTTTTTGTTACTTATTCCTTATTCAAATGCGAATAAGTAACAGACACATTAACACCAGATAAAGTCTAATCTCCTACAAAAACGTGTTCTGAACACATTCCATATCTATTTCGCCAAGCAATGATAAAAGTCGAATAAGGAATAAGTAACTGGATTCATTTTGTTACTTATTCCTTATTCAAACGCGAATAAGTAACAGACTAATTAATACCATATAAAGTCTCACCTCCTTCACCATTTCTTCAACATGATTTAAATACTCACTGTTAATCCTACAAAACGTGTTCTGAACACATGTCATATCTTTTTCGCCGAGAAATGATAAAAGTCGAATAAGGAATAAGTAACTGAATTCATTTTGTTACTTATTCCTTATTCAAACGCGAATAAGTAACAGAGAAATAAATACCAGATTAAGTCTCATCTCGTTCACCATTTTTTCAATATGTTTTAGTAACACACTTTTCAACCTACAAAACGTGTTCCGAACACATGACATTTTTCTTTCATCAGAAAATTGCAGAAGTCGAATGATTAGAACTGGAAAAAGTAAAAGATGAATAAACTTAAGATAACACCTCATATCGTTCATCATTTCTTCAACTTAATTTTATTACTCACTTTAACACCTACAAAACGTGTTCTGAACACATGTCATATCGTTTTCGCCGAGAACTGATATACTTCGAATAAGGAATAAGTAACTGGATTCATTTTGTTACTTATTCCTTATTCAAACGCGAATAAGTAACAGACAAATTTACATCAAAATAAAGTGTCATCGCTTTCACTATTTCTTCAGCATGATTTAATTATTCACTTTAAGACCTACTAAACGTGTTCTGAAGTCATGTCATATTGTTTTCTCCGAGAAATGAGAAAACTCGAATAAGGAATAAGTAACTGGTTTCATTTTGTTACTTATTCCTTATTCAAAAGCGAATAGGTAACAAAGAAATTAACAATAACTAATATCACTCCTACTTAAATGTCTGAATATTTCAATTTCTCTCACAATTTCTGTTCAGAGGGTTAATGATTGGCGTTAAATTATAAATAACATGGAATGCCAGAGAGTTACAGATAGCGACTTTACATTGGCTTTTAATAACCCTATCAAATTACTAGCCCCCTTCTTCACGGTGAGCTTTTGACATTGAAATGAACATAAGGTCAGTTTATATATGTTTATGGGTTTCATTGCATGAGAAATAACAGATTGCTTCAAGTAAAAGATACAATTGATGTAGTACTAAAATCTTATTTTGAATTGAATGCTTAGGAAATTTAATGCACTTGGAATTTAAGTATAGCAAATGAACCTATGAAAGTTACTTAATCTTTATCACTTTGAAAAGAAACAATTAGCATTTCATATACTGTAGTTATCATAAGAGATAGTTTAAAGGCCCAGTAATACTTCGAATGTAATAATTACAAGTAGCATTTATTTAACCAAAAAAGTTATCTTTCGGACAAAATTAGCGTTTATTTGCTCAGAAAATAATCACAGTGTTACTTTTTAACTTGAAATTATACAACAGAAATATAGGACAGTATCTTTTCAATGATATTACAAAAAAAGAAGAGTGAAATGTCTTCCGCGAATAAGTAACAGATGAATTATCAAAAGATGAATTCAAAAATCGATCACAATTATGTAGAGTATGAATATGTAAGCCAAAACAAGTCATATAAATTTAGTTCTAAACATGTCTGAATTATATTAAACCCGTACGTTACTTAAAACTTATTTGTGCACGAATAAGTAAAGCATGCATTTGCACTAGATGCAGTGCCAAATCTTATGTTCAGCATGATTGACTAACCCTCAACAAGTCCTATAAAACCGATTTTGAACATGTCTGAATTATATTGAACCCGCACGTTACTTGTTACTTATTCGGCCGCGAATAAGTAACACAAGAATTATCACAAGATGAAGCCGCAAATCGAATATACTTATGTCGAGTGTGATTGAGTAAGCTATAACAAGTCATCTAAATTTAGCTCTGAACATGTCTGAATTATATTAAACACATACGTTACTTATTACTTATTTGTGCACAAATAAGTAAAACATGCACTAGCACTAGATGCAGTGCCAAATCTTATGTTCAGCATGATTGACTAGCTCTCAACAAGTCCTATAAAACCGATTTTGAACATGTCTGAATTATATTGAACCCGCACGTTACTTGTTACTTATTCGGCCGCGAATAAGTAACAGAAGAATTACCACAAGATGAAGTCGCAAATCGAACATACTTATGTCGAGTGTGATTGGGTAAGCTATAACAAGTCATATAAATTTGGTTCTGAACATGTCTGAATTATATTAAACCCATACGTTACTTATTACTTATTTGTGCACAAATAAGTAAAACATGCACTAGCACTAGATGCAGTGCCAAATCTTATGTTCAGCATGATTGACTAGCTCTCAGCAAGTCCTATAAAACCGATTTTGAACATGTCTGAATTATATTGAACCCGCACGTTACTTGTTACTTATTCGGCCGCGAATAAGTAACACAAGAATTATCACAAGATGAAGCCGCAAATCGAATATACTTATGTCGAGTGTGATTGAGTAAGCTATAACAAGTCATCTAAATTTAGCTCTGAACATGTCTGAATTATATTAAACACATACGTTACTTATTACTTATTTGTGCACAAATAAGTATAACATGCACTAGCACTAGATGAAGTGCCAAATCATATGTTCAGCATGATTGACTAGCTCTCAACAAGTCCTATAAAACCGATTTTGAACATGTCTGAATTATATTGAACCCGCACGTTACTTGTTACTTATTCGGCCGCGAATAAGTAACAGAAGAATTACCACAAGATGAAGTCGCAAATCGAACATACTTATGTCGAGTGTGATTGGGTAAGCTATAACAAGTCATATAAATTTGGTTCTGAACATGTCTGAATTATATTAAACCCATACGTTACTTATTACTTATTTGTGCACAAATAAGTAAAACATGCACTAGCACTAGATGCAGTGCCAAATCTTATGTTCAGCATGATTGACTAGCTCTCAGCAAGTCCTATAAAACCGATTTTGAACATGTCTGAATTATATTGAACCCGCACGTTACTTGTTACTTATTCGGCCACGAATAAGTAACAGAAGAATTACCACAAGATGAAGTCGCAAATCGAACATACTTATGTCGAGTGTGATTGAGTAAGCTATAACAAGTCATCTAAATTTAGCTCTGAACATGTCTGAATTATATTAAACACATACGTTACTTATTACTTATTTGTGCACAAATAAGTAATAAGCAACGTACGGGTTTAATATAATTCAGACATGTTCAGAACTAAATTTATATCACTTGTTATAGCTTACTCAATCATACTCGACATAAGTATGTTCGATTTGCAACTTCATCTTGTGGTAATTCTTCTGTTACTTATTCGTGGCCGAATAACTAACAAGTAACGTGCGGGTTCAATATAATTCAGACATGTTCAAAATCTGATTTATAGGACTTGCTGAAAGTTACTCAGTCATGCTAAACATAAAATTTGGCACTGCATCTAGTGCTAGTGCATGTTTTACTTATTTGTGCACAAATAAGTAATAAGTAACGTATGGGTTTAATATAATTCAGACATGTTCAGAACCAAATTAAAATGACTTATTATAGTTTACTCAATCATACTCGACATAAGTATTTTCGTTTTGCGACTTCATCTTGTGGTAATTCTTCTGTTACTTATTCGCGGCCGAATAAGTAACAAGTAACGTGCGGGTTCAATATAATTCAGACATGTTCGAAATCGGTTTTATAGGACTTGACGAGGATTAGTCAATTATGCTGAACATAAGATTTGGCACTGCATCTAGTGCTAGTGCATGTTTTACTTATTTGTGCCCAAATAAGTAATAAGTAACGTACGGGTTTAATATAATTCAGACATGTTCAGAACCAAATTTATATGAGGTTGAAAAGTAGGTTGAAAAGTTTTGTAGGTTGAAAAGTGTGTTACTTAATCATAAATAAAAAAATGGTGAACGTGATATGACTTAATCTGGTGTTTATTTCTCTGTTACTTATTCGCGTTTGAGTAAGGAATAAGGAATAAGTAACAAAATGAAACTAGTTACTTATTCCTTATTCGACTTATAATATTTCTAGGCGAAAAAAGACATGGCATGTGTTCAGAACACATTTTGTAGGTCTTATAGTGAGTAATTAAGTCACGTTGAAAAAATAGTGAACGCGATGAGACTTTTTTTGTTGTTAATTTGTCTGTTACTTATTCGCGTTTGAATAAGGAATAAGTAACAAAATGAATCCAGTTACTTATTCCTTATTCGACGTATATCAGTTCTCGGCGAAAACGATATGACATGTGTTCAGAACACGTTTTGTAGGTCTAATAGTGAGTAATTAAATCATGTTGAAGAAATGGTGAACGAGGTGAGACTTTATATGGTATTCATTTGGCTGTTACTTATTCGCGTTTGAATAAGGAATAAGTAACAAAATAACGCCAGTTACTTATTCGAGATTTTTCATTTCTTGGAGAAAACAATATAACATATGTTCACAACACGTTTTGTAGGTCTAATAGTGAGTAATTAAATCATGTTGAAGAAATGGTGAACGAGGTGAGACTTTATATGGTATTCATTTGCCTGTTACTTATTCGCGTTTGAATAAGGAATAAGTAACAAAATAACGCCAGTTACTTATTCCTTATTCGAGTTTTTTTTCATTTCTCGGAGAAAACAATATGACATGTATTCAGAACACGTTTAGTAGGTCTTAAAGTGAATAATTGAATCATGCTGAAGAAAACGTTAACGCGATGACACTTTATTTTGTTGTAAATTTGTGTGTTACTTATTCGCGTTTGAATAAGGAATAAGTAACATACGGAAGCTTATTAGGGCCTCCACTTATCTAAAAGTTTCGCGTCAAGTCAACTTGTGTCTTTTCGTTTTGAACAAAAACATCTGATGGAGGCGTGATAATTAATACGTTATACGTAAATGTTTTTAATCATTACGCATACTTTTTTATCGAATTGCGTGAAATATTTGTTATTGCGATTAACTTCTACACGTCTAACTAGATCTTTCAGCGAAGTCGTCAAGAAACATAACAAGAAGATAAATGTATTTGGTATTTCAACATAATTTACTCGACTTGTTACATCTTTTTCTCGAGAACGTTTACCTTAAGGCGATATAATTATGCATGTCACGTGATATTTAAACACGTCAGGTTCAAAATTGCCTATATTGGTTTTGTCTGCACAGTGATGGTTTCATTATGTCTACCCAAGAAATATTCTAGGGAGACATATTGTTTTTCCCCGAGTTGTCTGTCTGTCCGTCTGTCTGTCCCGACGTGCCCACATGTAAATTTGGGGTTAGCGTTTCTGTTGACTTTGACATTCTCAGATTGTGGTCATTCTGGGGTTAAGTTGGTATTGTGCGGTTAAAAAATAGTATTGTGGGGTTAAAAGGATCAAAGGAAGATAATAGCTAATATAAGGGATTACCAAACAAATCTTGTAAGTTCGTCCGTCTGTCCTTCACAAAAAGGATTTTCAAATTACTTGACACAAATAGTCACTGTAACAAATCATGGAGGCTGGGGGAGACATGTGTTATGTTATAAAAACCCTTCTTGTTTGTGAGTTGATTTTAACTAAACTTGCACGTAACTTTTACCACCAAAAGATCCTGGTTCCTTTCTTGAACCAGGCATATCCCATGATTGACTCCAGAGTTATATTCCCTAAAAGGGCAAAACTTGTCTAATTTGTGGTCTTGTCTACACAGAATTATTGTTTCATTTATGATTTTATTTTTCAGCTATATTTCAATAAAAACATGTGAAATTTCATAATAACACAACAACACTTCCCCCTCTCCCACCCCCCCCCAACATCACAACCCCCTCCCCACACTGAGGTGACCCCCCCCCCCCCCCCCCCGCCCACACCCCTTAAAAATCTATTGTTCAGCTATATTTTCAATATAAACATGTTCCCCGCATCCCGACACCCTGCACCCCCTCCACCAGGGTGACATCCCTCCTCCAGTTATTTTTTTTTATTTTCCGGCTCTATTTCAGTATGAACATGTGAAATTTCAAAAGAGCACTTCCACACGCCCCGTCCCCTCCCCACCTCCCTCCCATTCAGTTATACATGTATATGATTGTCCTTTTTAGCTCGACTAAATATATCAAACACTATCAAAGCTTTGATACTAGCTAGATCAATGTAATTTTGTATGTGAATAGATGGCAATATTGAAATTATGCACAACACTTTGTTAAAATTCATGTTGCTATGGCAACAGAAATAGTCAAAATATAGTTTTCCCATATGGATCCTTTGATAACAAAAAATTATAGTGGCTAGATTAATGTAATTTGGTATGTGAATACATGGAAATATGGAGATTACTATAGGTTTACCCTCCATCTGTCTGTCTGTCCATCCGTCCGTGAGTCAGTTTTTCCGCATCTCCTCTGAAACTACTGAATGAATTTTGATGAAACTTTGCCATAACGATCTCCCAGTGCCTTAGTTGGCCCTAACTGAGAATGAGGTCACTAGGTCAAATGTCATGGTCACGATGACCTTCAATTTAAATTTTTCTCACAATGTTTTTCTCGAAAATCACGATGTATATTTTTTTCAATTAAATATTTGTCGAAAATAGAAAAACATCGAGCATATTGAGAAAAGTTAAGTCGAAAAGCGAAAAACATCGAGCGTATCGAGAAAAGTTAAGTTGAAAAGAGAAAAACATAGAACATATCGAGAAAGGTTAAGTTGCATTACCTCTATACTTTTAATCTTTGTAAATAAATTTTATTGACATGTGTAAAACATCTTATCTAGGCGAGTAAATGCAAGTCGACTTAGCACAAAACATCTCACCAACTGTAGGCCCTAATAAGCTTCCGTAGTAACAAAATGAATCCAGTTACTTATTCCTTATTCGACTTTTATCATTGCTTGGCGAAATAGATATGAGATGTGTTTAGAACACGTTTTCGTAGGAGATGAGACTTTATCTGGTGTTAATGTGTCTGTTACTTATTCGCATTTGAATAAGGAATAAGTAACAAAAAGTACCTAGTTACTTATTCCTTATTCGAAAAAGGAATAAGGAATAAGGAATAAGTAACCAACTTTCTCGTCATCATAGACAGACACGCTATCGACAAGCACTACCAATATGCAGTATTACAACTGTTGATAGCAAACAAAAATAGTTCGGTTTTGTTTAGTCTGCCATCTTAATGATGAATACATTCTTGATAAAAGCTCTAAAACTATATTTTAAGCTAGCATGATCTATAGTTATGTTAACGCCTGTTTTATCTACCTTTTCCAAACTAAAAATTACATTTTAATCAAAAGAAAAACTCAGCTATTTACATGCTTTCAAATTGAAAATCTGTGTGTATTTTGAGAAGGATCTAACCTTCTTGTTCCTTAGATAACTCTCTGATAGAATGAAACGAAAGTGAAAAATGTCATACAATTCTTACAAGTACCTAGACCAATTTGTCACGCGCCCGCTTAGCTCAATAAGGAGGGCAGATCTATGGATCGCGGGCTCAATTTGATACCCGGGCGGGCCGTATGTTTTCCCACGGTGTCGATTTGATAAAAGACAATGTGTCTGAAATCATTCGTCCTCTACCTCTAATTCATGTGGGGAAGTTGGCAGTTACTTCCGGGGAACAGCTTTATACTGGTACATAATTCAGGAACACTTGTTCGGCTAACTCCCCGCAATTAAATAGCTGAAATACTGTTGAAAAACGGCGTTAATTGCTCCTCCCCCCCCCCCCCCCCCCGATATAGACCGATTTGTCAGATTTTGTTCCTCGATACTTCCAGAAAATTATAATGTATCCCGAGTTTGTTTTTCTTTACCGACACATTAACTAGTATACAAACTCCCTATACCGATATTTTCCTGCCAAGTGTTGTAATTTTGTAAAGATTTTGAATAATGCTTTATTGCCTGTTACATTTTGCAGAAATCCGGAGTCAGCAAATTAAAGCCAGACTGTATTTCAACAGAGTTACCTGGCAGCTGACAAGGCTAACGCTAAGATTTGTGGGTAGCATACCATATTTGGGAAAATCTTTCAGTATTTTGAAGATGGTATGAAAGAGGTTGTTTTCAAGTGTTCCTGGCCTTCTGGCCTTTTTTCTTGGAACATTTAGAGGAGATTTGGTTATTAAGAAATATAGGACAGATAAGAGAGAAAAATATGTCATTATGGAACAGTTGCTGTAAATTTTCATTAAATAATTATAACTGTAGTTTAGAATATAGAGTTAAAAGTTTTGCAGAGACTTCCTCATTACGCCCGAAAAAATACTATCATAAGATTTAAAGTATTCTGACACTACTATACAGGCATCCTCGCCCCCAATTTTTCCTGCTAAGAGTAGAAACATCTCAGTTATTCTACACAAAATACCCTATTTGTCATTCTAAACCAGCATGCCTATCATACTTGCTTAGGGTTGAAAGACTACGTTCATTTTACACACGCATCCTTATTTTACCTGCTTAGAGTTGAAAGACTGCGCCCATTTTACACAAGCATCCCTATTTTACCTGCTAAAAGTTGAAAGACTGCGCCCATTTTACACAAGCATCCCTATTTTACCTGCTTAGAGTTGAAAGACTGCGTTCATTTTACACCAGCATCCCTATCTTACCTGCTCAGAGTTGAAAGACTTCGTTCATTTTACACAAGCATCCCTATTTTACCTGCTAAAAGTTGAAAGACTGCGCCCAATTTACACAAGCATCCCTATTTTACCTGCTTAGAGTTGAAAGACTGCGCCCATTTTACAAAAGCATCCCTATATTACCTGCTTAGAGTTGAAAGACTTCGGTCATTTTACACAAACATCCCTCTTTTACCTGTTTGGTCTTAAAATACTTGGTTATGCTACAGAGGTATCCCTATTTTACCTGCTTCCAAGTGAAAGACTATATTCATTATATACAAACACTCCTAATTCACCTGCTTAGAGTTGAAATAATGCGGTCATTCTACACAAGCACTCTTATTACACTTGACAGTGGGCCGATTGTATAGTGATAACACGCCTGACTGTCAATCCAGAGGTCCGTGGTTCGAATTCCGTTCCAGCACTGTAAATTTCCTAGATGTTCTTGAGTGTCTCCCACCTTACTGGTTCTTCACAGTAAGACGGTTTCGCGAGTATCAGTGTTATACACCGGGCACATTAAAGAACCAGACTGTCTATTCGCAAAGAGCTAGGCTAAGTAAGCCGGGCAGGCCTGTATCTTAAAAGGATTTCTCTCTATCTCTGGTCAGATCGCCCTGTGTCTGTACTAGTAGAGGATGAATTTTGCACCCTGTGTGGCTGCGTTTGCTGTATGTAAAGCGCCCTTGAACGTGATTATCATGAAAATGGTGGTATATAAATCTGGTATAATAATATCAATGACTACGGTCATTCTATACAACCACTCCAATTTTACCTTCTTAGAACTGAAAGACGCTCGTTATCCTTTAGAAGCATGCCTGTTGTACCTGTTTAGAGTTGAAAAACTTTAGTTATTCTACAGAGATATCCCTATTTGACCTGTTTATAGTTGAAAGACGTTGGCCATTCTACACAGGCATCGTTCTTTTATCGATTACAGATGAAAGACTTTGGTCATTCTACACAGGGACTCCTATCTTACCTGTCCAGAGCTAAAAGACTTCTGTCATTGTACAGAAGCATTCCTATTTTACCTGCTTACATTCGAAAGACTTCGGTCATTCTACATAAACACTCATATTTTACCTGCTTACAGTTGACAGACGTCGGTCATTCCGCACAAGCACACCTACTTTATCTGTTTAGAGTTGAAAGACTTCGGTCATTCCGCACAAGCACTCCTGCTTTATCTGTTTAGAGTTGAAAGACTTCGGTCATTCCGCACAAGCACTCCTGCTTTATCTGTTTAGAGTTGAAAGACTTCGGTCATTCCGCACAAGCACTCCTTCTTTATCTGTTTAGAGTTGACAGACTTCGGTCATTCCGCACAAGCACTCCTGCTTTATCTGTTTAGAGTTGAAAGACTTCGGTCATTTTACATAAAAATTCCTGTTTTACCTGCTTAGAGATGAAATACCTCGGTCACTTTACTTAAGCAATCCTGTTTTACCTTCTTACAGTTGAAAGACTACGACTATTCTACACAAGCAGCTCTATTTTACCTGCATGGAGTTGAAAGACTACGGTCATTCTGTTTACCTGCTTGGAGTTGAAAGACTACGACCATCCTACACAAGCAGCTCTATTTTACCTGCTTGGAGTTGAAAGACTACGGTCATCCTATACAAGCAGCTCTATTTTACCTGCTTGGAGTTGAAAGACTACGGTCATTCTACACAAGCAGCTCTATTTTACCTGCTTACACTTGACAGACTACGGTCATTCTACACAAGCAGCTCTATTTTACCTGCTTGAAGTTGAAAGACTACGGTCATTCTACACAAGCAGCTCTATTTTACCTGCTTACAGTTGACAGACTACGGTCATTCTACACAAGCAGCTCTATTTTACCTGCTTGGAGTTGAAAGACTACGGTCATTCTACAAATCCATCCCTATGTTGAAAGACTACGACCATTCTACACAACGAGCACTATTTTACCTGCTAAGGGGTGAAAGACTATGGTAATTCTATACACAAAAATCCCTTTTTTACCTTTTATAGTTGAAAGACAGTGTACAGTCATTCAATACAAAGAATGACTATTTTACCTGTTTAGAGTTGAAAGACAGCAATCATTCTTCATAAAGAGTTTCTGTTTTACCTGCTTAAAGTTGAAAGACTGCAATCATTCTACATAAAAAATTCTACATAAAGAGTTTCTATTTTACCTGCTTAGAGTTTAAAGACTGCAATCATTCTACATAAAGAATTTCTATTTTACTTGCTTAGAGTTTAAAGACTGCAATCATTCTACATAAAGAATTTCTATTTTACCTGCTTAGAGTTGAAAGACTGCGGTCATTCTACATAAAGAAAGGGAAGTCTTAATAGTATACCGTACTTAAAAGACTGCGAATTTTAAGCTTAAACTTAATGATGAAAATCCCATCGGTTTTGATTGTATTCTTGTGTTATGCACTGTAACATGTGACGCACATTAAAACAAGGAACAACTGATTATGATTTCTTGTCCCATCAAAGAAATACAAAAGAACAAATATCATGCTTCAGACGTAATACAATTTTTAAAAGCCAAGTGTACATCAATTAGTTGTAATTGTTACCAGAGAGCTTACGGGGTCATAGGGATAATCTATCGTCAAGAAATGTGATCGGCTGATAATTATTAAGTGGTACATGCGAATTGTTTTCATTCAAGAATGAACTCTGCCCCTTGTGTAGTATCAATATTTAGCACTTCCGTACCGGGTTGAGCTCATGAAAAAACAACAAGAAATAAACAAAACAGTTTCCATTGTTAAAGTTTCTCAAAAACATTAGATAAAAGTCAGTGCTATTACATGTTTTAATTACTTAATGAATATTATCAAGACGTTAACATACCCCGCTCAACATCGTATTTGTAAACGAAGGAAAGTTGGAAACACAACGCTGCCATTGTGACCATAATAAACATGCTCAACACTCTCCTTGAATTAAACTTTGTTAAACAGTTTGACAGATTGCTGGGTGGTTGACTGGTCATTGTCCTTGGGTAAATCTTCTTCTTATGTTTATTTTCCTCCGTCCTTGAAACCTTGAAATAAATCCCTATTCAGATTTTTTACTTCCAGCTAACACTGTATGAATTTCAATATAACATATATTAGTATAAGAAAATGTTGTTTAAAACTAAGATTTCACAATCAAAACATTTCGTATTATCTATTCAAAAAAATATAACAGACTATTCATTCAAAGCTATATTTTAACTTTTTTTGCTTTAGATTTGAAGAATATTAGCTACACAATGTATTGTTACGCTTCAAAATAATAAAGACGCAATCTGGTACACGTGTACTTACTATTGAAAATCGGTCGAATGGAAGGCCGTACACGCCATAATGTTATAATGATAGTCTATTTGAAATCCATTTGTGGTCTGTAACCTATCAGGCATTATCCCAGTCATCTATGTCATTATGGTTTTTAACGTTACCCAGGACGACCGACGAACGAATTGCTCCCTCCCACACCCCCGCCCCGTAAATAAGGAATGTAAAGGCCAGGAAAATGTGATTCAGTTTATCTGTCTGATGATGATAACTATTATGACAAGACAAAGCTAATAATGATACATCCGAAGCATCGTCAATCATCAGTTCTCCCAGTTTCCTTCGTACTATTAATAGTATATTTTTATCGTTTTTTTTCAGACGTGTCCATAACGGCACAGTGTGGCTCATGCGCCATAATCACAATTGCCGCCCCGGGTAACCGGAATGTCTGCGTGTTCTGACGTTGACGTCGCAAAGCCATTATGGCGGGTGAAAGTGTGCTGAATCAATTTTCAGACTGATTCTCAAGTTATGATGACACTGTTGGTGCAAAAAGCAATACTAAAGATGCTTATAAGTTTGGGTGCCATTATGGCAAGAAGGCGTATATCAATACTCTTATTATTATGGCTCCTTGTTAAAATATAAGCATTGAAAATCGTCCGCCGTCAATTTTTACTTCTTGTCATGAATCGCTTGAAGAATAAGCAGAACTTGGACAATGTCATACTTACACTGACTTCTCTTAAATGTGTTCCGCAGGGCCAATGTAATTATATTAAAAGTCAAGGTTAAATGACTGAATCAATTGCATCATGAACTATATAGTCCCTGATGTAATTTTTTTTTGACGAAAATGGAACTTATGTGCATTTGTTTATTGTTATGTTGTGTACATATCAGACGCATTATGAGCTTTTGTGAGCGCCCTTCGTCCGTCCGTCCACAATTTCTTGTGAACATGGAAGAGACTACATTTTGCAATCAATTTCAATAAAACTTGCACACAACTTGTACTGGCATGATATCTCGGTTCATTCGAACTGGCCAGATCTCATCATGGGTTCCAGAGTTATGGGCCAAAATTTGCTATTTTTGGCCTGTGAACACGATAGAGACTACATTTTGCAACTGATTTAAACAGAACTTTTCAAACAACTTGTATTGGTATATTTTTTCGGTTTCATTTCGAAAACTGGCCAGATTCCTTCATGGGTTTCCGAGTTATTTCCCCTTAAAGAGCCAAAATTTGCTTTTTGGCTTGTGAACAAGATAGAGACCACATTTTGCAATTGATTTTATTAAACTTGCACACAACTTGTATTGGCATAATATCTCGGTTTCATTCGAAAACTGGCCAGATCACATCATGGGTTCTACAGTTATTGCCCCTTAAAGGGCCAAAATTGGCTATTTTTGGCTGGTGAACACGATAGAGACGACATTTTGCAACTGATTTTAATTAAACTTGCAAACAACTAGTATTGTCATAATATCTCGGTTCCTTTTGAAAACTGGCTAGTTCCCATAATGGGTTCTAGAGTTATGGTCCCTTAAAGGGACAAAAATTGCTATTTTGGCTTTTGCAGCCAGATATAGAGATTTCATTAATGGTTTGATTTGATACAATCTTGCAAAATATCTTTAACAACGATAGATCTTGGATTCCATGATGAATCCGGCAGATCCAATCATAGGTTCCGGGGTTACGGTCCCTTATTGACCCCTGAAAGAGCCAAAATTTGTTAATTTTACCTTGATAGAAGATAGAAGTAACACTTTACATTGGCTTTTAACTACACTTACAACTTAAGTCACAATAATATCTCAGTTGATTTTAACACAACTTGTATTGGCATAATATCAGGGTTCCTTTCGAAAACCGGCTAGATTCCGTCATGGGTGCTAGAGTTACTGCCCCTAAAAGGGGAAAATTTCTATATATTTAGAGGTTTCATGTATGCTTTGATTTGAAATCAAAGAATAAACTTGTTTACACTGAGAGGGTACATTTTTTATTCTGTCTTCATAAAACTTTGTCTGAATGTTTGTTATCATAAAGTCTTGGATGTTTTTAAATCTGGGTCACGTGGGGCCAAAAACTAGGTCACGAGGTCAAATCAAAGGAAAAGCTTGTATACACTATAGAGGCCACGTTTTTGTTCTTATCTTCCCGAAACTTTGTCAGAATGTTTGCTTTTATATAATCTTGGACAAGTTCGAATCTTAGTCATGTGGGGTCATCTTGGCCCTCTTGTAGTATTGAACTAACTATGCGCTACGTGTAATGCAAATTAGTAGTGACTATCAATATTCAGTTAAAGAGGCACTACAAAATAACTGTATTCTTTTGTATTTCCATAATGGTAATTATACATGATTTGCATGAAAAATGTGAGATATATTCAAAAATTTAGTTTCAAATTGATGGTGACATATATTAGGCCAAGACAATGTGTTTAATGTCTTAACATTCTATTGAATTAATGTAGAAATATGTACATAAATCAGTGTATTTAGTTTAAATTTCAATCACATTTTGTTTCTACAGTGTAAGACAGTTATTCATCTATATTCTTTTAACTATGCTGAAAAGAGACTGACTGAATAAGTTTGCAGATAAAGTTGTGAAAACACATTCATTCAGGAAGGGCCTAAACTGTCCACCTGAAAACTTGTAGTATAGCTGTATATCACCTGTATTATAAGAATGATTTTCATGAAGTTAATGTGGGCGAATAAAGTAGGTTACTAGGTCGTGGTGGGTCTTTAACTGTCATATTGCGTTGCTACCATTTTGATGCGTAACAATGCATACCCAATAATCAGTGACATATGTAGTGGCAATATACCAGGTCAGACTAAACTTTCCGCACTAATAAATATTTTATTGCACAAAAAAAGCCGAAATAATCCGGTTTTATAGTTAGTTTTATACCGAGGGCCATTATGAATTCCGGGCCGATTATCACCTTATGGCCCGGCGCTGACGTGTATCAATATTTTTAAACATGTTTGGTTGCATTACTCAAGGGGAGTAATTACAACACCTGACGGTAGTTTTCAGTGACTAAATAGTTTGGGGGTACTTTTGTCTCAAACTCTGTATTTAGGCGTAGCTGGAAGCAATTTAGGGTGAATATGGGAAAAATATAAGTGAGTGCACTAAACTTATTCTTGCACATTTAGACAAATTACATACCTCCTAGACGGTAAAGAGCGCAGTATCAAATTCATCAAATGGTTCGCCATTCTAAAAATGCGGAACAACACATAATTTGAGCCTAATATGAGCCATTGCATGAAAAAAAACTGCAGTTTTCTTAGTTATGAAAAGCAATTATAACATTTTCGCCGAGAAGAAACCTGCAATATCGTCGAAATTTTGAAATTGTGTGGTGCGAATCATGTTGTTTTACACCACATACCCGAACACTGTTGCTCGGAATTCTAGCTCCAGTGTAAATAGCATTGTGCATGTCCTGTTTTATTACTAAAAACCAAGCATTGTAATTCTGCGACAAACAACAGTTTAACGTGAAGACCAGTGACAAACCATTATGACGTCCAAAAACGACTCTTACGTCTGCTCGGCCGCCATGTTGAAAGCGCATTGACCATGATGACGTTTTATGTAGCCACTGGTTTCACGCGCACGTGTTCACCGGGCGGATTATGAGTTTTCGGTCCGGGCCAGTAAGTAATAATCGGTGCGTGAAAGCAATAACCTACTGAAAACACATTCATTTTTGTTACTCTATATAGTAACATATGTATTAAATAACGAAAAACGTCGTTATGGCGCTCCATTGAACGTCACCCTGCCGAACCAAACGTCGCCCCGACAAACGACGCCACGACAAAATTCACTTCGCCAAACGTCGCTCCGACAAACGTGGCCCCGCCAAATATAGGCCGCCAAACGCCGCCCTGCCGAACGTCCCTCCGACTAGCATTTGGTGGAGCAATATTTGTCGGTACAAAAGCCAAAGCGAAGTGTCGTTTGAAGGAGTGCCCTAACGACTTTGGCGAAGTGACAAAATGTGAGGCGAAGTTCGGTAACAGTCGCCATAATGACGTTGGTCAATGTGTTGCTTCGACAGATGACACAAATCAGTCACCATAATCCCCGATTCATTTTTAAATGTACATATCATCGGCGTAGCGCCTAAAAATGAAAAAAAGTTAATAGAACTATGTAAAAATGCAATAAAACCAGAAGGGGTGTGAGCTGAGGGACTTAATTAATAGGCTTTACCACCTAAATAATATAACTCAACAACTGAATAATGCTGTAAAAGATATTTTAAGATTAAGCCATTCTTAAAACAACAACCGCGCAAGTATTTAAGGCAGTAATATAAGCATTTCGTGCTTATACACATAATAAGTATTGCACGCGTAGGTGTTGATAATATTTGATCGCTGGAACATCTTGAAAATGGCCTTTGCATCAAGCACGGATTTACAGCGGTTCGTAGGAACGTTTCTCCAAGTCAGCTCGCAAATAATGTCTAAATGCCGCCATACCAATGTAAAATCCATCTGAACATTTTATTCCTTGGCCTGTGTCGGTCAAAGGAAGACATTCCGGCTTGCGTTTCTAAATTGGGTATAAATCTCACAGCAGACATAGGCGGCCGTGACTCGACCCCCTGATGATGAATTCAAAAGATATCCATATAAACTGAAAAAGGAAAAGAATTTCTATTACAATTCGTTTGACTTCTTTAGAATTAATGTGTGACAGTGACGAAAAACATTGAACGGAACAGACGCGTGTAACAGATAACTTAAGTTATAACTTAAGTCGTTATTTTTTTTTTTTCAAATTTCAAAATTTTCTGACAACGGTGAATGGTTGTGGTTTTTGTTTTCGAAATTCTACACTTGTGAGATTGTTGTGCACACAACTTACAAAACTATTTGAAGTCTTCTTTACATTTCCTAGCTTAATTAAATGCATCATTTTACTTGTTTGATTTCAAATTTTCCAGAACCCCCTCTCCACTACATACCTGCCACCACGTGCCATGCTTTTTATGCACTAAGTTAGCTACTGTTTTCTTCAGACAAACAGTTCTATATTTTCAAGAAATCTCGTGGATGCCGTGTACTTTTCAACCAGATTTGCAACATAAATCACAAATAGTTTTGTTCAATATAATATCTTAAATAGCCTAAAATGCACCATTCGACTTCTAAGATTTCAAAATTAATCAGAGCCCTCCCGTACCTACCCCACCCTGGCGTCTCAATTCGTCATGCTTCCGGACTCAGGCTTGTTGCAAAAACACGTTATTCAGATTCAGAAGCAAGCTGAAGAATAATGATAATGAAAGTTTCCTATTGATAATTTAGAAACAGTTATCAGTACACTAAAAGTTTACATCGTTGTCAATGCTCGTCACGTTAGAGTCATGCGAACGAATAGTCCATTTGAAAATTCAGAGGCTGAGCGCCAAACTTGTCATACACACAGTAATTCGCTACTTAACATCAAGTCGAAAATAAATCAGAGAAATTATAATCCGAAATGCGCTAGATTGCGCCATTTGAAAATAGATACGGGGCATGCCCCTAGCGAAATCTTCTCAGCAGGCCTACAACTTCAAAATTCTCAGCTACGCCCCTGCATATCATAAAACTTACACTTGTCAAATGTTCTAAACCGACTAATCACGCAACAGTAAATAAAAGAGAAACGAATAAAAAGAACAGAAAACAGAAAACGATTAAAAGAAAACAGAAAAACAATAGAAAAAATAAGCCATTAAGGTTACTACTATTACCAATGTTCAATTTTGGTTTGCGTGGTGTATTTTACAAGAAAGTAATGCAATGATGGATAAGACCTGTAGCCCGGCTTATAAATCCAAAAATATGGCCGAACCTTGCACATTTTAGCAGAGACTTAAGATAATACATTTTTAAAGAATAATACCAGAAGATTATTTCTGGATATGGAACACTCGAATCAGTCAACCATGAAAGCCTGGGAAAACTGTTTTATGACGTCATCATTAGGACAATTGAATTCGTAAAAATTATTTGATCATGTTCTCAAAGTTACTTGAAACGATTTCCTTACTAAATTTCATTTTTGGGGTGTTTTTACCTGTCAGAGATACATTATTCTATTATATAAATTAATGAGAAAAAATGTCTGACTGCTTTAATGTGTTTGTTATAGTGTGGCGACTTTAATCTAACATATTTATATCAAACTGAATTCCCCAGTGAGATGATATACTGTGCTAGTCTGTCGTATGACTGTAGACAAAATATTTATAAATATTTATAAATGTTCTTTTACATATGTTTCAAAGTTAACAAAGTACAATACTATTTGGACAGGCTACATCATTAGTATATGTTAAAATTGCTTCTGCATTATAAACAATAAACCTTTGTACCACTGCTACGACATTACGTAAAGGCGGAACAATTGCGGTATGGTAAATGTGTATGTTACCGGATGTGACCGATGGGAAAACTGCATCGTGACAGCACATTAATACATTTGCTGTAGTGTTCCCAAAAAGTACAACTCCCAAACTATGTAAAATTAGACTGAATATTTCAAGTAGTATTTATAAGATATACATCACAAATTCTGGTTTAGAAATTTATATTTTGGTATGAAATACATGGTTTTTATTTAAAGCGCGTGTGAAGACTACCGGCCTGTATAAACTAAACACGCCCATTATGTTTCATACCCAAATGTGAATCACAGTCTATATTTAATGAGAGGAACTGTAAGATGAACATAAGCATTTTTTACACAACTTAGTACTATAAAACGATTGCATTTGATGAAATGAAATAAATAGTTCTACCGAAGCTAATTGGCTGGGCCTATAAATATCACAACGTATGGATGTACACTTGCTTACAGACGTCGCGTCGTCATTCTTTTGTAAATACACTGGACATTAGTCATAAGACACTTTTATGATGATGCATGCTAGTACATGTATAAATATATGCCGTAAGTTGAAAAGTTTATCTAGAAAAAAACGTTAAAGTAATGCAAAACTGAATCAGTGTTAACAGTGTTAAAGAAAGACAAATAAAAATGTACTTATATGATATAAATAGCAAATTAGCAGTTTCCATTTTGGTGAGTACTATATGGATGCGTTCAAAATACGCACCCCTAAACAATATGTTTTTTTCTAAGCTGATTTTTATTTACCCTATGGCCATAGACCTTTAGGATAATAGGTCAATAATTACTCTGTAAGACTTTTTCATGCTTTGTGTGATTAAATTAAGTTCGAATGTCAATTTTCTTTCAGTCTAAAAATATTCATCTCTCAGATATAAACACACTTTGATTAACGTAAGAAATAAATCACGACTTAGTATTTTTCATTTGAGTATATCTTTTATCACGTTAGTTTGCAAAGATATACAGAATGATACACAAACCATGCCGTTACAAAGAGTAAAACAGCTTTGTTAGATTTATAGAAACTTTTCACTTAGAATATTACACCCATGTCTTTATAAAAATCACGTTGTTAAAGATATCGCATTTTAATTAGATATATTAAAACATTTTGGTTCAATTCCTGCGTATCTGAACCGTGATAAATCTGGTGAAAACCCACTCGAGGGCCTTCTTTATTTCTATTCTTACATGGTCCTTGAAATATTATGATAAAATTTTGCTGGGCTTCATTTATTCAAGTAGAAAAAAATCGGACGTTATGACATGCGACGATTTGACGTCATAATGTACTTCATAATGTTGTCTTACCGGCCCGCGCGTCAACCGATGTTTATCATAGATTCATTTTCCTAGCTGATTATTGTGTATTATCATACATCAATGCATTTTCCTGACGTCACAATTATTACGTCAAAGCGTTAGACGGCATACAGTCTCGCAGGAAAAGAAATCAGCAGAAAGTAGGAAATAGGCAAATACGATCATTTGATGGATGTCTTCAAGGGTGTACTTTAAAGTCCTTCGTAACGTGTTAGAATCGAAATATATATCTAATTTATTGATTTGCTCTTTATTGTTTGTCGCTCTGATGCGTATTATTATATCATTCGAGCTGCGCCCCCGTCAGATATTATTCCTTATTTCTTAAATAAACAAAGATTGACTACTTTCTTCTTTGTTTTACTTGCAACCAAATCCAGCAATGTCAGAATGTGCAATTTATTTAACGGTAAATCGCCGTGAATGATTCCACTCAGTTATTCCTTTTGAAACCACGAACCTTTTAATATAAAAACATAAGAGCCTGAATCACGGTAATGCGACAAATATTCACAATCTATTTCCATGTACCGATTACCTCCCTTTTAATTGCGTTAATAGATTTTTTCTCAGAAAAATGATATATTCGATCGCGGATAATGTCACAAAAGTGTAAAAAAGTGTTGTCTTAAGGGTTTTGTATCGAAAAATGAATATTATATTACAAACATTTTACGGTAATTTTGATAAAAAAGAAGGACCGATAACTGTATATAAACTACAATGAATATTTTTGTCTTTTTCTGAAATATATTATTTATTTATAAATTTCAATTTTGCATTCCTATAAAGATAAATTATATAACGATTTTGTCAGGAATCATTAAAAAATATACCTACTAAGAGCATTTTTATCAAAATAACGAAAGCCGTTGCGCATGAATAAACTTGAGAATAAACCTACTTTTGTTACTACAAATAGAAAGATATTTACATAAAACACTTAAATCCCAAAAATTTTAAAATTTCATTAAAATTTGAGCGAAATATGACGATTTAAAAAGAAATTTGCTGAACATATCCTTTATATGAGTTGTCTGCCCCTGACACGACAAGGTGCGAAAAGTCAGTGTTCCATATCCAGATTTCTATTTGACATAACCTTCAATCATTTTATATTCATGGCTAGTCTCTACTAAAAAGTGCAAGATCGAACGACTTATTAGCCGGGCTACCGTGCAAGGCTGAATCTAATGATCTATAGAGTCCTCTATTACTCAAGGCCTTGTATTCGAACCAGTCGGCGCCTAGATTCTTCATAAAGTCTTTCGTATGCGACTTTAGTTCAAGGTCTTGTGTATGTTGTTGTACACATTACACGTTATGCTACCAAACTTCTGGACCTGCAGAATCCACCGTATCTTGCAGTATGCCCAATGACTAACATTTTTCTGGTGGAGTCACCCGTATCAGAACCGGGGGCGACTAGAAATACAAATTAACATAAAATAATACCTCTGATTTTCATCTTTCACGAAAGATGTAAACTTAACTTTAGAATTGTTCATTCGATGGAGTGCAATACATAACAAGACTGCATTGGCAACGTAAGACCTAGGTTTTTTTTGTAAAAAGGGATTTAATGGGCAACACGTTAATGGATACTTTAAGGTTAAAGTCAAATGTTTATATGATTTTAACCCTAAAAATCTTTGCTTTTTATAAAAAGTATACCAATTATTTAGGATATGTAGAAGAAACTTTCAAGATAGGTTGTTCTGTTTTAAACAATGCACTTTTTTTCTTGTATCACACACATGTACTTTGCCCGTTCAAGTTCTATTTTGTATCAAAATTGAAGATGACTGTATTCATATAGGGGCATCAATGATCACTGTTCCGCAACAGAATTTACCAAATGTAAACTAAATATCTTTATTCTAAAAACAAGTTTGGGACCAGTTTATTCAAGATTGTTCTGCCTCGCTGATATGCCAAAACTCGGGTACTATAGAATATTTAAAAGTCATTTTGCAATGAAAATTACTTAGACCTTCTGAGAGCCATTTGTGAGTTGTCTTGAGTGAAATCAACTTATGACCGCTCCGAAACTAGTTGAAACCAGTACTTGTCCCTTAATTCTCTTCCTCAAAGCCCGTGAATGAATTTTGTGTTTAACAGTTTAAGGAACCTATCAGCAGTTACACTGGCAATGTCACAGTCTTCTTCGTGAAAACAATTTCGCGATAATTCCATGAACATTGAAGGCAGCCGAAACTGTCTCATTTTCACTGTTCAATGATCTTTCGTCGCGGCATTGGTGTTTTTCAAGGTTCCAGCATCTAACATTCTGTTTATTTACAGATCCATTCGTCTGAAACTGAAAACCATACTTTGTCTACTATGATATCACTGTCAATTATCCGTTCCGCAAATGCTAACCTTCTTGTGATCTCTCTCCCCCCCACTCGCTCTCTCTCTCTCTCTCTCTCTCTCTCTCTCCCTCTCCCTCTCTCTCTCTCTCTCGCTCGCTCTCTCTTTGAGATGTTGTGTAGCAGTTAATGACGAGTAATGTTATAGGGCTTACATTTTAAGTAGTAATTCGGCATTTTCCTAACGCTTTCACAGCTTTAGAGTTGCTGCGGCCTCCGAGATGACACATGAGTTCTTCAATAGCCTGTGCACCTGTTACAAATGGACAAGTTTATGTTATGGCTCATGTCTAGGACAATCCTTTCTCTTTAAGCTTCACCATTTATTTTCTAATTTACCGGTTACATCGTACCGGGCTGTTTGGGTACATGTTACGGAATCCTGTTAGTGCCATGTGAAATGTCGTCCGTCGCTCGTCAAAGGCGACGCACGACATTACGATACGACATAGCGGCACTGCGATACCAGGCGTGAAAATGCGATACGACATACGACAATGCAATACGACGCGCGACAATGCGATATGACATTCGTCAAAATGTCGTGATGTCGCATCGCATTGTCGTCCATCGTTTCGCATTGTCGCGCGTTGTATCGCATTGTCGCGATGTCATATCGCATTGTCGCGCGTCGAGTCCTGCATTTTAGCGAAGCGCGACAATGCAATACGACACACGACATTCTCAAACGACATTGTAGCGATGTCGTGTCACACTGTCATGTGTCGCCTATGCGCCAATAGCACGACGCGCGACATCGCGATACGACACACGACAATGCGATATGACATCGCTACAATGCGATACGATGCGCGACAATGCGATACGACAAACAACATTCTCAAACGACATTGTCGCGATGTCGTATCGCATTGTCGTGCATCACCGGTGTTCACTTGGATAAATACCGGTGTTCACTTAAATAAATACAAAAATTATACATACATTACACCACCATTTATTGATGATCATTACTTAGCTCTGACAGCGATCTAGATAATGTGTTTAGCCGCATATAAAATAATATTTCTCATTAATTTATGAAAGATAATGATTAATATTCCATAAAAGATGTCATTGTGCGAGTATTTTATCACTGGTATTAAATTTATACATACATTACGCTTCTACCAGTCTTACAGGGCATCATTACGCCGACCCGAGCTTTGAATGCTATATAAATAATATGTTTTACCATTTACAAATTTATATTTTTCATCATTTTATGAAAGATAATGATTTATATTCCATAAAAGATGTCATTATGCAAGTAATTTATCACTGGTATTAAATTTATACATACATTACGCTTCTACCAGTCTTACGGGCCATCACTATGTCGACCTTAGCTTTGAATGCTATATAAATAACGTGTTTTACCATTTACAAAATAATATTTTTCATTAATTTATGAAAGATAATGAATTACATGTATATTCCATAAAAAGATGTCACAGTGCAAGAATTTTACCACCGGAATTAAATATAGATATACATTACGCTTCTACCAGTATTACGGGGCATCATTACGCCGACCTGAGCTTTGAATGCTATCTAGATAATGCGTTTTACAATTTACACATTTTTTTCAGTTTATGATATAAAATGTTTAATATGCAATAAAACATGCCACTATTCAAGTATTTTAGCTCTGGTATTAAATCCGTATACTGTATATCTTACGCCATTTTGCTCCATACATCATTTGCTACTGTATAAGGCAGACCGACATGAGAGTTAACTATGTCACATGGTCAGACGGGAGAAAGTTGTCAACCGTACCACGAATGCGTACGACATGCGACATATGCGTTGAGAATGTCGTTTGTCGTATCGCATTGTCGCAATTGACGCAATGTCGTGTGTCTATTGACGAAAGGTCACACGACAATGCGATACCAAATTGCGACAATGTCGTTTGAGAATGTCGTGTGTCGTATCGCATTGTTGCGCGTCGTATCGCATTGTCACGCGCGTCGCTAAAATGCAGGACACGATGCGCGACAATGCGATACGACATCGCGACAATGCGATCGACGCGCGACAATGTGATACAACGGACGACAATGCGACGCGACATCGCGACATATGGTGCCAAAATTGCCAACGCGACGCACGACATTGCGACGCGACATCGCGACATTTTGACGAATGTCATATCGCATTGTCGCGCGTCGTATAGCATTGTCGTGTGTCGTATCGCATTGTCGCGATGTCGTATCGCAATGTCGTGCGTCGCCTTTGAGGGGCGACAGACGACATTTCACATGGTACTAACAAGATTCCGTAACATGTGGATATTTTTGTCTTACAAAATAAAGGGAAATTTTCCCATGTCATAAAAAAGTGTAAAAATTTCTGTATGGTCAGCCATGTTGAAAATCCTTGGAAAGTGTAACGTCACTGAAGACGGCTTCAATATTACCATGACGTCGCGCCATTCTCCAAATGAATAAAAAAGAAGTTTAGTCATTTTTCAATTCAGTTAAAATGGAATCATTGGTACAAGACTGACAAGAGCTATTTCCATGCTCTCTAAATAGATTAATAGGGATCCTGTACCAGTTGGATATCAAGAAAATTTCAAGTTTGTTCGGAAGTTTGATTATTGTCTGACGGTATAAGAAGGATTAAACCATCAAAAATTGTTATTCGTACTTTATTACAAATCATATTATATATAACAAGCACATGTATATAAAAAGAAAATGCAGTATCTTTATTTACATATGTATGGCATGTATACAATATGGTATTTTATAAAAGCGAATGTATATATCAGGTGACTAAATTTACTGATGTATTGCATAATTAAATCATCTTCATGTATGAGTTAATAAAATATTCATCTCGATTCATTTGTTCTATGTCTACATGTTCAAGCCTAAAAATTAAAAACATAAAATTACCAAATTACAGGTATTGTTTAAAGATCTGAAAAACAATACTAAGATTTTAAAATCTCGTATTTTCTGTTAAAATTATGTGCGTTAAAATAGATTATTTTATTTCCACAAATAATGAAGAGCAAACAAATTAATTTGAATTGAAAAGTTAAAAGAAATAATGCTTATAGTGGTATATAAATCTAACTGGGTGATAAATACGTTTTCAATAAGTTAAGTAGACTGTATAAAACGTTTGCTCCTTGCATTGTTATAGTGTTTCAGCACTACGATACCTCACCATAACTACATGTTAGAATTTTTATAAAAAATATTTAGTATACGTACATATTAACAGAGTAATCTTGAATATAATATCGTTCCATTTATCACGCATTCCGCCGATGCAATGACATATTTCGAATTCCACTTCGTTGCCAATATTAATCGTGACGGGCGGCCTTACTCGCTGCAACTCATTATACGGAAATATTCGGAAACTCAGTATGACCTAATCTACATACGGAAACACTCGGTAGTTCAGCCTCCTAGAGGTGAACATTTACCAAAAAAAAAAAAAAAAAGACTGCTCCATACTTATCAAAGTTATGGCCCGGACAAGTTCTAAAATGACCTTTGATCCTAGTTTTACCTTGACCTTTGAGATGGATTTGCGCATGACACTCTCTCTCACTTAGGTAAACATTCATGCCAGATATGAACAAGATTGCTCCAGGAATGTCAAAGTTATCGTCCGGAAAAATAAAATCCGGACGGACGGACACACGTACACACTAACGCACATTCACCGAACAGCCATTTGGACGACAAAAAGGCTCGACAGAAAGCATAGCGACATTTTAAGTACAGTTAATAAGGAACCATGTTTATAAAGTACAGTCGTGCTTGCGCTACATGTGAATTAGCATTAAGAAAAACTAAGACAGAGCTATAATATTATAGTAAGAGTTCTGATAACGGCGAAGCCGGTTATCAGAACGTCTACCTACTTTTGCAAATATGTGGGTGAAGAAATCTGACCTTCCTAATAACATGAATTGCTGTTGTCAAACAAATTTGTCTCGAGTATAAGTGATGTGAATTACATCATTTATTTGTCTGTATTGGAGCCAACAGATGTGAATGTCTAGCAAAATGGTGGACCGTTTCAGTTGTTTCAAGTTATGTTGAGCAAGAATTAAATGTTTATTAAATATTCACATTTCTAATTCATATGTCACTGCATTCCTGTATAGTACACCACAATAATGAGTCTGATAATAAATTGCCTACACTTGATTGTGTCTATCATGACCTTCCCAATTAACTGTCAGTTAAATACGAATAGAACGTTCTTACTGTTTTGGAATCATGAAGACGCACCATAAGAGCATTTGAAGTAAAGAATATCAGTTAAAGTTAAACAAACATTAATAAATCAATTTGATTACCAGTGAATATCTCAAGCCGTCTCAAGTAATTATAAACAATTTTAGATATAAAACGTGAGAACAAGTGTTTAGCTAACATCTATGTCAGATAATATACCAGTCAAGATATATCATTACATATAATTGCAATAGTAGAGAACTACTGGCTGGATACAATATTTTGTATATTTATATTGCCTGTTCATAATTCGATAAATGATACATATCCCAGTAAACTACGAAACATGGAAGTCGAATATATTTTAATGTATCATGTTGCATGAATATTATACCAAATTTATACACACCCTTATCATGATAAACACAGTTAAAGGTGCTTAACACACAATACAGCACCCAGGAAGAGAAAAACATCCTTTACAAGTGCAGAGCGAACTGCCGAGCGAGACAAAGCCCCCGCCCCCGCCTTCCCCAGTACAAAGAGTGGGAAATGTTAAGATATAGAGATGTCCGGATAAAACAGCCTTGCTCTTTTTGACAGACATTCTAGATTTTCATCATGCCCAGTGTGGAGCACCGATACACAAATGCATGCCCCTTGGGGTCTAAAACGGTAGTTGTGTTTCAGAAAACTCATTTGCGCAGGCCGATAATCGAACCCGATTCTTCTGGATTGACGGCCCAAATGTTTGCAACTGGACCACCTTCCAGTAAAATGAATCGGGTCACATTTCGGTTGCAGCTGTTGTACAGACTGACTTTCTTTTTATGCCAATTCTGAAGGGATAGCAACGTGACCCCTTAAAACACCAGCTCACGCAATAAGGCAAAGTTACATTGTGTATTTCGTTCTAAATTTTCTATTCTTGATAATATGTTCCGTGTGGGCCTGACCGACTTCCTATGGCTGAGGATTCCAAATAAATTATTGATTTAAAACCAATTTCAGTTTGCACCAATGATTTAAGGGGATAACCAAGTGGATAATTTAATTTCTATAGACTCGAGACGACGTCATATCTGACGAGCAATTTGTTGGTGCTACAACCGAGACAAGAAAATTCTATTGCACATTCAAAATGTATGGGGACTCATTCGGTACGAATCCCATGCATTTTGTTATATACAGTGTAAATATGTAAGAACTGGTGATATTTTATGCAAGTCTAATCTAGGTCGCAACAATCTTAACCCATATGCTACTGTAACATTAAATGCATGTCAGAGCATGCAATTGGCACAACTAAGGTTTTCAGCTAGTCTGTGATCATCTAAAATATGACCCAAATGTAATTATGTTAATATGCATTAACTTACATCATTTTCAGATTCTGTGAACAATAAGTCAAATTAATGTTACAGTTTCGGGGTAGTTTTTCCCTAGTTTTTATCCACGTTTAACCCGAAATTGCGGTGTTTGAGGTCAAGTTTCATTTTATTTTCAACAAAATTGTGAACCGTGAAATAAAAAGTTGTCTTTAACTATAGTTTTTCTTGAATATATCATTTTCTTTTATCACTTAAACTCTTAAAGCTTTATGGTTCGTCATATTCCTTGGTTTTTAATAAAGACATTACATAAAATTTGTCTATTAAAACCGATGTGGAACACTTATTCATTTACAATTGTTTTGGTATCAGAAAGGCAATGACATTTATTGTTTGGTTCCCTGTGCCACGCCTTTCATTAAGATAGGTCCATCTTCATAAAGGTATATTGTCGGCCATACGACGTATTCAACATGGGTGCCACTTTTCGTGTACGCTCGGTAAACATCGCCATTAAACGATTTATCTTCGGGGACAGTCCAAGACAGCGATACCGGGGGATCCTGTACCCGCATGAGCCAACAGATTTCCACGCATTTTGTAATATATCGCATACAGGCCTCGATAACACCCTCATCAAACTCGTCATTCTTCCGGAGTTTGCTTAAGACTTCCTGATAAAAAAAAAACACGAACATATAAAACTGAGTATTTTCTGTCTGCCGTCCAAACCTGTAAATGCTTAATAAATTCTATTATCTTGCTGCTGATAATCTGTACAGCCGATTCCATACGTGGATTGTGTATTTGTTCCTGTATTTGTAGTCTAAACTCTAGTCTTATATATCAATAATTACACATAAAAGATACTTGCTAATTTTAACTGTAACATGTAAAATGTAAAAAATAAATCCTTTTTCCTGCCTGAGGGAACAGTTTAGAATATAAGTCATGAAAAAAATACGAATCAAACTTCTAATGCAAATATCGTAAATTGATATATCACAAGGCAAGACATTACTCATTACTTATGTTGGATTAAAGTACGCATTGTAAAACATGAATTCTAACACGATCCGATTCATTTTTTTATTAAACAAAGAAGGCAGAAAACAGTGAATTATAGAACAAATCACTGTTCTGACGTCACAGTTATTGCGTCATGGCGTCAAACGGCATAGCGGCGCGCTAGAAAAGAAACCGATTGAAAACGGGCAAATATTTAATGAATGTGGTCAAGGATGTACTTAAAGTCCTTGTTAACGTGTTAGAATCGAAATAATATATCTCATCCAGTGATTTGCTCTTGAATAAATCATTGTTTGTCGTACAGATGCGTATTATAATATCATTCCTCCGCATCTGAACTCCAAACAATGATTTATTCAACGACAAATCACCGGATGAGATATATTATTTCTTAAACAAATTAACTGCAGATATTTTGGAACCATTTTTACCTTTTCTATGACCGGCCAGACTTGTTTAGTTACTTTCTTTCTATATTCTTTTATACCCTTTCTCACTTCTGCTGGAATTTCTGGTAATTTTTCTCCTTTTACCTAACCAATTAAACATTTAAAATTTAGGACAATTGCAACATTTAATTATCAACTGAGCGTGTGCAAGAAAAGAACAAAACTTAAGCCTCAACTTAAAATAGCATAAAAAGCAAAATAAACTGTCCCTGAACCAACAAAGAAAACATCAATTTATTGTCAAATTGAAAATAACAACAAACCAAATTGATTATCATAAAATAATATTTAGTAGTGAATTGAATTTTCAGGCAAGGGCGGTAACTTACCTTGGAACTAGAAAGGGAACGTTTGGGATTATCTTTCTCCCTTGCACCGGAATTCTCATTATCCTGTATTAGGGAAGGTAAGATTATAGTTGTGTTAGCATAAACGATTCATGATTACACTATATATATATTTCTTGTATTTCTATTTTATTTGTTATTGAAGATTAGTGTTATAATGTATATATACACAAAAACGTGCAGGTAATGATATTCAAACAGAACGTATTATACTGGAATGCAAATATATATAAAGAATCTGTGGTTATTACATGACTTCATATATAACAGCCTCTTGTGTTATACGACTTGTCTATCTTCATCACATCTTTACTGGGCTAATAAGTCAAAAATCTTAATAGTGAAAATTGATATCTGGTTTCTTGTCATAAAACAATTACTAAACGGCTTGCTGGGCAATAGTGAAAACTATTGGCTCTTTGCTCTTCCGACATTAAAGTGTACAAACCTTTGAAACTGAAGAAGTAAACTGAACGTATGTGTTGATCGATATTTTTGTATAAACCTTGATTCCTCATAATAAATACCTACCAATTAATACACAACGCATGTGTTTATAGATCAGCATTTCTTCTTTCTTTCTTCATTGACAATTCAATTGCTTTCAAGTTTTGATTTAATCAATTAATATTTCCTTCTATCATTTTCTATATCTAACATTGTGACAAGTTCCATATTTCTTTTTCTTCTTTTTGCATTACAATATAATACATTACCGTCCCTGCTTGTTAAAAATAAGAAATTAGAAATGAAAAATACAAAACAAAGGAGAACATAATACATAACTGAGGAATACAATATTCGTTATTCTGTTTTTATTTCAAATAAGAGTGCAAGATAAAGCGACAGGGAAAGACAAAGAATAAACTGCAATATTATAAGAAACCCTTCCCTTAGTGATTAAAAACACACACCACTTCTGTGAAATTCATGTGTTTCACTAATAAATCAATAAAGCCTTGCGCCTAATTTGTTTTATTTTCCTTGAATTTTCAAATCATGCAATTTTGAAGTAATCTAGCGGAAAAGGTTTACATTAGAAGAAGTTTTACAAGAAACGGATATTGACACATGCATAAGATAATATGAATTTATGACAAGTAACCAGTTGGTCACGTAATACATACAACATATACAAATTTTAACTTTGAATCACTTGCTGATACTCGATATTGTGATCAAATGGATAATTTACAATGGTCTGCAGCTCAACCACTATCGGCCGTAGCCTTTGCATCCTATAAAGACAGCAAACCAAATAAGATGTGAAGACAGTGACGCAACTGATCCGGGCTTTTGGTGCCGTAAAATACTAAAATATGTATATGTTGAAGTCGTCCGTGGCCATCCGGTTACATAATTGACTTACAACTGTCTTTTTCTCCGTGGAAATATTTGGGAGGGCGGGTCTACTGCCCTTGTGGGATGTAAACCGTGGAATCTAGATAAGGTTGAGAAATAAAGGTAAACAGGTCAATCAATATGAAAGGAAACTACAAGCGGTTAGCTAACAACAGCTGATCAATTCGTTTGCATGTTAGATTTTGATTTTTCCTTGGACTTACGCAATCATTTCACATCAAGAAAATGCATTCAGCTGTTTTAAACTTTGAACCAAGCAAATATGTTTGTTTCTTGTGACAAATGTTTGGCCGATGTATAGATCCCTGTGCTTTAGATGAGTTTTGTTCAGCTTTATTACTTGACGACTGCTTCAGTGACTTTTCATTGAATCATTCTTAAGCACTTGCAAGTGACGTGAATTCTAAACAAATATGACGGTGCTGTAATGTTATTAGGGCATGTAAATGTGTACTTTTTGGAAAGGTCTTTTTAAGTCTGTAAGCAAATAAATTAAACTACTAACAGTGCTTAACGACTACAAAAAGATATAGATAAATAAAGGGAAAAACATAAAACTGGCTCACCAACAATAAAGTAGCTAAGTTTCAATTTTGAAACACGATTTACAGCAAGGAGCCAGTAGCAAAATGAATTTTATACAGGTTTCCTTCTCCAGGGAACCATGTCGGAAATGGTTTCTTTTACTATTGCCTTTTAAGTATTGTAAGGATGCTAGTATCTGCTGCTGCACATAAAAAGGGATACAACTAATTTGGAAACATTACGTTTCACGGATGGGAATGATGTATAACATGCAGCTTAACTTTTAGGTGTAGGGGACAACCTCTCCTTGTAAAATTTGTTTGAATATTTATGATGGATTAACTATTTTATTACCTTTATTGGCCTTTAGCCTTTTGTAGTAATTGTTGTAACTCTAGTCTAGATTTTTATTTGTTTGAAGATTTAAACACGTTTTCAAAAATGTACAGTTTACATCCATTCTTAACATAGCAATAAATACAAACATTGGAGGATTTTAGTGAATAAGATTTATCAAGAGTATTCTGCGACCTTAAGGAACATGGTAAAACTCAGTAGGGACTGCCCTCGGCTTCAAAATGAAAGTTTCTACAACATCGCCTTTAGTCTACAGACTGGCCTTTTTGTAACATGCATAGTTAGATGTTCTTTGAGAAAATGGAACTCTATACAATAGACCTGTCACAAGAAACATGCGTATTTGCTACTTATTCTATGAAAAGAAAAATTTACTCCATACAGTTAGTCATGTAAATGATCACTGTTCCTTTTATAATGACACAATACCTAATTATACTCAAGGAAAAATAAGCTGTCAATTTATAAACCTGAAACACGGTGATAATGTAATCATAAGCATTTCATTTCTGGTTAAAGTATTAATGAGAATAAAATCATTAGAAAACATAGAGGGAAAAAGCTCGTGCAGAAGCAAGAAATAATAATAATAATAATAACTCGAAAAAGGTTTTAAACTAACACGCAAAACATTGAAACATGTTAACTGTTACAATGAACTCCAGGTTCCATAATCCCTTTATCACACGGTCTAGTCTACACCCTTGTCACTATTTTCTACAACACCTTTAAGACCATCTCTGCATTTCAAACATCATATCAACTAACATCTACATATACACTAGTATAAAACTTAACCTTTGACATGGAATGTTTGGAAGTTGTTGGACTCTTCAGATGTTCTGTACCATTTGTCTCGGGACCATTGGTTGATGCATTTTCCAGGGGAGGTAAGAACAAATCCTCTTCTATACGTGATAGCTGGTTCTCCGCCGCTTCTTTACAATGTTTATAAATAGCCTGAAAAAAAAAACTTCGAGTGTGGAATTCTGGCGAACATGGTTGAGATGAAGCTGTGTGTAAACAGTAGCTATAATTCCTGCACCCACCTGTAGGTCAAAGCCTGCTCGTTTACTTTCAAATATTAGCATCAAGGACAAGAGACGATAACATACTGTATAAAAATGAATGTTTAAAGGGTTTTAACGAAGGTTAATATTATTATGTTATTGAAAAAAAAAACAACAGTACTCATCAATTGGCAGCAGGTATTTAGGTTAACCTGTCAAGTTACTGTTTTGTGTTGGTTTCATATCTAATAACCTCCTAGGTTGACAGTATATCACAATGCGATTCAATATAACTACATTCATAATACAGCGAATTGTTGGTACCAGGTAAGTAAAAAGTCGTGAGCGGTTGAGTTAAACGAAGGTTACACAAAGGTCTCTCTCGCTGAACAAAATTTATTTATAACTTATTAATAATTGTTGTATGTATTGTTATGTTTTCGACCTTGTTTTGGTAAACATCTTTTTGGTTTGTCAGTATAAAATCTGTTTCAATTTCATTGTTCCTATTTTTAACCAAAATTTCTATATACAAAACAAAATAACGTATCGTAGAGGCCCAGACTGGACAATTCCTACTTTTGCCAGTATAGATACATCTATAACACTTTCTGGTACACATTTATAGATAATATAAGTTCACAAAACATAATTACACATGTCCGGGTAACATTTTTTTTGTAAACTGCACATTAGAAATTTATCGATAAACTAAACTCCTATAATGAAAATAATTATAATAATGAAAGAATAAAATGAAATAATTATACGCCATACAACAAGGGGTAATCACTTTCTGAAATGTATTTTCAGCATTAATTTTAGAATCAAGATTGATCTCCGTAAAGTAATGCATAAAATAAAAAGTTTATTGTTTCAGTAACTTTCCAAATTAATTTCACTACATGTATAATTATAGACACAAGTTACTGCTATACATTGGTTTCATTTTTCCAGACTGTGTAAAGGCTTCTGTTAGCCTAAAACTTCACAGGAAAACTGTAATCAACGATCAACTTTTCTTATTTGAGTTACCTCCCTTACACTTGTAAATATTCGGCACTTACAACAATGAGATCTAATAAAGTTTTCAGAATGTCTTCTTCATTTTTCTCTAGCTTTTCAAGGGCTTCAGTTGCATCTGTCCACTGCTCATCATAAACTTGTGATAGTTGCTCTCCAAGCTTCTGTGGTCTATTCGGGTCACTCAGGTCCGAGACGTTAGGGTTGTTGTCCAACACCTGAGCTGCAGTCTGAGAACTAAGTCTGCAATACAAAACATATTGTCACTGGAAAAACAGCACAATATGTTACTTTCTAATTATTAGAAATGATAAATATCTAAATATTTCAAGTAAGTGTTTCCAACCAAGAAGTATTGTGTCATCTTATCGAAGCACTGGCTGACGTTATTTCAAATTCTGAAAAACTGAAATAGCATTTTTAAGATTCTTTTTATCAACGTGTGCTATGCGGTGTAGGTTTTGATTGTTTGATATATCTCATTCTGTCTGTAGACATCATTTCCTTGTAGTAACAGTATAATATAAACCTTGTCAGCCTTTAGATTATTTCAACTGGTAATTAATAAAGATTAATTATGATTTTTCAGTCTGCTTTGTATACGCTGCATAATGCTGTGATCAAAATAATTCAGGAAATTTATTAATGACTTCAGATGTCTTCAGTCAAATGTGACTTGCATTAAATTCGAAAGCTTGCTTATCGATTACTTCAGTTTAATCTCACAGCAAAGTTAAATAAGGTCATATCAATTAACAACTTTGTCTTTCTTATGAAGGTAAATGTTTTATTCTTATACTCAACCCTTCATTTTTTGTTCACAGTAGGAATGCATGCAGATTTCATCACCACCTTTTTTTTTAAATCCATTTAATTTTTGATATATTTATATCATTAACGTGATGTTTCCATGTCAACAATTGTCATAAATACAGGATTTTTACATCATTTAAACAGGATGCAGCTTAAGCTACAAACGTGTCCATTTGACACAAGTTTCCCCATTGCCTATATACATGTAACTTTCGTCGCATGGTGCATTGTCCAAACAATGGTGTCTGTTTGCAAGTTTCTGTATTGTTGCTGTATATGTAAGTGCATCTGGATATGGTAAAGCGTTAAAACAACTTATGAAATAAAATAAAAAGTATGGGCAATACATTTAGCCATTTGTACCAAATCGCAGGTTATGACCCTACTCTTTCTGATTGACTCAAAGTAAGAACTGCATAAATTCATACGCTAACCAATATTTCCGTAAAGGTCTGCTATTCTAGGTCTTGTAATTTTCTTGATATTCACGACACAAATTTTCAAATGTCTGTATGTCATTTGACCAAGTCACGTGCCATAACTCTGCTCTTCTTGACATATAATCTCAGTAGCTCATCTACATTTGGACAAAGAAACAAATAATGTCAACTACGAATTAATTTTACTTACATATACAGTCACACCTGTGTTAAAGACCACCTCTGAACAGGGACCACCTGGCTCTGAAGACCACATGTTTTGTTTCCCATTTTAACATTTACAGTGTATTTTAACCTGTGAATAAAGACCACCTCCCAATAAAGACCACATTTTGCCTTTCCTAAAGGTGGTCTTTATAGACAGGTTTGACTGTATACGATATAATTCTTACAAATGCTTCAATATCTCTCATATCTCCTTGAAGAGAAACGCGAAACTGATAATTACCTTGTGAGTAACTTTTCCTTCGCAGTTTCTGAATCTCTCAGTGATGCCTTCATGTCTCTTATGGTATCTTCTAGTCGTTTTGTATCGTTCTTATAGTTCATTTCCAAGTCCTTTCTCAAGCTGAAATGTATGTAACCATTTCCTCCAGTAAGTTTTGTATTCAGGGTTCGATTATGTTTGAGAAGCAATTTTTTTTCTCATTTCCAGTGAATGGAATACACGCTGAATAAGAACAGCTGATAGAAATAAATGATATTTAAGGGACAATACACAGTGAACAAAAATAACTGAATTAAATGAGATACAAGTGACAATACACAGTGACCAAGAATACTGAATAAAAGGGACAACAAACAGTGAATAAGAATACTGATAGAAATAATTGAGTGTGTTAGGGTTTAGTGTCTTTTTTAAAAACATTTTTTCAGTCATAGAACTAGTTGAGATACAAGAGACATAACACAGTGAACAAGAATAACTGATAAAATAATTCAGAAACAAGGCTGAATCCTATCTGAGAATTTTGCAACAAAACTGTCTATGTGCCTTTTACAAAAGGAACTGTCATCACAAAGGTATTGACATAGTTACCAAGGACAATGGTGTAGTCTGACCAACAGAATCAATTCTGATCTACCCTACGCTTCACTTTGAAGATAAGATGAATGTTATCCTGCACATATCTCAAAATATTATCATTTATCCATTAACTAAATAACTGGAGCGATATGAACAAAGTTATGGCCGAGACAAAACGTGTAAATGTTTAAGACAGTTGTCTCCTTCAAACCTTCAATTTAGGCGTATAACGAAAAACAGATGGGCACTTTAAATGTTTTGTTTTTAGTATGGTCAGAAAGAGTTAATTTCAGATGATAATCGGTTGTTATTTGCAGAAACATGAAGGATTAGTATACCATCCCATACCTACATCAAATACTTGAGCAGAAGTTTGGAGGCCGAAATAAAGTTAAGAGTCAATGAGCTGTCAAAAATGAAAACAGTGTTTGTTGACATTTATAAAGGGCACTAGCACGGATACAGCTGACTGACCGTTTGAGTGTTTCGTTCTTACTTTTCAAGTTCGTCTTCCTTGGAAGCTTTTAGTTTTTCTATTTCGTCCAGAAGAGCTTTCTTTTCCTTCTCCAGTATGTCTTTATCGCTGACTAATCTATAATAAAATACAAGTAAGGAACAGGTTAGAACTTGAATGCAGTACACGTTATTTGAAAGGGATGACGATGTTTAACAATGCTTGATGTGCCGAACTATTATCCACAAGCTTTCCCTGTGAAAGATTGTTTTCTGCTGAGGACAGACATGCAGTGTAACTAATAACCAACTATAGTTATGCAAAATCATACACCATTCTGAACGATCAAGTAAGATTGTTTTGATAATACTAGATATATCTTCAGTTATGGCCGAAATGATACCATAGATACATCGAATCATTTATTTTCATTATTTTACATAATTACGTTGCTTTTTCGCCATATGGATATGATGACATTTGAAAAATAGCATTATGTTTCATACTGCTAAAACAAACAATGAAAATGACGGTTCTGATGATAATTTCAAAACAAGTAGATGTATTTAAAGACATAGAGACGACCTGTGGGTTCTTAAGAATGACGCTTACTATCATTTTAACATTGTCAGAAATTATTTAAAATTAGTCAATGAAAAATGCCTGTAACGGAATACGTGAACTAAATACATTCATAATCGTATCTGTAAAACTGACAGCAAGTGGCGACTAAAACCTGTTTCTACCCAAAATTATCTCATGCAATCACAAGTACTATCATAGTAAGATATGGATCTGTTGCCTTTAAAACAGGAGTACCTGCTATTTTCTCTTTCCTTTTCTAGTCTTTGCTCTCTCTCCTTCTTCAGCTCCATTTCTGCGTTTTCTATTTTTGACTTCCATTCATCCGATGGGGCCCTAAAATGTAACACGTACGCAATCATAGGTAAAGCTCATTAGAAAACGTTTGGGGTGTGTAAGACATTGAGAAACATGTCGACATGTTAATCAGTTCACAGGCGCTGAACAAGTTCTTGTAATCTTACATAGTTTCACAATTTACTTAAAACCAGATCAAAGTCTTAGCTCTGTAAAGAAGTAACTAGTGTCTATCTACACGTAAACTCAACATTTTTAATTTAATAATAATGGTGAGTAAGCCTTTTTACACCGCTGCAAAATCATACCTTGTTGGACTTCTGGGTATATGACTTTCCCTTCTAGCAATTTCTAGTTCCTTACTAGTATGGGCAAGCGTGTTTTCAGCCGTATCCTTTTCACGTTTAAGTCTAAAAAGATGAAATTTATTGCTAATTCATTCTTTTTCAACAAGACATCCTATATTCTTTTGTCATGCATTAACGACAGACGCATAGCTTCTAAGATACTGGTGTTTTAGTACCCGATATACCAGACACATAAACTTGGGATACTACAAAAGAAAACTTCATACACTTTAGTTATATACCAAATACCTGATACAGCCAGGAGATATTTATTTACTTAGGACAAGAACATCCAGTTATAACTTGGACCATTTATTTGATCGCTGTACCTTAATTTTCTTACCTATGCTTTCGTTAATTAAAACTAAAACTGGTATTTACTTTTCTCTGTCTTCTTCAGCTTTGACTCTGTCATTCTTCTCTGCTTCTGCCTGTTGTTTAGCTTGATTTAACTCATCCTCCAACTTTTTCACCTTTGCTTCACCTGTATTTCTTTCTGTTTCAAGTACCTTATTTGCCTTCTTCAGGTCTTCTGATATTCTACTGATTTCTTCTTCACATTTTTTCTTCTCATTTTCGAACTCTTTTTTGACCGATTGTAGCTCTTCTGATATCCGTGCTTTTTCTTCGTCGTTGGCAGGTCTATAACATAAAAAAGGAGATCATTTGCAATTTGCGATCCATGATTTAAGGAAAATGTGTCATTTACATATTCGGAACTCTTGATTTCATGCATTTCTTGAAAATATAACTCCATCGGCGTCGTTTTTTTTCCACATTATTTTGCTTAATTTTTCACGTTTTGATCAAAGAGCAACACTTAGATAACTCACATTAACAAAATAATAGTTTTTGAACGGTTCAGGTAAGAAGGCTGTTCTGGCAAGTGTTAATACAGAATCAACGAAATATAAGATTTAAAAGAACAAAAATTATATATTTTCCGAGAATAGGGAATTTCGATTACGAGCAGCATGCATTCTGGTGACTACCCGTTTCTATAAGACTTACTTCTTTTTCTTTTCAACATGAACCTCTAATTCTATATTTTCTAGTCTAGTCATGTCTCTGTAATGTATGAACAGATATTTGAAAATTACTGATAGAGCGTGGCGTTATCAAATATGACCACTTTTTTTTCAAAACTGTTTTGTCCTTGAATATTTCGCTCTTAAAACAGTAGATCTCTATCCACTTATTCATTGTTTGGAATAGATAAAGTATAGATTCTCTATCTTAATTTATTTTTGCTGAAAAGAAATGCAACTGATTGCTTAAATATATCAAACTATACTCTAGATGGCCACAAAACAAATTCATAAGAAAAACGACGGCTTAAGTAACGATATGGTAAGAGTTACGGTCGAAGGGACGCATGAAGGCGGCGAAAATAGAAATTCATCTGTACTAGATCTAGACTTAGATCACAGCAAAATTAATTTTAACTCGTCAAAATACGGTGGAAACTGAAACGCCAATATTTTCCTTATTGACGCTTTTATGTAATACTTTTAAGTGTAGATGCGTATAATGATAAAAGTCGTGCAATATTTTCACTGCAGAACTCGTACATATTTCTCGATACAAATCCAATTACCTTTAATTACTATAACTATACTATAATAATGTGAAAAGACTTCGAAAGCCAGTATTTGCACATTTCTGTCTATTTGCTGAAAGCATGTTTTCTTCTCACAAGAAAGACAGTCCGAGCAGTGGGGTACCGGTTCCCCTCCACGAGCCACCCAACCCGTGTTCCCGAGGTGACGGCCTTGTGGGGCGGACGACGGGACAGGCGAGTCCGATTTAAAGGAAGTCTTCCGAACGAAATCTAAAAAATGCTGCTTTTGAACTTACGGTATTGGGGATGAAGTCACTGCCACATCGGTAATTTTATTTGTGTCTTCCTTCTTTCTAGCTTCTTGTAGTTTGGTTTTTAGATCAGCCGATTCTTGTTTCGATACTCTGTTCTTGTTTTTTTCATCTTTTAATTCTTCTTTGAGTCTTTGATTTTCATCTTCGACTTCTTTAAGTCGGTTATTCAGCTTTATTAATCTAGCTTTCTCTTCAGAAGATTCTTCAGGTGATCTGGAAGCAAACAGTCATAATAATAGCATTTGCATTTTTTCCGTTTAATTCTTCAAATTTGCAGAAGATAACGGTGTTCAGATATTTTTTTTAAAAACAATCGGTTTTGTGTTGTTCAAAGACTCAACTCGTATCTACAACTCGTCTCCAGCGCGAATTTATTCATATCCGTCAAACGAAACTGGTGTTTTTCAAAACTAAATACTGTACCTATCAGAAATGTCTCTTGGGTTCGTGCAGACACTAAAAAGGGTTTATAAAAAGAACAGCAAATAAACCCTCGCTTACACTTAAATGTATATTTATTTGTACAATATCCCCTAAACTGGACAGACTGTGTGATAGATGTTTTAATTAAACACATCTTGACAATCTTCCCTCAGGGGCAAATGTCGTGTCAGAAATGGTGATCTAATTATTACATTAATTACGACCTGTTACAGTTTTGTATCAAACCGGCGAAAATTTAAGAAGATATATCGACGGTGAACATGGGATGGGTATTTCAAGTATGCTATGTAAAAACTATGACTGTCGATTGTCACTGATAACTTGCAATTATGTAATGCAAGTTGCTGTTGACATAATAATTATTTCTTGCATAACTGTTCCCACGAGGGTTCGATTGTTTGGCTATTTTCGTATACGCTCATTGTGCCGACAAAAAGCCAGCAATCGCGTTGTTTTATTCTTTTTCTAAAAGATACAACTTCCGTTTAATCTTTCCTAGTATTCTGTATTTTACTTCCATACGATTTCTAAAAACGCGTATCAAGCGTATGTCATATTGTCTTTCTTTATTGATTTAAACAATGTCCCGTCAACGAGTTATCTCGAGCATTATTAAAGTAAACATCTTCAAATTCAATTCAGACTGTTGTAAAGTGAAAAATGTCGTGTTATCTTGTGTAAATGAAAGGTAAATCTTCATGTTGCCGCTTCTATAACATATTTATCTAAATCTTTAAATGTATTCGTTATCATGAAATCTCTTTGTAATTTAGCTTACTAAAACCACTTTCGGGTTTATATGGTACCAATAATTTACACAAAGACAATATGGCATTATCTGTAGCGATGGCAGTACAGAAACAGGAATTTCGTCATTCTTAGAAATATATCACTGTATGCAAATTTAAACAGGAATTTGTTACGTTTTTTACAACTGGTTTATTTGTCACAATTTGAATTTCACTTGCATTGCAGTGCCCCCAATATAAGTTAATCGGAACGTGCTCCCATTGATGTCTGTAGAATTCAACATTTTATTTGCTGCCATATAAAGTATTTTTTCTTTGTCCTTCCAACACAAATATTTATCAGGCTCGGTGTATTTCGTTTTTTTAATATGCGAAGTTTTGTTTGCTCAACAATATCAACAGTTTCTGTAGATTAAATGGTATTCTTTGAATTTCAGTATTACCGTGGTGCAAAAAAAAGAGGTAGACAGTAGTAATATTAAAATACCATTTTTCCAATAATGACCATCTGTCTTTTTTCAGATTGTACAAATATTATGTTAATTGACATATGGCATCAGCTCAAACATATGACAGGTGACATCAATGCTAATATTGGTTTGAAGTATACGGCACTGACATCAGGGTACGTGTTATCGGTTTGATATGGGTGTATCATTAAAGACGTATTCAGTATGAATGCAATATACATTGTAGTTACAATTATATATATGTATATGGTATATGAAACAAGACTCAGTTAATCTAGATATTCAGCCTAACCGCTGATGTAAATGAGCCTTGTAAATCTCTCGTGTATTTATGAATGAAATGTTACACTTTATGGCAGTCGTATATACTTTACTACAGAATGTATATAATAGTTCGGTACATTTGGTTCATTAAAGGTTTTATAGCTCTTCATAAACATTTTAATGACCGAAACTTTGGCAATTTATCAAAACAATCTACATATGTATGAGACACGCAGGGCTACAAACAATTTCTGATTTCCAACATCTTTTGAACAAAGAAAATGTCCTTTTTCTTTCATAGTTCTGCAAATGCTATTTTTGGATTTTACCAGGAAGATGCAGTTTACCAGTATTAATACTGTAAGCATCATACCCAGTTTACACTTTGTAAAATTGTAATACCATGCCATGTTTACGCTATGTAAAACTTGTAATATGATAGATACTAATGCTATATAAAACTTGTAGAATCATACCATTATGCATTTAATTGATTCCATATCATAATGTTCTCCTTCAGGTTTTTTTTTATATCTGTTACATGTATATCTGTTACATGTATGTTTGATGTTCTGTACATAGCTATCCATTGTATGCAGTGGACCATATTGTAAATCGGTTATGAAAAATATGTATCCAATGCAATATATATGTCATCCACTTTAAATAAAGTCGTTACTTACTTTACAAAATACTGTAAGATTTATGACCTATTGTTTCATTCCTGGATTCCATGTAATTTTAAAAAGGGTCTGTTATATTTTGCAATATAACTTTTGTTGACGAAATCCTCTACATTTGTGTACCATATTCAAGTTTAAGAGAGTAAGAAGAACAGTACATCAGATGTAAAAAAAACGACATTCACGCATTAATAACATCAACAACTAAAGAATATTTTCGAATTATTGCGATTGTGGTATGCGATTTTTATGATTCATGGTGCAGTGATTCGAAAAGAGTAATTTACTTAAGTTTACTAGATCTAATATGTAGTCCCATAAATTGTGTTTGCTAATATTATTTATACTTTACTTGAAAAAGCTGTAAGTATTGTTAAAATTACGATGTTGAAAGTGTTTACTAAGCTATGGGAAATACAAAGCTGTAAAAACTGGGTTGACTGTATTAAATTCTATAGTCTATACAAGACTGTGCCAGAACAGCGGTATTGCACGGTAAATGATATTCTGAACTAGTGATAAACGGTCTCTAGATTTTTATAGCCTTGCAACTCACCAGTCACTAGTCTGAAAAGTTTTAATCGCTGAGCTAACTACCTAATAACCCCGATATTTTTATTTGATTATCTTTTTGTTTTGTTCATTTTTGTAACTTTAGTTTAGCAAAATGGCTGCCATATATGTAGTGTGATATATATTTTTTACACAAACTTCGACTTTCGAAAGTAGTTTTAATATACTTACGCAAGATCTAGTTGTCTTCTTTAAAATTTGGGACCATCTATTACGCATTTGCAGGCATGTTTTCGACAATGTTTTAAATCTTATGTTTAGTTTTTTTTCTATAAACAGAATGCTGTTTTATAAGGCCATTTTGTTTGATTAAAAAAATGATGCATTTTTCTTGTGGAATTACAGTGGCCTGTAAAGTGCAACACAATTTATGACACATAAATCACGTACATGCAAGCAAATACAAGACTTTCAGCTTAATCTTAAATCTTTTAATACGTGTTTAACCTTTTTCAAAGGTTAAATGTTACATAACTTAACATTTAAATACAACAGACACACTACCAGTGCCTAATCTGACTATACTGCTTGTAATGCTAAATTTAACATGTTACATAAAGATCAAACGGATTTCAAGATGTTCCGAATAAGAATAATACGTGTTACATATCAGGAGTTTTCTGAACTTTGCATTATCTCAAAGTAATTGATATTTAAATTTTCAATTCTTGCCTTAATATATTTTTATTCATTTTAGGCAATAAAAGTGACTTGATATGAATAGCGGGCTACATTTTTCAAGACTTTGTAAAAGTTGTTTCACGCGATCTTGCGTACAAGTTTCTTACCTTATCTATTATCTTTTGTCATGCAAGTATTTTTACATGACTTTGCACTAAAAATGGTAAAACTACCATGCGAGATAATACATGATCTCGAGCAGAGGAAAAGGATGTATTCAAATGTTTAAACTGGTCTAACAATTGAAGATATCTTTTTTTCAGAAATTGACCTTTTTACGTTACCTTCCCAGATAAAAGATGTCAAGTACAGCGATATTTAAGATTTATGAATACATTTCCTTGTATAGTCCATATCTATTACGATTTAATACAAGATATGCGTATTGAATTTAATAATCCATTTTGTATTGACAAAGCAGGCATACTCAGCCGTGTTATCATGGGCTCTAAGGGTTTTTACCCGATCGAATCAACTATCAGATAAAAATGTAATTTATGAAACTTTGGTGCGTAAAATTGGCCGAATGTATACAATCTACGTGTATTTTATATCGTGTATTATTTTTCTCAAAGGGAAATTTTATGATGGGTATCTCTTACATATACTATAATTTGTCACGAGATCAAACAAAATCTTTGACGAAATGTTTGTAAACATACGACTGTCCTTTATTTACCTTGTAGATATCAAAGAAACACCTGGAGAACATATAACTTTATACATGTACATTGATAGCGATAAATTGGTCAACTTTTATATTATCTTTGCGTGTGTTTTACAACTTAGGTCATAGATGAGCGTTTCCTTCAGATATCATTACTATTGTATGCCATGTCCGTCAGCATTTCATTTTTAAGCATTTTCTTTGAAATGTACTAACTGGATTCTGTGGAAACCAAAATATCTGTCTTATAATAAAAATACCAAATTAGACATTATAATAATGTGACCCCTTGATGTTACGTCCGCTGGGACCTTATCTTTATGTTAACACTCTTTGGTCACATGATTTATTCATGTTGTTTGTTCATACTATCTGTTCATGTTATTTATTCATACTATCTATTCATAACCGCCTCACTGACCAAGTGGTAGAGTGTCCGCTTCGAGTGCGAGAGGTCATGGGTTCGCTCTATATTAAAGACACGAAAAGAGTACTTGTAGCTTCTTCGTTTGTTTGTATTTCGCCACCGTTAACCCATATGGATGATTCCACAAGAAGACTGTAAGTAGTAATGTTAGTGAGAGGATATTGCAAGATACATAAAATGCTCCAATTCCCTGTTTCTTCAGTGTGCCAGGTGTAAAGCACCAATACACAGGACTCATATCCCAATTTTGGTAAGAGGAGCGGGGCTCGAACTTACGTCTCCTAATTTCGTAGTCAGACAGTGTTAACACTGGACCACTGCGTTCGTTTTGCGCTCAGCATTAAGAGGATAGTGTTAGGATTGGTCAGCCGATGCAAGTATGTGACTGGATGGGGTATCATGTCACGTGTCTACTGTGTGATATTTCAGTTAGGCAGCACTGTGAAGTTTGGCACTGCGGTCACTGTTGCAAGAAGACACCGTCGTTTATAGACACTATTTGTTCATATTACTTGATCACGTATGTCTATAGTTCATGATATTTTCAACTATTCATTGTGTTCATGCTATTTGTTCACTACAGTATAAGTCAGGTGCTGATGTCATGTGATAACAGAAATATGTAATTATTTTATCCGCAATAAAGCAATGCTGTCCTGCATTTAACTGTATAGCAATATAGATATGCATATTTAACTTGGCAGAAATATTTAAGTCAGATGAGTCACTGCCTTACATGCAATTAGCAAAATATGTATCAACCATTGTAATTATGACATGTCCGGAAGGAGAGCTGCAGCTACAAATATATTTTAAAATTGTTCTTTTAATAGGCTTGACATTTCATTGTCTTATGTTATGAGCTATCATAAGTTATTACGTTTATAAAGAATTATGAAAATTACATTATCTAGATGCAGATATGCTAATTTACAGACCAAAAGGGAAAATTCCTACATCGAGCTTTTAGATGAAGGTTTTTGAGGGTTTACGAAATGCCTAGACATATACAATTATCAGACGTTTACGTACTAAGTATGTCACTTTCTATATATATTTCTTGTCTATGTATCCTGCTCTCAGTTATAGGATAATTAATATTCTATAATTAGGGTTTTCATTATTTTTTTTAATTGATTACCATTTTGCCATTTGCGGAATAGTTTCACGTTGTTTTATTGTATCTTTATATTTGATCTGTTTTCAAAAATATAATGTTTGTAAGTGAAATATGATATACATAACCCACTCATTTCAATGAAATTCTACCCATGTTTTTATTGAATTCTTTTCCATATTCGCGTAACATATACACCTCGCTTGACCTGTCTTCAACCCCCTTTCATTGTCAATATTTAAACATTTTGTTAAGATTGATACATTATATATGTTTGTTCCTTGCGTACAAATATTCGGTAAAGAAATGTATATATTGTCCAACATATTAACAGGGATCCAGACATGAATGGCTTTAATCATTAAAGACTTTCAAGGAACGACACATACCCCCCCCCCCCCCCCCTCTCACGCGCGTGATACGTTATAAAATTTTCAGTCAAATGGCCAAATAACTGTCAAATATTGAACAAGCTTTTTTTTTTTATCCAAATGAAGATCTTCGCAACTTCGTACACTGTGTTTGTGCACCAGTGCTAGCTCTTGAACTGAATTATTTTTATTTTAGCTTAAGGTTCATGTGATTTATTTGGTTACCTCCCTTCTGTTTATCGAATTTTGGAATTATATAGTTAGTGGACCATTGCTCTTCAGAATATATATACCAAAGGCTCACAAGTAGGAGAGAGAGGTTGCTGTGCTTGCAAGTATAATTATAACTTTTGCACTGTACATTTCAAAAATCAACAGAAAGTAAAAACAGAAACGTTTAATCACAACTTCTGCTATATTTCAATCAACAATTTGTCACTTCTTTTATTATCACTATGTTAGTTTGCTCGTTATAACTAAATATATGCGTTCTCTTTACTGTTATTATATTTCAAAATACAACAATCTCTCTAGAAAGTATTCATACTCGCTTCGAATAATCTGGAATATATATTTTGAAGTGCAATGGCCGATGAAGAATATAGCCCCGAAACAGTGAGTTTGCCATACAATAATTATTACATAATTTATAACGTCAGCTAGCATTTCGCCAGTACCAAAAAGGGTCATTTAGTACCGAAGCCATATTAGCCCCTATATTTATGACAGTATATTCTATAAATTGTTTAACGCATAAATGTCTACACCGCTTAGCAGGTCACATGTTGATTTCAGTCTTTTGAGGTATGTAGAATTGGCTCCATGTCCTTTATACATATTTTAGAAAGATGTAACAAGAGTTAGTCATACCGAACTATTTTAAACAGGAATGATTTCATAATTTGTGTTACCTTTACCACAACAAACTAAAAGAGAATTTAGAAAAATAATCATCGACGTTATGCACTTGATCACGGAGGTACCCTACATGCCGCAGGTAGGGATTTTGAGCCACTTCTATAAGTGATATATGAACAAATAAACTTCTTCTTCTTCTTGGCGTTCACCAACAAATAATATATTCTGCATAAAAGTTGTTTAACTATGAAATGTCTACACGCTTGCTTTAGTTTCAATCACGAAGTGTATATGAGTGTTGTGAGTCATTATGTAAGTGTTATGTAAATTGAGAGCTTTCATGTTACGTTTCAAATTTGCATATTTTACTTTTGTAAAAATGTAAACAAAGATTAGTTTCACTTACAGTCTCACGAACATTAATTTAAAATAGAATAAATTTCCCATAAACTGTGTGTAGGTCTACCAAAACAAAACTAAGGGGAAAGAATTTAAATAAAAATGTATATATACCCAAAAGGCAAACCTGGCAAACTGAAATATATTCATACTGACCCGGTATCGACTGATCTTACCTGTTTATAAATATGAAAACTATTTTATATGATTGGAAGCATTGAAATATTGGCAAGAACTTGGTTCCCCGATTCCTTTCACAGGACGTTTCCACGAAGTCTAAAAATGGAAACAGCTATTATCTGTGTGTATATGTCATGCGCCGATCAATACCAGAGTTATTGTATTTCACCTGCCCAGACAGGTGTGATACAAAAGTCTTTGTCCTGCAATTTTATTGTTGATTATGTCATTTATTTGCATTTAGCCATATGTATCGTAAATATTGATCAGCTGGTATAACTTTATATTAACATGTGTTGCTCACATTTTAAATATTTACATTTTAAAAGAAAATACGAAGATGGTAATAACGACGGCTCCGGTGAACAATATCCCGAGGTGGACCACAAATCCGAACTGTTCCGGCACATTCAAGACATAGGTTTAAATGTATGGGTGCTCGCACTTCTACTTTCCAGATGAAAATTGGGCCTTGCTCAATTATGATTCCGCACACCATTCGAAAGCGATACTGGCGAGTGACTCCGAGTTGATAAACAAGCTTTATATGTAAATTCAAATTATTCATTTACTACATCTGCTGTATTTGGTCCATGTTTTCTGATATAAAATAAACAATAAACATGTAATATACTGTAACGATTAACAGTGGTGTTTGATTTTTTTGTTAAGTAAATTCGTGACATAAATCAAAATATAAATACTGTAGAATGGCATACCTCATTAATGCAGTGTGTAAGAGTTTGACCATAGGACTTTGAACAAACAAGTGTTACTTACCCATATGCTGGACTCTGTCACGGACCCTTTTCCTTCTTGACCCTTTTCTTTCTTTTTGATCGCAAAAAAGCGACATAGTTCCACGATTAGTAAAATTGGATTGAAATTATTTAGTTCCTGCAGGTTATATTGTATATCCAAACTTCACTTTAACTTTCCATACTTCTTTTTTGTTTACGGAAGTTTAAGACACTTTAGGTAGCTATCCTGTACTTGCTTTAATTTCCACACAATTTTTAGTTTTGCGTTATGTCAATGTCTAGTTATAATCTATCATCCCACATGACATTAATTTCATTTCATTCAGCCCTACTATTCAGTTAAAGTTGACAGCATGCATCTATATATATTTACAAAATTTAAACTCATCATACTTGTAAAACTAGATAACAAAAATGATACGATACACATTAAATATAACGTCCTTTCAACACAGGTGTGATATTTCTAGTTTCCCTTTGGGACGCTCCTTACTCCTTAAGTTGTAGTTATATTTTTGTATAAATAAATCCAGCAAAATTATGAATCGAGACGTAAATCTGTTTTTTTCGAGCCCGTCTATTATTGTATCTGATTTTATGCTTCGTCACAAACGTGTTTCGAACATTTTCCGATAATTATAGTTTAAAAGTTTTGCTAGTTTACCTTTAAGACAACTTAAGCGAATATTTATTATCAAAAATCAAACACTCTAAAGTGTTCAACTTATTCACATAAAGCCTTTGTGTGTCCCTAACTGTGATATATATATTGATCTTCGTTTTTATGCCATTTATGCCAATAATTAGGCGATCAACAATCTAGACAAGCTAGAGTAAATGAAATGATAAAGAGGTAAGACCCCCTCAAGGGACGTAAGCGAGATAGTTTAAGTACCTGTCTAACCTAATTATAGGTTTTACAGGTAGACGCAACGTTAACACCAAGTAATGACAGGTAAGTAGTCCTTAAATGGTGTTGTCGGATTTATCTCCCGTGCTTAATATGTTGCATGAAAGAAACACCGATCAAATGAATTCAATGTTTCATGAAAATATGAAATGCGCAAAAAAGTAGTCACCAAAAAAAAAATAGTCCCAAAGTGACATATTACTGCGACATTCCACAAAAAATTATTACTTCCTCTTTCGTTTTTAAACTATTCAGGCACGAACGTGCTGTTGTTATCTGTTTGAGGTTAGATATCCCATAACTCAATTATTATTTTTAAGACACTTTTTCTCTCTTTTATAAATGTGAGTTTGGAAGAAAGCAGTTCTGAGCTCTGACACTGGAGTCATGTAAGTAGATTTGTTTTTAATTTGCGAACGTAAATTATTTCAGTACCAGATTTCCTGAAAATAGCAACAACCACAGGAAATATAACTCTTGCAAACTCCTGATTCACAATTTCCAAAAAATGTGACCCCCCAAAAATTTAAACTTTTGAAAACACTTTAAACCTAGGTTATTGTGTTGCATATAAGGTATTCTAAATACTGTATGATTTTTAAGAGGGGGAAGTATGGACAAAAAGAAATTAAACACTGTTTTCAAAAGTGAAAGTACCATGTATTTGAATGGGGCTAAAATATTTCATCTTCATTTTTATACTGAATGGCTGCATAAACACTCTAAAGAAATTAGGGAAATCTTCCTTCGTAATATATTAATAAGTCATATAAAATAAATTAATTACATATATGACAAAGATATGCAATTAGCAGAGGTCACTTTTGCTACAAAAACTGAAAAAGTTATGTGTCAAAATCTAGGACATGACTTTTAACACCAAATAAAACTTCATCAGTAAATTTTATGTTTAAAAACACCATTGATTTGTCGTTCACACACATACAAGATATTTTCATCTTGTAATCAAAACCAACAAAATATTGGTGGTTGTTGCTGCTGAAAATGGATGCATTATATAAATATTTGTTAAAAATATGCTTACAGCAAATCATATAACTTGCATGCAGAACAATTCTATACAAAGTACGTTGTCTACATTTACAGAGATCAAAAATGGATAGAAGGTCTGCTCCGGCCCGAAGGGACACACATCAAATAAGGCGATATGGATATGGCAGCTCGGATGAGGACGAAGGAGCGTCGGGCTTTACGAGATGGCCACCGCTGGACGATCTAAGTGATGGTCGTCGGATGGATTTAGACATTGAAAGACCTTATACACGAAGGTTGGATTAATGTGCCAATGTCTGAATAGATGTTGTAGATTATTACATAATGTATGATAAATTATAATTTAAGAAATTATCCACATTTAACTTTTTTATATTTGAGCCGTGCCATGAGAAAACCAACATAGTGGGTTTGCGACCAGCATGGATCCAGACCAGCCTGCGCAGTTCGCTTTTAAAGCCTATTGCAATTAAAGAAACTGTAAGCGAACAGCATAGATCCTGACCAGACTGCGCAGATGTGCAGGCTGGTCTGGATCCTTGTTAGTCGCAAACCCACTATCTCGGTTTTCTTATGGCACGGCTCATTTCTATTTTCTTGCGCATTTTAGCTAAACGACACAGCAAAAGCAATGATTTTGAAGCTAAAATTCATATAAATAACTCCTGACCAATGACATATTTTCTATTTACCCGTGATCAGCCTTTTTAAGACAATACAACAGTGTTGCTTATCATAATCTAAAGAAAAAGCGAAAGAAAGCCTAAAACAAGTACAAACATATTTTTTCTACCTCAAGCCGAGTTGCTCTTACCTTGAGGCAAACTTGGCAATATTTACCATTAAATAATATCCAACAGCAGGTAAAATAAAGAACAATAAACATAACACATGATATGGTAAGAACATGCTATTTATAAAACGTCAGAGTGACTCTGCAACATAAATAGATATGGCAAAAAAGTTATTTTGTCTCACAATACATTTTTGCTTAAAGGACAACAAAATCAAAATCAGAACCAAGAAAGACTGCTGTTAAAGCCTCTGTGACAACTTCAAACAATAAAATTGTCGTAGCAGCTATTGACTTTGGAACGACCTACTCAGGTTATGCGTTCTCATTCAAACATGAGTACAATACCGACCCGCTTAAAATGCACGCCAATGAGTGGAAGAATGTGACACAAGGAAATATGAATGCTAAAACCCCGACATGCTTGCTACTGGAACCAAACAGGAAACTGCACTCATTTGGAAACGAGGCTAAAACAAAATATACCTCATTGTGCGAGGAAAAACAACACAAGGATTGGTATTTCTTCTGGGAGTTTAAGATGACCCTTCATCACGAGAAGGTAGACACCAGAATTTGCCTCTAACGTTCTTTTCGAAACGTATAATATCGTTTCTGTTGATATCAGGGATTCATGTTTAATAGTGCTATATGCGTCAGTTACGCTTAATAAAATGACAAAATTAAAAGAACAGATGCACTCTAGATAGGGAAAGAAAGTGGCGATGTCTTAGTATAAATAGTTGGTTTACAAATGAGAAATGTGAATAACAATGTAATGCTATCAATGATGTTTATTTTTCATGTGTAGTAATTTGCGATTCTTTCCATGTTATATTATCGGTTATAATGTAGCATTAAAGCATAATACACTTTGATTATGTTGTATGCAAATGTACCATCTTTAAACAGGTATTTCTATATGGCCATTATAAAAAATGAAATTTTGAAATGACATTTTAGATGTTCTGAAAAACATGTAAATAATCATTGTACAAATATTTCAGTTAAATGATTTATAGGCACCAGCAGCGATTTCTAATATTATAGATCAAATATTACCAAACTGATTTTTTAAATCATAGGAAATAAAATCAAACTATCAGCTGACAGAAGAAAACGGGAAGAAACTAGATGCGCTGACAGTGTTCAGTCTTTCTATCAAAGCCTTAAAGGACCATCTGATCAATGTGCTACAGAATGGATTCCAGGGAGTTCGTGACAGTGACGTCATGTGGGTCATCACCGTACCTGCTATATGGAATGACTCGGCTAAAAAGTTTATGCGTCTGGCTGCAGAACAGGTAAGTACATGTAACCGAATCGTCATATTTCACTGGCGAAAATATAAACACTTTATACTCAGTCAACGTAATGCTAGATTGTGCAAATTACTTTTTACAGTAATTAGGAAATACCGAGAGCTTTACATAAAATGATTGTATTAAAATTTAAAAAAAATATAGAGAAAAAAGTTAAGTCTAAGATATTATATTTCAAGTTGCGCTTTTCTATTGTTGGATTTTTTTAAAAAAATGTGACTAAGACCAAAGAAGCCACAAATTTTAATCGATTTCTCACTATGTATTTTTGATATTTGATAAGGCTGGTATAGAGAAGGATAGCATTGAGATAGCACTGGAACCCGAGGCTGCTTCGATATTCTGCAGACTGCTCCCTATAACACGTGATCCACAGACCGTAACTGGCATGACCAAGTTTCCTTCTGGAACACGTTATATGATTCTTGACTGTGGAGGTATGCTCTGATCATTCATGAAACTTACTGCTAGTATTCCAGTTCTACAAGTAATTTTATATGAATAAAGTATATATGAGCCGCACCACGGGAAAACCAACATATTGCGTTTGCAACTGGCATGGATCCAGACCAGCCTGCGCATCTGCGCAGTCTGGTCAGGATCCATGTTATTCGCTAACGGTTTCTCAAATTGTAATAGGCTTTGAAAGCGAACAGCATGGATCCTGACCAGACTGCGCGGATCTTTTGTTGGTTTTCTCATGGTGTGGCTCATATGTATATGGTAATGTCGAATTACAATTTCAGCCATTGTTTGCTTGGTTTCTGTCCTCTTTTACATCATTTTACCTTTTGGCCACAATCCCATTCCATCTGCATATGTATAATCAGTAGATGGAATCAATTTAATAAACTGTAATATACGTATAACATAAAATGTTATCTGTCTATGATTAAAGTCAAGAAATTATCAGAGTATCCTAAGATATAGATCCTTGTCAAAAGTCTCAGAATAAATACATGTTTTTTGAATGTTTCACAATATCTCGAGTAAAATTATTATTTCTCTTTAGCCTATAATGTCACAATTTTATTCAAAATACCCTTAGGTGGCACTGTAGATGTAACGGTTCATGAAGTACTAGAAGACAACAATTTAAAAGAACTTCACAAAGCAACTGGAGGTAACTGGGGAGGCACGGTTGTAAACAAAGCCTTTCTGAACTTTCTATCAACTCTTGTTGGACCAGACGTCTTTAACGATTTCTCCAAAAATCACAAGTCTGAATATCTGGAAATGCTTGACGAACTAGAGAACAAGAAGAGAATGACGGCGGCAGATTCGACGGAAAAGGTAACTATAAGGATACCAGTCGGGCTTCAGGAAATACTCCAGCTTGCTTCAAACAACCCTCTTACCATGGGAAAACACAAGGACAAACTTGGTATATACGGGGACAAGCTAAGAATGGATGCAAGCTTATTCAGATCATTCTTTAATCAGGCGGTCAGGGACATCATTGCACACACACATGATGTCATGGAATCTTTACCAAGACCAGTTAAAACCATACTAATGGTCGGGGGATTTTCCGAGTCGCCTGTTTTGCAAGATGCTGTCAAAAAAGCGTTCAAACATAGAGTTGAGGTTATTGTCCCAGTTGAAGCCAGCTTATGCATTATGAAAGGCGCTGTACTTTATGGTCATCAACCATCAAAAATCACAGAAAGAAAATGCCGATATACGTACGGCGTGGCGATGACAGTCCCGTTTGTGAGGGGACAGTATCCTAACAACAGAAAAGTCGAAAGCGATGGAGAAGAATGGTGCGATAAAGTTTTCGACAAGCACGTAGTAATCGGCCAAACTGTGAGGGCAGGAGAAGCCCAAGCAACAAGGACATATTATCCAATGTCGGCATCGGACACATTTCTTCCTGTAATCTTGTACAGGTCCACCGATACTGATCCGAAGTTTGTAGACGATAGAAACTGTGAATGTGTGGGGTTTTATCGTGTCAAAAGAGTCCCAGGTAGAGGTAGGACGAAGAAAAAGGACTCGGTCAAAGTAAGATTGGTGTTCGGAAGTTCTGATATAAAAGTGGAAACTATTAAAACAGACGGGAGCGTACAAAGTGCTGATTTCGAATTAGGTTAAAATGAATGCAGTGAACGGTTAAGTAACTAGGAGTTTAGAAGATGTTCTAACTTCAGTTTTACAATGAGAATATTTCAAGGAGATCGTTAATACTGACTGATAACTTATTGGTGACTTTGAGAGTCTTTTATTGTGTAAAGAGTACATATATAAAAATGAGCTGATGGTAAAAAAAGAGACTGGTGCATTATCTTTAATGTGTTTTGTTCGGCGTTTCCATATATTACATTTTAATTCCTTTATAGAGCCACTGTGGTTTGAATTTCCAAATATTTATTTCTACATTATATAGCTTTATTAGTTAAACTTTAAATATTTTATGATTTTTATCTAAAATATGTATGGGCGGACACAGTTCAGTTTTTAAAGTAACATTACCATGTTTTCTGTAGCAAAAGGCAGTAACAATAATGTACTGAAATTTATAAAAAATATGGTAAGGAAGTGCATACTACATTCATTACTGAAAAGCAACAAGTGTCTCTCCTTAGATATATTTAAGAACTGACAATAAAAGTAAATTTCTATAAATATACATTGGAAATTATGCTGTATCATTTTATTTATTTATTGGCTTACTTCTGTCTCAGAAAAGCTGTAAATACCCTTAAATCTGAGAATAGTTATACTATTTTCCTTTAAAACATCACCGAGAAGTGTACCTCAGTAGCAGACACTTTTTACACATTTTTACAGATGTTTTGTGGAATATCAGGCATTAGGTACATAACATTTTTTTAATTTTAAAATTGTTTAATTTCTAATTGTTGTTTGTATGGGTATTTCCAAGCAAGTAATTGAAAATGTCAGGGTGCAAAAATTAGTAGATGTTTATACGGACGTTCTAACGAAACGGTATTTATGTGACACCCCCATTGTTCTCTCTATTGTTCTATCAGTCACATAAAAAGAAAAAGGTCACATAAACAGAACGGAATGAATGACATCAGAGAGAAAGTACCGTTATGAAGTCACTTAACCATCATTTCGCGGGCACAGACAACCCATTGTCGTGGAATGTTCAAATTGAAACAATTTGCACTAAACTTGACTCAAAAATAGCATTGTTTAGTACCGTACTATTTGACAGATGAAATGAAAAAGTTATTCTATAATGCCTATATAATGTCAGTATTTGATTATTGTTGTACTGTATGGTGCCAAGGAAATAAGAGTTCTTTAAAGAAAATAATGAAAATTCAAGGAAGAGCTGCAAGAATAATTTTGAATGAAACGTTGCAAACAAGAACAAAAGACATGCTGAAAGATTGGGTGGATGTCATTTAATGAAAGATGTAACTTCCACACGGGCTGTCTTATTTTCAAAGCTTGCAATAATTTAGCACCTCTAGATATTTTTGATATTTTAACCTTTTCCAGCAATGAAACATGCTGCTCATAATGACATAGTTATAACTTAACATCGTACAAATTATGGTAAAACAAACTTCTGAAATTCAATACCAAATAAAACTAGCTCCACATGTACTCTTAACATCTTTTAAAAAGAAATATAAAAAAGTATATCGTGCAATTATAAAATGTTACCCAAATCAACTGAAATCATTATACTCTTGTGTTAGTTCTTGTATCAAATTAAATGGATATACTTCAAAATGGTTTGATGTTAATATAGGTTTAAGACAAAGGTTTATCTTGTCCCCTGTTCTTTTTATTTGCTTTATAAATGATCTAGCAGTAAAAATCAATGCTGTAGGGCTAGGAATAGGACAAGATGATGGTAAAATCTTGTCAACTTTATTGTATGCAAATTACGTTGTCCTCTTAGCAAAGAATGAACAAGATTTACAGAGAATGTTAGATATTTTATGTGATTGGTGTGACGGAAATCATATGCTTATCAGTTCCAAGAAAAGCAATATTGTACATTTTAGAAAAGTAAGTCTGCACTAAGGACATTGTTTCAGTTTAAGTGTGGATCAAACAATCTAGCAGTTACTGATAATTATGTTTATCTTGGTTTAGCTTTGAATGAATTTATTTTAACTGCTAAATCTATTGCTAAAGCAGCGGGCAGAGCCCTTGGATTACTTATTGCAAAATTTAAGAGTCTGGAAGGGTGCCATTTAATTGTATGGTTCTATGGTATGGCCAGTCATTGGGTATGGGGCAGCTATTTAGGGTACAAGGACTTTTTCTTGCATAGAAGCAATTCAGAATCGAGCCATGAGGTTTATCTTGGTACAGGCCGATATACACCAAGTGCTGCAGTCGCTAGTGACATGGGTTGGGAACCAATATTTGTTAAGGAATTTAAATGTGTAGCAGGCACTTGGTGTAGATTGGCGTTTATGAGTAATTTAAAAATAAATAGTTTAGTTAATAAATACTGTGTTAAGCTTGCTGGTAGAGCATGTGAAAATTGGCAATATAGAATAAAGGAACTTTTTGAAAAATACAACTGTGGTGATTTTTTAACATAAATGGTGTATTGCATGAAAAGCTTTTGATCGATAAATTAACCACCTCATACTTAACTGAGCATCTTCATGGATTGAGACACTACATACCTTTAACAGTAATATGGTAGTGGAGGAAATAAATTGAGACTTACAGAATTTTTCAAGTTTAATATTGAAACTGAAACATATGTTAGATAATGTTGCCTTTATAAACACAGAACAGCCTTCGCGAAGTTTAGATGTGTGTCGCCCTATGGACTTGAAATTGGCAGATACGAGAGATTACCTTTAAATCAAAGAATATGCCCAATATACAGAAATGGTATTGAAGATGAAAAACATATGTTATTATCTGTCAGGAGCATGAGCATATAAGAGAAGATTTATTTACCAAGGCAGTGTCTATAGTTGAACAATTTGTCAATTTATCTGATGAAGGTAAAATGTCATTTATTTTTTCTAATCCAGAAATTGTGAAGTGTGCTGCAAAATCCTGTTTCTATATTCTTAAAAGTAGGAAGATCTATTTTTACTCCTAAGAATTGCTTTTTATTTCCTTTTAGTACATAGGTTATTTTATCTTTGTTGATAATGGATAGATATTTTCTTTAGTATTAGCAGTTTTACACATTCTAAGAAGTTATTGCCAATCAGTTCATCGATCTTTAAAGACCATTTTTTTAAGTGCGCGATAGTGCCGGTGTAGCGTGATTATCACACGGTCGTGACCAGGTCCACGGTTTATATATGTTTTTCAAAACCTGCCCAAATGCTTATTCTTTGTCCAATATTTGCAAAATTTTGCACATTAAATTCTCAAAGATAGCTTTTGTAACTTACATATTTTAATTTTGATTTTTTTAATTCCTAAAATTTTAAAAATATATGATTTGAATATGCCCAATTTGACGTATTTTACCGGCTTTTATGGTGCTTCGGGAAAAAAAACTTGCAGAACACAGTTACTTATCTTTTTCACGAATCAGATTGTCTAAAAATTTGCTAGAGGTGTTAATCTTGTGAAATTGGGACTGTTTGTTTGTGAATAAGCTACTCAAAATAATAGATTTACACGCTCTGAAAATGACCTTTTTGTCTAAAACTCTACGAAAAAACATGGCCGCGGTGTGCAAATAATGAGTTGCTTATTTAAAAAACTGTCCTATTATTTTCAGTAAAACTTCTTGTTAATTTAAGACTCTAATAACTTGCTTGACATACCCATAGGCAATATCTGTTATCGGTGTAATTACACCTTTGGAGAAAAGCGTGATTCGCACGTTTTAATTTCATAATTCGCCGCCTGAAGAGACAAGATGGCGGAGCTTTGCGAATCGGAAGTAAGTAGATCTGCACTTGAAATAAAATGTTGTAGATTCTAGATCTTTGATTGACAGTCACTTGTTTATCTTATTTATCTGTTTCCACATATAATATGGATGTAGTAGATTCTACAACCAGTTTAAATAATCCCCTAGTGTGCGGATGCTCTTAAGACTTCTTGAAGTTCTTCAGCCAAAGCTTGGCCAGAGTGACATAATTTTACTTTAACTTTAATCTAGGTCTACAAAGCAGCTGTAATTGTGATTTATTAGCTGTTTTCAACTACTGAAATTCGAAAAAGTGACCCGTAATTAGATGTTCAGTTGGAATGTAATTTCCAATAAAATTAAAAACGGGATCCATTCATATGGAACAGAGGAGATACTGAGATTTTTTTATATGATATACTTTTATGGGCAATGTCCCCACTTGTGTTAAACACTCGAAAGCCCAAAATATTGGAAGCAGTTTCAGATAAATTTTCATCGCTGCCAATTATACCTTACCCCCAGAAATTTTGCGAGTATATACCATTTACAACTGGGCCTACTGAGGCAATCGTGATAAAGTGCCTTCCCCAGGGTCACACCGCAAGGGGAGTTCCCAGGAATCGAACCTGGGGCCCTTCACCTATGTAGGACAGCATAATAGCCCTATCAACCAATGCGTCCGCACGAGTTCCTCATTGGTTTATGTTAAATTATGTAGTATGTAAGTTTTGGGCCCTCAGCTCAATCCAGGGTCATGGGTTTCGAGCCCCAGTGGGGTCAGGACTTCTCATATGACATAATACTGGTTATTCCAAGAAGCAGACGAGATGTGGTTCCAGTAAGCTTAACTCTGTACATTTAAAGCAAAATACTTTTTTTTTCATTACCAACATCTTACTCTCACAATATTTCACACTTTTGATGGAACCCTCTTCACAAAAATATATTTGAAAAAAAGTACAAATATTTAATGTAGAACACTACAATTTCAAAACCCTTTAGTTTTCTAAAGTCATAGGTTTTTCTAAGATCTTTATCCCTTCAACTGTGAAGACAGAATATGTTTTTTTTTTTAAGGGGGGTAGGTTACCTTTATATTTGTATGTGCGCATGCCCAAACCCGGAAGCTAACGTGACGATTTACGAAGACGTTTCGACAAACTAAAGTGTTTGTATATTCATTCTTCTGAAAACAAAATCATAGACCTGTCTTCGATCTGACGCTTTATGGTTTGATAATGCAGAAATAATGAAAAAAATTTTTGCCGCAGAAAAACGCTTCAAAACAATGTTGCCTTAAAATGACGTCATGGACGTCATGGACGTCATGACGTTACGTGTCAGTTACCGCGCAAATTAATAGCTTTTATCTTGAAGTAGGTAATTCTGTGCATTTTCTTCACTCAAAGTATTTTCAAAAAAACCATTATTTGCTGAAATTTTTTTTATGAGTCTTTTGCTCTGAATAATAATAAATATTTTGCTTCTTTTATGTAGTTGTATTGAAATGTTATGCGGAATGTAAGAAAAGGATGATGGTAACCAATGTTATTTGGAAAAACAGTTGGGTGAGAGGTTACTTGTTACGGCCTTTTTCAAATAAAAAATCTGCAGTTTGATTTGTTATACCTATTTTTCAGGTTTCCCGTTGAAATTTTGTTACTTATATACTAAACTAAGATCTAAAATTGTTCAAATTTCAGTAGAAATTGTTGTTTCTTAAAGGGAATTGATGTTACCATGGAAACGAAGCCGTGACCTATGTATCTAAATGTAAAATTCAAAAGCGTTGACACTAGTCTATTTAAGAAACACGCTTCGGCTTTTTATTTCATTTCAACAAATCCATGAGAATAATAGTAGCATGCTGAACGATTTTTCCATGAAAAATGCCAGACGAGGGGTACTGCTGTAAGTATTCTAAGCTTGGGAAAATTTGTTTGAATAAATGCAGATAACACGAAAATATAACTTACGTTAGAAATAATATGTTTTTAAAGCTACATCAACTAGAAAGATAATCTTATTCAATATTATTTTATAAAATTACGACAAAAAAGCAAGATATAAGCCATTTTAAACATCTTGTTGCCATGGTTATTTTAAAACTTTAAAAAAAAAAAAAAGGGTACCATGTATAGTGCTTGGTATTTTGCTAATAATATTACCCAGATATTACATGTTGGTCATTAACAGAATGGTACTGAAAGCCGTCGAAAACCCCTATTTTTATACATAGTTGTTTAAAAATTAGAGAAAATGCGTTACCATGGAAACACGGCCCCGTGACATATACATTTTAACTTATTTTAGAAAGCAAACGTGCAATACTAGTAAACTTATAGATTATGCTGACTTTACGGATACAATGAAACTAAATACACTGAAAGTGAAAATATCCGTATTTCCTTCTTCTTTCAATATGAAATACCTTTGGAGGATCATGTTCTTTCAAACCTGGATAAAAATTGAACTCGAAGGGAAACAGAGACAAACGAAACTGAGATTTTAGCAGTTAAAACTTATATTACACGAAATACAAAAAATGCTGCAGTTCAACAATTTGAATTTACCCTTGTAAAAAGGGGTTAACCTACCTCTTAACGATCACTTTCTCAGACATTTGATGAATGTCTATACAACCAAAAATGTCCCCTTTGCAACTTTTTAGTTGTTAAGTGTCAGATTTCTTTTATTTCTTTAAAAATAAATTAGATTATATTTTATTTGTGCCGTGCCATGAGAAAAAAAACCAACATATTTGGTTGCGCCCAGCATGGATCCAGCCCAGCTAGCGCATCGCACAGTCTGGTCAGGTTTCCTGCTGTTCGTAACAGTTTCTCTAATTCCAATAGGTTTTTAAAAGCGGACAGCATGGTTCTTTATCAGACGGGGCGGGGAAAAGCGCAGGTGGTCTGGATCCATGCTGGTCACAAACCCACTATGTTGGTTTTCTCATGCCGGCTCTTTTCCTTGAAAGGGAGTTACAGTTGATAAAAAAGCAGTTTTTTTTAATTGACTTTTAAGGACTGTTCAACATTCACAAAGCCAAAAGTGATGTCCCTGTGCACCTTTTTGACATTCATTTAATTTACCATTTTTATAAGAAACTCTGGACAATTAAGAATTCATTGTTTGCATTTTTCAGAAGAAAACCAGTTTTCAAGTTAAGAAGTGGAAACATCAATTTTTTTACCCACATTATGAAAGGGTTCAAAAGTGTATACTGTGTAGTTGAAAAAAAAATTACTTACTTGAACCATATCTATGAATATATATTTTGCTGCAGTTTGTCCCTGTGCATCTTCTTAGTAACATAATAAAATATGTATGAATTTTACTGTCAATTTTACCAGCATGGCATTTTGTCATTTTCTACTCTCAGTAGGCAATGCATGTAGAATAAATGATTTCAATGTGTTGGTTATGTTTAAAGTCACTTATTTTCAGTTAAAGGAACACATGCTGTTGAATAAGCATTGGTTTCTTGTGAAAAAAAAATATGAACAGTAAACTAATAATGAATGAATATTATATGATTTTCAGTATGTGTCCCCTGTCCCATCTGCAATTATAACTCAATTTGAGTGAAAATTCTAGAAATTAAGATTACTGGACATTCTTGAAATTTGGCATGTTTTAAACATTCAAAATTGAGGAAATTTTTATAGGTTTATAATAATTTGTTAATTTATTTTCATTAAGCAAAAAATTTTCTAGGCAAGTTTTATTTTCATGTCAGATTTGTGCAGAAAGGCTGTTTTTAAAAAAACCAATCTCCACAAACATTTGATTGAATAAGTTTCAAACCATACCTTTTACCCCTGTTACTTATCATTATGTTGAAAATATAACTGTTAATATATTTCCTTATCATAAACACTGCCAAACATTTATCAACCCATCATACTGCAATTGAAATTCACTGAACTTTCAAATTAAAGGCTGAACTATTTTCTGATAGGTTTTTCCAAAGAAGTATACATTGTATCCACTGTTACAGTAAAAAATTAATTAAAGACACTGATTCTGGGGTGCCTGGTATGTGGGCTATGGGGATGATAAGGTCTGGTATTGGAGGAAAGGGCCAATACACAAGTCTGGCCCATTGATAGACTTGCTTCTGTTTATCTAATAAGCTACTGTATAGCTTACTGTGCAGTAAAAAAATTTGGCAGGTGATATTCTCACCTTATAGCAAATCAGTTCTCACCTTTATAAGAATTTTAGAAAGCTTGATGAATTAGGGCTAAAATACACAAAGTGATAGGATAAAACAGTGTTTTTATCTATTTTTGTTTTACATCTCATCATTGCGGGTTTTTTTTTATCAAAAATGTAAAAAATGCTTTCGGGCACTTAGCTTTTAGAAATAATAAATTATGTGTAATTTGAACAATGATATATCTTTATTGCTGGATTTTATTATACATAAAGAACGTTATTTATACAACACTAGGGGAATTTTTCCCATTTTTAATTATAAAATCCTTCTGTCCATATCCCTTTTTATCTTTTAAAAAAATGAAAACTGAACGCTTCTTTAATTCTAATAAATCAGCAATTATCTTTTTTTTCTGGTTTTATTTGCTTACTTTTGATAAAAAGATCATAATCATTGAATAAACAAACTTGTAATTTCTCTAAATAATTATTTTATTGTTAAGGAGTGTCAGAGAATTGCTTTCCTATAAGAGTTATAATTTAACTGGCCAGGACATTACTCAACATGACTGAGCAATCAATATTAGTATATTTCAGTTAAAAAATTTTTTGTGTCATTCTGAAAGAAAAAGAAAAAAAAACAGCAGTGCAAAACACAGGAAAAAACCCAATTTATTGTAGCAATAAAATTATGATTCTCTGACAAAAATTTAGGCTACATGTCAAGTCTACAGGGTTTTATGGACCCTAATCAGACTGGACCAGACAGGATCTTGTATATTGGGGATTAAAAAGTCTGGTATTTGAGGGTGGGGGGAGGGGTCATTATATAGGAGATTTTCTTTGTCTTTTAAATTTAACAATTCATTAAACCCAGAGGAAAAATCTCATTACAGCAGTTTTGTACATAATATAATGTAAAATATATATTGAAAAATCTGTAAATTTTTCCGCCTCTAGTGTACCAAACCCACATTGATCAGGGGCAAGTGATTTGAAGCCAGGAGACCTTAACTACTTGGCCACACTCACAGTCCCCCCTCACACCAAAATGAAGGTGAAAAGATTGAACTATACCATGTACTATATTTCTTAATAACATTTTGTGCATCATTTTTCCCTTTTAAGATAACAAAATATGTGTAAGTAACTTTAAGTCTATGGTTATCTTCAAACAGGTTCAAATCTCTTAAAACACTAAATAAAACTTTTTTATTGCAGTTTAAGTCTTTTCACTTTAGACTTCTGAAGCAAGTGTAATTATATTTAATTCGTAACTGAAATGTTATTGAATTGTGATTGCCAAATTGGAAAATATGATGAACATGATGAATTTTCTTTCTATTTTGTCTCTTGGAACCCTCATTTTATTATTTCTGCACATGTGCATGTATAAGAAATTATACTAAATTAAAAAAATAGATTTATAAAATAAAAACATTTTAGAAGATATGCAAAACTCCTTGCAAAACTATTTGGTGGTAATATTGAAATAAAAGCAGAATGGTCTGTTTAATAGGGCAAATTCCCTCTCTTCTTACTTATTCAAATTCCCTGTCTTCTTTCTATTCTGTATACAGTCAAATTTCACGGGTATTTTTTTTTCAAATATTATTAAAAATGTTCTTACATTAAATGCATTTAAGCTCATCGGGATCATGAACCATGGGTGCCAGAGGGCATGGTCACTTTTCCTGATATGTATATATATATGAAACTGTTCCAGTTTTAAAATTTAATTTAACACAAATGGGCCTTTTGTGACATTCTATAAAGACTACAAATTATTTTTATGTTATAAACATGGGTGTCAGGGTAATTGTCACTTTTTCCATATTTGTAATATTGGAAATTTTAAAAAATGTTCTGGTCAAAAACAGCGGGGCCCAAATTTTAAGAAAAATTTACATTAACTGTCTACCATTTTTGGGTTCAGCTTATTCCTTTTCATTCAGAAATCATGGGGGGGTGTCATAACCTAATATTCACCTAAGTATTACATTTTCTACATTAACATTTTTTTCAGAAGGCTCTCATGTTATTACTGATACATTTTTTTAAATGAAGCATGTGTTCCAGATCATTTTACCTTGGAGTTTTAATGTATTATAGTTACTACAAAATTAATGCTAACTAAAAAAATTTTCATCATTTATACATGTGTTATCTACGGTGAAACTTTATATAACTAAGAAAATGCCATTGATCTTTCCATTATTCTATTGGTTAAATTAATATTAACTAGAAAATAGTATATTCCAAGTGGTGACATTTTTTTTCATAAAATAAAATTGTTGTCTGCATTTCAGATATTTTCTCATAGCTGATCCTCCACTGTAACAAACCAAATTTATAAACCCACATATAATGCTATTTCAGTTTGGGGTACTTGAAAGTCAATGGTTGATCATGATGACCACTTTTATTTAATGGGAAAAAACCAAATATTGCAGCTGGACAGGTTGTCACCACAGTTCAATGATTTAGGTAAGGATGGGCATTCTTACAGACTATATATGACACGGTGATTGGTTCTTTATAAAGTATTTGTAATTTATACTATAAGTTACAAATCTCATAGACTAGCCACTAGACGTTAATTAAAAATTTGTCCAAAAAATTCACCTTTGCCCATTTTTTCTTACTTTGATGTAATAGTGGTCAGATGCCAGTTAATTTAGTGATTTCATAGACTAGCCACAAGACTGATAATTAAGAATTTGTCCAAAAAATTCAACCTTTGTCATTTTTCTTACTTTGATGTAATAGATCAGATGCCAGTCTAATTTAGTGATTCATTGACTAGCCACTAACTGAAAATAAAAATTTTGTCCAAAAAATTCAACCTTTGTCATTTTCTTACTTTGATGTAATAGTGTCAGATGCCAGTCTAATTTAGTGTTTTATAGACTAGCCACAAGACTGATCATTAAGAATTTGTCCAAAAAATTCAACCTTTTGCTTTTTTCTTACTTTGAGTTAATAGTATCAGATGCCAGTCTAATTTAGTGATTTCATAGACTAGCCACTATGATAATTAAGAATTTGTCCAAAAAATTCACCTTTGTCATTTTTCTTACTTTGATGTAATAGTGTCAGTTTGCAGTCTAATTTAGTGCTTTCATAGACTAGCCACAAGACTGATAATTAAGAATTTGTCCAAAAAATTCACCTTTGTCATTTTTCTACTTTGATGTATAGTTTTTCAGATGCCGTCTAATTTAGTGCTTTCTTAGACTAGCCACAAGACTGATAATTAAGATTTTGTCCAAAAATTAAAAACCTTTGTCATTTTTCTCAAAACCAGAAGCCCTAGAGCTAGTTTATTACATTTTAGTATTGCCGGGACCCTACTAAAGTTGTTTAAATTATGCCCCCGGAGGTCAAAAATTGACCTGACCCAGGGGTCATTGATTTTACATAGGAAAATCTTCAAAAAATTTCTAAAAAAAAACCCAGAAGGCCTAGAGCCTATATATTCACTTGAAGCATTGCCTAGTGGACCTCTACAAAATTGTTCAAATAATGCCCCTGGGGTCAAAATTGACTCCGCCCCAGGGGTGATTTGATTTACATAGGGAAATCTTAAAAAAATTTTATATAAAATAACCATGTAGCTTTGCCTAGTAGACTTTACAAAATTTATTCAAATCATGACCCCCCCCCATGGGGTTACTTGATTGTACATAAAAAAATCTTCAAAATTTTCTAAAAATAAACCAGAAGGCCTGAGCTTAGATATTTGACATGTAGCATTGCCTAGTGACCTCTACAAAAGTTTAAAATCTTTTTTTTTTAAAGTAACTTTAAGAAATTTCAACTATATTTCTCATAATTCTTTTGATTGCTTTTTATTATGATCTTTTGACCTTGAAGACTTGTCCTTAAGTGCAGTGATAACAGGTGAGCGATATAGGGCCATCATGGCCCCTTTTTGTTTTCTGGGGTATTTTTGCTACATTAAAAGTTGAATGTCAGTGTGACCTTCATATAAAGTAGCATATTATGAAGCAAAAAGCAGACTTGTTAAAAAGAATGATTTAAAAGGGAAAAATGTTTTGGATAAAACCGAATTTAGCTTTTTCTATATGCAATATTTTGTCTTTTGATACTGAAATTTAAGTGACATCATTATAAAATATTTTTCTATCTATTTTAGGTCAACATCAGCTTTGAAGTTGCTTTCTTGGCACATCATGCTGTCCAGTGGAGTTCATACCATATGCCAGGCCTTTTACATGGTTTCAAAGAGATGAATTTATTATTCAATTTGTGAAATTTGATTTAGCGAGGACTTTCATTTTATGATGATTATATTCAGCAGATTATCTTCAAGTGTTGCACTTTATAGAATCACAGTTTCTGGGAGGTTTTCAGTTTAAAGTTAGATTAATTGAAAAAAATAGGGGAGCTATTCGTACTCACCATGGTTTTGGGACATTGGCATTACACCAGGTTTAAGTTTTCTTAACCGTCCATATTTTAAAAAGGGGCCTTTTGACAGTTTTAAAACCTTAAAACAGTAATGTATCATCATTATCCCAAGTTTTAGGCAAGAGTACAAACTCCATCAGGATTGACTGAACTATGGCCCTTTGAAACTTTTGTCACTTGTTTATAAAAATTTAGTCTCTCTATATAGGCAAGAGTTCATAACACTATAGAGTTTTTTGGGGATGAATTAGTCCCTTTTGGATTTTGAAATGGTTCGTTTTTGTACAAAGCCCACATTTTGACAAAACATTTTGACATATAGCTTTGAATCCTTCAACACTAAGTTTACCATTACAATAATATAACTTAAAGTATTTGTTCAACATCATCAATCATCACCCACTTTCATATTACACAAGATGCATAACTCTTGCACTAAAATTTAATGAATTGTGCCCGTTTGCTTAAAATTGTATTTTGGGTAAGTGTTTGATACACTTATCTTTATCTCTCATATTACTTAATATTTTTAAAACAGACTTAGTTATTATTGCAATATCTTCACCCGCGTTGGGGTCTTTTAAACACAACAGTGACAGCTCCATGTTCTAAAGATGTGCCCAGGCCCTATCCAACACCGAAATAGTCGAGCATGCTAACTGAGACAATCGGGTAGATGACAATTCAGGTAGATACTAGGACAGATTTTATGTCAAATCCCCTCCCTTTATTTCAAATTGAAATGGGTACATCGTGTAACAATGAAGATACTGTTATGCCATCAGATTGATTTGGACAGTCATGAATACATATTGACTGAATTTATGACAAAAGTACCCCCCTTTTTATTTTTTATGAAAATGATATATTTAGCAGTTTAATGAAATTGGTTTGAAAGGTTTTTTATGTCTTCCAGGGTTTAAGATATAGTCATGTTAGATAACTCTTGCTTGAATGTTTTATAGATATAAATACTTCTCTTATATATTATTGTGAAACTTGTACTGTGTATTTCTACATGCATGTACCAATACATGATTACTTCCTGATTTTATAAAATGGATTTATCTCAGTAAGCATATATAATAGGACTCATTTGAAATTTCATTATTTTTCATTAGTTGGACAGAGACAATTATTGTAGATTTTTTGACTGATTTTAGCAAAGTTACATTCCTTCGTTTCTTGTTAAAATAGGTGTATCTCAGAAACCCAATGAGATACTGATTTGAAGTGTCATTTATGCAATGAGATGGACTCGGACAATCAGGGGAGATAACTTTTGACTGAATTTATGACAAATAACCTCCCTTTATTTTATGTAAATAAATATATATCTCAGCAGCATCTAATGAGTTTGGGCTTTAAATGTTAATGTAAGTCTTCCAGGGTAAGAAATAGTCATGCCAGTACAAAAATGCAGCTTTTGCGCTGGGGACCCTCAAAAAAGATATGAAGATTGGCCCTAAATAGTATGTGACCCACAGGTCAAAGGGAACTGTTACAATGAATTTTTTATCCTGATGATATTTTATGTGTAGCACTCTCGTCTAAAGTATTTTTGATTTTTTTATGGAAAACAGCAGGTTGGACAGAATTGGGGATGAAAAGTACTTTTGGGTTAGAACTTAAAATATGAACATAAAGGTGAATTAGTAAATTTATAATTCTCCCCACAGGATGTGGGGGGTTAGGGGCTTTGATTTGTATAAATTCTGTACATAGGTCTATAACCTTTAATTGCTGAGAATTTCTTCCCTTAAATGATGGATAAATCTTTAATATTGAAATAAATTTGCATTCTGTGCTTCTTTTGGGATTATTAGGAAAAACACGTTATTATACATTGTAACAGTTGGTGTTTAGATCCTATAATTTGTTGATTTATTTAAAAATAAACATAAAATAAATGTTGAAGTTTCATAAAAGATCGTTTCTTTTGATTTTCCATTTAACTCCCATTTCCCCTTTAAACCCATCCAGTTTGTTAAAAAACTTCTTGAAAAATATTTTTAAGGAGTGTTAGAGTTTCATACCTGATAACTATAAAATTAATGAGCCGCGTCATGAGAAAATCAGCATAGGGGTTTGCGACCAGCATGGGTCCCGGGCCAGACTGCGCATCCCGCAATTTTGTCAGGATCCATGCTGGTTGCTAACAGTTTCTCCAATTCCAATAGGCTTTTAAAAGCGTACAGGGAGAAGGGCCCTGAACCAGAATGTGCATGCTGTTCCGGATCCATGCTGGTCGGAACCCACTATGTTGGGTTTTCTCATGGCACGGCTCATATTTTTTGATTGACCTACTTAGATAAATATTATGTTAGACTTCATTTACCCGAGGGGTAATATATCGGACGTCATGCTGTAATCTGATGTCATAATTGATGTCATAATGGGCTCTTACCAGTCCATGCGTCAACCGTTGTTTATCGCAGAATATATAGATCTTTATTTCCTTGTTTATTAGTAATCAAGGCGTTAGTCCGGGTGGTTTTAAAAACTGCAGCATCAGAACGATGAACCTTGGTAAATTAGAAAATTAATCAAAAGAAGGCCTCGATTGTTTTCATTCTGACATGCACATTGACATTTTTATGCCCCCCTTCGGAGAAGGATGGGTATATCGTTTTGCAGAGTTTGTCAGCCGGTTTGGGATGCAATCGGTTTCCGGATGATAACTCAAAAACTCTTGAGCCTAGGATCATTAAGTTGATAGAGAGATTGGTCAATAAGTCCAATTTAAATAAAATTATATAGAAATAATGAAACTATTCTAAAGAGAAAGACAGTAATTTTTATGAAAAAAAAATCCCCTTTTTTCAAGGTATGTGGGTTGATGCACACCTCCGATTGATGCGCGCCCGAATACCCAAAATATTTATACCCGTTTGATGCAGAAAATCATTCCTGAAAATTTTAATATCATATTGTTATATATGTCTAAAAGCTAAGACCGTGTGCGATTATCACAGTATACCCGAAACCGTGTGATTCTCACGCCGTTTTTTTGTAGAACCGTTGTCCAAATGGCTGTTCGGTGTCCGTCCGTATTCTTTGTCCTGACCATAAGTTTGTCATTGATTGATTGTGGGGTTTTAAAATAACTTATCACAATTGGTTCACCAATCATTAGACGGCGTGTCGCGTTTCAAACACCCCGGGCAACATCTTACGGTCAAGGTCACACTGAGTTTAAAAGGGCAATCGGCTATTATTGACTTTGTCGGACAATAACTTCGTCATTGAATGTGGGATTATAAAATGACCCGGCACAATGTCACCATCGGGAGATGGTGTGTCACATGCAACACCGGCGTCAATATCTTAATGGTCAAGGTCACACTTGGAGTTTAATGGTCAAATATTGCTGTTAAATTTACCTTGTCCGGGCAATAACTTTGTAAATTTAATGTGGGGGTTTTAAAATTTAAATTTTTTCACAATTCTTCTCACCATGAGACGGCGTATCGCGCGCAAACACCTATGTAATATCTCAAAGGTTAAGGTCACACTTGGAGATTAAAGGTCAAATGTGGCTTTAATTGACCTTGTCCCGGGCAATAACTTTGTCATTGAATGTGGGATTATAAAATAACCTGACACAATTTTTTTATTTGGCAAAAAATGTTTGTCTCAGTGAGACAGAGTTTTGTGGCAACTCCGAGTCCTTTTGTCAGCCGGCGGGGAGACATGTTGCCCTTGGGCATTCGTTTTTAAAGTATATATGTCTAATACTAAGACCGCCCGTGCGATTATCACGTCTATACCCGAAACCGCGTGATTCTCACGCCGTTTTTTCAAAGAGTGGGTTTGATGCACACAACCGATTTGATACACGCCTGAATACCCAATTATTTATACCCGTTTTTTGCAGAATCATTCCTGAAATAATTTTATTTACCATATTGGTACATATGTCTAAAACAAAGACAATCCGTGCGATTTCACCCGGGTATACCGAAACGTGTGATTCTCACGCCACCACGTAGTTATCGCAAGATACGGAAACCTTAAGACAAATTTTAATATGAATTACTTTATTACTTTTCCCATTTTTTTTTCAAAATATGTTGCTTTGATGCTCAAATATAGAGTTGTACACACATGAATATTAAATAAATAAAAAAGTACGCCGCAAAAAATGCCTAGTACCCCCCCAGGCACTGGATTATTTTATAAGTTTTTCAGCTCGTGGTTAAGCATTTCAGTCCAATTTAGAAAAATATATTGAATAAAACTAAAACTATTTTAAAAGGAAGGCAAAATTTTTCATAAAAAATCCCTTTTTTTTCAAAATATGTGGGTTTGATGTCAACCTCCGAATTGATACGCGCCTGAATACCCAATTATTTTATATCCGTTGATGCAGAAATCATTCCCGAATAATTTTGTTTTCATTTTGGTAAATATGTGTAAAACTAAAAACCGCCCGTGCGATTATCACGGCTATACCGAAAAACCCTGTGATTCTCACGCCGCCGAGTAATATCACAATATACGGAAACCTTTTAAGACAAATTTTAATATGAAATGCTTTTTTAATTTTCCATTTTTTAACAATGTTGCTTTGGTGCTCACACCCGAGTTTCTTCACACTGAATATTAAAAAAAAATTTCGCCATTAAATGCTGGAATCATTCTTGAAAAAAATTAATACATCGTACTGTATTTTTATACCTGTCTTAACCAGGAAGGTCAATACGATCAGTTTTCCAACTTAGACTAACAACGTCCATTTAAATTAACGGCCACACGCCCAACCGCAAAAATGCTAAGTAACCGCCTCTGTCTTGTTTCTTTTAAATGAATCAACTGTTGTTAAACATTTGATTTTAATGCACTGCACGGAAAAATCACTTCGAAGTTAATTCCACAGGATGCTCTGTTCACCGCAGATAATTGCTCATACAGAATAATTATTTTCTTTAAATAGAAATAAATATATTTTCATCAAAAAGTTATTACATTTTAGTGTGCACCCTTGCGATGGGCCCCAAGCCACGCACCGGAAAATAAAATTTTAAAAAAAGATGCAGAAGCATTCGGAATCATTTTTGCATTATTAGGTATATCATATATACGCCGCCCGCATAGACATTTATCGTAGTATACTCCTCACTATCCGCCCCTGGATTTTTTAAAGTTCGATCAGTTACTAGAGCCCTGGATTATTAAAAATTGTATCAGTTCATAATATTCGGTTTAAAAAAAAATGTACGGACAAGTTTAACATTTAACACTACTCTTAAAAGGTCTGAATCATTTTGTTTATAAAAAAAAAAACAAAAAAAAAACTTTCCTTTTTCTTAAAACTATGTTGCTTTTATGCACACACCGAGTTGCTACGCACCTGAATATTAAATATCATTTTTGATAATCTTGTACGTGGTTTTTGTGTATATGTCTAAAACTAACAACACCCGTATATTTAAAATACGTTGTACGTCATATTTCTCTATCAAAAAGGCGTCAGTTATAATCCGCCCCTGCATAGTTTCTATAAAGCTCATCATTAAACATTTCGTTATATTGCAGTACACAACATATTTTTAATTGATTTCGAAGATAGGTAATTTCTTTCAAAAAGGAGAGCATGCAATGCTATACTTAAGTTTCCACGCACAAAAAAAGTCCGCTTATACAGAATATAATGTTTCCCTTAAATAAAAATTTTACCAAAATATTATTTATTTTAGTATACACGCACGTGTTTTCCCCATCATTGTCCGCCCCGGATTCCTAAATTCATATCAGTCCAATTCAGATAAAATATTGAAAAATATTCTAAAAAAGAAAGATTGATTATATTATGAAAAAAAAAACCATTTTTTTTAAAGTATGTGGCTTGATGCAAAACCCCAAATTGATACGCGCCTGAACACCCAATATTTTATACCCATTGATGCAGAAATCATTCCTGAATAATTTTATGTATCTATTGATATATATATCTAAAGCTAAGACCGCCCGTGCGATTATCACGGGGTATACCGGAACCGTGCGATTCTCACGCCGCCGCGTAATTATCACACGCGTGGTAATATTACCACGCGTGTGATATTCACGCGACACCGGTTTTCCTCATTCAGCTTTTATGGTATCAACTGGACATTTTATATGTTTTCTAATACAACGATTAGCAATGACTCCTTAGTTTTATCATGTAAACAGTACTTGAATATTGTGAAAAAGGGAAGATAAATCTACTGGGCATATAAACAGCTAAGCCTATTTAGGCTGTTGAGTTGTCTTTCTTTAGTGTATTGTTGTATATTTGTGTATGTATGCATATTACTTTTTTATGTGCGTGTATGTATGTATGTGTCTATGTATGTGAGCCGCGTCAAGCATTTTCATGTCTTATGGTAATTTTTTACCTTTTTTAGATTTTTACAGTTTCAAACTGCCCATTTCATTAGCTTTTAAAAAAATGTATCATCACAGGGTACAAAAATGTTAAAAAATAATATAATTTTGGCAGTTTAAGAATGCCTAGTGACGTTTCGTGGAAGTACATGACGTCGTTTAAACGTTAAACGTCTAGATTACGTTCTTACGCGTATGTATATCTTTATTCAATTAAAGTCCATACAACATCATTTTGTCAAACTAAAACTATTTTAAACCTTTTGACTTTATTTAATTTGATGATCTAAATGCCTCATTCATAACGGGCATAAAATAATACATGTTTACTTAATTGTCATTTTAACGGTCATTTATAAAACTAAAACTAACAGTCCGAACACTTTACGACTCTTCTGGAGCAGGGCAAAAAAACATCCTGAAATGGTCGTCTGACTAGAGGACGCACGGCCGGTACAGGTAACGCACACGTTCAGCAGAAAGGCCGGGAAAGGGAAATATCTGAGACGGGGCGTCATCTCTGGCCATCTCCAACAGGTGCGTTTTGCAATATACGAAGCGCACCTCGTTTTCGTCAAAAAGCTGACTGCCCCATGTACACAACCCCCGGCTCCCCAGAACTAAAACGGAAGAAGTGATATTTTTCGACATTTGGCACTTTTTTAAATCTATCACCAATGAAAGTTTTCCATGCCCTCCAAACCCATCCACTTCCTCCGTCATAGGTAACAGGCTGGTTACTATGGGAACTGTTTGCTAACGACTTCAGCTATATGTTGTAATGTGGGCACAAACCTTCCTTCGGTACAGTGTCTTAATGTTCAAATCCTGCATCGATCAAACACCTTAAAGAAAAAATAAATGCATTTTGCAACAACATAAGGGAAACAACCAGCTTTGGTGTTCAAGACCGACATTGAAGGTATTATATTAACTGAATTTCAGGGGAAATTTATTCGTGACGTTAACGTTAATCGTGTCATTTATTGTTTTATTCAAATATGTCTAGTCACGGCTCACTGCTTAGCATCGTTCTGATTATTGAATAATAACCACTGGCTAACACCCTTACGCATTTGAACCTTGACCCGTTATACCCGATATAAATAACCCGAATGCTTTGATTATTTCATTAATTAATCAAAAATATTTTTAAAAAGGGTCAGCATGCTAATTACTATGATTTAAACAGTTCCACATACCATCACTAAATTCGCCGACATCCGTTTCGATACTGTTTACAACTCTGTCTTTAATCTAAAACTTAAAGCTTACCTTGTGTGTCCAGGAAGCTGATCATGTACGTGATTTTCTGGTGACGCTGCGTCATAATTCTCCAAGACAGGTAACCCAGGACGTAACGGTTCTTGTTTTGACCTGTAAAAAGGATAGCCATAAGCGATTAAATACATGTTTTGAATTAACTAGTTAAACATATTTCATTCTCTGTTTGTTACTATTGAAAAATCGAAACAGAGACACTACGCTAATAACCTATAATTATAGCACTACTTGCGAATATAGGGAAAAAAAAAAGGCTTTCAACAAGCTTTTTCAATAAAAATTGTTATTGAATAAAAACAGGACAAAAAAGGAACCACATACCAAAGCAGTTGTCTGCATGCAAGCTACACTCATTTCACCCAAACTGTAGTTGGCAAATGCATGGTCTAAAATAGATATTACAGCGTCGGGCCATGTACCAATGGCCATCACGTCCTGAAATATTATCAAAACATAAATCAAGCCCACCCTTTAAAGGCTATTTTTGGAATAAGTACACGCAATAGAATCCCACAGACTTAAATTGTAACGCCAAGACTCGTAACAACGTAACTCTCATACATAGCTGACATAAGAATTTTGAAAGAACAAGCCTGTGATACAAAAAAATGTCAAATGTATGCATTCCGTCTCTAATTTTGAGCTAAATGACGGTCATGAAGGTAGTATTACTACCTTATGCGACGCCACTCCTTTTCAATGTAATTTTGAGTCTGATCAAAACAGGCAACATTTTTAAATACAAATATTTTTAAACTTATATTAGAATTTTTTAACGTTTTATGATATATGTAATCCGTCGGCAATTTTTATTAAGGATAAAATTTTTTAATAATCAACTATTTCAGCTAATCAGCGTTAAAGCTCACAGAGTAGGTTGGATGTTTCCTCTATTAATATACTTAGAACTTTTCAAGCAAAATATTCCCTCATAAGGAAGTACGTTCATTGTCGCCTCAAGCATATATAGTTTTCTTTATTACCGTTTAAAACGTATTTAAAGCACACTTAATAATTTTTTTAGCACTGAGAATAACAAAAACAATTTATTAATGTAAAGCATTTCGGCTAGACTTTAAATAAACATGTACTGTAAATTGGAGAAAAATTCGCGCTGCCAACATTCGCAATTTTCTCGAATATAATTGCAACATTATCGATTTCATTAATTCGCGAGCAGAGTCTTGAAGCAACAATTGTTTTAAAATATTGTCACTTTTTAAATGAATTCACAATATATAAAAAATTGAAATCTCGCGAATAGTGTCCAATTTACCGTACACTGAAAATATACTGCTAAGATAAGTAAAAGAAATACCTATTGTCTCATTTTCATCAATAAGGAAGTTGTACTGTTGTCTCCATCCACTCGTATCCAAAGATCTGGATTTTTCTGGGTTGAATAAAGTATGTCGGGGCCCTTTTTCTCTGGTGTGGTGGGTAATTTGACATATTTGAGAAATCGAACGTGTAGTGTACGTCGTTGCATGAAAAGTTGTCTCCCCTTCTTTCGTCTTGTTGCTTAATCTCTCAAACATGTTTGTTGATCTTTCAACACACTCCGGTATATTTCTCTTTCTTTCCTAGCTTGTAAACATGATTATGATATTTCTCTGTGGCAGACAGTTTTCATCTTCTGTTCTTGCTAGCTGTATATCTTGGCGAAATTTCCCCACAAGTTTTGCATACGTCATCTTTTGGAGCAGGGTATTTTAATGTGAGGAACGCATCCTTTTCCATGATCTTTAAAAGTAGACAGGCCAACATATTGCTTTCAATTTGACTGCATGCTGTAACATTTCTTGAGAATGGACTGCTTAGTATTTTTTGAAGGAAGGTAGACTGGTGCTTTTTCTCCCGGCCACGTGGAGCGCTGGTGTGGAAGCCCTTTTCCCCACTGGCATAATTCAGGGAGAAACGCACTGCATCTTTAATGGGTTTTATGCGAAAACGCGTTAGGTGCTTTTCTACCAAAATTCCATGAACTCGAGGGTTGAACGCCTTTTTCTTTCATATGTTTCAGGAGAGCTCTAACTGTCCATAAACTATGTCATAAATTACAAGAAAGCATCTTGACATATCTTAATACCATTAAGATGTATTCATAGCGTACACGTTTTCCCTTTTACCACTTCTGCATCTCTGGTCATTTCCGATTTTTTTAATGTTCCCATAATTAGCAGCTCCTTTTCTGTTTTTGTCAATTCCCTCAAATTATATATGTTTTATCTAATTTCCTTCGACAGAAAACTGCAAGAAACAGTTCTTAGAACACCCACAACCCTTTTCATAACACTGTCCAGTTTTTCTAAGTCAAACTGTGGATCATCATTTTCAGAATCTACTTGATAAGTCTCAGATTCTTGTGATAAGTTTCCTGCTAACGTGGGTGTCAATGTTTTTCTGTGGTCTCTATTTCATCTTCACTGTCCTCATGTGATCATTAGCACGACACAAATGAGACTGGTGTACTGTTTGTGGACGAAGGTTCAGTTAACCCAAACGCCCCAACATGTATCTAATTCCTGAAAATAAAAAATAAAAATGTCATTCTATTTAAAACTTAGAGTAAGTTAATACAGTTTTGTTAATAACGATTTTTATCAAGGAATATAGAGAAGGGTATTGTACACATTGTTTTGCATTTATATTCATGTATTGAATCATAGTTTATTTCTTTATATTTAAAAATTTTTAAAAAAGATAAAATAAAAAAAAAAACACGGCACACAAAAATGCTCTCCAAAAAAAAAAAAAAAAAAAAAAATTGGCACTCATACAATTCGGTCTTCGGTACCTGGCTCTCAAGTCCCGAGCGCTAAACCTCTCAACCATTCCGACCTTTGCGTCAATTTGTCACTACTTTTATATATAAACTAGATCATAGCTCCTTCTACTTTTTGACTATTATGCCTCTCAAATTTCGAAAAATTGCGATTTTAAAGCTTTAATATTCCTTAATAAAACGAATGGAACAATGAATAATAAGAATTACACCAAAATACTAATATACTTGGTTCGGTCGAATAATTACATCATTTGTCAAAGCTGGCCCTTTAGCGCAAAATTCTGCGAAACGGTCGTTAATATAGGTATCCCTATGATGATGATGATTATTATTATACCAGATTTATGATGTTACAGGACTATCAGACAAAGTAACATTCTATATGCACACAAAAAGTACGTAAAAATCCCACGGTGATTTCCATATGCATGCAAGGCAATGTCAAATCAACACAAACTTTCCTCGGGAAAAGTTAACTTTTTTCTACAAATTTAGCAACCGGAGAGTTTTTGACTTCAGCATCATCTTTAAAATTAAAAAAGTGTTCATGATTTATGAAAGAAAATAGAACTCGTACTCACATCAAAAGTGTCCATTTCCTTTGTTTATTTTCACGTGTAAATTTCAAGGGGGGCGGCCATTTTATTTTCATCTCGCTCGACTTGACGTCACTTTTCTCGCTTACGTCATAAATACCATAAGACATGAAATTGCTTGACGCGGCTCATGTATGTCGGTACTTATGAATGTATATGTAGGTGGATATATATGTAGATGTGTATGTATATACATGTATGTATATGTGTTTATATGTGCATGGGTGTATTTGTGTATATAGGTATATATGTATGTTAGTATATGTGTATATATATATATGTGTGTGTGTTATGTTTATGTGTGAAATATGTATGTATGTTTATATGTATGGATGCTGATGCAAGTATTTGTTTGTACCAGTGCATGTGTAGATATATGTACGTATACTGCATACATATTCTCTGGTTCACATATGTGATCACAGGGTAAATCTTGTTTTAGTTATTAACTAGAAATGCTATGGTTGTCATTTAATATTTGATTAGATAGTCTCATATAATTCTATGTCAAGAATGGTCATATGCATTTTTAAAGTTGTTTTTATGTTTTATATGTGTTTGTATGCATGTGAATGAGACTTAAATAAATAAATAAATAAATAAATTGACTGTCTGAAGAATCTCTTTGAATTATAACTATGCCGTTATAATATAATTATACATGTATATATTATGTCACTAATTGATTGCCAACATGGAAATTGTATAAATGGATACTTAAAGGCAATATCTATTTTAAGGGGTTATTGCCTAAGAATGAATGTAATACTAATTAGGTTAAGTGATAGTGTAAATTGTATTTGGTTGTTGTTGTTCAGAAGGCCATATTTAAAATTAAGATGTATCATTTGTACTTTGTACTGATCTATATCTTCATGTGCTACCTTCTATAGATGTTATTATTATTATTATTATTAAATGACCTTTGCGTTGCGCAGCTGACTTTGCAATGGCTATAGTCTTGATCATAGCTTCTGTGACTCCGTATATAGATATTTCATTTACAAATGCTGTTTAATCCTTACCTTGCTAAATCTCTAAAATGGACTTGTCCATCATTCAATTTTGGCAGTACCACTTATTATTCAAAGGGGTGTTCACTGAAAATTTACTGACTGAATAGCAAACAGTGCAGACCAAGATCAGCCCGCACGGATTTGCAGGCTGATCTTGGTCGGCACTGGTCGCACAGGCAAAATAATTTGCCGCCAACAGGCTAAAGATGAATAAATAAAGGACATTTTCTGTAACATAGTAAGATATTATATTTACTTACATCTGTATATCTTTCAAATACACTAAATGCATTAAGAATTGGGAGCACATGCTCAGCTTATATACAATATGATCTTATGAAACATGATCTTATAAAAACTATTTCCCAATTTTATCGACACAAAATTCAATGAAAGGAATCATATAGTCAACATATAAAAGATGACTTCAAATTTGGAAAAAAACCAAGAGTGTACCAACAAATGATGCATGTGATCACCGTAATTTGATGACTTCCTAAGATTCAGTCCAGCAACAAAAATTCGTAAAACTATATATGACCGGTAGATTTATCTCCCTTTACACTATATGCTGATTTTAAGTAAAAGTATGTCTATTTCCCGTCTAAATGAGTACATCTGTTGTAAACATGTTTTAGTTCTAACATTTAGCTCCCCTGTTTAAGGTCCAAGGTCCAATCAAAATTTAGCTGTTCTGTCATTTGGCTTACAAATGTTTATATTAATACCAATTTTGACAAATATACTATGCTCATACCGTTATATATTGATTAAAGCTTAGAAAATCCCCATTGAATGTATCTAACTTTGCTAAGTATTATAATTAAGTGATTACATAATGGCTGTGTTTTTAGTAATGGCTATTAGGCCGAGGTCGATACGGCAATCTAAGGCCAGATAAAACAAGTGAATGAAGTATTGCCATGCAATACAAAGTCCCCTACTGGAAGGCACCTAATTTTCTCTACTGCAGTATAACATCATGAACTGATATCTGTCAGTGATGTATAAACAATATTGTACTATTATATACAATATGTTATAAAACACACCTGGATTTAAAAAGGGCATATATAAAAACCCACAGTTGTTTTCTATGAAATGTTTTTGCCGATTTAAAAAAATTATCATATAAGTTATTTATAGTACCAACAAAGGGAAATTAATCTAAAAAAAAAAAAAATTATTTAATATAAGTCCACAAGAAACTCTTTACCAGGTAGAGATAGGTCAAAATACACCTAAAATATGGATGTAACATGCATGTTGTACCACAGAAAAGTGGTCTCGATTTTTCTCTACGGCCAATAATAAAAAAGTTACAATAAAATCTATTGTCAAAGTCATTCTTGAATTTGACCTTTGACCTCTAAATATGACCTTGACCTTTGACCTAGGGAACTGGTTTTTGCGCATGACAATCCGTCTTATGTTGGTGAACATTTGTGCCAAGTTACATCAAAATCCCTCCATGCATGAAGAAGAAATGCTCCAGACAAAGTCATTCTTGTGTCTGACCTTTGGTCTCTAAGTGTGACCTTGACATTAGACCCTGGGCTTGGGTTTTGCACATAACATGTTGTCTCATCCAAGGGAATATTTGTGCCAACTGATATCTAAATCCTGTTTTGCATGACAAAGTTTTAGACTGGACAGGAAAAAAATCCTACTGACCTTTGATCTCAAAGTGTGACCTTGACCTTTAAGCTAGGGTACTGGGTGTTGCGCATGACATGTCATCTCATCATGGGGAACAACTATACCAAGTGATATTGTAATCCCTTGATGGATGACAGAGTTCTGGATCGGACAGGAACAAAAATTTATTGACCTTTGACCTCCAATTGTGACCTTGACCTTTGAGCTAAGGGTCCGGGATTTGCGCACGACAAGTCGTCTCATCATGGGGAACATTTGTGCCAAGTAATATTAAAATCCCTTAATGAATGTCAGAGTTATGGACTGGACATGAAACAGACCCTGTCCATGCTATGTTAGCATTTGACTGCTAAGTGTGACCTTGATCTTTGAGCTAGGGGTCTAAAAGTTGTGCATGACACATCGTCTTGTTATGAGGTACGTTTGTGCCAAGTAATATTAAAATCCCTTCATGGACGGCAGAGTTATGGACCGGACAGGAAAAAAAGCCCTGTTGACCTTTGACCTCAAATTGTGACCTTGACCTTTAAGCCAGGTGTCCAGGTTTTGCGCTTGACATGTCGTCTCATCATGGGGAACATTTGTGCCAAGTAATATTAAAATCCCTTCATGGATGGGAGAGTTATGGACCGGAAAGGAAAAAAGCCCTGTTGACCTTTGACCTCCAACTGTGACCTTGACCTTTGAGCTAGGGGTCCGGGTTTTGCGCACGACATGTCGTCTTATCATGGGGAACATTTGTGCCAAGTAATATTAAAATCCCTTCATGGATGGGAGAGTTATGGACCGGACAGGAAAAAAGCCCTGTTGACCTTTGACCTCCAATTGTGACCTTGATCTTTGAGCTAGGGGTCCGGGTTTTGCACATGACACGTCGTCTCATCATGGGGAACATTTGTGCCAAGTAATATTAAAATCCCTTCATGGATGACAGAGTTATGGACCGGACACGAAATTGCGGACGGACAGACGGACGGACGGAATGACGGAAAAGCGCATTCCTATAGTCCCCGAAACTGGTTTTCAACCAGTAGGGGACTAAAAAGCAGTATGAAATCACCTTATTAATCACTATTTTATTAATTAACTTTACAATATTTATTTAAAAACTTAATGATCTTTAAATTAGATTGTGTTGTGTACCACTAAAAATAACAGAAAGACATTTCCCACTTTTGATAGGTCCTTGATGTAAATTTCGCACTGATTTATAATCATAATTACTTTCAAAAGGAAAAACTCGATCCGGCTAACGTTCATGTTCAACTTGTCTTCTTTTGTGAAAAATATCGCTACCATCCAAAAAAAGTTGCAGTCGAGCACTGATGCACAACTAAGTAAACGTAATATCTAATTCAAAAAGCAACTGACTCACTGAAGTTGATAACTGAATGCCCATCGATTAATCCGCTGAACAACAGAAGTCTTTCTTAGGTGAGTGACCGACGCCAATGTACACCTCCGTCTTTCGATAATTAAAACATTAAATAATATCAGTAAAGTAAGTAAATGGACATGCACCCAGGTGAACATTAAAAATTCATTTATACACAGAAAGCTTTTGATATTAGATACCGAAAATGATAAACCAGTTTTACTTAAAGGTCCAATACTAAGGAAAGTGAACATTTTAATTTCTTTTAAAAAGCACAGCAACTATTTCATTTTATTGGAAAATGAAAGTTGGTATGTAGAAATTCGAAATAAATCGCAGTATATGTACAATTATTTTTCTATGAAGTATGAAGAAAGTTAAAAAGACCTGGGGGGTCATTCTGTCGATTCATTGAAATTTCAACATAATACACATACATTTCTTTGAGTTCCAAAGACCTTCTGTAAATTTTGACCTGCCAATCTTCATTATTTAGTGTCTTGCAGAAGTCTATGCACTGGCTATGAAAAAAATTGCCAACTCACTTTCCCTTAGTAATGGACCTTTAAGGAAATATTAATATTTTATTGATTTGAAAAGTATTTTTACAGATACAGATAAAAAGTTTCTAAATGCACAAAATCACTTTAAATTTTCAATTTATAGCAAGTACTTACTACTGGACACGTTTTCTAAATTTCAAACAAATGTCATAAATCTGAAGGCGTGAAAAAAATAAGGTGTCGACGAAACTTGCAAAAATCAAAGCGGCGTCTATTATCCTGCCAATAACGGATCCTGATACCGGCCGACTTGGCGGAACCAACCAGTTATGTGTTTTTGGCCGAGTTAATTAATTAATCAATCAAATTAGAGAAATCTAATATTGGTCCAGAAAACTCGGTGGCAAAATTCTGCGGACATTTCTTTGGTATCACTTCGACAATTAGCATAATATTGCATAAAAACTTACTCTTTTATAGAACTGTATTTACAATTAAAAGACGAATACTTTGTTCCTACAATGTTAATACACAAACATGGTACCGGATTTAGAAACTGTCTCTCGTAACCAAGCCTTTCTCAGACATTGGCTGAACCCTCTGAAATTGTACATTTGTAATAGCAATAAAATCCATTCATTTAAAAATGCTGTGGAAATGAAAAGTACTACTCTTTCAGATTGTAAATTAAGGTAGATTATATTAAATACCATTTTATGCTCAGGTTTTGTAAATAAAATTTAAAATCTTATTTCTGATCTCAGATGTGATGATAGATAGGAGTGGACTGTGATAATTTTATCTACTTTTTATTAAACTAACTGTGATCATGCCAGTGTAAGTAATATTAGTAATACATATGTATTGTAGCAAATTATATAATTCCCAGAACTGTACAATTTTTGTCATCCTATTGTTATATCACCATTGCAAAGGACTACAATGCAAATAGGGAATTTATTTCACTATTTATAGGTTATTAGCTTTGTATCGGGAAATATGCACGAGTTCTTCAGCGGAAATATTGCGCGACTTTAGGAGCGCAATATTCTTCCGCTGAAGAACGAGTGCATATTTTCCGATGCAAAGATAATAACCTTTTTATTACATACGCATCTACATGTATAAATATTATGTAAATATCATAAATATGTTCAATAGCCTGAATAGGATTGACAATACTGAACGAAACAGAAAAAAGTGCAACAACACACACTGAATTACGTCACGCACCCGATATGAAATTCAGGCGTCAGTGTATGGAAAAATATTGACGTTTCCGGTACCAGTGTAACTTAACGGGGAATTGAAACGAGTATGTAATAATTAGTGTTATTCTACTTGTCAATTGTAGCAGTTTCTTGCTATTCTATGTATTTCTACTACATGCATGACATTGCTTAGTTGTTGTTTACTGTTATGTCTATGTATTTTTAACAGGTATTGTATCGTTGGGACTCGGTGTTGTTATATTTGAGTCCATTTAATTCGGCGCAAGGGGGCGTGAGGAGTGTAGCACTTTACACTACTAACCAATCATGAACAGCCTGACAATATCTGAGTTAGATCTTTTTCTGCGCCGGTTTTCAATCTTCCCCGTCCACCGAATTGCTTCCTGCTGAATCTGTAAGAAGAAATAGGAATACTTGGCATATTCATATGAAGTTTCGTAGACCTCACAATTTTTGAACGACTCTCATGTTGTTTTCGTCATTATTTCCAGTCTATGACACAGTCTATGAATCTATTTGAGAGTCAAACACCAAATATTTTACATGTAGGGTGATTTCCAAAATTTAACAGATGTTCAGATACAATGCACATAAAGAAAGAAATATCTTTATCCGGCAATATTTTGTTAATAGTTGTTGATATAGTTAATTTTCAATTGAATAATAAAATATAAGGGTATATATATAATTTCACAAAGCAATCGTAGACAAAGCTCAGAACACATCCAATCATTATTTAAAATTTCGCCTATACAATATAACCTATGTTGGCAACACACCTGAACCGTAGAAACACGAAAACTTTTATCTTTTATTTCGGAATCCCTTTAATTTGGAGGAACAAAAAACATACATACATACATACATACATACATACATACATACATAACTCTACATACATCTATAGATCTACACAGATTATGTACATTATATCGATGGCATAGTGGTATAAGGAAATAAGGGGTAGTTAAGACCTTTTTGAAAATTAACATTTTTGAATACTAGAGATCAGTGCGCATGTACTGGTCTAGGTCCCATGTCCATATCATAATTACAAACCTCGCTATGAGGTTTTGTTAGAAGGTGATAAGTAAAAAATGTTTAATTTGAAGTGGTAAAAAAGTGTTAACCACCATTTACCACCTTCTTGTTTTATGGGCATAAAGAAATATATTTCATGCTAAAAGGTAACAAGTCGCAGATATTACGAGAAATATGATCGTGAAATGGTGTATCCACCACTTACGCCCTTTTAGCATTAGATTTTCATTTTACAAAATTAACGTTATAAATACTTAAGTTCGAATACTATAAACTTAAATACAATTACATGGTGAATTGTTTGGGTTAGGTATCATTCATTTTAGGAAAATCAACTTGAGATCTATTTATCTGATGACGAACAGGAAGAATGTGAGTGAATGAAAATCTTGTATCACTGAGTTAAGGATAATGCCATTGTTTGACGTTATGAGGAAAGTGATTCAACAATCTTCTCTATTTAAACATAAAGCCGTTTCCCCCACTCTTTCAAGTCTATAATATTCAGAACCGAATTTCAAATTGCCAAGCCTTTGTAGAGCCATAAAGCACTTTCAAAATTTTCGGTTACTTTGCTTATTTATTACAAAAACACTGTTGTGACTGTACATTAATATGGAGTTTTAATTTTAATCTGAAAGTGACTGAAATCTGAGCTCACGGTGGAAGAAGTTAAGTGAAAATTAAAGACTGATAATAAATTAAAAAAATCCATGATTCAAGTTATATAACTAATTTAAGAACAATAACATGATAAAGTTATAATAAATTTGGGGTTACCTGATACAAGATGTATACTGGCAGCACGTATTACCATGGTATTAAGAATTCAAATGAACATACATTGTAAAATAAGGCAGCATTTTTAGCTCGAATATTCAAAATATAAGTAGAGCTATCCCATTCATCACGGCGTCGGCATCACACCTCGGTTAAGTTTTTCATACCAGTCCTCATTTTGACAAAATCTTTTGACATAAAGCATTGAAACTTTCAACACTTGTGTACCATCACCATGCACAGTTTTAGGCAAGAGTGCATAACTCCATCAACATAAAATATTTTGGCTAAATTATGGTCCCTTTTAATTTTCAAATCTTGGTTAAGTTTTCTGTACCAGTTCATATTTTGTGTAAACTGATTGATATATGGCTTTGAAACTTTTATCACTTGTTTGTTATAACAGTCTCTATCTTTAGGCAAGAGTACATAGCTCCGGCAACTATTTTGGCTGAATTATGGCCCTTTTTGGACTTAGAAATTGGTTCTGTTTTCGTACAAGTCGAAGTTTTGTCAAAACTAATCGACATGTGGCTTTGAAACTTTGAATTCTTGTTTATCCTCATGGTCCCAATCAATAGGCAAGAGCACATAACTGTATCAACTATTTTGGTTGAAACATTGCCCTTTTTGGACTGAGAAATCAGTTAATATTTTCATACCAGTTCATAATTTTCCTGACCTGTTTGTCATAAGGCTTTGATTTTTTTACCTTCATAGTCTACATATGTAGGCAAGACTACTAGGAGTAGGACTTTAGCACAGTTATGGCCCTTTTTAACATAGATATTAGTTAGGTTTCGCATACCATTCCATATTTTGTCTAAACTATTTGATATATGACTTTGAAACTTTGAACATTTGCTTAGCATCATGGTCACGCATTGCCATATAGTGCAATACTTAACAAATCCACAAATACATGCAGGAACATTGTTTATCTTATCCTGTTGTATGAAAATCCCTGGTAATATTCTGACCCTATACTTCCATCATTTCTACGAATAGCCAAGCGCGTCGTCAACAGACAGCTCTTGTTTAATTTGTCTGTTAAATATCAAAGAACAAACATTTTGTGATGCATGGAGCCAGTTTTTATTGATCATAATAGTCTAAATAAATTATTTTTGTTAAGCTTCAAAATAATACATATATGGCTGATTGAGGATTATGTTTCACGTATTACCAGCTTTCAGATGTATTTTTTGGACAATTTTCTTGGAAACTTCATGCATTCTTTTCTTGTAATCTATATAAGAAAACATTCCAAATGGAATTAATAAAGTTATAAGACGCTTTTAAAACCTATTGGTGTAAAACTATGGTAATTCTGAAAAACAGAAGACATTTCTTTAAAAATGTATAACCTCAAGGAATTGAAAATTTACTATTATGAAACAATGCCATTCACAATATAAATATATGTTAATGTATCAAAAAGGTGCGAAATTGCAGTTGTTGGATGTTTTTATTAAAAACTACCACGACAATAGGTATATCTTGGTAATAGGTTATTTTGATATATATTTTTTCTTTACTGATACAATATACCAATATGAAACTAATTTCAAGATAGTTACGTAACACAATATGTATATCTAAATTGAAGATAATTACCTGATACAAATTATATAACTAAATTTAAGACACTTCAGTGATACAAGATGTATAAATATAATAGGATAATAACTTTATAATGTGAGTTAAGTTACCTGATATAAGTTATATAACAAACTTGAGGATAGTTACCTTATACTAGCAAAATATAACTAAAATGATTATATTTACCCAGGAACAAGTTATATAGTGAGATGAAAATAACTTTAAGGATGGTTTCTGAGTTTTTATAAAATTATTTAGCTCGAGTGTAGTTACCGTATACACCGAATGTAATGGCTTGATAAAAATTACACGCAAAATAATAATTCAAACGTTTGAATCATTTGATTTGAGGAACTTTTGAGAGGACCTTGTTGAACTGAATTTGAATCTAGTCTTGCATTCGCTGCTGCTGACCCTTATGTTGCAATCAAATGAATTACATAGGTGGGGGAGGCATATTGTTTGTGCCTTCGCCGTCTGTCCGTCCGCCCGTCTGTTCATCCTTCCGCATTTAGCTTTTCCCCTTTCACAGGTCAAACTGCTAGCCGGATTTCGACGAAATTTCACAGGAGTGATCAGTACTTAGCTTAGTTGTACATATCGCTGGCACGTTCCGTTTTGTGCACAAAATGGCCGACAGAGCTAAAGATAGAAAAATCTTGTCCGGCTTTCACAGGGCAAACTGCTGGCTGGATTTCGACAACAGGAGTGATCAGTACCAAACCTAGTTGTGCATATTGCTGGCACGTTTTGCTTAGCTGCACAAAATGGCCAACAGAGCTAAAAATAGAACAATCTTGTCCGGCTTTCACAGATCAATGTGCTAGACAGATTTCTACGAAACTTCACAGGAGTGATCAGTACCAAGCCTAGTTGTGCATATCGGCAACACTTTTCGCTTCGATGCACAAAGTGGCCGCCAGAGCTAAAGATATACATAGGGGGAAACATATGTTTTTGTGACAAAAATACCTTCTAGTTGTATGCTGTAACAGTTATGTTTTCTTACAGTTTCGACATGTTTAACTGTTAAAAACTATTAACCAGTAAACATGATATTAGAATTGTATGCATAAATTTGTCAATCTAAACGGATAATAGCCCTCCGTGGTCTAGTTATTAAAGTAATGAAACCCTAAAAAATAGCTAGCGGTCTTACATAGCAGGGTGTTGATAAAAGACACCTATTATATCAATCAGGTCCAGTTCCAAACGAACATACACAGTTACTGGTACAGGGCTGCTACCTGTTAAACCAAAGTATAATGAAATTTGAGAATTGACATTCCCACGTCTAATTACTTTTAGTTTCTTAGTCGTAAGTTGGAGATGCAAGTGTTTGACATGGATTTAAAATAAAGTGAAACAGGTTGTAACTGGTAGATATAACCATAAGTTAAAGAAACAAAATGGCTTTAACATTCGTGCTAAAAGGGGTTAAGTGGTAGATAGAGCCTTTTAATTAAACTAAGGTAGATCATCTTGCTAAATTTTTAAAGGGAGTAAGTGCTTATTTGTTGATTTTAAGAAGATTTAATGTATACGGGAGGTTATGTAAAGCAGTATTATTGTTTTATTAATTTTAGAATCAAAGCTAACGCTGAATTCAAAGTTCAGACAGTCGAACAGGCAGCCTTGTTGAAATTGCTTTCACTTTAAGAAAATGAAAGTAGAAAATGTTGTGTCTGATAAGTTTGATTTTGCCAGCGTTAGCTTTGATTCTTAAAGTTATCAAACGATAGTACTGATGCACTTAACACTCCAATTTGATTTTTTTGCTAGTGCAAAATCTCAAAAAGGAGCCGGTGTAATGAAGTATTTCGACCCCCATAGAATAACGACCCCCGGTCATTATTCTATAGAAAATGTGACTCCTTTCCTGTAAAATATTGACTCCGCTTATAAAAAACTGACTCCCTTTGAAAACTCTATAGAATAACGACCCCCGGTCATTATTCTATAGAAAAACTGACCCCTCCAAGTAAAATACTGACTCCCTAAAGATGACTCCCTTCGAATCTCATAGAATAACGACCCCGGTTATTATTCTATACAAAAAGTGACTCCTTCCATGTAAAATACTCACTGCCAAAATTACTACATTCGAACTCTCATACAATATCGATTCCCGGACATTATTCTACTTAAAAAAGTTACTCTTTCCGTGTAAAACACCGGCTCCTAAAAAGACTTTCGACGATAATATCTATTAAAAAGTGATCCCCACCAAACCTAACGGACAATTTTACTAGATCTACAACTCTAATATCCTCCATTGCCAATAGTTAACATTTTGATTGTACTGCTACTACTGGCACCGCTACTTCTATTGCTATTACTACATGTACTTTTTCTTCTTCTTCTTCTACTACTACTACTACTACTACTACTACTACTACTACTACTTTCTATTGTTGCCGCTACCGTACTTTACTGCCACTGCTAAGTATTGCAACTTCTATTAATACTAAATTCTATGCTAGCAGTTTCTTGTGCAGTTTTCTTCTGAAGAATTACTTCATACCGAAGTTTGCAGGTATTATTGACACTGGTGTGTTTTGTGAACGTATTATGAATTGTTATTTTCCTGAAAAAAAATGTATACACCAAGATATAGCGTCTAGAAACAGAATCCCTTTTCCCGTTGCGGAATGCTCTGATTTCTGTGTCAAGTGATGGTATCTGGGGCTAATGGTCAAACAGAAGGACGGACGGACGGACGGACAAGGGCAAATCTATATGCCCCCCCCCCCCACCACCTCCCTCGAGTGGGGGCATAAAATGCAGCAATTAGGCCTTAGATACATGAGTTATCACTAAATTTGACCAAATGACCGGGGGTCGTTTTTTATGGGAGTCAATATTCTTCGTGAGGTTCAGTTTACTTCACGTGGGGGAGTCATAGTACTATGATCTGGAGGTCATAATACTATGACCGGCGGGGGTCACTTTTTCTATAGAATAATAACCGGGGGGGTCATTATTCTATGGGGGTCGGAATACTTCGGCGGTGGATTTTTTTTTAAAATAGGTGCATATGTCATCATTTTGTTGTGCTCCAATTTTCATGCGAGGGCGAGGTTTTGGTGATTTGGTTACTTTTGTGCCAAATTTATGTCTCGATACTTTTAGAAGTACCTGGGCTGTGGCGTCTTCGAAGTGCCTGCGATACTTTTCAAAAATTGGCATAACTTTCAAACTCAGAATTTCCTAGACACATTTTATGTTTTGACAGATCGAATGCCACTTAAAGCTATAATTTCACGTGTCGTTCCCAACTTACTTTTTCTTGCATTTCTAGGAAATTGATCAATTGCCACTAAATCTAGCATGGATATACAGGTAAGATATACGTTTCCCGATTATTTAAAATATATAATTATGATCATTGCAGTAACAAAATGACAAAAATGCGAAAAAATCACTCACCGATCTCACTCATTTTGTCAACATTGGCGAAGTACCTATGGTACCGGAAGCGAAGTACCTTTATTCCTCATCTGCACATGTGGTACCAAAGGTACATTTTAGTACTCTGTGCTTCCAAATAACCAGAAAATATAAAGCAACATCGAGTCTATGTATGGTACCGCCACGGGTTCTTAAAGACTGCTATTGTTATAATTAATGAAATAGTTAACAAGATCATCTGGAAGTATAGAATGAGGGGTGATGAACTGTGCAAGAGTATTATGTACAGATTCATTCAGACTTCTGTCCATGCTCCCAATGAGCAGAAAATATAACAGCATTTAGTACAAATACGGGGATATATTTTAAGTCCACCTAACGACAATTAAAGACCTTGTGATAATTTGTCAAAGATATGAGAAGACTCTGTGGAAGCATAAACCGCAACCGTATTATTGTAGACGTTCTTCGGGATCTTTAGGTAAGGTTTACCCACTCGTTATGTACGGTCATAGTGTTCTGCCTTTATGTTTCTCCTATACCATTGTAGAACTGTATCATTTGCATTAGAACTATTGCATGTGGTATGAATATACTAATCTTTATTTGATGTACATATTGATACTATTTCTACCTATATCGATGACATAGTGCTATAAGGAAATAAGTGCAAAATGGCACTTTCGAGAAAATCGATAAAAACTGTCTACAGATTTTATTTCTGCTGTAATTAAAACAGAATTTTGCACATTCAAGGAGAATGAATTTCTGCGATTAGTAAAATTTATCCTTGTTAATAATCATTATGTAAAAATTAATAAAACAATAATACGGTTGTACATAACCTCCCCTATACATCATGTAATTCACAGCGATAGGGCAGGTAACTATATCCTTCGGTACGGATTTAGCATATAATTTGTTAACAGTGTAGGCGCACTACATCTGACAAATATAACATAATTTTGGTGTGGCCCTATGATCGTATGGGGACAAGTTATTGGAGAATTTGGCAATCTCCCGCTTTAGAATTAAACCCTGGGAATCATCTCTACGGAATAAATTACATTTTCACCCTAACAAATTGACCTTCTGATGAAAGTTATCACTCGCATTTATTCCGTAGGGTTGTAACGCCTAAATGATTTCATACTTCTTATTTTTATAGTCACTTTTATTTACGACAGGTTTAGGCGCAGGCTTATATATAAGACAATGCTGGTGGACTTTGTAACATTCTTCAGGTCCATTCTTATAGTCGAGTCGTCACGGTATCAACTCTATGGAATTAACTACATTGCCACCTTTACAAATTGACCTACTTTGAAAGGCAGTTTCACTATCAGATATTATTATACCAATTTTATATAGCACCCTTTTCATGATATAACACTTTCAAAACTGCTTTACATAGCGCAAAGGCAGCCACTCTGAGCGCCAAATTCAACCTCTACCAGTATAGACGCAGAGCGATCTGACCAGACGGACAGCGTGAGATAAGTCCCCCAGAATAGAGAGAGAGAAAAAAAACCTTTTAGATACAGGCATGTCCGGCTAACTTAGCTAAGCTCTTTGCGAATAGACATTCTGGTTCTTTAACGTCTCGGTGTATAGCATCGATTAATGTACGACAGCGGTGACGATACATTTTTGATCATCGGGATGAAATTAATCTAAACAGTCGCTGATGTGGAAAATTTCACGTTTCCTTGCCAACTTATATTTTCTTGCGATCATTTTGCACTAATTTAGCTGGATATAGGTAAGATACAACTCCCCTACATTCTCGATATTCAAAAGTAGTACATGCAGAAAACTGACAAAGCAAAGCTCACTCACAGATCTCGCTCATTTTGTCATCACGTGCGATGTACCTGTGGTACCGGAAGCGACGTACCTTCATTCCTCATCGACACAGACGGTACCGCAGGCACACTTTAGAACCTGTGTGGCCGCGAGAGGTTTTCATATTTCATTACCTCTCCTGAAAAACTCATTAAAATCAAGTATGCTATTACGTTGCTTGTTTGCTTCCAAAGAATCTTTATTTAATATAGCTTTAAGTATTTAATACACTTTCGATTTTTGTAAGACTAACGTCAGTGTTTACCTATAAATACCCGTAACTTTAATCAGTACTTATTCCAAAAATTTGATTTATAATATCGATAAACTACTTCCTCTTTCTCTTTTAAAACAATATAATCGGACAAAATGTTAATATTAATATTGGTAAAGCATTTACCGTGAATTATTCATCATTTCATTTTTGAGAGGATGGCTTAGGAATTTATGTAAGTGTTATGTGAAGTATGTAATCTCTATTAGAAACATAAATCAGGCTGAAAAAGGACATGATTCTTCTTAAACTTTTAACATAAAATTTTGTTTACCTATACTGTACATATAGTTATATTTATATGTTTATGGTAAGAATAAAAATGACATAAATTATATTCATTATAAAAAAACACAATAATGAAATTAATGTTGCTTTAAAGGTTTGACAAACACGTTCAAACAAAAACTAATAGAACGGCGGTAAACAAACAGTAAAATTAATCGTGTATGAACTTGCAGAAAAGCGGACAGAAGGTCACCTGACAACAAATCAGAATGAGTAAACGGTTAGAGAAAGGGGCGAGAAAGAAAAGATCGTCGGAAGATCCACACCAGCCAGTAAGACGCCAGCCTGATAGATTTACAGCAAGTCTGAGAAAAGCATTGCCTACCATGCAAAATGTACCAAGTAAAACCAGGTATATATCAACATTGGACAGGTTGTCTGATTTTCTGGGTGAATATGTGATTATACGGAAAGAAGCTGAACAAGAAATAAAAGCGTGTTGAACTTAAAATTTAAAAGCATGTGACTGCTTTTAGGTGTTTGTATAGTGATGTTGATGGTTGAGCTTGAGCGGAGGGGAGGGGGCGGGGGGGGGGGGGGGGGGGTGGGGTGCTCGAAGGGGAGGGGAGATACGAACATAAAAATCAACAGATTTAACATGTAAAATGGTATAACTTATGATTTAACAATAATCATTCTAAAGTGTTCAAGTAGTCTTATATTTTTTAAATTTTTTTATTCACCTTTTTTTAATGAAATTATCATTTCGATCTAGTATTGTGTTTTTAATGAAAATATAATTTAACCGTCAAAAAATGTTACGTAAGATGTATATGGTGAAGTAGTTCGCATCAAAATATAATAGATCGTATAGAAACAATTTTTTACATTGCTCGATCGATTTCTTTTGTGGATGTTTCCACCGCTATCAGTTGTGCTATGTTGTTTTTATTTCAGTATCAAAACGAGACAGTCACTGGGAAGTGAAGAAGTTGTCTCACCAACACCAAATGGGAACATCATAGTTGCGGCTATTGATTTCGGAACGACATACTCCGGCTATGCTTTCTCCTTTAAACATGAGTTCAATATAAATCCTCTCAAAATTCATGGAAATGAATGGCGAAATGTCACTCAAGGTCAGATGAACGCGAAGCAACAGACATGTTTGTTGCTTACATCAGAGAGGAAGCTGCACTCGTTTGGAAACGAGGCTAAGGCTAAATACTTATCTCTGTCTGTGGAGAATAAACATGAAGATTGGTATTTCTTCTGGGAGTTTAAAATGAGTCTTCACCAAGTAAAGGTACGTGATAAATAAAACTTTTCCCTTTTTAGCATGGCAAGTAAGGCAGACTACATGGCCATTGCTGTGAATATGATGTACATAAATATTCCTCATTTAGGTGATATGAAACAAAAAACAAAAACAAATTACTAGTTTCTATTTATTTCTTTAAATGCTTATTGTGTATGATTTGCTTTTATCAGTATTGTACATAATTTATGCACAAATACATGTTCAAAATTGAAACTGTTTTATATAATTTTGAAAGCAGAAAATAAAGGAATAATATAAAAGAGCATGTGAACAAAAAATAAAAGATGAAACATTGACTTCCAGGAAATACAAGGCAACTATCAGCTAACTGCAGAAAATGGGAAAAAGTTAGATGCTCTGACGGTTTTCGGGCTGTCCATACGCTATTTGAAGGAACATCTATTGGAAGTACTGCACCGTAGTTTCTCAGGTGTGAAAGACAGGGACATCACTTGGGTGATTACTGTTCCCGCTATATGGAATGACTCCGCAAAGAAGTTTATGCGAAAAGCTGCAGAGATGGTAAATATATGAACGAAAATAAAAGAAATTTGTAATTTATCTTTGTTTAAGATATCTAGTTTGTTGTACTAATATCTAAAAAATAAATCTATATATAAAGTAGTTACACATGGTCGTAATTTACGCAAAATGAATCAATTAAATAAATAATATGCATGGCGAATTTCGTTTGCAAAATGTAAGAAACAGTGTCGAATATAAGTGAAACAAAGTCAACTGTATCGATGAATTGGGTACAATGTATTCAATATTGTAGGATTATTTCAGATTATATCAAGTCATTGCTCCTGAAAAACCAAACCTTCTCAAGATAAGACACTTCCGATGGCAAGTTTTTACAAATGTATGTTGCTCAAGACTTGATTTCAATTTCTACAATTTTCAACAGGCTGGTATAACTAAGAGTTGTATCGAAATAGCTCTAGAACCGGAAGCCGCATCCATCTACTGTCGACAGCTGCCTATCACGCGAGACCCTCAAACAGAGACCGGCATGACAAAGTTTCCATCAGGAACACGATATCTCATTTTAGATTGTGGAGGTAGTTTTATAAAATATATGTTAAACCTGAGGTAATTTATTCTAATTAAATTTATTCATAAATTTTCAAATTATAATTTTAAACGATCAAGATTAATTTTATCTTATTCAGGACGTTAACGTTTTTCCTATAGAAAGAAATCTTAAAAGACGAAAGATGATATTAACCTTATTTTGAATGTCCAGTGTGATATAAATGCCACATTTTAGGCGGAACAGTCGATGTAACAGTTCACGAAGTACTTGAAGACAACAATTTAAAAGAGCTGCACAAAGCGACAGGAGGAAGATGGGGCGGTACTGTTGTCAACAAAGCTTTCTTGAACTTCATTTCTAAACTTGTCGGGACTGAAGTGTTTCAAGACTTCTCCACTAAACACAAGTCTGATTATCTTGAAATGCTTGACGAATTTGAGAACAAGAAAAGAATGGCAAGACCCGATTCCATGGAAATAGTTACAATCCGGATTCCAATCATGTTACAAGATATGTTTCGCGGCGCTTCGAACATACCATTGAATGATCAAGTGGTCAAAAGCAAGTACAAAGACAAGGTACATATTGTTGGCGATAAGCTTAGAATAGATGCTGATCTATTTAAATCCTTCTTTGATGATTCTGTCCGAGATATAATTGCGCATGTTCGTGATTTGATGGACTCGTTCCCAAGACCCGTGAAAGCTATTTTGATGGTTGGCGGGTTCTCTGAATCACCAGTTCTTCAAAAGGCTGTTAAAGATGGCTTTCAGAAAGAAGTAGAGGTTATCATACCTTTGGATGCTAGTCTTTGTATTATGAAAGGTGCCGTCTTGTTTGGACATCAGCCATCGAAAATCACTGAAAGAAGATGCCGCTTTACATACGGAGTGGCAACCGTTGTTTCATTTGATAAAGAACAGCATCCAGAAGCGAAGAAAATAGAAATAGACGGAGAAGAATTGTGTAATGATATTTTCGATAAACACGTAGAAGTTGGTCAAACAGTTGTTACTGGCGAAGCACAATCTACAAGTACATATTACCCGATGTCTGCTACAGACACCGTTTTCCCAGTGGTTTTGTTCAGATCAACAAATCCCGATCCAAAGTTTGTTGACGATCGAGGTTGCGAGTGCGTGGGTTACTATCTTCTTGAAAGAACACCTGGAACAAGACTTGATTCAATTGAAGTTCGTCTCATTTTTGGAGGCTCTGACATTGTTGTAGAATCAGTAAAAGCGGATGGTAGTGTACATAGAGCTGATTTCAAAATGGATTAGGTCTTCGACAGTTAGACAGCATAAGGCGTGTTATATATGAAAATGTTTTTGAGGGCCCCTTGTTTACAAAGATGATAATATGCAAAGTGTTCAAAATGTAGATTAAGGTCATTATTATCACAATCAAAGGTGACTAAACGTCATAGGTTATAATTATTAGTTTTTGCGTTTCCGTTGATTCATAATTTACTGTTTTGTTTAAATTAATTCAATATTTGTCTTACCAGACCAAATACATTGTACATTACCCCAGAGCCAAAAATGCAATTTCTGCGTTATGAAAGTTTTGATTGCTAAAATTGAAGACGCTCGTGCAACTGTGTTAGTTGAGTAAAAAAAAATTTCATTATCCACACATGTTCCAACCATGTACATACTTAACTTTAACTTTCTTAACTAAGCCATCTTTATTTAAGATGAGTGGATATATTGATTGAAGGAAACAAATTGACTGTTTTTATAATCTAATAACACCATCATGCCATACACACGAATTGAGGCCGTTTTGAAACTAGCTATTTGTCTTCTAGAAAGAAAATGGCATTAAACGCTTTTGGATACTACAGATTCTTACAAAAATTTGAAATTTACCAACCTCATGCTTATCTTAATCTATGCTTCTCGTAGCCTACCTTCCATAGTTTTGCTTCTGTACGTTGCAAGACAATAAATAACATTAGCAGGTTTACTACTGCAACAAATGGATAAAAGGATAATGTAGACAGTTGTAAATATTTTTATCTTGTCCTTAATTTTTGCAGATGTAATTATACTTGCAATCGCTATCTCCATCTGTCTCGATCTCGAGAAATAAGAGAGAGAGAGAGAGAGAGAGAGAGAGAGAGAGAGAGAGAGACAGACAGATAGAGAGAGAGAGAGAGAGAGAGAGTCATTGTTACTTTTCAATATTTCACACGATTAAAATGTTTCAAGGTATATTTCACAATAATATCCAAGATTTTCTTATTGATATTAAAATCATTGATCATGAAAACTATTTTGATTTTAATGCAATTATTTCATTGAGTGGTTTGTGGATGATTTGTAAAATTTTTACAGACCTAAACTTTTAGCAAACTTTTAAAGAACGTGAATTTTTACGAAGTGGTTGATTTTTTAAGTTTTATTTACGTTTACATTTATAAATATTAATTATTCGTTTAAATATACTTTAATCGCATACGTTGTATAAAAACGATGGAGTCTAAGAACTTCTGAAGAAAAAAAGTCGAATGGCTTCGTTGTGATCTATGTTTGTAATTCCTTTGTGATTTCGCCCTTTAGTCTGAAAATGTAATTTATTTTTTAATACGTATCGTGGAAGTACCTGTTGAGCTCTGGCCAAAAATGTTACGAATGGATGGACGGATTGAATAATCAACAAAGAGAAAACTTTATGCACCTCCTTTCAAGGATCAGATCTCACTGGCAGTAGATTTTTTCTCACTGTAACAAGGTAGGATGATTGTAACAAGGTAAGATGATTGTTGTGGGACGTCGTAATAACGTAATTATAGAAGCTGCTGTGTTCTAAACATGTTGCAGTTTGTCCAGTTCGGTGTTTAGTTCACGACTTAACAACGCGTTACAACTTGCTGAGAGGTAATCAGGCAATTTGCAAAACATTCCGTGGCATCCCGTGGTATTTGCCATCTTGTGTAACATATTCTACATAGTTATGCATAAGTACTCTGTTCAGAGTGTTTTGTGCATGTACTTTGTTTTGAGGGAATTGTGCATATCTAGACCCTCTCTGTTTAGAGCGAATTATACACACGTACTCTGTTCACAGTGAATAGTGCATATGTACACTTTCAGAGTGCATATGCACTCTGTTTAGAGTGAAATCTGCATAATGTACTCTATTCAGAGTGAGTTGTGCATTTGTACTCTGTTCAGAGTGAATTGTGCATATGTACTCTCTGTTCAAAGTGAATTGTGCATATGTACACCATTCAGAGAGAGTTGTGCATATGTACTCTATATACAGAGTGCAAATGTACTGTTTTCACAGTGAATTGTGCATATGCACTGTGTTGGGGAAGAATGGTGCATATGTACTCTGTTCAAAGTGAAGTGTGCATATGTACACTACTTAGAGAGAATTGTGCATATGTACTCTATTCAGAGTGCATATGCACTCAGTTCAGAGTGATTGTGCATAGATACTCTGTTCAGAGTGAATTGTGCATATGTACACTATTCAGACAGAACTGTGCATATGTACAGTATTTAAAAGAAATTGTGCAAAATGTACGCTATTGAGAGTACTCTATTCGGAGTGCATAAACTCTGTTCAGAGTGAATTGTGCATTATGTACTCTGTTCGGGTAGAATTGTGCATATTTACTCTGTTCACAGTGTAGTGTTCATATGTATTCTGTTTAAAGTGAATTGTGCGTAGTACTGTATTTTAAGAGAATTGTGTATATGCACTATGCTTAACTCAAATTGTGCATATATACTCTATTCAGAAAAAATTGTGCATATGTACCCTATTCAGAGTGAATTGTGTATATGCACTATTTTCGGAACGTATTGCGCATATGTACTCTGTGCCCCCCCCACCCCTTCTTTCACCCCCCCCCCACCCAAAAAAAAAAAAAAAAAAAAAAAAAAACTCGTTCAGGCGTGGACGGGCACCTGGTTAGAACCAACGACATTCAATAAGCAAATGAATTGCACCACTCAGCCAAAGTAGTCTTCTGACTGGAGTGATAAATGGTACTGAAAGCTTTGGATATATAAATAAGCACAAGGACTACAGCTGGATAAAAGAAACTGAATGACGCATTCTGGACCATTCTTCAAACCAACTCATTTGAGTGATAATTCTAAATGCAAACTGGCAAATTTTTAAAGTATTTGGTTCCTGGTCAGGTGTCATTAGAAGAGGTCTTATCCACATTTCCTTTGATACGTCCAATACTTCCAATGATGTTAATAGGGTCGTATGACTGTTACACGTTTTATTACTTCTAAGAAACAGAATCAGTCAAACCGAATCTGCTATTATTTCGCTTGGTTGCATTTTAAGTTTCAAAATCATATGCCATCACAACAGCAATGTTTACGTGTCCTGTGGCGGCCGGAAAACTGTGTTTTCGTGCTTTGACTCAGTTGTTGTTACATCAACTAGTTCATTAGGATCAAGGAGTGCATTAATTCAGTCTTTATGTATCATAGAGTACTGTTCCACTTAAGCCAGTACTTTGTGCTTGAGAGGTATTGCACAATTCACTACTTCTCATGAAAAGACTCGGTTGTCAGGAATTATTTTGCTGATTCCATAGCATCTTCTTACAGGTTTTATTATCTAAAATATTGGTGAAAATCAAACATTTCTTTAAATGTCATGTAAATATCGGTCGGGTCAAGTTCACAGTGTTTGTACTCTTCGTCTCATCTTTTAGTAAAATCGTTCGTCATGATGTTTTGCATAATTTGAGTGTTTATTATTATTAAGGTGTGCTTAATGTGATTCACTCCGTTCCTTAGATTTTCAGTTTTGTTCAAGTGTTTTGGAGAATGATTCCTGGTAAACCTGTCTTAGCCGTTTATAGCGCATTGATATTTGCATAGTTAATGATTAATAGTACTTGAGCATAATGTGGTAGGTCTGTAAACCTGGATCAGCTGTAATTATATGAAAATAGTGATATTTAAATGTTATGTTATACGATAATGATAAAATACTACAAATCAGACGGTCACTATGAGATGTGAAAAAATTCATGTGGAGAAAAGCTAAGTACAAGTCTGGAATCGAAAATCATTGCACAAAAAGCGCCATTGCTGTTTAAATTGTTATAACCCGTTTATAAACTATATGAATATTTAATATACATGTATGATGAGCATTAGATAATTAGACTTAATAATATGATGATGGTATTTATCAAGCTGCTATCCTCGTATCAAGATTGTAACCTCTGTCTATCAAACTATGATAAGCTATGTAACCAGTGGGAGTGTGCAATTCATTTAGTGCATAGTACTGATTTGTAAAGAGATGAAATTTTCACTCAACTTTGTGTGTCTTATTATTTTGTTTTACATATCTCATAGCGCCGCAGGTAAATGATTTATTTTTTCCATTTTATTATCACATTTATACGGGATACCGTTTCGTTTTGTCTATATCCTACCATTGCCCATAGCCTAATCACAGCACGATAGTAGGATGATAGGATAGTCAGTAGGACGGCGATGGTAGGATGTTAAAATAGCGTTAGTAGAATAGTAGGATTGTGATGGTAGGATAAAAGGATAGCGATGGTAGGATGATGGAAAGATATTCTACCATCCTCCCCCATGAATCCTACCATCATACTATCCTACTTTCTTAGTGTCCTACCATCTTAGTATCCTACCATTGCTATTATACTATTCTATCATTGCTATCATACCATTCAGCCATCAAACTATTCTACCTTCCAAATATCCTAACATCCTACTATTCTACAACCCTTCTATTCTACCATCCTAACACCCTTCCGTCGCCTTTCGTCCTTTTCTTCCAGCGTTAAAACATTAAGTGACATTCGAAAGACATTTATATTACCTTTTAATCAATGTATAATAAGTTGTACACAGTGCCATATGTTGTTCAACATGCTCCTAACGTCGTTTCTTTCACAGTTCATTGGTACGAAGCTGCAATTTATTCGCAATCCACCCTCAAGCTAGGAACATGGTTTTAAAGCATTTGAAAGACATAAAAAGACGAAAGACGATGGTAGGATACTGTTAAATCATAAATATTCATGGGGGACTAAATTTCGTGGATTTCGTGGTTGAGTCAAACCACGAAATTTAATCCCAACGAACAATTTAATTCCCATTCGTTTTGTGTTCAAAAGTTGAAATCCACGAATTCATATCCGCACGAAATTGCCGTTTTGACCAAAACCACGAAATTTCATGCCCATGAAATTAAATGATTTCACAGTAGTAGGAAAGTAGGATTGTAGGAAAGAATGATGGTAAGATAGTAGAAGGACATAATAGTAGGGCAGTAGAATAGTAGGATTGTAGGACAGCAGAATTATAGGATATTAGAACGGTAGGATAGCGATAGTAGGATAGTAGTATGACAATATATAATTTTTGCATACCGGGCAGGATTTTTCCCATGTTTTTTGTAGGTACCGAAAACACTTATCTTACTCTCCTGGGTGTCAGATGACTCATGTACTGCTGTTTATGAATGAATGAATGCGTAAATTTATACGCTACTAAGATAAAATAGTGCTTAAAAGCGATTGATTAAAGGACACGGCATGGAAGATAAAGAATCTATTACAGTCGAAGGTGCGGATACAAATATCTGGCTGTTTGGTAACTGTGTGTGGTAACTTGACAGAGCCTCTCGTTACCGCCTGAACAGTTACCCGCTAGCAAGATATTTCCAGACAACCAGTGAAAGGTTCTTATATCTTACCATCGCTATCCGACCGTTCCAACAGACCTTTTTTACAAAAGCTATCGGTTGCTATGCTATATCCCGGATGTTTTGATTTTAACGCGCACGCGCTCTTTACGTGTGGCAAAAGAACGCTCAACAATATGTAAACCTACATAAAATTACCATTTTAATACGATTATTTTTGCCACTATAAAGATGATTTCAATCAAGCAAATTATTATACAGTATGCTTTGATTAAAGACATGTATTTTATTAATCATATCTTACCTGAAAAGCCGTCTTTATTCTTATTTTCGTCATCAAGAATAAGCATTCCCAGTCTATTTCCACACATAATACAAATATAAAACTTGTTCCTTACATTTTATCTAGTTTTTTTTATAGTTGTTGTATATATACTTTTCGATGCGGCTCCTTAAACTTGTCACTGAAGTTGCTGTTTTAAGTAATATACCGGAAATTGTTACGTACCTATTATTCAACTGACGTGAAGTCAACTGGGTTATCAATACCCTGGGATGTCGCCTAAGTAGAGCGGATCATAAAAGTTACTGATGCATACAAAATGGCTTTGATGTGACTTCGGTCATGAATGCCATAATAAGAACGCCCGAGTTCGGATTAATATATCACGTGAAGGAGCTGTTTTGTGAATCAAAAATAAACCTTTCACGTGATATCTAGTAATTTAAAATACACTTTGGACCTTTAATGGACATTTCCTTTTAACACGATGAAAATTTAGTTATAAAAATCTAAATTCGTAAGATTTAGATCAAATCAAGCACTATAACCACATACTGAAGGATTATATTTAATATAAAATCTCTATTTTAGCTCATCTGAGCAATGTTCAGGTGAGATTTTGTGATCACTCGATGTCCGGCGTCTGTCTGTCGTCTGTCAACATTTAGCTTGTGCATGCGATAGAGATTGTATTTTTTGATCTTCAGGAAATTTTGTCAGAATGATCACCTTGATGAAATATAGGCCAAGTTCGAAAATGGGTCATCTGGGGTCTAAAACTAGGTCACTAGTTCAAATAAAAAAAACATTGTGTATGCAATATAGGCTGTATTTTTCAATTGAACTTCATGAATTTTGGTCAGAATGATTACCTTGATGAAATCTAGGCCAAGTTTGAAAATGAGTTATCTGGGATCAAAAACTAGGTCACTAGGTCAAATCAAAGAAAAGCCTTGTGTATGCAATATAGGCTGTATTTTTCAATTGATCTTCATGAATTTTGGTCAGAATGATTACCTTGATTAAACCTAGGCCGAGTTTGAAAATGGGTCATCTAGGTTCAAAAACTAGGTCACTAGGTCAAATAAAAAAACATTGTGTATGCGTAAGAGGCTGTATTTTTCAAGTGAACTTCATGATTTATGGTCAGTATGATGACCTTGATAAAATCTAGGCCAAGTTTGAAAATGGGTTATCTGGGGTCAAATATTAGGTCACTAACTCAAATCAAAGAAAAACATTGTGTAGGCGATAGAGGCTGTATTTTTCAATTGATCTTCAAGAATTTTGGTCAGAATGATTACCTTGATAAAATCTAGGCCAAGTTCGAAAATAAGTCATATTGGGTCAAAAACTAGGTCACTAGGTCAAATCAAACAAAACATTGTGTATGCGATAGAGGCTGTATATTTCAACTGATCTTCATGAAATTTTGTCAGAATGATTACCTTGATGAAATCAAAGCCAGGTTGGATAATGGGTCATCTGGGGTCAAAAACAAGGTCACTAGATCAAATCAAGGAAAAATCGTGTGTATGCGATAGAAGCTGTATTTTTCAATTGATCTTCATGAATTTTGGTCAGAATGATTGCCTTGATGAAATTTAGATCAGGTTTGAATATAAGTCATCTTGGATCAAAAACTAGGTCACTAGGTCAAATCAAATAAAAACCTTGTGTATGCAGTAGGGGCTGCATTTTACACCGGATCTTCATAAAATTTGATCAGAGTATTCTTTGGATGAAATCAAGATTGAGTTTGAATATGGGTCATCTAGGGTCAAAAACTAGGTCACCCGGTAAATTAAAGAAAAACCTTGTGTAGACAACAGGGGCTGCATTTTACACTGGATATTCATAAAAAGTCAGAATGATTGACTGTTTACACTGTTATGATGTGTTTCTCAGGTAAGCGACCTAGGGCCATCTTGGCCCTCTTGTTTTATCTCTTATGTTTACATGCTGGACCATTTTTATATCGAAAATGTATCACAGAAGTCATTAACCGTTAATTAATAGAATAATTATGATAAATTTGAATTCCGCAAAGAAAATAGAACATCGTCTTGCAACAGATAAAAATGTACGTGTAGAACACCCCTCCCCGCTACCCACCCCATAATTTTATTCCATAAATCGACAGAAAATAAAGTTTTCATCATCATTGTTAGTTTTTTTTTCTCAAATTCTATCGTTTGGGTTTTACACGAGACAAGATTGAAGCAAAATTTTTATTCGAAACTCAAGTCGCTCTGACGTCACTTTAACGTAAATATCGACTTTTACGTTAAAATGATCTCCATAAATTATACACCATTTTAAAGACATTTTTAAATAAAAATATGATGAGTAGCAAGCAAATCGAATTTTGTAGAATGAACAGAACGATTTACAAAAATCGTCAGATGGACGTGAAATCGCCGTTCGTCAAAGATGGACGTCAATGGTCGTTTTTGAAGGTTTGCAGAGAAAACAGTTACAGAAATATAAAAAAAGTAAACTACGCAGTCTATGAGGAATATGCTGAATTTATATCAATCAAAATTTCAAAACGAAAGCCAGTAACTTCAAATTAAGCGCATTCAACATTAAGGTATCTCAGCTGTGTGTTTGCAAAGATCTACATATATTTTCCTTTGTCTTGCGGTGGATAATTACTATAAAACAGACTCATTATTGATCGAATAGATTGAAATGCAATATTATACCCCAGTTACACATACGGCGCGGATAGCTACGTCTAGCTACGGACAGAAACGTAGTAATCCGTATCGATCCGTACCTGAGCCGTACCTCAGAGTAGTCATTCGTATTAATCCGTACCAAAACGTGTCAAAACGTATTCAAAACTTATTCCAAACTTGCTTTTGAACATGCACAAAAGTTTGAGCGAACCGTAGCCATTTGAGCGTGACTTTAGTCCAACTTGGCTGAAACTTATTCATCCGTAGTTAAACGTATTTAAATGTAGTTATCCGTGCTATTACGTACCTCGCCGTAGCTGAACGTAGTTATCCGAAGTTGCTCGTACTTAAGCATAGTTCAACGTAGTTTACCGCAGACCCGTCCGTGCGCTTGGCAAGTTGCAAGGCGCAGTAAAACGTAATTCAACGTAGTACCTCGTACCTATCCGTAAATATTCGCGTCCTGTATTGTTTTGTTTGTTTCCTGTTTCTCACCATTTTTCCCGTACTAAGACGTACTGCTCCGTAGTTATACCCCCACAGACTTATCCTATCTGCACCGTACCTCAACGCACGGACATATCCGTATGTGTGACTGTAGCTTAACTCTAACGTAATTTATATTGTGCGGTCATGTCTTTTTGCCCTACGTATAGTTCGCATGCACCAAAATTTTCTTCCGTTGCTAAGGAAATAATCTTCCGTAAAAACATCTATATCGCTATCCTAATATACTACCATCGCCCATTCTTCCATTCTACCATCCTGTCATCCTACCATCGTGCTTTGATAACCAAAGCGTGGGGAAACTGTATTCCGTACATATGTGACGGACAATTTTCAGTTGAATATATATAATGCCACTTTGGACGGTTGTTGCAGAGTGTATTTTTTATGTATTACTGAGAATGAATTTCTTTAGTAATATCATTCTTTTTTAAACTTCGAGCTTTTTCTTTACATTTAAAGTTTTAAGAAACTATATATTGATACTTGCGAATATGGCATAGGATATAAGAATCTTTCAATGGTTGTGGGTGCAGATGGGAATATCAAATTCGAGTGTAACAGATATCCGAGAGCTGGATATTCCCGTCTGTACATACAGTCAGTATTACATGCCATATTCAATAGACAATCAAAAGAATGACTTCTTAGAGCACTTTTTCATACAGTAGCATACCTAACAAAGCGCAGGAAATCAGCGTCCGTAAACAGGAAAAAATAACAAATAACAATATTTAGTAACGGTTTTATTTCATCATTTTCAGCTTCCGAGGGATCTACTTTCTAGATTTTATTTAATATCATCGAAATGGTATGAAGTACTGAAAATCAGGTGTCATGATTTAATTGTAAGATAAAGTAGAAACTAAATGCTATGATGTAATCTAAAGATGTTTAAACCCAGTTGACTGGCACCCGCACAGATGCAGCAATTGTCGTCTCTTGCATATAAATCTTTTCTATGTCTTTTTCTATATATAAAGTTACCCCAGTGAGGCTAGTAGACGGTCCACATCGGTATGCGGGCAGGCTAGAGGTGTACTATAAAGGTGAATGGGGAAGTGTGTGTGGTACAAATTTTGACCAAGACGATGCAGATGTTGTCTGTGGAATGATACGGAACACAACCATTGGACTTATGTAAGTACTTATTTCTTTTGCATGTACAAGGTTGCAACTTATGTGCGTAATATTTCTAATATTATTGCCAAAGTAAAACCTTTTTCTCTTTATACATCAAAGTATTTAATAAATTCTATTTCGTTTATTTTGCTAATTTAGCTACTTGAAATAAAGATAATGAAGGAATAATTTTTCACAGTCACAGCTGCGGTTACCATGTCCGTGTAGCGAAGCACTAATTATATTTCCTTTTATTACTTATTCAGCAATGCAACAATACATCATGGTTATCATTATGGACGAAGCCATGGACCTGTGATGATAACAAACCTCGAATGCAATGGTACAGAGGATGACATATTCTTCTGCAAGTCTGACAAATGGAAAAACAACCAGTATTGCTATTCGTATGAACACGATGTCGGTATTGACTGCAGTAAGTACAGTTTAGGATTAGAGAGGTCACTTTTAATATTAGTGAATGACCTAAATACCTACAGATTATAAAATACATGAAATACCCGTGTGTGTAATCAACGACTGATCTATAAGATGTTTTATTACGAACACATTTATGCTAGACGTTCTCCAGTCATTGTACTGCTTGGTGCATATCCACATTTTATTATATACATTTTTATAAATTGCTACAAAAAAGAAGTGTGTGAAGCTGGAACAGAGAACGACATTGGGCATTCAAAGCGTGAAGTTAAAACATTCGACATTGGACTTTCGAAACAATAACGTCATTGGACATTCGAATCCAGAAGGACATTGGACATTCAAACCCCGAACGACAGTAGACATTCGAATCCAGAAGGAAATTGGACATTCGAAACAAGAACGACATAGGACATTCTAATCAAGAACGACATTGAACATTTGAACTCAGAACGACATTTGACATTCGAAATGAAAACGACATTGGACATTGGAATGTCGTTCAGGGTTTGAATGTCCAACTTCGTTCTGTGTTTGGATGTCCATTGTCGTTCTTTGTTTGAATGTCCAATGTCGTGCTTGGTTTGAATGTCCAATGTCGTTCTTATTTCGAATGTCAAATGTCGTTCTTGTTTCGAATGTCCAATGCCGTTCTGGATTCGAATGTCAAATGTCGTTCTTAGTTTGAATATCCAATGTCGTTCTGGATTCAAGTATCCAATTTCTTTCTGGATTTGAATGTCCAATGTCGTTCTGGGTTTGCATGTTAAATGTCGTTCTGGTTTCGAATGTCCAATGTTGTCCTGACTTTAAATGTCCAGTGCCGTTCTTGTTTCGAATGTCCAATGTCGTACTGTGTTTGAATGTCCAATGTCGTTCTGTGTTTGAATGTCCAGTGTCGTTCTTGTTTCGAATGTTCAATGTCGGATGTTAACATCTCGCCAACTTAACACTTTGAATGTCCAATCGTTCTCTATTCCAATGTCCAATGTCGAACTTCTCGCCAACTTTAAACTTTGAATGTCCAATGTCGTTCTCTGTTCCAATATCCAATGTTGAACTTCTCACCAACTTCACACACGTACAAAAAGGTTGTGAAAATGTTCATTACGTTCGTAGCTGGCGGATCCATAATGACGCAGTGTGCCTCACGCACCATAATTATAATATCATCGGTTATTGAGAACGCCCAACGCGTTCTGACGTTGATGTCATGTACGAGTAGCAGAGTTTTCAGATCGATTCTAAATTAACGATGGCATTGTTGAAAGAATAGCGATACAAGTGATATTGATAGTTTTGTGAAAAGCATGAACAATGAAAATATCAAATTGAATATAAATATGAAGAGAATTTACAAAATAACACGAAACGTGGAAATTCCACGAAAACCAGGTTTTAAAACTGCATTACGCTAACAGGTTCTGTTTAAAAAAGGGTCATCTTCTATAATACATATCTTGACAGCATCCAATCATGTCATTCAGAAGTACTCTGGTATATGAAAAGTACGTGTCATTGCCCTATGTAATTTATGATTCTTTGATAAAAGCTACCTAAACACAAAGTTTGCTGACAATAGATGCACCCAAACTAAAGATATTGAGCACATGAACCATTTTTGTATTTTTAGTAACGGTGACCCAAAATATCACCCAAAGCTAATTTTTCAGATAGGCTTGCTGTACGCAAAGTTTGGTGACAGTAAGTAAGTCCAATCTAAAGTTAATAACCGGAAACCATCTTTTTGATGATCACATTGAGAAAAAAGCTATTTTTATTAACTGTGACCTTGACCCAATGGCATTTAAATGACATTTTTATCAAAAAAAAAGAAAAAAAAGGGAAAAAGAGTATTTTGGATCACACTGAGATTAGAACCGACACCCTTCCGTTCCACAGCACAACAATCTATCTTTTATTTTAACTATGACCCCATTTTTAAACGCCCGTTTGAAAAACGGGACGTATTATGGGAACGCCCCTGGCGGGCGGGCGGGCGGCGTCCACAGACATTGTCCGGAGCATATCTTCTTCATGCATAGAGGGATTTTGATGAAACTTGGCACAATTATTCAACATCGTGAGACGGAGTGTCACGTGCAAGAACCAGGTCCCTAGGTCTAAAGTCAAGGTCACACTTAGAGGTCAAAGGTCAAATTCAAGAATGACTTTGTCCGGAGTATGTCTTCTTCATGCATGGAGGGATTTTGATGTAACTTGGCACAATTGTTCATCATTATGAGTCAGAGTGCCATGCGCAAGAACCAGGTCCCTAGGTCTAAGGTCAAGGTCACATTCAGAGGTCAAAGGATACAAGAATGAAAACTTTGTCCGGAGCATTTCTTCTTTATGCATGGAGGGATTTTATTATTATTTGGCACAAATGTTCACCACCACGAGACGGAGTGTCATGCGCAAGAACTAGGTCCCTAGGTATAAGGTCAAGATCACACTTAGAGGCCAAATGTCAGATACAAGAATGACTTTGTCCGGAGCATTTCTTCTTCATGCATGGAGAAATTTTGATATAACTTAGCACAATTGTACACCAACATGAGACGGAGTGTCATGCGCAGGTCCCTTCTTTAGAATTACTTCCCTTTGTTGTTACTATAATTAGCTTATATTGTAACATTTTCATTACTAGTCGTAGGGAAAAATCGAGACCGTTTTTCTGTAGTACACTATGCATGTTACATCCAATTTTGAGGTTTATTTTGACCTATCTCTACCTCTAAGGACTTTCATGTGAACTTACATTTTTTTTTTTGGATTTTTTTTGATTAACTTCCCTTAGTTGTTACTATAAATAACTTACATTGTAACTTTTTTATAACTGACCGTAGGGAAAAACCAAGACCACTTTTCTGTGGTACAACATAGATGTTACTTTCAAATTTTAGGTGTATTCTAAGGTATCTCTACCTGGTAAGGAGGTTTTTTTGTGGACTTAGAAAAACAAAAGAATTACAATAATTACTTAAAAAAAGCATTGTTAACAACCACAAAATTAAAATTCCGTTTGCAAATACAGGTGCTAGTGTAGAGAAATTTGCTGTGACATGCGTATATTGTGACATTCTGGCACTCTTGTTCTAGTTTTAGCCTCACTGACCTTGACACTGACCCAAGTGACCCTAAATACATCCCCAACCTTTTTGTTTGATAAAAGCTATCTACACACCAGTATTCTGACAATAAGTGTACCCAAACCAAAGATATTGAGTGGAAGGCATTTTTCTATTTTTCGTAACAGTCACCCCAATTTGCATCAAAAGATAATTCTTCAGATTAACTTGCTGTACATAACATTTGGTGACAGTAAGTAAGTCCCAACTATAATTATAAACTGGAAACCATTATTTATACGCCCGGAACGCCCTTGGCGGGCGAGCGGCGTCCACACAATTTGTCCGGAGCATTTCTTCTTCATGCATGGAGGGATTTTGATGTAATTTGGCACAAATGTTCACCATCATAACACGGAATGTCATACACATAAATCAGGTCCCCAGGTCTGAGGTCAAGGTCACACTTAGAGGTCAAAGGTCAGATACAAGAATGACAACTTTGTCCGGTGCAAATCTTCTTCATGCATGGAGGATTTTGACGTAACTTGGCACAAATGTTCACCACAATGAGACAGTGTCATGCGCGAGAACCAGGTCCCTAGGTATAAGGTCAAGATCACACTTAGAGGCCAAAGGTCAGATACAAGAATGACTTTGTCCGGGGCATTTCATCTTCAAGCATTGAGGGATTTTGACGTAACTTGGCACAGATGTTCACCACCATGAGATGGAGTGTCATGCGCAAGAACCAGGTCCCTATGTCTAAGATCAAGGTAACACTTAGAGGTCAAAGGTCAAATTCAAGAATGACTTTCTCTGGAGCATTTCGTATTCATGCATAGAGGGATTTTGACGTAACTTGGCATAAATGTTCATCACCATGAGACGGAGTGTCATGCGCAAGAACCAGTCCCTAGGTCTAAGGTCAAGGTATTACGGGAACGCATAGAGACCTACCAGTTGCTTGGGTTCTGAGTTACTTGGGTGAAGGTTAGGTCATAATTATTTCTAAAAAAATTTTTTTCAACTTTTCCTCAAAACTCGCCTATGCTTTGACCTACGATCTCAAGACTTGTTGTATGGGTAACTGGACTAGAGACCTACTAAGACTAAAATTATTAGCTATACATCCACATCCACTGAAAAAATTTGCAATTCGGGCAGCATCCATCGTTTTTAACGATAGCCCTTGTTTTCGTATTTTTAAGGCTGCTGTCATGATATTTGAATCGATTGTGCAGTTCTGTAACAAAAACCTTTCTTCTAACGACCTCTCGACAGACGTATTTTGTGACTATGGCACCCTTGTTTGATGATCACATTGAGAAAAAAATCTAATATATTTTAAGTAAATGTCACCTTGACCTTGACCCAATGGCATTAAAATGACCTTTTGATCACAAAAAGGAAAGAAATCTCTGTGGGATTTGAACCGACACCCTTCCGTTCCACGGACCAAAACATAGCTGTAGGCCCTACGCTCCAGACTACTGCGCCACCGTGAAATTTTCTTTGTATTAAGATTAATTAAGTTGTGCTGAACTTGAACTTGACCCCAATGGGCCCATATAAAATTTCAACCTTGGCTTTTCTAAAGCTACATGCACCTATAGGCAAACTAAAGTTATTGAGCGGAAACCGTTTCTTCTATTTCTAGCACCAGTGACCTTGACCTTGAACCTAGTAACATCATACGCAATCAAAGACTCTGTCTCTATGCAAGCTACCTATGCAAGGTATCTATATATCAAGTTTTTTTTAATCGGTCACTCCTTACTCAAGTTATTGAGCGGAAACCAAAAGTTGACTCCACCCGCCTGCCCGGACAACGACATTCGGCCACCTAATAACCACTGTTTTGAAAACCTGGTTAGAATTGTCAATAAACTGATTCTGTGTGCCATAATGGCACACTCCGTTTAATAAATTATGACACTAGATGTGCCATTATGGCACGACCAAGCCGTATGTTTGCCTCTTAATCATAATAAGCTCCAGTGCCATTATTGATAATGGCCCCGATGTTGGCGCGTGATTTTTACATCCGAAAACAGAAATGACGTCATGATATTTTAAAGAGGCAAAAAAACAACAACTAATATTTTAGTTCTGGTTATGTTATCGCCATGTGTTTTATATCATGGAATATTTTTTTAGTTTCAGTCATAAAAATGGTACACTAAATGTTTCTTACCATATTATACATTTATTATAGTATTCTTACGTTTTCATGCAGTTGCATGTGATAAAATAAAAATAAAGAAACTTGAATATTCGAATCAAGTAGCGTATTAAAAGCGAAAATTATTATGTCAGTAGTTACTAGTACCCATAAAAATGGTACGTTAAATGTTTCTTATCATATTATAGGTAGACATTAATTAAACAGGCAAATACATAGAACATCTGCGCCTTTGAGTTATAACATATAATGCATAATGGCTCTGGAAGAAGATAATAGCACTCAAAATCACAGCTCTCCCATTTATTAACTTATACGTAATAGGCTACTCTCCATAAACCAGTGTTGATTGCATTGACAAAAGGGTTTGACCCAGTAGCGTGTGCTATTCCAATGTATTTCATGATCATAGCGATATCAGGATAGAAATATGAAATATGAAATTAATTAGCAAACCAAAATTAAATCCAAAAAATAACTTAAGACTGTTATTCATTGTCTACTTGTTCTTTAATTTTAAGGCACACAAATTCGCCTTCTAAACGGTGGTTACGGTGGTTATGGAATGGGACGTGTTGAAGTATTGTATAATGGTGTATGGGGAACAGTCTGCAATAGTTACTTCGGTACTGACGAAGCAGAAGTCATTTGCAGAACAATGGGACTGAGTTCCAGGTAAAAGAATATTCTAGTGTCGTTTTAAGTGTCATTTTATAGAAAAACTTAAATCCGAGTTTTTGAATTGATCTCATCCTGTGGTGCTATTTGTTTCTTCCTTTTAAATGTCGCGGTCTATGTAATAATTAAGCTAAAAATATGAAAATCTGGTTTTTTCTCTCTCTATTTTTCAAATGGACTGTCTCCTTTGATGTTGGTATCTCAAACATTTCCACGGCGACCTATCAGTTTGATATACATTTATTGAATGGCTTACAGGTCAATAGTAAAGACTATTATAATCTTAGGTTAGGTAGTACAATGTATTTAAAGTTGTGTTTTCTTTGCAATTAACTTTTACATGTTTTGTAGAAATGTTTCATATGAGTGGTATGGTTATGGGTATAGTAATTATCCTACCTATGTCCTGAACTGTAATGGACAGGAGGAAGACATTGGTCAGTGCAACATTTATGACGGGTACTGTGGTCACAACCGGGACGTACAGGTCGATTGCGGAAGTAAGGATCATTAGACTTCCAAATTGTTCCAGTTCGTCGTAACTCGCGTTTAATTATGGTGGCTGATTTCTGCCATTTCGTGTTGGCGTGTGAGCGGGGCAAAAACACGACAACACGAAATTTCTACAAATACCTAATTTGTCGAGTTTTCGTGTCGGCGGGGCGAAAACACGAACACACGACAAATTTTACGCGAAAACTCGACGTTTAAAGGGCGCCGACACGACAGATTTATCTGTCGAGTTTTCGTGTTGTCGTGTATAAATATGTCGTGTCGACGTCCTTTATTTGTCGAATTTTCATGTTTTCGTGCCAGCGGGGCGGAAACACGATTACACGAAAACTCGACAAATTAGGTATTTGTCGTGTTGTCATGTTTTCGCCCCGCCTACACGAAAACACGAAAACTCGACAAATACATTATTCGTCGAGTTTTCGTGTTGTCGTATTTTCGCCCCGCCAACACAAAAACACGAAATCTCGACAAATTAGGTATTTGTTGAGGTTTCGTGTTGTCGTGTTTTCGCCCCGCCGACACGAAAACACGTCAAATTCTTTTTAGACATCTCTTATAAAATGTAGTGTTATTCTGAAGCGGGACAACATGAAAACACGACAAATACCTAATTTGTCGAGTTTTCGTGTTGTCGTGTCGGCAGGGCGAAAACACGAAAACACGAAAAACAAAGGGCGTCGACACGACAGACTTATACCCGCCAACACAAAATCTCGACAGATAAATATGTCGTGTCGGCGCCTTTTAAACGTCGAGTTTTCGCGTAAAATTTGTCGTGTTTTCGTGTTTTCGTCCCGCCGACACGACAACACAAAAACTCGAAAACTCGACAAATTAGGTATTTATGAAATGGCAGAAATCAGCCACCATATTTAATACTTCTGAGTTTTAACAAAATACTCCATTTATAACACAGCAAACACGGTGAGTTCAGTGAAAATCATTCCAAAATAAATGGTGTTTCTGATCCTTTAATTACAATAAACGACTGTTTGAAACAGGTTCTAACCACAGGCACGAGTCCAGTGTATATTTTTGTTTAATATCAAAAATCCCCTTTTTCACACAAATATACTTTTTATATGCTAGTCAAATGAAAAAAAATATCGATGACCAAAAATCCGGTCACAGTATCAGTCTAGGGCCGAGCACCTGACCCTCAAACTACGCGACCACACCCCAAATCGAGTATACGAGTCAGCTCGATTTTTTAAAGCTCTTTTTCAAGTTCAGTATGTCATTCTTAAGATAGATACACAACCATAATTTCTATTTATGGTCATCAAGTGGTTCTTAGGGAAGGTTCGAGAGTTTGCGTAGCTTGTAAGACAAACTTAAAAACAAAAGATATGTAAGTTGTAAATGGGCTTTTATTTAAGCCGGTATCAAAAACATGAAATACAAAATATCAAAACACATTTAGTTTGTTGACTAGAATTGTTAAAACATAGATCATATCAATTTTGTTTTATCTGGGAAATAAAATTCCGCCGAATACCAAGTATAAAACACATCCAATTCGATGACTAGAATTGTTAAAACTGAGATCATATAAATTTTGATTCATCTTGGAAATAAAGTTCTGTTCAGCTAACTTAAACAATGAATGAAATATTGATGACAATCAAGTATTGGTGAGAAATAACATAATACTGACAGTAAGACAAATTAGAAATTGTAAAATAGCGAATATGGAATTTTACAATTGATCACTTTGGCACATAAACAGCAGCAAACCGTGGTGGAGGAATGGGAGGAAGAGGTTAAACGAATTCTAACAAGTAAAATATGTAAATATTCTGCGAAAGAAATAAGAAAGCTTTCTTCTTTGTTTAACGTGAAAGTCGTTTGTGCGCATGCGCATCTATCAGGTTATTGAAACATTTAATGATTCAAACCTAACCCAAATGGTCAACTTACCAACTAGAGGAAATAATATTCTAGACTTATTCCTTACTACAACTCTAGTAAATCAGGTCAACGTCATACCGGGCATCAGTGATCATAATATAGTAGAAACAAAAGTCAATACATCCGCAAGGATATGTTATCAGAAGCCTCGAACAATTCCCTTGTATAAAAAAGCAAACTGGCAGGAAATAAAACAGTCATTAAGTGACTACCACCAGGTTATGACCAATGAAGGTAAATACTCCGCACTAAACACAGAAGAGTTATGGGAAAATTTCTCAAATACCCTAAACAACCTTACAGAGATCACCTTCCATGGGTCGGTCAATCAGGACATTAAGAAACTAATCAGAAGGAGGAACAGAGCTTTTAAAAAGGTTAAGAAAACTAGCCCATCTTCTGATCGAAAGAAATTTCTAGACTTAAAGCATCTAGTGCGGAAAAAGGTCAAAGAGGCTTATAGCCAGTATCTTTCAGAGCACATCCTAAACCTGAATAACACTGATGCCTCACTCCCAAATAAACCAAATACTAAGAAACTGTACTCGCTCATTAAACACTCGAGACAGGAATCTTCCACCTGGATGATCAAGCTAAGGCAACAGCACTGAACAAACAGTTTCAGTCTGTTTTTAGCCCCAAATCACCACTAAACCTCGCCTCGCTCAGTAAAATGAAACTAACCCCAGATGGTAATTCAGTCCCTACTATGCCAGATATTAGGATAGGTACAAATGGTATTGAGAAACTTCTCAGCAACCTGAACCCCCATAAGGCCAGTGGTCCTGACAAAATCAAGCCTATAATACTTAAAACACTCTCTGTAGAACTATCTCCCATCCTTGAGGTCATATTCCAGAAATCCCTGGAGGAAGGATCACTTCCATCCCAGTGGAAATCCGCATATGTTGCCCCCATTTTTAAAAAAGGTGATAGGTCAAATCCAGTAAATTATAGGCCAATTTCATTAACATCTGTCCTATGCAAAGTTCTTGAACACATTGTTTCCTCATCAATTGTTAAGCACTTCACCAACCATGGTATTCTGTATGACCTACAGCATGGATTTAGGGGAAAATGGTCATGCGTTACTCAGTTAGTTATGTTAGTAAATGATCTGGTCACTTCAGTCTACAATAAGAAACAAGCAGATCTTTTACTTCTAGATTTTAGTAAGGCTTTCGACAAGGTTAGCCATGAGAAAATCCTACTAAAATGCATGAATATGGAGTCAGAGGTAACACACTAAGATGGGTCAAAGGCTTCTTAGATAATAGGATCCAATCAGTAGTCCTAAATGGTACTACCTCTGATGCCATCCCAGTATCATCAGGTGTCCCGCAGGGGTCTGTACTTGGTCCCCTGCTCTTCCTAGCTTACATAAATGACCTCCCACAAAACATCAGTTCCAAAGTCCGTCTGTTTGTAGATGATACGGCAATATATCTAACATTGTCATCTGCAGACCAATCTGTCACTCTCCAAAATGACCTAAAACTTCTAGAAAAGTAGGAGTTGGAGTGGGATATGGAGTTCAACCCCTCCAAGTGTCAAGTGATCCACGCCTCTAGAAGGAAACATCCTATCCCTACCCAGTATTACCTACATGGAGTCCAACTTGAATCGGTCAGCTCAGCTAAATACCTAGGCTTGGATATCTCAAATGACCTGTCATGGGACAATCACATAAATAGGTTAACCAAAAAAGCTAACCAAACCCTAGGGTTCTTACGAAAAAACATTAAGGTCAAATCCCAACCCATTAAGACCATTGCTTACCAGACTCTAGTCCGACCCCACCTAGAATATGCCTCCGAGGTATGGTCGCCCCACACCCAAACCCAGATAGACCAAACTGAAAGCGTCCAAAGGAGAGCCGCCCGTTGGATCAAGACTGACTACGGCCGTACTTCTAGTGTAACAGATATGCTACACTCCCTAAACCTTCGTCGACTGGATTTAAGGCGTATAGATTCTAGGTCATCACTCTTCTATAAGACTCATCATGATCTGGTTGCTATCCCAATCGTAGCTTACCTTACCCCAATGACCCGATGTGTCCGCTATGGCCATTCCCTAAGTTATAGGTTAATTACTGCAACCACTGACTATTACAAGTTTTCTTATTTTCCGAGAACTGTGTACCATTGGAACCAACTTCCCCCCAGTGTCGCCCACCTCCCTACCCTAGAGCAGTTCAGTGCCGCAGTTTGCAGCCTTGAACATATCTCGCCCTAGTTATCCTGCAAACTCAAAAACGTCTACGTCCCTGCAAGGGGTTTGACGGTTACGGAAGATAGATAGATTTTCAGATTATCACGTGTGAAACAGTTTGCTGCTGCTTAAGTATACGGCCAACGGTCGTACGGGATAATATGGAACCATCTCGTCCATAAAACATTTTATACTAATAAAATACATAAATAATATAATGAAGTTATTCTCAAAATAGAACTATAATGTCGTTTTAAAATGTAAAATCAAATATGGCCGCCGAGCACTGGCTGTGGCTTCGTCCTCACGCATGTATGATCGTGACTTTAAAGTATCAAAAGGCACACGCTTTAGTCGGACGACATGAAATTTCATCCAAGCATGGTGTGCTTGAAAGATTTACAAGTATCGATTTAAAGAAAATATTTCTTTAAAGGCATAAGTTTGTACTGGCATAATTATAAAAGTAAATTATCATCAATTTGAAATGTAAATGTTTTCGTCCGTTGCTGTCCGTCGTTCACAGTTTCCTAACCTAATCAGAATGTGACTATAAACTCTTGGCAGATTATGAAACTGTGTCATCTTGGCTCAAACACTAGGTGACTAGGTCAAATCATAGAAAAACCTGATAAACATTCTAGATTCCACATTTTCTAATTGGTCTATGATAGAACTGGCCAGAAATGTTTGTCTTTATATACATCAAACTGGATTATCACGGGTCAAAAATTAATGTCGCTCGGTAAAGTTACAATGTATATATAATTTTATCACATGTTTGACGTCGCGGGAGTGTATTAAAGCCATTAAATAAAAATGATAATACACTAGTGTAATAAAGCTTTGACGTCGACGTCATTTATAGTGTAAGCGACGTCGGTCAAATTGTCTTGTTTATAATCCTTGGACGAGGTAAGAAAATTCGGACACATTGTAGGAATAATTCGGACTTGTTTTTAAAAAGGTAAAATTCAAACATCTTCAAAAGAATTAAAATTTAATTCATTCAATAATTGGTTCAAGGTAAAGATAGATCATGTACAAACTTTATAGCAATTCTAGTACAGGGAGTCTGCAATCTTTCTTAAAATTGCCTTGCAATGATATCGTTGTTGTTTGCAGCCTCAGATGTTCAATTGTACTTTATTATAATGATGGTACGTACAGTAAAAGATTACTGTAAGAGTCTGTAACAATAATAAAACTTCTAAAAATATGGACACAATACTCACATAAAATTCTAAATGCATACACTCGATTATCATTACAGGAAATCGAAATTACTGCAACTGATACGAGAAAACAATAATTACCAGAATCCTGTATCCAAGTATACACTTTATAATTTATAATAAGTTGTAAAACTTATACAATAAAGTTTTCATTTCAATCGGACTGATTCTGAAATCAGTCCATTCACTTAGAACAGCTGGAGAAGAATGCCCAATAGATGAGAGTGTGGTGAGAAGTAGATATTTCGCGGGGTTAGCAAAGTTATGTTGGGTCAGGCACGTGAAATTTAGTGAACTCTCACTCACAATTCCTTTCCTTCTTAACGCGCTCCACCCCTGATTATTAATCAGACACGTATACATGACGCCACAGATCAATAGCAAAGACAACACAATATTTACAGGGACGGATATAGGATGGTGCGCTGCATCGCATGTATCTAAAAGAATATAATGTTTGATCTAAGTTCTATCATAATATGACCAGGGCTACATATATCAATTTCACAAAAGAGACATAAATTAGCTTTAGGTTGGGAGAACATATATAATAATTGTGCCGTTCCATGAGAAAACCTGTATTAGTGACATGATATTATTATTGCATAATATTTAGTTTAAAATACTGGAAAATCAATGTTTTTTCTTGTGTTCATGCAGAAACAAGTATATTGTAATACAGTTATTTCAGGCAAAAACAAGTCTTACTTGTGTTGTCATGGCAACAGACATTCCAAAGAACCCGTGCACCATGATAATACAGAGGTGATAAAAGGCCCGATATGAAAGCAATAATATACAGTTAAGTTATTTTTCAATAAGATCATTTTAAACTGTTCCTAAATATTCAAACGTATGATGTTTAGCAAGTGATACGCAACATTTGGTTCATTAATGACTTTAAAAATAAAGGCCATGCACGGCGACGTTATACAGCTGGCATGATGTTTTTAACGTCACGTCTCAAAATGCCTTCGGTGACTTACTTAAGAAATAATTTATAGCAAAAGAGTGTTTTAACACTATTTACGCACGATGGGCGGTTGGTTATAGGTCGGGCGTAATAATTTCACGAGGGCTCAGCCCGAGTATTATTATTCGCACAACGCATTACCACCCGAGTGTATAAATAATGTTAAAACGCGGCTTTGCTATAAATTATTTCGATTCTAATATGCCTTAAATCTAACTCAGAAGATAAAAATTAAATGAGCCGCGCCATAAGAAAACCAACATAGTGGGTTTGCGACCAGTATAGATCCAGACCAGCCTGCGCATCCACGCAGTCTGGTCAGGATCCATGCTGTTCGCTTTCAAAGCCTATTGCAATTAGAGAAACAGTTACTGTTAGCGACCAGCATGGATCCTGACCAGACTGTGCGGATGCGCAGGCTGGTCTGGATCATTGCTGGTCGCAAACCCACTATGTTGGTTTTCTCATGGCGCGGCTCAAATATAGAAGCGCACTTTCTTGGTCGCAACAAAAACATTGACGTCACCGCACGTTAACGTGACGTCCTTCTAGCGCAAGAGTGTTTTTACAGAGAAAAGCATATTAGAATTAAAATTATTGTAATTCTTGAAATAGTGAGGATAATTACTTCACATTTTCATATTTGAAAGGTAAAAGAATGTTCTTAATGAAAATTGTATTACCTCAATTTTGATTTGTTGTCACTAATACAGGTTTTCTCATGGAACGCCCCGTATATTTAACAAATAATCTAGGCCTTCTAGTTGTTTATCGTCTGATTTACCACGGTTCAGAGTTCAGATGCGTAGGAATTGAACCAAGAGGGCGTGAGCCCGAGTGGTTAAATACTGAAGCACCTGAACGATGAACCGTGGTAAATTAGACGATAAATCACAAGAAGGCCTAGATTGTTTTCATTCTGACATGCTCATTGATATATTTTTATAAATATTATGCTGGACTTCATTTACGCGAGGAGTAATGTATCAGACGTCATGCGGCAATTTGACGTCGTAACTGACGTCATAATGCTCTCGCGCGTTAACCGTTGTTTATCGCAGAATATACAGAGCTTGATTTCCTTCTTTGTTTAACTGGAAATCAAACCTAGTCATGTTAGAATTGACTTTAAAACTGTACGAATTATAACGATGTCCGAATTTACCCGGACCCCCTAAACCATAGAAAGCCATATTTTCTACATGAAACTTAGTCAGAACATTTCTCTTTACAAATTGTAGAAAATATCTAAACTCAGGTTATCTACAAAATATAACTGGGACACTAGGTCATATCACAGAATAACACTAGTTTAGCACTAGGTAGGCAATGTTTTCTCTTTGATCTATATGGCATTCAGCTAAAACATTTGTCTTCCTGAAGTCTAGATCAATTTAAATATTGCGTTGTCTGGGAAAGTCACTAGCTCTATGTCAGTAAAACTTTGTTAACCATCTAGATACCTAGTGGGCTATTTTTTACCACGTATCAAACTCGTCTGACATTTTGTTTCGACAAATATTCTGACCAAGTTGCAATACGATTGAGCCAGATTTGTGATCTCAGAAGTGTTCAAAGCGAAACTGATTACGACGGATGGCGACGACGGACGAACACTGCTCGCGATCACGCTAGCTTACGTTGCTCAATTTGTCTCAGATGTAACTGCTAAATTTGGAGAACATTTCAGTAAAGTGTAATATCGGTAAATTACACACATTTGGCGATATGTATAATACTAATTGCCTCTGTCAGAACAGACGCTATGATAAAATCCAATTGTGTGTAGTCATGAAAAATATGCTTATATACTTCTTCTGATGCTAAAATGCAGCATGTGTGTACACTAACCTTACTGCTTATAAAGTCAAGATTTTTATGACAAAATTATTTATTGCACACCGGACTGGCGTTTCCGTTGATTTTACCCATGCCGACAAAACCCATCTGGCACAGAAGACTCTCGTGCTGTTAATGACAACTAGCGATTCATGCATTGGTTATATATAGTTTATGTAAAATACGAAAAAATCTGGTACCTTGACAGTGTTTCTCCGTTCCTTAATAGTATATTTCTCAAATCAAAATACAGTCAAAATGCAAGCCTCGTTACTGCCAAATGCGCATGTGCCCTCGGGACGGATATTTCTATCTGATTCGTAAACACACGAAAGATATTCAAGGCTTATTCTTGTATCAATATTCTAAGAGTTTTTGATTTTAAAAATCTATTATCATCCTCAGTCAGCTCTTAGAAATGCAAATTCATTCCCAAGGGCCAAGACTAAAAATGTTAAAACAATGACATGTTTACGACAATGAAGGAAATGTTTATTGTTGTTTAAATACAGAGAAACAACATTGCAGCAGAATTTCAAGGAACATATTACAATCCTTATATTATTTCAGATATCGTTTTTATCAGTATGTGATTTTTTTTAGTCTCTGCATTTATTTCATCGGCTCGAGGTCAATGACACACAATGCACATTTGTGTTACTACAGAAAGAAGCTTGAAAGTCTCGAACGGAATTAATTTATTCGGGACTTTTCGCACAGTTTTTCGTCAGTCTAGGGGCCTCCGTGGCCGAGTGGTTAAGGTCGCTGAATCCAAATCACTTGCCCCTCATCGATGTTGGTTCGAGCCTCACTCGGGGCATTGAATTCTTCATGTGAGGAATCCATCCAGCTGGCTTACGGAAGGTCGGTTGTTATACCGGGTGCCCGCTCGTGATGAAATAATGCACGGAGGGGCACCTGGGGTCTTCCTCCACCATTAAAGCTGGAAAGTGGCCATATGACCTATCATGTGTCGGTGCGACGTTAAATCATTTAAAAAAAATTCGTCAGTCAAATAAAAAGATAAACATTTAAAAATACGTTTGATTCAAAGCTGTTGTATTGTTATTGTGAAAAGAAATTTGATAATAAAGTGATATTGAAACATAAACTATATCAATTGAGTTATGTTCTTACTGAAATTCTGGATGTAAACGTGACCATACCTGAACTTTGTGTAAAGACGATCATTTGAAAGTTTTTATTTATTGTATCTAAGAAATGGCTTTGAAACATTTAAACACATGAGTGTGAACTGTCTCTACATGTATACGTGCTGAACAGAAGGAAAATAAATACTTAAAAGTGGCAAAACTGGTCATTTCTTGGACATTCGTATGTTGGGTGTAAGAAAAAAAGCATTCCTTGTAAACTCTAGTGTACGATGAGATAGCCTGTTTTGATTGTCTAAATTACTGAAAAACATCGTAACAGAGCAAGCAATTTGTAAATCAGTCTAAAGGAAATCCATGCAGATCTTCGAAGGTTTGCGCGACGAGTACCTAACCTTTAATAAACCAGATTATCAATAAAGAAATTAGTGTAAAATACGAAACTGGTTACAGTGTATTAGCACTACTAATCGAATGATCTATTATAAAATGAGAAAATTGAAGTATGATTAAAACCTGATTTTTTTCTTCAAATTCATTCAGATACAGACGTTCGTCTTGCCAACGGGCCAAATGAGTTGCACGGGCAACTACAGGTCGAGTATAAAGGAAGATGGATGGATGTTTGCTCTGATGGATTTGGTCCCAACGAAGCACGTGTTGCCTGCAAGATGATGAACAATGGTACTGCTGTGTAAGTAAATCGTAGATCGTTATGCTGAAGTACACGGTGACTGATGTAAAAAAACGTTGTGTTTGATTGATTATTAGATGGTGGCTGTGAAGATGAACCATTATGTAGTATTGCAAATATATGCTCCAGATGCAACTTCGGATAGTTTTTGGAAAGTGTTGTCCAATAGAAAAAGAGTTTAAACATCCATTTTCCAACAAAACTCTTATGGTTTATGAAACTCTGATAGTCTTTTACATTAAAGATTGATCTATTATCCTCCACACATAGAAATTATGCCTTCGGCAAAAATAGTTAATAGCTAATGGATAAACGGTTTGTCAATTAATAACTGCCAACGCTTTAATGTATTTCTAAAAACTCCACACTCACGCAAACAAATCTTTACTGCAGATATGATATGCAGAATACATGTATATGTTGAGCGCAAATAAGTCTGCGCTATTTACCAAACGCGCAGCGCATATACTACAAATTTTTGTACGTTGGTTATATGCGCAACGATTTACCAAATGCGCAGATTTGCTATATGCGCGTAACATATACATCTAGTCTCTGCTGTGATTTGTTAGAAAGATAGGTAAGGGATCGTCTTGCTGATAGTACAGGTTTTAGTCTAATTTTCGTTACACAGGCGTTGCAGTGATGTCTTGTGAGATGAATGACAGAACTGTAAAAGTAATATATGAAATATTTAATTATATATTTCAGCCCTGGTACCATTACTCATAGTTATCACTCGCATGGCAACTACTTTTATACCGTAAATCAGTTAAAGTGTACAGGGAGCGAGGACGACTTGTCACAATGCTTGTCAGATACCTGGGGATATTCCAGATGTTCTAACATATATGTGATGACTTTAGATTGCAGTAAGTTATCCTAAACGCTTTCACAACCATTTGAAAAAAAAAAACAACATTTTTTGAAGAAAATGTACGACGAAAAGTAAGGTTTACGTTTCCTTTGCTTTCTTGGTCAGTCTAAGGTTTTCCTCTGTCGCAACACTGAGAGTAAGCAGTCAAACATATTAGCCACTACACTGATAATAAAGAATTTGTAACAAAATTTCAGACTTTCACTTTATGTGATTGTGACAAATGCCAGTCTATTTTACAAATTTTCTCAAAGAACTGATTCTTATATGATATCGGACCTAGGTTACGGATTGGCTACAACAATTAGAATTGAAAAATGGATATCATGCATAGTCTAGGAGCTAGTTCTCTTTTATGATTTAGCTCTCCTTACCGTATAGTGCTCATGGTAAGCCTTAAGGATCGCCGTCCGTTCCGTATGTCCGTGTTCACAATTTGCTTCAAGCAAACCGCTTGATGCAATTTCTCTAAAGTTAGCCAGAAGCATCCAGGCATGGAGATCTATGGTGGCATATTTCAGTCACGAGAATCACGATACTTCAAAAAAATTATCTTGATAAAGCCATGTTTTCTGAAAAGATTATCTCAAAGTGGAAGGTTTCCTGGAAATATTATTGCGATAATTTACATTATTTTCTCGATATCTTTTGTGTAAGTGCCCACAACTGCCATTTATTAGCTAGCTAGATAACCTTTCCCGATACTTTCAGAAGTTATCTTAATATTTCGAACTTTTTTGAAAAGTTTATCGAAAAAGCCTTATTTTCCTGGAAATAAAAGGTATATCGAGAAAAAATACTTTATTGCGATAATGTTTTCAGAAAAATGCACAGCTTTGCTGGAAAGTTTAAAATATTATCATGATAGTTACCGAGCAGTTCATGGCAGTTCCAAGCATTAACGCGAAATTTTGCGTCACAATATTTTCAGGAAATGACTAAAAATATATCGAAAATATTATTTATTGCTGAAATTGTTTTCAGACAAAAATGCACAAATTTCCTGGAAAGTTAACACATTATCGTGATAGCTACCTAGCTTTCTCGTGGCAGAAATATGCCACCATAGAGATCTCTTTAATTTTTAGATGGTTCCGATTAGGAGAGATCGTGTTTGTATACAAATCCATAGCATTTTCTATTTTTAGAACTGATAAGACATTGGTCATGTGGGCAGACGCCGAAAGTCATGTCGTTTGTAAAAAGTGATGTTTTTCTAACGGCCTAATTTTTCTTAAAACACAAATTATATAAATAATTTTGGATCAATGGAAAGCTTATAAAACAAGCAATTTATTAATTAATTTTAATTATTATTTTCGAAATAAAATGGATTAATTAAGAACACTTAACTTACAGCGTTTTTCTAAAAGTTTTGAACATCACTTCGCCGCTATTAAAAATAAATGTCACTTAGAACGGGTATTCATTTAAAAAAGATATTTGAATACGAAAATATGAAAATTGTAAATATTTAAAAACCTTTCAAATTTTGAAAATCGATAAATGAGCGAAAAAGTTATTCAAATTAAAAAATTCCGATCCCATACATGTTTTGCCACCCACCAGATAAACAGATGTTTAATGCGTGACGTCTCGGCGATCTGTGAAGTACTATATGGTCGGCAGCGTTCTTGGAGTATAGCCGTTTTGTGTTGGACTTACATTTTGTCTTACTTCAGACCCTGTAAGATTAATGGACTCTCAGAGCAGTTCTTACACAAACCAAGCCGGTCGACTTGAAGTTTATTCTAACGTGACTGATACTTGGGAAACAGTTTGTGACTACAACTTTGGATCTGCCGACGCCCGTGTCATCTGTAGAATGTTAGGATACAAAAGGTATATATTACCACATGCAGAGTCTTTCATGAAATTTGATACGAAGACAATATATTTTCAGCATCTGTATAGATCTATTTCATACATATTGAAGTATAACTCAATGAGGAATGAAAAGATTTCGCTGAAATCCGGAATATACAAAGATGGTAATTATAACAGATGATAATAATATCTGTCATGTGTTTACGAATCGGATAGAATATCCGTCCCGAGGGCATCTGCGCATTGGGCGGTAACGACGCTAGCTGAGTTACCGCCAACGCGCAGGTGGCCGAGGGACGGATATTTCTATCCTATTCGTAAACACATGATTGGTATTTTTCTTGCATATCGTATACATATAAGCATTTTATTCTGACAGATTTTGTTTTTAACATATCTACCGTATTTTAGGGAAAAAAATAAATAAAAGAAAAGAAATAAAGCTATTAGAAATGCACTCTCTATTGTAGTAGGATATGTACACAAAGCACGGGAAATTATGCAGAAGTGACGTCATGACGTTTCACTGACGCACAATGACAAAGTTCCCCTTTAGTTTTATCGTTTGTAGCCAAACGGTATGTTCTTACCGTAAAATAACGTATTTTGAATCGAGAAATATACTATAAGGAACGGAGAGAAACCATCAAGGTACCTAAGTTTTTTTCGTATGTTACATATTCAATGCATGAATCGCTAGATCTAGTTGTCATTAACAGCACGAGAGTCATCTGGCAGGGGGTGCCAGATGGGGTTTGCCGGCATGGGTAAAAACACCGGAAACGCCAATCCGGTGTGTAAGAAATAATATTCTGTTATTACATTACGTTTCCGTATATACCGGAAAATAAGTTTTACGTTATGACAGTTATGACAGAGAGAAAGTACAAAGCACAATAACTACAACTCAATTTTGAATATCATATCTCTTCTTTGTACTTAACTGTTTATTTTTTCAACCATTAAACAATTTGTCACAATGATATGTATCAATGAGAGGAAGAGCGTAACACAAGAATTGTAAATCTACTTTAAGTACCTCCTGAATACTCTCTTCTTGTATTTAATTTTTCAAAGCCCCTTCGAAGAGCATCCATTATTTCCACCGACAGCAACCGACAACCTTGTTTTTGTTTATGAATTTTAATCTTTCCATTATTATTAGCGGATATCCACGTGTGGTAAATGGGCAGTATCCAGGTGGACATGGGGATATAATGGTCGACTACCTACGTTGCCGAGGTTACGAATATGATTTATCTGAGTGCCCGACTTATAGAAGGTACCACTACTGCAGTCACTCGGACGATGTTGGCGTAGAATGTTACAGCGATTACAGTAATATATTTGAATTATATGTGTTGCATTATCCTGAGTAGTTTGAAAAAGTGCACTGAGGCCCGTATTATGCAAGTCATCGCCTGATACTTATGATCATAATGAACTTAGATCATCGATTTGCCGAATCGCCATAAAGTGTTGAGTATGTGCATTTCCACATGCCAAGGTGCCAAGGTATAATGCCCATGCAAGTACGTAGAATACATGTACATCTCTATCTATCACACTATTTATAATTCCCTACATAAATTACCGTCAGTTGGTAAAACATCATGTTGCCGTATCAAGGAATGCAATATTAGAAAGTGTACCAAGAAGTCACCATTATTTTTTAAGTACCTTTAAACGCTATATATAGCTTTTATCAACATATTAAAACTAATAGGCACATTAATTCCTGTAGAGTTCTTGAATTCATAACTTTATCATGACATCACAGTACATTAGGGGTTCTAACTGACCAATCAGAGAGCTGCATTTTCGAGTACCTGCCAGTTTCCACTTGGGTATAACGAAGTATATTTACAATGAACATATAGTGACTTTAGAAATAAATATCACACTATTTTAGAAATCAAATTAAGATCTTTCACTGCACATGCCCCAGATGATGCTACAAACAACAAAACATTGAAGTTTCATTGAAATATTATATTGATTTAATACCTTTATTTCAGTTAAAAGTTTGAGATTTTACACAGGGAGTCTATGATAAAGTCCGAGTAAAATGTAATCAATACCCAAGTGAAATAAATATCATTCTTCAATGTTTTGGACATGTTAAAGTTATGAATTGAATCTCTGACAAAAACGTAACAAAGTAACGTAAGTCACGCATACATTATTTATCGGGAATAGGCTTCATTCTCGTGAAATTTACCAGAGATTAAAAAAAGACAACAACAAAAAAAACCCCAAAAACATATCTGTATTGTTCATTATTGTTCATTATGAGACACTGATACATCAGAAATTGTATAACGTATAATAAGGATGGAAATAGATGATTGCATTAATATAATCAATAAAACCCAATGTCACGTGATTACTTACACATTGGGTTTAATTATAGTTATCATAAAATTATGCTTCACTTATGAATTAAAAGGCAGTAAAACCTTTTTGTTTAGTTTTTATATTTTCTGATTTTCAAGCTACGCTGTAACTGCCTCATTTGTAATGTTATTCCACCTGTATATATTCTCATCAAGCGAGATGGTGACGGTGTTACGCACACCTATTTTATTTTGAATATTTCTATCAAACTTTATATCGTTTATTGGTAAATGATGCAGAATAAACGCATCATTGACACCTAAAGGAAAAACACCACAGTTTTACCATAGTGCATCCAACCGGGAGAAAATAAATAAATATAATAATAAAAAAAGCCATTTTATCCCCTCCCCGCAATATTTTTTTTTGTGTCCGCCCGTTCAAGTTCGTGTCGGACATACCTCAAAAAGTATTTAACTCAGAGTAATAATTTTTACTAGATTCAGCATGTAAAGTTGTGCAGCTTATGTTTTAATTTGGATTTAATACAGCCCTTATGGCCCTTGACATATGCTTGAAAAGAGTTTAAAAATTTGTGTCGCATGTAGCTCAAAAAGTATTTGACGTAGGATTATGAAACAATATAGGCTTATTATTCAACATGTGAATTTATGCATCTTGGGTTTTTGTTTAGGATTTCTGTCAATCAGACCAGAGTTATGGCCCTTGATTTAGTCAAAAATGTGAATTTGGGCATAAAAGTTAGTATCGCATGTATCTCAAAAATTTAAAGTATTTGACATGAGTCATAAAACATTAGAGGGGTGTTATAGAGCATGCCATGTGAAGTGGTGCACCTGTTATGGTGTTCTGTTTTGGATTTCACTCAGCCAGACCAGAGTAATGGGCATTCACTCAGTGAAAAATACATGTAAAGTGCTTAAAAGTTTGTGTTGCATGTATTTTAAAAGACATTTCACAATGAGACATGAAACCAAGTACTGTGACAGGAAGTGGAAGCTCCAGTATCCTGTGGACACACATCAAGTTTTCATTACAATTAACCGTGGTAAATGTATTATTTATTTTCATACTTTCAGTTATAAAGCATCAAACAGGGTAAACACAAAACGCATTCTGATTGTGAGTTGAAAATGTTAAGCATAAACCTTGTGCCATTCAGGAGAAAATTACAATTCATACATTGATACCATGTATACATTTCTTATAAAGATTTTTTTCACTAAAGGATTTATGGCCGACTTATGACAATAACGTCTGCAGTCACTACCTTTTCATTGACAGAAGTATGAAATACAATTGATTCCTTTCAAAAGTGGAAATAGTAAAAAAAATCATACTGAAGTATACATTATATTCCTCATATTTCTTTGTGTGAAAACCAGATCGAATGTTCAACGTACACCTTATCGTGGATTTGATGTTTGATTTCAATATGAATGTTTAAAGAAAAGCATTTAAAATTGGTCAGATTTCATAAAAAAGGACTCGGCGCATTATCATGACGGCATTGACTGGAGGCTGGTAAATAAAACTCAAAGATGTAACCATAAATATGATATTAAAACAATTTCAATTTTCATCATTTTTGCTGGCGTGTTTCGGTCTAAAGTGCACCTGTCTCTTTAATATATTTTTTTTTTCTGTTTAAATTCCGATTTCAGCTGGCATACCTTTCCAGTTAATTTGTTTGATGCCATATTATGACTAAGTTAAATAATAAATTCAACGTTTATTCATGAGATATTGCCGCTGTAATAAATATTCTACGAGGGATTGCTTTATTTCCAGATGGTTACGTTACACATTCGTTTTATGACGCAACCCCGACCACCCAAACAGGTAGGGGTTTATCTAAAATTCATTTGACAAATGATACCACAGTGAAATTTCATTGTATTACTTCAAATGATATCATATATGTTTAGTAAGGGATGCATTTATTTGCCTGTCGTGTAAAGTTGGATCAAACTAGGATAATCAGAAGAGCAGCACCTTGAAAGAGTTTTTTTTCAGATTCAATCATAATTATTAGATACTATAGACAAACATATCTCTAGAGTAGTTAAATAGAATCTAAAATTCTGCCAAATTTAATAAATTACCAACAACACGGCTTTGATCGTTTGTGTAATAATTTGGTTTATTTTGAAAAGAAAAATGGGGTTACGTTTTGGCATATATATTCCCTTGCAGTCATTAACACTTTTGTCATATTTTACTCAAGAATCGAGTCTGAGACTGGTTAACGGAAACGGTCGATCTGGACGTGTAGAGGTATATTATCATGGACAGTGGGGAACAATCTGTGACTCAAATTTTGACCACAACGATGTGCAGGTCATTTGTCGTAGCCTTGGCTTGTATCGGGGTAGTAGGTAAGAAAACCTCAGGAGCAGTTCACGAAAACTTCGTGAAATTTCTACATGCTAGCTAAGATGATAAATGCGAATGTTAGTTCCGATACAATGCGATGTTGTATTGACGTGATGGATGAGCGATTGGCCTGAAAAACGTGTATCACAGGATCATGAGAAATCAGTAGATATCACAGAATAACGTTAAATAAGAGTGTGATGGTATCTACGTAACAATTCAGGGACGTTGGAAGTATATATGTGTCAAAATATAAATATTCAAACAAACTCTGTATACTTATAATATGGTATAAAACTCTGTGACATTTTATAATTCAATAGTCTTTTTTGATTGCATCTCTTTTAATTTCTATAACAACTTAAAAATATAATATTAACTGACTTGAAGAAAACTTTTTGTAGCTATGGAGTTGCTTATTATGGAGCACATTTTGGCGAAGGAGAAGGGAATGTGGTTATTGAAGACCTTCAGTGCAGTGGGAATGAACGTCATCTGTCTCACTGTAGATCTAAAACCTGGCTATCAAACGGATGTGACCATAGCAGAGATGTAGGTGTAGACTGTTATGGTACGTATAATAAATAATTCAGGAGACTGTGTTACATTTGAGATTGTTTAATTTTGACTAATGTTTGCGGTCAAATCGAATCGCTAATTCAAAACTTCCATGAATATTAAAAAAAAGTCAATATATACCCTGAAATACCGCATGTATTAAACTAACAAATTCAAAACCTGTATTCAGCTCCCGTCAGATACGGTAGATTATTATCAGCAATGGCGTTATGACTACGTTTCAATCTTCCATGCGTCAAACCATTGAGTCATAGAAACAGTACCTTGATATACAATGACGCATTCGACTCTCGTTAATTTTGCCTGAAAGGATCACACTCGTTGGATCCAGGCCTAGCAAAGACAACTCGAGCCGAATACAGCATACCTTTTATCTCCAGTGATATAGTCAGCTGCGAAAATTGAATTCTTTATAACTGGAATAATTATGTTGTCTAGAAAACTGCAAAACACAAGCAACGCCAAAGTTTAATATAAAGTATTATCATCTTTGAATGCTCGCCTCCTGGTATTTCTTCACTGTTTGCTGCTTAAAAGTTGAAAAGAACATAATTGGCCTGTTTTCATTGAAATATTAGCTTGTCTGGTAATGAAAAATGTTTTTGAAACTTGAGCGTCGGTGCCGGCGATTTCGTCGGCTAAGATTTTTGTTTGGATCCATTTTTTCTCAAAAACTATATGAACTATAACTTTGAAACTTTGCACACTTGCTAAGCATTACTAGATAACTAAGTAGGCCAAGAACATAACTGTCCTATGCATTTTGTAAGAAATGTATCCATATTTGTAGTTATCAAAAATGAATTTCTTGGTTAAAGTTTTGTTAAGGTTCACCTTTCTTTTCTACTTTAAGAACAATAGGTTTGAATATTTGAAGACTTCTTTGTCATTAGATGAATTAGTTGTCCGAGAACCATAACTTTCGCTTTAATCATGTCAGAGCTGGAAGTTCAGGGTGTAGATTTCAGTTTAGGTCCACTTTTTCTTGAATACTGCAAGAGCTATATAGCCTTGAAACTTTGTACACTTATTAATTAGTGTGGGTCAAGAACCAAAATTCTGTCTAGCATTTTGTCAGAATTATTGCCTTCTTTAACTTGAAAAATTGTTACTTTTTGTTTAGGTTTACTTTTCTTGAACACTATAACGTTGAAACTTTATTCATAGTTTCCTCATCAATGGGTAAGTAAGTAGAGCCAAGAACTATAACTCTTTTCTTGCATATTATCTTAGGTCGAGCACTTATAGACAAGTGTTGGCACCCGCAGCTGATGCTCTTGCGGTTTAGTAACGATTTCAATACATGAACAACAGCTGTGAGACGGTTATTGATTCAGTTAAGTTTTTCGATTCCGTCCATTAGACGGAAATAAACTCTTTGAGTCATTCAAAGTTTTCTGTGACAAATGTTTAAGAATTTTACCTATTTGTATATATCCTTTAACTCTAGAGTAAAAAAAAAAGATAAGATATTTACTTTTTAGCATACAGATATGGCCAGTACACAACACAAGCTTATGGAGTGATCAGCAGTGGAAAGTATGGTACAATACCTTTTTCACAAATGCATTCATTTTATGTTTTGAACGAATTTTATATTTCAACAGCATTATAGATTGAACGAGAAATTTTAAATTGCTACTAAAACGCAAATATTAAATATTTTTCACAGTTAATGATGACGTTTGTTTTATCAATTTTCGTTTGAATTTTGTTCGTGAAGCCTTTTTGCCTGATGAACTTGAGGCCTATTTAATAAATGGTACTTGCATCAATATGTTTTATTCACCATTGTTATATTACAAGTCAATAGTGTCTGTGTGTGTGTGTGCGCGCGCGTGTGTGTGTTCGGGTTTAACTTTTTTTTCAACAATTTTTCAGTCATATAAACGATGGTGTCTACTTGTATCAGTGAGCACAATGCCCAACTTTATAGTGCTACCTCACTGGAATACCACGCAGTTGACACGTGACATGATATCCCACCCAGTCACATTATACTGACACTGCACTGACCAGTCCTAGCACTATCCTCTGAATACTGAGCGCCGAGCGAGGAAGCTACTAGTACCATTTTTTATGTATTTGGTATGACGCGGCCAGATTCGAACCCACGACCTCCCGCACCACTCGAAGCGGGCGCTCTACCACTAGGCTATTGAGGCGGTAAAAGTCAATAGTAGTTCAATCAGGAACCAGCTGAAGTGCCTGATCATGACTGTATATTCAGATCTAGATGAACAAACAAGATTTAACCTCTTTTTCCAGAAGGAGCAATTCGTCTAGTAAATGGATATAATCGATATTCTGGGCGAGTTGAAGTGTTCTTTAATGGGCAATGGGGTACCATTTGCGATGATAGTTTCGATAGCAACGATGCAAGAGTTGTATGTAGAGTTCTTGGCATAAACTATGGTACAAGGTGAGGAAATCTTGAAAATCAAAAATTTATATTATCCATTAATCCTCTTATACAGACTGAATACGTTTCATAGTTATATTTGCTTTTTTATGAGTGTATAGACTCTTGCAGTTCTCATTTTAGTCTATTAATAAATGTTTACTTTATATTATGTTTATTTCATAAAATACTTAGATAAATGAGGCTCGAAATCGAATTGTTAACCTGGTGTTATGTCATTTTCGCAAAACAAAATATGAAAATCTTTTATCAGAACACAAAAAAAAAGTTATATAATCTCTCTCTCTCTCTCTCTCTCTCTCTCTCTCTCTCTCTCTCATGTGTCTGTTATGTTTGGTACAATTTAACAAATAAAGTACAAAGGTTTGTAAATAAGCTGTGTGCAAAATCCAGAACATCTCTGTTCATCATTTGTGTTGGTGAAATCATATTGATCAGCATAACATCCATATTCACAAAATGCGTTACCACAGCACACACAAGAAGGGATTAACTAGCTGTTAGAGCCAATGCAGTTATCCACATTTGAACTGAGTTAACGACATCTTAGCCACACAATCTTATAGTCATTATTGGCCATTACATGTATTTACGCGATATAGTTTCTGTTAGATAAATTGAATTCTTTTGCATGGTTCTTTCTGATCTACACGAAGAGGAACATATATCCTCTACCTATATATATTCCTTTACATTTAAGCACAATCGCGAGCTAACTGTTCATTTTTCGAATTAACAATAAAATATTCGACCGAAACGTATGAAATCATATTCAAAACAAAACGGAAGTTGTTTTATTGACATTTCCAAATTCTACTAAATTTCCCAAGAGGTTAGACAAACACAACGACTGTAGATATCTCAAATATATAGCACCTTGTTCCAATAAAACTAGCTGGGTATGCAGTGATAACTTTGCATTGTCTAAACTCTGTAAAAGAAGTAGGATTTAGAATGACCTTTCATGTGCACCCGTAAGGTAACTATGAACGGTACCATTGTTAAGTTTAAAATCAAAAGTATTTGAATATTGGTGATTTATTGTATGATTTAGCTATATAAGGGTATACTCCTCTGCTCATTTCGGTGGTGGAACTGGACCTATTACCATAGATGATCTTGACTGTACTGGATATGAATGGGGTCTATCCCAGTGCTCTTCAAGACCTTGGTACAGTCATAACTGTGGACATGGTGAAGATGTTGGAGTAGACTGCAACACTTACTGTATGTTAATTAATTGCTTTTTGTCATTTACATACCTATTAATACATTGTATTTATGTAATACCATATATTGCTTTTTGCCATCAGTCAACATGGTGCAAAAACAAACTAGAAACATCTTTTTCAAACTGAAAGTAAAAAAGTACATGTAACTCAAATATATTCTAGTCATTTAAACTAAGGTTAACCATCAGCTCTTATAAAGATATGTTAGCTGTTGTAGCGTGTATTTCACTCGGGTTCTTTGAGGAAATTTTAATTTCCAGATATTACCGTAGATAGAGAAGAAAACCTATTAATATTTTATGTAATAACAGCTATTGTATATGATAAATTTAACTGTCACTATTAATAACTTTAACCAGTTTTAAAGGCTTGTTAATAAAGTCTGCAAATCTTTATCATTGTAGACACAACAACAATTTATCCTTGGTGGCTGCATACAACACGATACTATTACAGAACAACACAAGCACCAGGTGAGAAACAGTTAAGCTACAAAACGAAGTTAAAACGTCGTATCAATTGTGAATCAATATTAGAAGACTTTAGTAAGGTTCATTTGCTTCGGGAACACAAGACGAATCCAATGTGCATACTGGCCTGGTTCAAAATGTCTGGACATTATACCAAGTATATAAGTATAATTCCCTCCTATGCGTACAAGTGCTCATGTTGAGCTTTTTGGATTGTTGAATATCTGTCGCCCGTCCGTGGTATGTCGTCCACAACGGGCCATAATGCCTTTTTATTGTGACCGCTTGATGTCCGTCATGCGTAGTGCGTCAACAATTTCTAAAAAACATCTTCTTCTTGAACACCACTGAGCAGAATTACACCAATCTTCACAGGAATGATCCTTGGGTGCCCCCCTTTCAAAATTGTTCAAAGAATTGAATTCCATGTAGAACTCTGGTTGCCAAGAAAACCGAAAGGAAAAACTTAAAAAATCCACAAAACCACAGGGCCTAGGGCTTTGATATCTGGTGTGTAGCATCATCTAGTGGTCATCTACCAAAATTGTTCAAATTACCCCCTAGGGTCAAATATGGCCCCGGCCCGGGGCCACATGGTTTATATAGACTTATATAGGAAAAACTTTGAAAATCTTCTTGTACAAAACTACATGGCCGAGGGCGTTGATATTTGCTATGTAGCACCATCTAGTGGTTCTCTAGTAAGATTGTTCAAATTATCCCCCTAGGGGCAAATATGGCCCCGCCCGGGGGTCACACGGTTTATATAGACTTATATAGGAAAAACTTTGAAAATCTTCTTGTACAAAACCACATGGCCTAGGGCTTTGATATTTGGTATGTAGCATCATATAGTGGTCCTCTACCAAGATTGTTCAAATTATCTCCCTAGGGTCAAATGTGGCCCCGCCCCAGGGGTCCCACGTTTTACATAGACTTATATAGGAAAAACGTTTAAAAATCTTCTTGTCTGAAACCACAACACCTTTGGATTGTTGAATGTCTGTCGCCCGTCCGTGGTATGTCGTCCACAACGGGTCATAATGCCTTTTTAGCTCACCTGTCACGAAGTGACAAGGTGAGCTATTGTGACCGTTTGACGTCCGTCGTGCGTCATGCGTAGTGCGTCAACAATTTTAAAAAAAAATCTTCTTCTTGAACACCACTGAGCAGAATTACACCAATCTTCTCGGGAATGATCCTTGGGTGCCCCCCTTTCAAAATTGTTCAAAGAATTGAATTCCATGAAGAACTCTGGTTGCCATGGAAACCGAAAGGAAAAACTTAAAAAATCTTCTTGTCTAAAACCACAGGGCCTAGGGCTTTGATATCTGGTGTGTAGCATCATCTAGTGGTCCTCTACCAATTGTTTAAATTACCCCCTAGGGTCAAATATGGCCACGCCCCGGGGTCACATGGTTTATATAGACTTATATAGGGAAAACTTTGAAAATCTTCTTGTACAAAACCACATGGCCGAGGGCGTTGATATTTGGTATGTAGCATCATCTAGTGGTCCTCTAGTAAAAATTTTCAAATTATCCCCCTAGGGTCAAATATGGCCCCGCCCCGGGGGTCACACGGTTTATATAGACTTATATAGGAAAAACTTTGAAAATCTTCTTGTACAAAACCACATTGCATAGGGCTTTGATATTTGGTATGTAGCATCATCGAGTGGTCCTCTACCAAGATTGTTCAAATTATCTCCCTAGGGTCAAATGTGGCCCCGCCCCGGGGGTCCCAAGTTTTACATAGACTTATATAGGAAAAAAGTTTAAAAATCTTCTTGTCTGAAACCACAATACCTAGACCTTTGATATTTGGTTTGTAGCATTGTCTTATGGTTCTCAACCAAAATTGTTCAAATTTTACCCCTTGGGTGAAAAGAGGCCCTGCCCTGGGGGTCCCAAGTTTTATATAGACTTATATAGGAAAAAGCTTTAAAAATCTTCTTGTCTGAACCCATACGATCTAGGCTTTTGATATTTGTTATGATGCATTTTCTAGTAGTCCTCTACCAAATTGTTCAAATTATAACCCTGGGGTTAAAAGAGGCCCCGCCCTGGGGTCACTTAGTTATTATGTGAGTTATATGGGAAAAATACTTAAAAAATCATCTGATCCTATTTCCAAGACTGTTTAATTGTAATTACCTGATGACCCCAAGTAATATGATGTCACTTGACTGTGACCTTGACCTACTGACCTACTTTCTTGTTTTTTTAAGATACAGCCTTGAAATTTTTATGACATACACAGTTTTGCACACAAATCGTAAATTTGAATTTCATTGACCATGAATGTGACCTACTGACTTTCTTAATATTTTATCATCAGTTTGACATTTGAAACATGTAGCTCATATTACTCAGGTGAGCGATCCAGGGTCATAATGATCCTCTTGTTTATTATGTAACTGCCTATTTTTGTTATAAACATAGAATATGCTACTTTCATGTTCAGTCCTATTTCAATATCGATAATTATATCTTCATGACTAGTTAAAGGTCCGTCTATCAATTAATAAAGTATGGTCTACAGTGCAGGTTCGTGAGCAACATTGAAAGTGCCGCCGTTTGTTTTCACTGAATCTGCAAATTAAGCATGTCTCCCTGGACCAATGAAAATTCGCCTTATCGTCTATTGAAAAGAACGCGCGGGAAAGCCAGTAAATCACAATGATATGCCTGTGCGTGGTATTCCACTGGATTGCTGGTTCATATTTTTACACGTAAAATCTTGTTTGGTTCATATGTAAGATATTTCTTCCTTTTTAAGTTCTGAATAAACACATTTACAATCGATACAGGAAATCAAAGGTGGGTATAGCTCATTTATTGATAGAATTTTGTCTTGTTAATGTTTAAATTATATCTAAATACATATATTGTCGGATCGAGAGTGCGAGGCAGAGAAGCAAAAACACAAAATTACTTGGCCTAGGTCTAAACACGAAAACGTTTTGACCTGTCATAAAATGACAAAAACATAAACCTTGATTAAAGACGTTGACAATTTGAGGCCGTCTGCTATTAAAGCACACCAGAGCATGTATAAGTACCACTGTGTTTTTGAATATACCAAACTAATGTCTTTGATTTTTTGGACATAAAGCATAACATCTCCTAAACAAAGTCAGTTTAAACAAGTGCTCCAGTGGAAGTCCCATTTTTTATTCCTCCAACTATAGATCTTCCACGCAGAATTCTTTTTGCTATGGCAACAGGCAACCAAGAGAAAAATCTTCCCCTCCGAAATCGCTGGTCTGATTTCAAAATAATGTCCCAGAAACGGTGGCTTTGTTTTTTTAAAAAACCTTTAGCCTGCTAGCGGCAAGTGTTTCTGCCTTTGCGACCAGTGCAGACCAAGATCAGTCTGCATATCCATGCAGGCTGATCATGGCCAGGTCTGTTTGCTATTCAGTTAAGGAATGTTCAGTGAACCCCTCTTCGAATAATTAATGGTATTACCCAAATTGAATTGAATAACGGACCAGTCAATTTTAGACACGCAGCAGGGTAAGAGTTAAAGAAGATCTACCTTAGAAATATTTCTGTGAACGTTGAAGTCTGGCCAGCAATATCAAAGCAGCGAATTTTTCAATTATATTTTTTTCTCTATATGGTTATATGGAAAGCTGTAAAAATAATTCATCTTCTAGGAAACTACTGGTTCAGATTCAAAATATTATCATTCGGTCTTTAGATGACCATCTACTAAATTCCTTAATTAAAAAAATAGACATCAGAGGCCGGATTAGTTTTCTCTGTATTAGGAAGCCTTGCAAAAGCTTGATAAGCATCAGGTAATTTCACAGCAGTGTTCAATATAATCCTCCACCAAAATTGTTTAATCTAGCTTTGTATCAGTCTCAGGTGAGCGATCTACAATCACACTTATACTTAGTACGTCACTTTTGAATTTTAATCTATTTTTGGTCATACCACACATATTTATACCTTTTGCATAAGATTTTAAAAAATAAGACCTTAATGAACTATATAGTAAACAATATGTGTTGTGTTGTAAAGATTAATCAATTTTGAAATTAATGTGAATAATATTATTCAAAAACAATTTAGTGCCGAGCATGGACGACATTATACATGTCAACTGTGATGAAAATGGCTGGGATATAAGAATTAATATGTACCTACTTAGAGAGCTATATCCAGATGCAAAGGCGTCTGATATATACCTTGGGGAAAATACATGTACTGGCAGTCAAAGCTGGAACAGTGTGACGTTCCATCAAGGACTGAGAGAATGCTTAACGTCGGAAACAGTGAGTAATTGAAATTATTTGGCATTTTTCTAAGGATACAATAAATCATTTTGGTATATTTTGTAACCAAAAAAAGTTATTACTTACTGAAATAAGTTATTACTTATTGGAATTGAAAGTCTACAGAGCAAGATACACATGCACCTACAGTTTTTGCATCGCCAAAGAGTGTATTGTATCGAAAAGTTACATCAGCTAATTATACGGCATGTTTTGGGGTTTTTTTTAAAGAATAATTCGCCCAGCCTAAATATTGCTAATTTATAGCAGTGAGAGGCGACATTGGAAATACTTAACAGTTAAAGCATGTAGTTTTCAGATCAGTGTTGAAAAAAAGATAAAGCAGGGAAAAATACGGAAAACTGCTAGAAAATAGTACTACGACCAAAATTTGACATGTTGTTATACGCTACATTTAGCTGATTGTATAGTGTGTTTATTATCTTGTTTCAAACGTGATCCATGATTTTTTTATTCAGTTCAAGAATTGTAAGTTACAGAATTTGAAAATAGATTATGATGTGCACTGCAGATACAGCAATTGATTCAGTATTATATAAAAGAGTAGAACAGCTGTTTAGTGGGCTAATGCCTTTATTGAAGTTTTTATCAGTGACTAAAATGCAATATGGCCATTGAACTTTACAATAGGTTTCTTAATCAATTATTGTGCGGTCACTGCCTATGGCTGTTGGCACCAGTCAGTAGGGGTATATATGAGAATGAAAACATTACTGTTCACATGAGGTCTCTGTGACCAGTTGTTTACAGGCATTTTTCACATGTCTGGGGTAATGCCCTGACGGACACCTAGGGTTTACATTGACGACGGATAATCATTATTCGTTTATACATAAAAATCTAATTAGATATTTCACTGATGTTAGCTGGATATATAAAATGGATTATAAATCATTTTCAGCTCTCAGACTGATAAAGTAAAATAACTTGAATATTGGCAAATACTTAAAACAAAAGAGATTCTTGCGTCAGTCAAGCAAAATAGTCATCAAATCTATATTTTCATTTTAACACCTTTATTTCACTACAACTACGTTTCTAACAAAATTTGATTGAAATTCCATCTTTAAAAAAAGATCAGTTTATTTATTTAGTCACAAGTTAAAACGACCTGTCAAAATCCGCGTTTTTTATTTCATAGAGTAATTATTACATAAATAAATAAATAAATGAAATTACATCAGACATTGATTTATCTGATATTCTTCACGTAATTATAGCTACCTATGTCAATGTGTTGTCATCAAAATAATGACTACGTTAAAAATGTTACTTCTGTGTATTGAGACGCCTTGGCTTTCATACTCATTTTGAGCTGTAGCAGTCAGTCCTTCAGCTAGAAAATTGTAGTATAATCTTACGTGTATTTGTGTAGAAAGCAAAAATCTATTCTCAATAGGTACGGAACAATGTGTTGGTGTATAGCAACGAGTTGGTGTATGCAGAGCGTGATCCAAACTATCAGTTTATAATCCGCCATTATAACTGGACAGTTGGTATTGAATGTGATGTACAGAGGAACGAAACATCTTCAGGTAGTAGGGTATTCAAAAATATGAAAACATTATATGTAACAGTCGGATATTCTTGTCATAGTTATGTATGGTATGTTTAGGACTAATGTAAAGAAGTAGAACAGACATGTCCGTGATACAAATGTATTGTTTATTAATACATAAGGAAATGTAATTAAGTTGAAATTTATTATCTTGGTGCATATTTGCGTTAAAGCACTTCTTGAGTTTTTGCAATCACTGGTTTAAAGACACATTGTTCGTATAATCTAATTCCAACGTGCAATATTTTGTTTTATAAAACATCAAAGTGTAACCGATTCTTTTTAATTTTATTTAGCTCACATTCACCACGACCCTAATCATCTTACTGAGCCTCAGGTTACAGGTAGCAGTCATTTTTCGGTCAACATGTCCTTTTACTCGGATCCTAACTTTCTTAGACAAATCTATGGTTACCCTCTTCAAGTATCCGTCGGGGATAAAGTGTATGTGAAGGTATTTACTACTACACCGGACTGGACAGTTAAAATGCGCGTTCATACATGTTACACAAAACCATCACGGTACTCTCCGGACCATATGAAGTTCTTCCTAATCAGAAATGGGTAAGCTTGATTGTTATCACTTCGTTGCTTTCTTTCCCTGATTTTAAATCAGGTGCATTAAAATGAGACTTATTAAAAATGAATATTCCGCACAACTTTAACAAAAGACTTCTAAACGGAAGTCGTGTTTACTGTCCGAAGACACTGTATCCAAAGTCATTCTGCCTCCAAAGCAGATTTTGTCGCGACAAGTTAGTAGCGAATCCATGAATATTATAAGAAGGTAACAAATTTTCATACAAAATCAGTTATAAAAATGTAAAACTATGCATTTCACGTTATGTTTCATACTTCAATTGCACAGTCACATTCTACTTGGACCTCTCTCTGTTCTATCAAACTTTCATTGAAAATTAGAAGTCGTTCACATACATATTGCCAGATGTTTAAAAAGAAATCAGTGGTTTATTCACAAAAATTAGCAGTGACAATGGTTAGGTTAATGAATCATTTAGACAAGCCGACGCTGACTAAGATGTTAAATGGGTATGACAATATCATTAACAATTTGAATTTACTTTTAGCCAGGACTCCTTGATATATTTGAACTATGCAGCCTGCCAGTCAGAGAGACCTTCATCTGAAAATATGGAACTGACTGCATACTCTAAACTCAACCAAATTATATATTGCGTGAAAGTGAGCAAAAATATATATAACAGTTTCCCCACTATATTTTCAGCTGTGAAGTTGATTCAAACACTCATATTATAACACAGTCCGCCCATGAGACCAAATTTGTTTTCGAAGATTTCGAGTACACGAGCAACCATGAAGGAATACACGTGTTCTGTGATGCTGAATTTTGCGGATCACATGATTACTCACGACAATGTCAACAAACATGCAATCCAGTCATCCGTAGAAAGGTGCATGTTGAGAAAGTTGACATTGAAAACACTACAGAAGCGGATAAAGGAAATGACATTGAAAACACTACTGTGTTGGATACTGAAAACACAACGGTATTGGATAAAGAAGAAATTACCACAGACGTTTAACATGCAGCCTACATATTTTTGAAAGATACGTTGGAGTTATGAATAACTCAATGAACTATTTTTCTAAATTTCTTAATTTGTTACTTATATTACATATGTTTGACATATAGAGTGTTCTAATAAGACTTTTTTAATCATGATATTTTCCATGAAAATTTCGATAGTAACACAGGTTTTAATAAAAATGATATATTGAACGAGTTTGAGTAACTATCGGTTTGTATAATAAACAACAGTAAAAGCTACATTAAAAAATGCAGCCGCCCATACCACACTCCACAAGGAAATGTGTGTGTGTAAATGTATACTTGTGTAGATTTGCTGAGCACATGTAATGAATGCAGTAATAAAAGCATAGACGTGACAAATAGACACAAACATATATGAAGGTTGAAAATGTCAGTGGCAAAAGGCCGCTGGGAATTTAAATTGTGTCCAAATTTTACTCTTTAAGTAACCACACCTTGCTCCTTCGTTACAAAACAGTGTAATTGAAACTACTCCCCCGTCAGGTGACGCACGTAACAGTTGTCACAGAAACACATTGTAAAACACAGATATGCTCATATAAAGAAATATAAATAAAAACCTACAAGAACAACAAACCTGCGTACTCAGTGGATTAACAGAAGCCGGTAAAGCCACGAGCACTGAGACAAACACCACCAAAGGAAGACGAAGCAGGATAGATCCTTAGAGGACAGTTATTAAACAAGTCCATCCCTTGAGGGGGATTTAAAGAGTCCCTTTTTTCCCATAACCTCATAAGATGTAGCACGAGATACATCTTCATCAAGAGGAGGAAAAGCTTACAAACTCCAAAGTTAGCCATAGCTCTTGTCAAATATTTTCGTACGTATAAAATCATTATTAACTGACACCTGTGTATCTAAAACTGAACAATAGTATCCGCGTTGTTAGATTTACTTTTACTCAGACTATATGACACCTTAACATCGAAATACGAATTACCCATGTTTAATTTATCGTCCTGATAACGTGATATGCTATCAAAGGCATTGGTGACATTTTTTTCTGCGCATTTTGCGATATTATTTATAAACTTACTGAAGGTTTTCATAGTATCTTTTCATAAAATTTGAATTAATAGGTAATGGAAGGAAGTTGTCAATGTACTGGTACAAATTGCAAACTTTAACATAAGTTTATAAAACTGTTATTGTATGATGTTGTGGTAAATACGTGACTAAGGTAATATTCACAGTGGACGATATTATCATACAATAAGTGTTTTACTGTATGACTAAACTTTAAAATGAGCAGTGTTGTTAATTTCTCTGTTAGATCGTTCATAAAGAAAACAGTTTACAGCTACGAAGGAAGTAATTCGCCGGATATATCTCCGTGGTCCACTGGAATGTAGCCCATATTATTATGTAGTGTCATTTTCCTGCCTGGTAAAGGCCATTTGATGCCAGATATGATGCTTGATTATCAAGAGAAATGTCTGCGAATGATTTTAAGCTACATCATATACTTTCATGTTTGTATCGAAGCTTCTGGGTAACTGAATTAAAGCGAAAGTAGGTATTCCCTGATGCCTACCCATTTCATCACAAGTCTCAGTCACGTGACCATGGTTTAATTGCATTATGATCTACCCAATATTTTTTGATATTTGTTTGGCTTGGAGCTACAGCGGCTCCAAGCCTATGTCTTGTTTTTGTTTCTTTTTTGGTACCCAAGTGTGTGTTAGTATGTTACGAAAAGCTGGGAAGCTACCGCAAACCGAGATCAATATTTATAGGTTATTAGCTTTGTATCGGGAAATATGCACGAGTTCTTCAGCGGAAATATTGCGCGACTTGTGCGACTTTAGGAGCGCAATATTCTTCCGCTGAAGAACGAGTGCATATTTCCCGATGCAAAGATAATAACCTTTTTATTACATACGCATCTACACGTATAAATGTAATGTAAATATCATACCTGGTTTGTACCAGGAGTCAGTATCTGGATAGGTTTTCTTTGTATAGAACAAATTGAACCGACGAATGCCATAAAAGATATTGCTAATTCCTTCGCTAAAATACAATAAACGCTTTGATTTTTAAGTTTGATTAATAAAGCTTCACTATATAAACAGAATCCACCTTCAATACTACCATCATTTTTCTCCGCAGAAAAGGACTGTTGTAGAAGAGGCATCGGTTATAAAGAATTCATTTCTGTTTCCCGGAGGGAAATAGTATATATGACGCACGTGTATAATGATGACTCTAGCTATTGATACATTATTTTAAGACTCCGGTTACCATAATCCAACACACCTGTTTCGATTCCCGAACAGCTTGGTCTGCTTTGCTTAACAGGTGTTTATGGTAGCTATTCATGTACATTTTATTTTTTTTTTGAGGGGGGGGGGGGGTGAAATCTCATACTTAAACTGAAGACTAGGTCTCCGAACAATAATGAAAAACACAACAACCATACTTCAATTAGATCCGTTATATTATTATTATTATCGGGCAAATGCCCACATAGTGATAAATTTATTACAACTAGCACTATGAATATTGGAAATACGGGATGATAAGACATTTAACATAGACAACACAGAAGAACAATACATATATTATACAATAGACAGATACAAAAATGAAGTGGGTATTTGACCCTGCGACACAAGCTTAAGGTGTTATGTGAGAAACGAAGAATAGAAACAGTTTTATGCCATCCCCTGACTTGCTTCACCCAGTAGACTTATATGGTAAATTATTAAATTGTTACACAACACACAAGATTTGATACACCATGCACTAACGTGCTACACCATAAACGGACATGTTACTCCATGTACGGACGCGCTACACCATGCGCTAACGTGGTACACCATGCACTAACGTGTTACACATACACTGACGTGCAACACCACCCACTAATGTGAAACACCATGTACAACCGTGCTACACATGCACTAACGTGCTACACATGCACTAACATGCTACAACATGCACTAAGGTGCTACACCATGCACTAATGTGCTATACCTGCACTGACGTGCTTCAAATACCACGCACTAACATGCTAATACCTAATAACTAATACCATGTACAAACGTGCTACACATGTACTAACGTGCTACACTATACACTAACGTGCTACACATGCACTAACGTGCTACACTATACACTAACGTGCTACACAAACACTAACGTGCTACACCATGTACTAACGTGCTATACCTGCGCTGACGTGCTACACATACACTGACGTGCAACACCATGCACTAACGTGCTACACCATGCGCTAACGTGCTACACATACACTGACGTGCAACACCACGCACTAACGTGCTACACCATGTACAAACGTGCTACACATGCACTAACGTGCTACACCATGCACTAACGTGCTATACCTGCACTGATGTGCTACACTGTGCACAAACGTGCTACACCATGCACTCACGTGCTACACCACGCCTCACGTGCTATACCAAACACTAACGTGTTATAACACGCACTAGCATGCTACACATGCACTAACGATCTACACTAGTATGCACCAACCGGCTGCAGCACCGCGCCCCCCACCCCCACCCCCGCCCCAACACACACCAAAAAAAAATAAAGAAAAAGAAGAAAAGCTGGAAAATACATGCAACTCTAAATCTAGAATTTCTGCTGTGCTTCACTTAGCGACTGAGTAAACAGAAAAGAGATTTGTCCACTCCTCGCGGATATGTGTTTGCGGTAATATGATGTACTGATAGACCGTTCTACTACATTTCTTGATACTTTTGTCCTCCATTAATTTTAAGCTCTTGACTTGTGTAATGCTTATTCTCCGGAGCTTGTTTCATAGGATCCGTAAAGTATTTAGACCTCTTGAATTCATCTTGGCACTGAAATGCAGATAAAAACTCCCGCAGTACTAAATACTCAAAAATAGCCAACATTTTTTAAATTATATATCTAAATGAGATGTTCGATATTCACAAACAACAATATAGTGTTATAGATATAACTGTTATAATAAGGGTGTGGTGGATGGGAACTTTGCTTGTCAGGCATTCGCTTGCTCGTGGAAAAAGGGTGATTTTGACGTCATTGTTGATCGATTTCAAAGATTCGATACCCGCTTGGCCGGTCAATAAAGCAGAATAGGCATGTGTTGCCACAGAAGACAGACTATCACCACCACACCCTGACATTCTATTACTACAACTATCTGTGAGTTTATTTAACAAAGGATCAAAATCTATAACGTTGCAATTAACTTTACCTGGATGCACCGAACCTTGTGTAACCAACAATCTGACATGTTCAACTTCAACTTCAGAATTTTCCGTCGGTATGATCTCATCCGTCTTCGATCATTTGCTCGGAGAAGTACTTGGCACTTGATTATCATTTGCCGTTCTTTTCTTAGCAAGTTTACCCCTCATTTCAGCGATAAAATAAGATAAAGGTTTTTGTCAGAATTTTGCATGTTATGCATTGGCTTCCTTGTGGAAAGATGGTGATTATGACGTCATTGTTGATAATGACGACACATTCGGTAATCATTGGCAGTTTCCGCCGTATTCCTAAAGCTGGAGTGTTATTCTTATAGTAAAATATATTTCATTTATTTATGTACTTATTTATTTATTTAACTTTTTTACGATTAATTACTAATCAAGACAACTATCCATCGCTAAAATAAACCTGGTTATTCCTGAGTAATAACCGTAATTATTTCATACCCTTAATATTTTCTGCAATAATGATAAAAATCTATGTAGATCTCGAAGAATGAGAGAGAGAGAGAGAGAGAGAGAGAGAGAGAGAGAGTCATTGTTACTTTTCAATATTTTACAAGATTAAAACAATAATATACAAGATTTTTCTATAATTATTAAAATTACTGATCATAACGTATTTCAGTTGAAAACTGTTTGATTTAAATGGAATTATTTTATTGATCGGTTTGTGAACCGGTTGCTGAACTTTTACAAACCTAAACTTTCAGCTAAATTTTAACGAACATGAATCTTTTACGAAGTTGTTAGATCTAATTTTTCAATTTTTGTTTACGTTTACATTTATAAATATTATTAATTCGTTTAAATAAATTTTAATCGCATACGCTGTATTAAAACTTCTGAAGAAAAAAGACGAATGTCTTCGTTGTGTTCTATGTTTGTAATTCCTTAGCGATTTCGCCGCCCTTTAGTCTGAAAATGTAATGTATTATTTAACACGTATCGTGAGGGTAGCTTTTAAATTAGTACATTTTCTACTGAGCTCCGGACAAAAAGGTTACAAATGGAAGGGCTGGTGACCGAAGAGAAAACTTTATGCACCCCCAATAACCCAAGCGGAGTTTCAAAACGACATCGGTTAGGGCTAGTCATTTGAAATTAGTAACCTTAACCACACGGCCATGAAGATCCTCTGATCAATGGTACTGAAAGCTGCAGATATATAAATAAATACAATCATGACTCTAACACAGTTTGTATAAAAATGGATGACGCATTCTTGACCTTTATTCAAGCCAACTGATATGACTGAGTGATATTTCTGTATGCAGATTGGCCGATAGCTTTTGAAATTATTCGGTTCCGGGCAATGTTTCGGTAATCCAATATTTCCAAGCATGTTATAAAGGTCGTGGTGGTGGTGGAGTGGGGGTGGGGGGGGGGGGGGGGGGGGGGGGGTTGGGGTTACACGTTTCATTACCTCCAAGGAACAGAATCAGTCAAACCGAGTCTACTACTTTTTTGCTTGGTTGCACTCTATGCTTCGAAATTATTTACCATCACAACAGCAATGTTTACGTGTTCTGTGGCGGCCAAAAAGCAGTGTTTCCATACTTTGACTCAGTGTTGTTACATTTTCTAGTCCATTAGGATCATGGAGTGCATTCTTTTTGCACAACTGAGTTCCATTTAAGCCAGTACTTTGTGCTTGAGAGACATTGCATGTTTCACAAATTCTCATAAAATGACTCAATAAAATCTAGCCTGATAATATGCTTCATTCCATAGCATCTTCTTAAGGTTTTATTTTTCAAAATGTTGGTAAAAATCGTTCAGACATTTCCTTAAGTATCGGATTAAGTTCGCTGGGTTTGTACGCAATGTGCTGTACTCTTTGACTCGTCTCTTATCTAAACAGTTGGTCATGATGTTCTGTATAATTTGAGTGTGTTATTCATCATGTGTTCATGTGATTCCCTTTAATCCTAATAATTTCAATTTTGTGCAAATTCATTGGAGGAAAATTCCTTGCAAGTGCTTGGCTATCTATGGTGTCTACCACGTGACTTAATCTTTAGATAAAGCCTGTCTTAGACGTTTATAGATAGAGCGCATTTATATTTGCATACTTAATTACTGGTAGTAACTGTCGCATACACCTTGATCAGCTGTATTTATATGAAAATAGTGACATTTAAATGTTATATTATACAAGAATGAACTCTTTTTAGCTCACCTGAGCCAATGGCTCAAGCTGAGCTTTTGTGACCGCTTGGTGTCCGTCGTCTGTCGTCCGTCCGTCAACATTTTCTAAAAACATCTTCTTTAAAACTACTAGTTAAGTTTACACCAAACTTCACAGGACTGTTTCTTGAGTGGCGCCCTTTCAAAATTGCCTAAAGAAATAAAATCCATTCAGAACTGTGTTGGCCATAGCAACCGAAAGGAAAATCTTCAAAAATCTTCTTCTCAGAAACTGTTAGCCGCATTTCACTCAGAAACTATTAGCTGGATTTCAAAACTATTTTGTATAAATGATTTCTTTGTGACCCTGTACAAAACTTGCTCAAGCCGTTCTATTTCGATAAAAAATCATGGCCGCCGGGGGCGGGGCTTATTTTAAAAAATCTCCTTCTTCAAACCCACCAGGCAGATTAACAGCAAACTTCTTAGAAATGATCCTTGTGTTGCCCCTTTCAAAAGTGCCCAAAGAATTAAAATCGATTCAGAACTGTGATTGCCATGGTAACCAAAAGGAAAATATTCATAAATCTTCTTTTCAGAAACCGTTAGCCGGATTTCAAGGTTGTTACTACAGTATCCATTAGTTACAGGTTAATAATGGACATGTATAGTAAAAGAGCAGTATCGGTACAGTAACCTATATAATGGACAGAACTAACAAAGAATTATGTCACAACCGTGTTTTAACATTAGATAATTAGACTTAAGATGATGTTTTTATCAAGTTGTTATCCTCGTATCAATATTATAACCTCTATCTATCAAACTATGATAAGCTATGTAAGCAGTGGGAGTGTGCAATTCATTTAGTGAATAGTACTGAATTGTAAAAAGATGAATCTTTCACTCAACTTTGTGTGTCTTATTATTTTGTTTTACATATCTCACAGTGCTGCAGGTAAATGATTTATTTTTCCATTTTATTATCACATTTGTGTGGACTACCGTTTCGTTTTGTTTATATCCTACCATCGCTCATAGTATAATCACACGGCCAGTAAACACTGACTTTCTCTCTTTTTGGAGGTGATTTGAAAAAAGAGCCAGTAATACCTATGAAGCGGTGCAAATGACCGGAACTGTACGAGAAATGTAAACAAAGATAGAGGATGAATTGATGATTTACTTTCTCCAACAAATTGGACTTTATTCCAAGAAAACAAAAGAGCAATGTAGTTCCATTCAAAAATTATTATACTTAAGAAATAATTTATAGCAAAAGAGTGCTTTAACACTATTTATGCACGATGGGCGGTTATACGTTGGGCTACTGCCCGAGTGTATTAATAGTGTTAAAACACGGTTTTCCTATAAATTATTTCGATTCCAATATGCCCTTAATCTTAAACAGTATATAAAATATAAAAGCGCTCTTTCTTGGTCGCAACAAAAACATTGACGTCACAGCACGTTAACGTGACGTCATTCTAGCTAAAGAGTGTTTTAACAGAGAAAAGCATATTAGAATTTATAGTATGAAGAACGATTTGCAGAGCGAAAGCATTATTTGATTTTATTTCATTCGTTTTTCTACTTACCACCAATAAATACTATTTGGATTAATTTCATGTCTTTTGGTTCAAACTCGCTTAAATTTCAATGAGCGTCTATCAACTATGATCAAACCAGAAGTCACATAGACGCTCAGTAACCTTGATTCCTCAGTTTTAATTTTATGCGCAAAGGGCTCAGTCGCATTTTATATCCTCAAAACATCGGTTGGATGGCTGAGGCATCAATGCATTGTGATATGGAACGTTCCTCTTCCGATAGAGATAAGGAAGATGACAATAAATCGTCGGCGTCGGCGAAAAAAACGTTCGTCAAGCAAGACAAAGAAAGATGACATTACGGATTTATCATATTGTTTAACTAACCAAGAACAACTTTTTTCGAGTTTGGAATCGAAAATGGACATGTTGTTTTCACTTTTCTCGGCTGAGAAATAAAAGTTTGCCAAAACAAGGCGTTCGTCGCAGCTTGTAGGCGAAATGACGCTCGCCAAGAGCTGTTCGGCAGGTCTGAGTAGTTAAATGAAAGTAGATTCTCACATTCTAGAGATAATGAGTTGTCTATATGTGTGGACAGTTCTGAAAAATGCCAGTGCGGTTTTTTGTCTACTCATTCTGTTTCTTCGGACACCCAAGACATGGAGGGTGAGGAAGAAAAACTGTGTTACAGAGGTTTGTGAAATATTTATCTTTACCGGAAGGGAAAGATGACTGTAAGAATGGGGCCTCTTAGGGCCAGAAAAATTATTCTTACTTGCATTCTAACATATTGCATGACAAATTGGGTAGTGATGCTGTGACAGGTAAGTCCAAATCTAGTATCGGTTTATACCAGGAAAAGAATCAGGTTGACATACTTAGTGACTCTTGGCGGTCAGCGCACACTGAAAGAGTATCATCGTACAGGACAATTACAGAAACGTTTTTTTTTCTGTACATGAGGATTATGAAGAAATCCAGGCATAGATGAGACTGTAGAAACCTTATTGATAAATAGATATGATCGAAGTGTTTCTTTTGGTGCATTCCTTCGTTGAACTTTGAGACTGATTAATGAAAAATACCTATGTAATAAAACCATGTGTTTCAGTCAAGAAAAATGTTTGCAAGACTGTGCACTGTGTGTATCAAATTGGGACACTATCCTAATTTCAGGTTAAAACATGAAAAGTTTTGTAAAAAATCTTGTTTTATGGCCAGTTGGCGTCTCACATGGGCCTTATCTCTACTTGTTATATTCAGCAGGCACTAGGTACTTTGCTAGATACTTACAGTCAAGTGAGCCGAATATTGATCGGGCAGTTCAGACAGTGCGCGACATTTTTGCAATGTCCACAAAAACTTTGGACCAGGTCGCACGGGCTGGGGCTTTCCATCATTTTGCCAGAAGAAATGTTGCCTTGATTGAAACCGTATTGAGTGACTATAAAAAGTATTCTCACGCGGTTATGTCTCTGCCATTAACAGCAGAAGGGGTTTTAGGAGCCGAGTTTGATAAAAAAAAAACTCGAGGAAAAAAGTAAAGTGAATAAACATCCTGCCGAGGTTTTATCTCAGAATTCTTACAAAAAACGCAAACCTTCAACAGTCAGTGTTGCTAAGAGACCAAGCCTTGATGACTACAGAAGTAGGTCAGCTGCTACACAGTCGTACACTCCTTATAAACAGCAAAACGAATTCAAGACTGCTACAGCTTCTAAAGCGGTAAGTACTTTTTTAAGTTGCAGACTTATAAGCGTTTTTGACAAAGGTAGCTGCAAAGTTTCCTCAGATACCAGTAGGAGCGAGATTAAACTTTTTCATACAGACTTGGGAAAAATAACGGACGACCAGTGGGTGTTAGACACAATTCAAAACGGTCTGAAGTTGGATTTTGTTCAAAAACCACAATAGCTGGGAATAAAAGAAACAAAATTAAATCGAGAAAACATGCATCTTTTAAAACAAAAGCTTAAAGTTTGTTAAGCAAAAATGCAATAGAAATGGTTCCCAAACATCATGCAAGAGCAGGTTTTTACAGTACGCTTTTCCTGGTTCCAAAAGAAAAAACGGGAGATCTTCATAAACTTAAAACCTCTTTAAAATCGGTATTTGAGGAAACTTCATTTGAAGATCGACACTTTATCAAAGCTCATGAATTTTGTTCAACCAGGAAATTGGGCTTTTGTTTTAGACATGGCAGATGCCTACCTGCACATTCCAGTACATCCTCATTTCCGGAAATATCTTCGTTTTTGTATAGAGGGCAAAATTTAACAATTCAAAACTTTATGTTTCGGACCCACTTGTGCTCCCCGAGTCTTCACGAACTTTGCAGTGTGGTAGCAGCGTATCTGAGGATGCAAAATATCAGACTAGCTGCTTATCTAGACGATTGGCTAGGCTTGAATGCATACTGCCAAGAACTACTGAAAACAGACAGTGTTCAGTCTCCTACTGGAACTGGGATTTATGATAAATTTGAAAAAGTCCTGTTCAGTTCCATCTCAAACAGTAACCTACATAAAGGTGTTGTTCAAATACAGTATGAGTCTAGTGTTTACATCTCCAGATCGTTTGACCAAGATCAGAATAGCAATTTACAAACTGAAACAGGGGCCTTCAACAGCCAGAGATTTCTTTCATTTATTAGGGTTGATGACATTCTGCATCGAGCTTACGCCAAATGCCTGTCTGTTTATGAGGCCGATAAAATTACATCTGCTTCATTTTTGGAGACCAAGTGCAAATTTCCTAGAAACAGTAATTCCTTTTACTCAACACCTAGTGACTCATTTAGAGTGGTGGTCACAGGAAGCAAACATAAACAAGATGAAATCAATTCAGAAATGGTTAAATTCTTTGGTACTCACGACCGATGCGTCGAAACACGGTTACGGGGGTCATTTGAAAAATAAGATTCACCAAAGTGTTTGGACGTCAGTAGAGAAAACTTGGCATATAAACTTCCTGGGGATGGAAGCAATAAACAGAGTGACGAAACATTTTTTGAGTATTTATTGGTGGTAAGTGGAATAACGAATGAAATAAAATTGAAAAAATAAAATTTTCAAGTTGTAATTTTATAAAGAGTTTTTCTACTTACCACCATAGTTACCCACCCAACCTCCCCTCAGTTTTCTAAATTGGGTTATTTAGAACATAAAATTAAAACTGAGGAATGAAGGTTACTGAACGTCTACGTGACTTCCGGTTTGACCATAGTTGATGCGAGATTGAACCCAAAGACATGAAATTAATCCAAATAGTATTTATTGGTGGTAAGTAGAAAAAGCTCTTTATAACATTACAACTTGAAAATCAAATTTTCAATTTGAGAGCTTCACAAGTTGGGAAATAGGACTGGTTCAAATCGAAAGTGGACATGTACACTTTGAAAACTGGTTTTATCAAGCTAACACTAGTATTTTTCACGCATTTTGGTTACTGGTAAATTAAAATGAAAATTACGCTTTCAAAGGTCTTTCAAGGACAGATCACACTAATAGGAAAGAAAAGACTACCCAGTGTTACATGTGAAGTAGTCCAAAATACTGTTCCATGTTGTTGATAAATTATGGTAAAATGAGTTATATAAGGATGTGGCAATTATATTCTTGGCTTAGTTTTATTGCTTATAGTATTGCTAAAAGATCTACATCACATTCATTATGTTTCCAGGTTTTACTTTTATTTAATGAGAAAATATAATGAAACATAATATCTCAATATTTCGTTTTGTTTTTGGTGAGAAGACATACTATACTAACAGGCTATATATGTTTTTAACTGTGAAGTACTGAAAATCATGTCTCATGATTTAATTCTTCGCATTAAATATATGAAGTAGGAACTGAATGCTATACTGCAATTTAGAGATGTTTAAACCCGGTTGACCGGCACACATACAGATGCAGCAATTTGTGGACTGTTGCATATAAATCTCTTCTATGTCTATTTATATATATTAAGTTACTCCAGTGAGGCTAGTAGACGGCCCAAATCGGTATGCGGGCAGTATAGAGGTGTACTATAAAGGTGAATGTGGAAGAGTGTGTGGTACAAATTTTGACCAAGAAGATGCAGATGTTGTCTGCTGAAATAAAGTAGGAACTGAATGCTATAATACAATCTAGAGATGTTTAAACCCGATTGACCGGCACACATACAAATGCAGCAATTTGTGGACTGTTGCATATAAATCTCTTCTATGTCTATTTACATATATTAAGTTACTCCAGTGAGGCTAGTAGACGGCCCAAATCGGTATGCGGGCAGGCTAGAGGTGTACTATAAAGGTGAATGGGGAAGTGTGTGTGGTACAAATTTTGACCAAGAAGATGCAGATGTTGTCTGCAGAATGTTAAGGAACACAACCATTGGACTTATGTAAGTACTAATTTCTTTTGCATGTTTATAGAACATTGCTACTTATGTACGTAATATTTCTAATATTATATATAAGTAAAACCTTATTTCCCTTTACACATTAAAGTAATTTATAAATTCTGTTTCGTTGTTTTTGCTAATTTAGCTACTTAAAATAAGGATAATAAAGAAATAATTTTCACAGACACAGCTGCGGTTACCATATCAATGTAGTAGAGCACGTTTCCTTTTAAAACTTATTCAGCAATGCAACAGTACATCATGGTTATCATTATGGACGAAGCCCTGGACCTATGATGATAACAAACCTCGAATGCACTGGTACAGAGGATGACATATTCTTCTGCAAGTCAGACGAATGGAAAAACAGCCAGCATTGCTATTCGAATGAAAGCGATGTCGGTCTTGACTGCAGTAAGTACTTTTTTGGTGTTGGTGTGGTGGGTGGGGGATGGGTGGGTAAGAGAGAAGTCATTTTTAATATTATTGAATGATCTTGACAATATTTTAGATTATTACATACCTAAAATTATTTTCCAGTGAATTTCAATGGACCGCGATCTTGCAATATTTTTCCATATTGACGTGGAACGTTACGCTTTCATATCGGACGTGGAATGTTTTCTTAACGTTGTAATAGAAAAAATCACGTGACGTCCATGGCGTCCACGCGCACGTTGCGACAACAAGTCGACGTCATTTTCGCGGAAAATATCAGTGCGCGTCAGTTTGATTTGTTTATTACGTTTTCGTATTTTTACTGTCTTTCGTTAAAGAACGATAATTTAGACATGAATTAATTATTTGATAGTGGGTATGTAATAAAAAGGTTATCAGCTTTGTATGTGGATGTATGCACTCGTTCTTTCGCGGATAATATTGCGCTCCTAAAGTCGCACAATATCACCGCTGCAGAACTCGTTCATATATGCACATACAAAGTTAGTAACCTATAATTATAAAATGCACATGAAATATCCGATTTTGGGTATTTAACAAAATGTTATGATACTCTTCGTAAACCGGTGTTAACTGCATTGACAAGAGGGTATGACCCAGTAGCGAGTGCTGTTTCACTAAATTTTGTTCTTTAGCTATATCAGGATAGAAATATGGAAATGATTGGAAACACAAAATTATATCCAACCAGCTTACTTATTGTCTACTTGTTCTACTTTTTTAATTTTAAGACATACAAATTCGCCCTCTAAACGGTAGTTATGGAATGGGACGTGTTGAAATATTGCATAATGGTGTATGGAGAACTGTTTGCAATAGTAACTTCGGTATTGACGAAGCAGAAGTCACTTGTAGATCAATGGGATTGAATTCCAGGTAAAAGAATATTGTAGTGTCGTTTTATAAAAATAATCAGATATTTTTGAATGGAAAAAGAAAACAGAAATAAGGTCGATGGAAAACCCAAAGTAAAACTGTTTGATTTTTTTTTGTAGAGCACAATTACTGTAACTACATGTAAGACATGTACATCTCATCCTGAAGTACTGTTTGTTTTTTTTTTCCTTTTAAAAGTCGCGGTCTAAGTAACAAATAAAACTACAAATCTGGAAATCTGGAATTTTTATCTCCTAGTTTTCAAACGGAATGCCTCCTTTGCATGTTGGTATCTCAAACATTCCGCGGCGACATATCATTTTGATATACATTTATTGAATGGCTTACAGATCAAAAACTGTTATAATCTTAGGTTAGGTAGTACAGTGTATTTAAATTTGTGTTTTCTTTGCAATTAACTTTTACAAGCTTTGTAGAAATGTTTCATATGAGTGGTATGGTTATGGGAATAGTTATAATCATGCCTATCTCCTGGACTGTAATGGACGGGAGGAAGACATCGGTCAATGCAACATTTATGACGGGTTTTGTGGTCACAACCAGGACGTGCAGGTCGATTGCGGAGGTAAATCATTCCAAAATTAATGGTGTTTTAAAGCCTTTAATTACAATAAACGGCTGCTTGAAACAGGTACTGCTTGAAACAGGTTCTAACACGAGCCGTTTAACAAAGTATCACTATATGTACGTCACAAGTATTACGTCATACCGTCAAACGTCATAGCAGCGCGTAGGAAAGGTAAACCAAACAAAGGTGTGTGCCGTTAAGGAAGAAGACATATCGAAATTATATATCTCAACAGTTATTTTCTCTTGCATAAAATCACTGTCGTTCAGATGTATAATATTGTATTATTCGGGCTGCGCCCTCGTTATATAATTCTTTCGTATCTGAACTCCAAACAGTAATTTTAGTCAACGACAAATCACAAAATTAGATATATCTTATTTTTAATTAAAACGTTAACTTTCTAATCGCAAATGAAACAAGAGGGTCATAATGATCCTGGATCGCTCACCTGAGTAATATGAGCTACATGTTTCAAATGTCAAACGGATGCTAAAATATCAAGAAAGTAGGTCAATAGGTCATATTCACGGTCACTGAAATTTAGTTTAAGATCGAGGTGTAATATGTCTTCCAAATTTCTAGGCTGTATCTTAAAAAACAGCAAGAATGCAGGTCAATAGGTCAACAGTCAAGTGACCCCTACTTGGCAATACTACCTAATATCTTAGGCCGAGGCCTTGAACTTTCAGACAAAAAATCCTCTTTTCATCTCAGGGGCACAATTTCATTAATCTTGGTAGATGACTACTAGGCAATGCAACATACGAAATATAAAAATCCTAGCCCTTACAGTTTCAGACAAGTAGATATTTTTCCTATATAAGTCTATGTAAAACTTGGGACCCCTTGGGCGGGGCCTCTTTTCACCCCAGGATAATAATTTGGTAGAAAAACATCTTAGTAGAGGACCACACGGTAATGCTACATACCAATATTAAAGGCCTAGATCTTGAACTTTCAGACAAGAAGATTTTTAAAGTTTTTCCTATATAGATCTATTTAAAACTTGGGACCCCAGGGTCATAATTTGGACAATCTTCGTAGAGGACCATTAGGTGATGTCACATGCCAAATATGTAGGCGCTACACCTAGCGGTTTTGGGAAAGAAGAGTTTTTAAGGTTTTCCTTCTTGTTGCCATGGTAAGCAGAGGTCTGTGTGGAATTCAATTCTTTGAACGATTTTGAAAGGGGGCCACCTAAGGACGACGGACATTGAGTGGTCACAAAAGCTCACCATGAACCTTTGTCTCAGGAGAGCTAAAACCGTTACCAACGCTCAGACTGGCGTCCGTGTCACAATTTGTATAGTAGCTGGCTACATGATAAAATGTTTGAACGATCTTCTTCTGTTAATAATTCAAAGATAGATTGAACAAGGGTAGGTACGTACGTAAAGTTCTGCTGCTGTTGCTATTGCTGCTGCTGCTTCTGCTGCTTGGATCTCGTTTACACGCACTATAGCTCGCAATGTGCGTTCTGAATTACGCAACGGTTCGGGATTACCTCTGCACAATGAGATTTAACACACCCCCCCCCCCCCCCACCCCCACACCCCCTAAAAATGGGGAAGAAATTACCAATATCGCCGTTTATGTATTCAACGGCTGTTCAACATGTGCGTTTGACATTTTGTTTCAAAGTCGATTCTTAGATATATTATGAAAAACGTTCATGTCATCGCATTGCATTTATGCCACACTCAGACATGATCACTTTTACATCAAGAATTACAGTAAAAATGTAACTTATACTTCACCATTTCTTACGGACATTTGTCCGCATCGGGGCACATTGTATGCACACTCCCAGAACCACCAAAGACGATCATTTCAAAGTTTTTTTTATTGTATCTTAGAACTGGCGTTCAAACATGAGTTTGAACTGTTTTCTCCTCTACATGTATAGATCTACGTGCTAAACAGAAGGAAACTAAATACTTAAAAGTGGCAAAAATGGTCATTTCTTCGAAATTTGTATGTTTGGTGTAAGAAAAAAGCATAGTGTACGATGAGCTGATTGCCTTAATTACTGAAACACATCGTAACAAAGCAAGCAATATGTAAAATCAGTAAATCAGTGTAAAAGATTTGCGCGACGAGTACCTAACCTTGATTAAACCAGATTATCAACAAAGAAATCGGTGTAAAATACGAAACTGGCAACAGTGTACTAGAACTAGTACTCGAATGATCTGTTATAAAATGAGAAAATTGAAGCATGATTAAAACCTGTTCTCTTTTTTTACAAATTCGTCCAGATACAGCCGTTCGTCTTGCCAACGGACCAAATGAGTTGCACGGGCAACTACAGGTCGAGTATAAAGGAAGATGGATGGATGTTTGCCCTGATGGATTTGGTCCCAACGAAGCACGTGTTGCCTGCAACATGTTGAACAATGGTACTGCTGTGTAAGTAAATCGTTATACTGAAGTATACTGACAGACGTAATAAACGTTATTAAGAAAGGTGGCTGTGAAGATAAACCATTATGTAGTATAGCAAATTTTATGCTCCAGATGCAACTTCGGATAGTTTTCGGAAAGTGTTTTCCAGTTTACATAGAATTTAAATATCCATTTTCCAACAAAATACTTCTGGTGTTATAATATCAAAAATTTATCTATTATCCTCCAAACATAGAAATTATGACTTCGGCAAATATAATTAATAGCTATTGGATAAACGGTTTATTGTATTTCTAAAACTCCACACTCACGCAAACAAATGTTTACTGCAGATTCTAATTTGCTTGTCTCTGTTAAAACGCGCTTACGCTAGAATGACGTCACATAAACGTGCGATGACGTCAATGTTTTTGTTGCGACCAAGAAAGAACGTTACTATATTTTATCTACTGTTTAGATTAAGAACATATTAGAATCGAAATAATTTATACGAGGGTCATCAAATTAGTTCTGATAATGGTCAAATAGTGTCATACCTGTAGCCTACTATATTCCTTCAAAGTATGGATCCCTGCTTTGGATTACCGCATTCCATCTATTCGGAAGATCCGCGATTCCCGTTGCTAGGCAACCATCGGAGATGCTTCGCAGTTTCTTGGCCACGGCAACTTTCAAGACTTTTAGATCATCGAAACGAACTTCCCGTAGCAGCATTTTTAATTTGGGGAACATGTCATAGTCACAAGTCTGGAGACTATGACGGATGCGATAATATTTCCCATTTATATTCCATAATTAGTGACGCCGCCGGGTGTGATTTATGCGGCGTCGCGTTGTTATGAATCAACACTACTCCCACATTTAAGAGTGCGGGTCACTTTTTATGTATAGCTGGCCTCAATTTCTCATGCAAAAAGTTTGCATAATACGCTCCGTTAACTGTCTGTCCAAGGGGAACATAGTCCATGGCCAATATCATATTATCATATGCCATAATTGCCAGCTGTTTCAGATTTCCCTGTTTTCGTCGGAATTTTGCAGGCCTTGGTGACCCAGGAGTGTGCCATTCGGAAGATTGCGATTTCAATTCAGGTTTATATCTTCGTAACCACGTCTCATCTATTGCAACAATAAGATTTAGGAACCTATCACCTTCATCTTCATACCGCTTTAAGTGTTTATCTGCAGCTCCTACCCTGTTCGTCATTTGGTCCCGATTCAAGTGTTGAAAGACCCACCCCGCCGCATTTTCAAATGCCTCGTTAATATCGTATGAACTGATCCATGAGCAATTCCAACACCCTCAGCTAACTCCTCACATGTATAACGTCTATCTTCATCCAAAAGTATCTTTACTTTTTCAACATGAAACTTGTCTGTAGCCTCGATCGGTCGTCCGCTGCGGGGGTCATCGGAAATGTCAAAATTCCCTTCGGCAAAACGTCTTATCCACCTATAAACTGTATTAAATGACACTGCAGATCCAACACAAGCTTCTGATAAATTTTCGTTGATTTCCTTTCCTGTTTTCCCTCTCAAAAATTCAGTTTTTATGTACGCACTCTGTTCAGCTTGACTTACCGCGGCCATGACGCTAAAGCGACGTCTAAATGACGTCACAGCGTGATGACGTCATATAACGCACATGAACGTATACGGCGTCAAATAATAGCGTAATAGTTAATGGCCATGCGTGCAACGTTTTATTACTTTGCGATATATGATGAAAAAGATATGGGACTATTGTCAGAACTTACTGGATGTCCCTCGTGGCAAAGCCGTGTTTTAAAGATAATTCCTATAGTTTTTTATGCGCATCTTTCTGCGCAGCCGACACTTTCTATGGAAAACTGAAATAAAGTCAACATTTGTTGAAACATGTGACAGACAATCTTAAATATGAGGAATCTTGAATAAAATAACATTTTTGATAAGTTTTTATCAGTAATCAAATGTTGATACTGGTTTATGTTGTATTGACAAGTATTATGCCTGACAGGTATCTTGCTATTTTTGTGGTTGTGTTTTCACATCGCATTTTAGTACAAAGACCGTGTTGTTCATATAATGTAAGATAATTGACTTAGTACTGATAAAACAATATCACCTTTCAGATTATTTAGTATTCAATTGTAGAAAGTATTAAGAATTTTTAAAACTTTTTTTAACTTCTAGCAGACATACATGTAATCAATGTGGCCAGGTTCGCGCCATTTTCCGTCCGAACAGGTGTTGTATTCTAGCGGTTTTAACATACAATTTAGCCTGGTGACCCATTTTTAGCCATTTTTATGCTCACAATACAATTCTCTATACACAAGAACAACAGGAAAAAAATCTATGAAAGAGTTTTTTCAAAATTTAAAAAAATATTCTTCACTATGGGTATTTTTCATTGAAAAAAGTTCACAAAAGTGAATATGAAACAATTTTTTTTCCTTTGTACCCATTATTGTAAGGATAGAGTATTACAAATATGACTATGATATTAAATAAATATATCATAAAATCTGTAAAAGGAAATAAAACCTTATTGACATTTGTGCTGTCTTGATGTATATTTTGGTTGGTATTTATAAAAAAGCAGAAAATTATGAAAATGTTGAAAAATCGCTGGCAGTTTCAGCAACAGTGGGTGTGTTCAAAACAATTTTTCACAAAAAGAAGCCTGGTGACCCATTGTTTTTATTTGTTCATTGTTTTCAGCACAAATTTTCCTATCATATATGTGAATTTAAAAAAATTCTATGAAAGGAAAAAAACTATAGGAATTCTCTTTAACACTATAAACACACTTGAACGGTAATACGTCGTACAAATAATTTCACTCGGGCTGCGTTCTCGTGAAATTATTACGCCCGACGTATAATTGCCAATCGTGCATAAATAGTGATAAAACACTCCTTTGCTATAAATTATTTCTTAAATATACATCTAGTCTCTGTTTTGAATTGTAAAAAAAGATAAGTAGGGGATCGTCTTGCTGATTCCACAGGTTTTAGACTAGTTTTCGTTACGGGCGTTACAGTGATGCCTCAGAACTGTAAAAGCAATATATATGACATGTTTAATCATATTTCAGCCGCCCTGGTACCATTACTAAAATGTATCACTCGCATGGCAACTACTTTTATAACGTAAATCGCTTAAAGTGTACAGGGAGCGAGGACGACTTGTCACAATGCTTGTCCGATACCTGGGGATATTCCAGATGTTCTCAGTCGTATGTGGTGAATTTAGACTGCAGTAAGTTATCATAAACGCTTTCACAACCATGTATTTCAAACAGGAAAGCATTTTTTGGAGTAGATGTACGTTTTCTTGCCATAATGAAAAGTAAGATTTTCCCTTCCTTTCTTGGTCAGTCTAAGGTTTTCCTCTATCGCAACATTGTTTTAAGATGTCCGAGAGTAAGCACTCAAACAAACTAGCCACTACACTGATAATAAAGAATTTGTCACAAAATTTCAGACTTTCATGTTATGTAATTGTGGCAAATACTAGTCTATTTTACAGATTTTCTTAGAGAACTGATTCAGTAATATCATAGTCTATGAGCTAGTCTGTCAGTCAAATTCATTTTTGATTTTTTTTTAAACCAGTATTGGGTTTGTGTCTGTTTCCTCCTCTTTTATGATTTAGCTCTCCATACCACGTAATGCTCATGGTAAGCATTCAGGATCGCTGGATGTCTGTCCCGTCCGTTCCGCCTGTCCGTCCTCACAATTTGCTTCAAACAAATTCTTCTCATGCACCGCCTAATGCAATTTCACTGAACTTAGCCAGAAGCAAAATCTTTAGTTCAAAGCCGCAAGACCAAAAGCTATGAAGCATCATCTAGTGGTTCTAATACATACAGTTTGTTTTCAAATCATGTCCTGGCACTGCCCTGCGGTTCACTTGTTTAGAATCGTGTATACATCGTGTTTGTATACAAATCCGTAGCATTTTCTATTTTTAGAACTAATAGGACATTGATCCAAACGTCCATGTTTTTTGTAAAAACTTTCTTAAAACACAAATTATATAAATAATTTTTGATCAATGGAAAGCTTATAAAACAAGCAATTTATTAATTAATTTTAATTATTATTTCGAAATAAAATGGATTAATTATGAACGCTTAACTTACAGAGTTTTTGATCATCACTACGCCCCTATTAAAAGTAAATGTCATTTAAACGGTTATTCATTAAAAAGGGATATTTAAATTTTAAATTTTGAAAATCCATAATCCATCGGGATTGATCTCTCTACGGTAACATGCGATATACCGAATGAGATACATGTATTTAATATCGAATTTAAAAAATGTGTCCTTCCGTGCTGTCACTAGACAGTTCTTTTAAAATGTTATTGAATGAGTTGAAGTCGGATCGATTCCCGATTGAGGCATTGCCTTATTTCATATTACGTGACGTCACGGCGATCTCTCCTATTTCTGTGTGAAGTACTGTACGTATGGTCGGCTGCGTTTTTTAAATGTAGTTTTTTCTTTCTGATGGGCTTACATTTGATATAGTCTGATTTGTCTTACTTCAGACACTGTAAGATTAATGGACTCTCAGAGCAGTTCTTACTCAAACCAAGCCGGTCGACTTGAAGTTTATTCTAACGTGAATGATACTTGGGAAACAGTTTGTGACCACAATTTTGGATCTGCCGACGCCCGTGTCATCTGTAGAATGCTAGGACCCAATAGGTATATATTACCACATGCAGAGTCTTTCATGAAATTTGATACGAATACAATATAGTTTCAACACCTATGTAAGTCTATTTCATACATTTTGAAGCATAACTCAACTGGCAATGAAAAGACTTCAATGAAATCTGGAATATACATAGATGGTAATAACAGGTAAAAATATCAACTTTTTTTTTAATTGTAATTTAACTATGTTTCCGTATATACATATTTTAACAATTTTATGCAAGTTAATACAGAGAGAAAGTACAAAGCACAATAACTACTACTCTATCTCGAATATCGTATCTCTTTTTGTACTTAAGTGTTTACTTGTTAAACTACTAAATAAATTGTCACACTGATAAGTATCAATGAGAGGAAGAGCGTAACACAAGAATTGTAAATCTACTTTAAGTACCTCCTGAATACTCTTCCTTCTTGTATTTATTTTTTCAAAGCCAGCATCCATTATTTCCACCGACAGCAACCGACAACCTTGTTTTTGTTGATGAATGCCAATCTTTCCACTATTATTAGCGGATATCCACGTGTGGTAAGTGGGCAGTATCCAGGTGGACATGGGGATATAATGGTCGACGATCTACATTGCCGAGGTTACGAATATTATTTATCTGAGTGCCCGACTTCTACAAGGTACCACAACTGCAGTCACACGGACGATGTTGGCGTAGAATGTTACAGTGATTACAGTAATATGTTTGATTTGTAGTTGTTGCACTATCCTCAGTTGTTTAACATGAAGTAAAAAAGAAACACGGACGCATTAGTCAATGCACTCTTTAAGCTACGAAACGTGCATGTACTCTGTACTTTTACATACGATTGGGTATTTATAAAAACAAAACAAAATGTAGTTTTGAATTTCAAAGTAAAATTTTCATGCTTTATAATTATGTCAAACATATTTTACAGAACACATATTTTACATCATAATTATATTAATCATAATCTAGGAAACTTTGACAAAATTAAGACTAAAATGGAGGGGCCGAAAACAGTACAGCTCAGAGCACCTTCACACACCTTTAGAAAATATTATCTATTTCATTCGAAAACCTGTGGAATTTTTCATCCACCGATCAAAATGTACGTTTTTAAATATTCAGCTGTTAATGACCTTCACCCCAGATATTTAAAGGAAGTAAAGGTGAAATCAATACCGGCATGCGGCCGGGAAAAGTGCGCTGAGGAGTCATCGCCCCAGATACTTATGATCATAATGAACTTGAATTATCTCATTGCCGAACTGTCTTAAAGTGCTTTTGATTTCATTTCACTGAGTATGTGCATTTTGACATGAGAAGTCAAGGTGCCACGGAATAATGTCAATGTAAGTTCTTAGAATACATTAATATTTATCTCACTATTTCTACTGTTCCCTACATATATTACTGTATTACTGTAATTTATGCACTAGCTGGCACACGTTTTCAGTTTTCAGTTAATTTGTTTGTTTGATGCCATATTATGAGTGAGTTAAATAATAAATCCAACCTCATTTCATGATTCGCTAAAAGGCGATATCGCAGCTGTAATAGATATTCTACAAGGCATTGGTTTATTTTCAGATGGTAACGTCACACATTCGTATTATGAGTCTAAACCGACCACCCAAACTGGTAACGATTGTCCCTAAATTCCGCTGACAGATAAAAATACAGTGCAATTTCATTCTTATATTTGATATGGCATTGAATTTCTTTGGTATTTGCCTGTATGGCTGAGGGTAGAGAAATGGTGGAGAAATGGATTTGAACATCACAAAAGCTCCACTTATGATACCTTTTCATCGGATTTAATCCTTATTAGTAGATACTTTAGAAAACACATTTATAAAATAATAAGTCCAACCTCAATTCATGATTCACTAAAAGGCGATATCGCCGCTGTAATAGATATTCTACAAGGCATTGGTTTATTTTCAGATGGTAACGTCACACATTCGTATTATGAGTCTAAACCGACCACCCAAACTGGTAACGATTGTTCCTAAATTCCTTTGACAAATAAAAAAAGTGCAATTTCATTGTAATATTTGATATGTCATTAAATTTCTTTGGTATTTGCCTGTATAATCGAGGGTGGAGAAATAGATTTGAACATCACAAAAGCTCCACCTTAAAAGATTTATGATATTTTTTCATCGGATTTAATCCTTATTATCAGATACTTTAGAAAACTCATTTATAAAATTATAAATCAAACCTCAATTTATGTTTCACCAAAATGCGATATCGCCGCTGTAATAGATATTCTACAAGGCATTGGTTTATTTTCAGATGGCAACGCCACACAGGCGTTTTATAAGTCTAAACCGACCACCCAAACTGGTAACTATTGTTCCTAAATTCCGTTGACAAAATAAAATACAGTGTAATTTCATTGTAACATTTGATATGACATTAAATGTCTTTGGTATTTGCCTGTATGGTTGAGAGTGAAGAAATGGATTTGAACATCACAAAAGTCTCACCTTAAAAGATTTATGATACTTTTTCATCGGATTTAATCCTTATTAGTAGATACTTTAGAAAAACACATTTATGAAATAATAAATCCAATCTCAATTCATGATTCACTAAAAGGCGATATCGCCGCAGTAATTGATATGCTACAAGGCAATGTTTTTTTTTTTCAGATGGTAACGTCACACATTCGTATTATGGGTCTAAAGCGACCACCCAAACTGGTAACGATTGTTGCTAAATTCTTTTGACAAATTAAGACACAGCGCAATTTCATTGCAATATTTGATATGACATTAAATTTCTTTGGTATTTGCCTGTATGGTCGAGGGTAGAGAAATGGATTTGAACATCACAAAAGCTCCACCTTAAAAGATTAATGATATGTTTTCATCGGATTTGATCTATATTAGTAGATACTTTAGGAAAACACATTTATAAAAAAAATATAAATCCAACTCAATTCATGATTCACTACTAAAGGCGATATCGCCACTGTTATAGATATTCTACAAGCATTGTTTATTTTCAGATGGTAACGTCACACATTCTATTATGGTCTAAACCGACCACCCAAACTGGTAACGATTGTTCCTAAATTCCTTTGACAAATAAAGAAAAGCGCTATTTCATTGCAATATTTGATACGACATTAAATTTCTTTGGTATGTGCCTGTATGGTCGAGGGTGGAGAAATGGATTTGAACATCACAAAAGCTCCACCTTAAAAGATTAATGATATGTTTTCATCGGATTTGATCTATATTAGTAGATACTTTAGGAAAACACATTTATAAAAAAATATAAATCCAACCTCAATTCATGATTCACTACTAAAAGGCGATATCGCCACTGTTATAGATATTCTACAAGGCATTGGTTTATTTTCAGATGGTAACGTCACACATTCGTATTATGAGTCTAAACCGACCACCCAAACTGGTAACGATTGTTCCTAAATTCCTTTGACAAATAAAGAAAAGCGCAATTTCATTGTAATATTTGATATGTCATTAAATTTCTTTGGTATTTGCCTGTATGGTCGAGGGTGGAGAAATACATTTGAACATCACAAAAGCGCCACCTTAAAAGATTTATGATATTTTTTCATCGGATTTAATCCTTATTATCAGATACTTTAGAAAACACATTTATAAAATAATAAATCAAACCTCAATTTATGATTCACTAAAATGCGATATCGCCGCTGTAATAGATATTCTACAAGGCATTGGTTTATTTTCAGATGGCAACGTCACACAAGCGTTTTATAAGTCTAAACCGACCACCCAAACTGGTAACTATTGTTCCTAAATTCCGTTGACAAATTAAAATACAGTGTAATTTCATTGTAACATTTGATATGACATTAAATGTCTTTGGTATTTGCCTGTATGGTTGAGAGTGAAGAAATTGATTTGAACATCACAAAAGCCCCACCTTAAAAGATTTATGTTACTTTTTCATCGGATTTAATCCTTATTAGTAGATACTTTAGAAAAACACATTTATGAAATAATAAATCCAATCTCAATTCATGATTCACTAAAAGGCGATATCGCCGCAGTAATTGATATGCTACAAGGCAATGTTTTCTTTTTTCAGATGGTAACGTCACACATTCGTATTATGGGTCTAAAGCGACCACCCAAACTGGTAACGATTGTTGCTAAATTCTTTTGACAAATTAAGACACAGCGCAATTTCATTGCAATATTTGATATGACATTAAATTTCTTTGGTATTTGCTAGTATGGTCGAGGGTGGAGATACGGATTTGAACATCACAAAAGCTCCACCTTGAAAGATTAATGATATGTTTTCATCGGATTTGATCTATATTAGTAGATACTTTAGGAAAACACATTTATAAATAAATAGAAATCCAACCTCAATTCATGATTCACTACTAAAAGGCGATATCGCCACTGTTATAGATATTCTACAACGCATTGGTTTATTTTCAGATGGTAACGTCACACATTCGTATTATGAGTCTAAACCGACCACCCAAACTGGTAACGATTGTTCCTAAATTCCCTTGACGAATAAAAATTCAGTGCAATTTCATTGTAATATTTGATATGACATTAAAGTTCTTTGGTATTTGCCTGTATGGATGAGGGTGGAGAAATGGATTTAAACATCACAAAAGCTCCACCTTAAAAGATTTATGATACTTTTTCATCGGATTTAATCCTTATTAGTAGATACTTTAGAAAAAACAGATAAAATAATAAATCCAACCTCAGTTCATAATTCACGAAAAGGCAATATTGCAGCTGTAATAGATATTCTACAAGGCATTGGTTTATTTTCAGATGGTAACGTCACACATTCGTATTATGAGTCTAAACCGACCACCCAAACTGGTAACGATTGTTCCTAAATTCCCTTGACAAATAAAAATTCAGTGCAATTTCATTGTAATATTTAATATATCATTAACGTTCTTTGGTATTTGCCTGTATGGATGAGGGTGGAGAAATGGATTTGAACATCAGAAAAGCTAACCCTTAAAAATTATAATATTTTTTCATCGGATTTAATCCTTATTAGTAGATACTTTAGAAAAAAACACATTTATAAAATAATAAATCCAACCTCAATTCATGATTCACTAAAAGGTGATATCGGCGCTGTGATAGATACTCTACAAGACATTGGTTTATTTTCAAATGGTAACTTCACACATTCGTATTATGAGTCTAAACTGACCACCCAAACTGGTAACGATTGTTCCTAAATTCCCTTGACAAATAAAAATTCAGTGCAATTTCATTGTAATATTTAATATATCATTAACGTTCTTTGGTAATTGCCTGTATGGTTGAGGGTGGAGAAATGGATTTGAACATCACAAAAGCTCGACCTTAAAAGATTTATGATATTTTTTCATAGGATTTGATCCCTATTAGTAGATACTTTAGGAAAACACATTTATAAAATGATAAATCCAACTTCAGTTCATGATTCATTACTTGAAGGCGATATCGCCACTGTAATATATATTCTACAACGCATTGGTTTATTTTCAGATGGTAACGTCACACATTCGTATTATGAGTCTAAACCGACCACCCAAACTGGTAACGATTGTTCCTAAATTCCCTTGACGAATAAAAATACAGTGCAATTTCATTGTAATATTTAATATATCATTTACGTTCTTTAGTATTTGCTAGTATGGTTGAGGGTTGAGAAATGGATTTGAACATCACAAAAGCTCGACCTTAAAAGATTTATGATACTTTTTCATAGGATTTGATCTATATTAGTAGATACTTCATAAAAAAAAAACATTTATAAAATAATAAATCCAACCTCAGTTCATGATTCACTACTTGAAGGCGATATCGCCGCTGTAATAGATATTCTACAAAGAAATTGGTTTATTTTCAGATGGTAACGTCACACATTCGTATTACGAGTCTAAACCGACCACCCAAACTGGTAACGATTGTTCCTAAATTCCTTTGACAAATAAAAAAAGTGCAATTTCATTGTAATATTTGATATGACATTAATTTTCTTTGGTATTTGCCTGTATGGTTGAGGGTTTGAGGTTGGAGAAATGGATTTGAACGTCACAAATGCTCCACCCTAAAAGATTTATGATATTTTTTCATCGGATTTAATCCTTATTAGTAGATACTTTAGAAAAAATACATTCATAAAATAATCAAGTAGAATCTAGTTTTCTGCCCAATTTAAGTAAATCATTAACAACATTTTGTTTGTCGGAGTAATAAGTCTGGCTAATTTTGAGAAAAAAATATGCTACGTTTTGGTATATACTTTCTTTTGCAGTCATTAACACTTTTATCATATTTTACTTAAGAATCGAATCTGAGACTGGTTAACGGGAACGGTACTTCCGGGCGTGTAGAGGTATATTATCATGGACAGTGGGGAACAATTTGTGACTCAAGTTTTGATCACAACGATGTACAGGTCATTTGCCGTAGCCTTGGCTTGTATCAGGGAAGTAGGTAAGAAAACCTTAGAATCAGTTCATGAACACTTCATGAAAATTCTACGTGCCTAGATATAGCTAAAATGATAAATGAGAATGTTTGCTGGTACTACCTTGGCTGGTTTTATCATGTTGTATTGACGTGAGGGATGAGCGAGCGATTGGTGTGAAACACGGGCGTGCTGCCCGTGTTTCACACCAATTTCACACGAATACAGATAAATAAGAGTACGATAAATAAGAATGGGATGATATGTTGAACCGTATATGTCACAGATCGAATATGTAACACGCCTGTGATATATTCGGCCGTAAAACTGACATTTGTCTAATCAAGGGGCAGGCACACTTACTTCAAGCGAGCGAAATGGTTGCAAAATGGCGGATATTTGATAAAATTATCGCACTGTCGCTTGTTTTTTATCAGTTAAGTGAGTTTCTGTTGTATTTCGAACTCTACGGATATGTGCATGCATCAGTTCTGTGACTACGTCACACTCGGTCTTGTGTTTCAGCGTCGTTGATTTCGAATTGTCGAAGTTATTAAGGTATAAAATGGTCTTGTATATATCTTGATATTTGAATGGCGACGTCTTTTATTTAAATAATTATGATCAAATTAGCCTGTTTTGGGGGCTCTTTAACGTAACAAAACAGCTCATTGTGAAGAATTTCATAGAAGTTTGGTTCTTTTTTGTTTTGTTTTGGGTTTAACGCCGTTTTTCAACAGTATTTCAGTCATGTAACGGCGGGCAGTTAACCTAACCAGTGTTCCTGGATTCTGTACCAGCACAAACCTGTTCTCCGCAAGTAACTGCCAACTTTCCCACATGAATTATCAGAGGTGGAGAACGAATGATATCAGACACAATGTCTTTTATCAAATCGTCACGGAGAACATACGCCCCGCCCGGGGATAAGTTTGGTTCTACATGTTTTACAAATTGTTCTACATGTTTCACAAAAGATTTTATACTCAAATAAATCTTGTTCAAGCTCTTTTGTTGCAAACTTGTACTTCAAGCAATTTCGGACGCAAACTTTTACTTGCAAAATAGTGTCAGACTCTCCGAGCATGTACATAATTTGTTCTGATCAGGGTTGTACACTTTGTGCAGCATCACGCGGCCCTTTGATGTTTTAAAATAACAGTTTGTTTGATAAAAGCCTTGTCATATTTTCATGAAACGTTGTAGGAAGTATTGCCCGACTTATAATTGAATGCACTGGCTTTACTGAAGTATTAAACGATCTCATTAAATATTTTTTTGAAAACAATTTCAATGTATTTCCATATTTAAGGCGTTTCTGCCAAGCTATAAAATGTCCTTATATTTATGAAACGAAATGTAAGAGAGTGCAATAAACGGCACAAAAGGTCCCGGACATGTATATTTTTAAAAAGAGATGCACTATTTCCACTCATTCGTAAACTGCAGATTTCCGTCTAAGAGGCGAATGATACCTTACCGTTGTACGATTGCAAAACGATTTCTGCAATGATTTATTCTGAAGAAACTAAAGACTTCTTTTGTACAGGCCAGGGATTATTGGGAGGACAATTTGTCAGATTCAGGCGTGGCTTATGTAAGATTGCTTGCTGAAGATACACTATCAATTGCTCTTCGATCTTATTTGAATGACTTTCGCACCCAAAATCTAACATTCTTTTGTAGTTTTCACTGATTCCTCTTATTAATAGCACTTAAGTTCTGGGTAGTCCAGTTGTAAAACATTTTCGTTTTGGAGTTTTTAATAACGAAAAACTCATGGCTTTCCTGACGAAAATCTGCACTTTATGAAACTTAAGAGGAAATAGGTTATCTCTTTAAAAATATCTGTCACCTCTTGATTGCGCCGTTTTTGCACTTTGTTTTACTTTTTGTTTGCTAAATGTAAGAACATTTGTATACCTTGGCATGATGGAAACTCGTCTTCAACCTGAAATATGAAGGACATTAAAATTTTTTTCAAATTATTATTAAATGAGATATGAGTTTAATAAAGTCAGTACATGTAATTGTAATAGAAAAAGTGGAAACTCCACAGGTCGCTCAACGCGACAAAAACGAATATGTTACAGGCTCGGTTTGATTGAGCCTGTTCATGGACGATAGTGGAAATGCATGCTACCGTCCACACCCTTTAGCCCCGGATTGAGCAGAACGCAACATTTACACATGCTACAAATACAAAAAAAAACAACACAATTTAGAGACATCCGCAGATGTGTTCATACGGCGGTGCACATAGAACCTTCAATGATACAGTAACGTGTAATTCCATGTAAGACCATGGCGTATGGTCCCTGGTTCAAAAATGGGTTTGCCTTAAACGAGAAAACAATGGGTAGATCTAAACATAATTTAGAAAGGGGATTTGAGGTTAAGGAGCATGCATCTCACAGGCACTGTCAAAAGACGAAATTAAAAAGCGGGCATCGTTAGTCGCACATTACACTCTACAATGTACTAATTTTCATGAAAATATGTCAAGGTTTTTATCAAAACGAATTTTTATTTCAAAACATCAAAGGGCCGCGTGGTGCTACACAAAATGTATAACCCCAATCAGAACAAATTTTGTATATGAAAAACAATCGACATGTTCTGAAAGTAAAGGTTTTTGTCCGAAATTGCTTGAGTGCAAGTTTGCAACAAAAAAGAGCTTGAACAAGATTTATTTGTGTATAAAATCATCTATTAAACATTTAGAAACAAACTTTTATGAAATTGTTCACAATTAGTTGTTTTGTCTTGTTTATGAGTCCCAGAAGAGGGATGATTTGATCATAATAATTTAAAAAATCGGCCAGAAACGAGCCCGTTCAAATATCAAAATATGCACATGACCAACCTTCAAAAACTTTGACAATTCGAAATCAACGGCGCTGAAACTTAATACCGAGTGTGACGTAGACATAGAACTGACGTAGAGTTCAAAATACCATAGGAACCTACTTTCCTGATGAAAAAAAAAAAAAACAACAAGCAACAGTGCGATAATTTAAGCAAATATCCGCCGTTTTGCAAGTTTGCAACCATTTCTTTTGCTTGGAGTAACTGCAAGTGGTAACATGTTTATATGCCGCAATCTTTTGGGGCGTCTTCGGGCGGGTTGTTCTTGACACGAGAACATGTTCGTGGCGTTTTGGCGCCTGTTCCGGTAGTAAAGAATCACGCTCGAACACCAAGAACATGATCCGAGAACACTGTTCGCGGGTCAAAATTTTACACCACCTTTTACGGGGAGCACCAGGAACACGGTTCGAGAACACTCAACAAAATGGCGGCGAAAAAAAGTTCTGCACTTTTGTCCTTCCTTCTTTGTTTACAGAAGTCAAAATACAAGTTAGCAACAATGAATCAACGGGGCAGTCCGCAGTTTCAGTGTCACAGATATCCTGTAGAATTTGATGTATTGTTATTGTTTCTTGTGGCAAAATGATGGGCGCAGCCATCTTGAATGTTCTTGATTGCACGTTCTTGGCGTTTGTGCAGCTCAAATTAAGGACACGGTTTTCCAATATCTCGCACCGACACTCGAGTTATCAAGAACTTCCGCCCGAAGATGCCCCTAGTGTGTATTTTGCAGTTCATCATAGGTGACGTACTATTTTTAGAAACTGCACACTGTAGATAAACTTTGAATAATGTGTTTTCTTACCTAAGATATTGAAAATAACATTTTCACATCAGTTACAATTTAATAAAATCTGGAAAGTAGATCCCTCGGAAGCACCGAGAACAAGGCAAACAGTGAAAATTGCAGACTCGGTTTGATTGAGTCTGGTTATGAGCAGTAATGGAAAATGCAACACTGCCTACGCCCCCTAGCACCGGCTTGAGCAGTATTCAATCTTCAAATCTAAATGAGTTGAAATCAATGATCCCGAAAGACCAGAAAATATAACAACACTGAGATTAATACTTTAATTAGAATTTACTTAATATCGAAAAATTCCGTTACGCAACGTTTTCCAATCGTGGGGAGGTTTTTATAATAGCATATGGCCAGCCGAATGACGTATCGAACTAAATGTAGTGATGTAAAATGCGAAGAATTTGCGTGGTTAGAATCGAAATGATAAATATGTTCCAATAATTTTATCAGTTAATAAAATATGAGCAGTCGTGATTTAATTACTAAGCAGCCGAACTCCTGCCCATATTTTATTAACTGATATATTTGTTATTTCTCAATTATAGTTTAGTTAAACTCATTACAGGAAAGTAAACCCCGGACTCTCAGCAGGAGCCGGCCATGCAAATATATCAATGTTTAAGTTGATCGCTTTGAAATGAATATATTTATATGGTCGCACGTGTGACTTGGAGTTTTATAGATAATCCCGGCTCTCCACAAGTTACAGCCTAGGCCTTCATATGCTAATGGATGTATCCCAAACACCGTTACCGAAGTGTTACACCGATGAAATGTATAGTGATGTTTTATACTCGTTGTTATTCCGAAAAGAATGTAGCTATCCCGATAATTTGTTAACTTTCCAGGAAATGCGTGCTTTTTTAGCTCACCAGAGCTATTGTGACCGGTCATTGTCCGGCGTCCGCCGGCGTCCGTCGTCCGTCGTCAGTCGTGCGTCGTCCGTCAACATTTGCCTTGTGAACACTCTAGAGGCCACATTTGTGACCAAACATTTATGAAACTTGGTCAGAATATTAGTCTTGATGACCTCTAGTCAAGTTTGAAACTGGGTCATGTTGAATCATAAACTAGGTCAGTAGGTTAGATCAAAGGAAATGCTTGTGAACACTCTAGAGACCACATCTGTGACCCAATCTTTATGAAACTTGGTCAGAACATTTGTCTTGATAATCTCTAAGCCAAATTTTAAACTGGGTTATGTGGGATCAAAAACTAGGTCAGTAAGTCAGATCAAAGGAAAAGCTTGTGAACACTCTAGAGACCACATTTGTGACCTAATCTTTATGAAACTTGGTTGGAACATTTTTTTTTTGATGATCTCTAGCTTAAGTTTGAAACTGGGACATGTGGGGTCAAAAAACTAGGTCAGTACATCAGATCAAAGAAATAGCTTGTGAACAATCTAGAGACCACATTTGTGACCCAATCTTTATGAAACATGATCAGTATGTTAGTATTGATTATCTCTAGGACAGGTTTGAAACTTGGTCATGTTGGGTCAAAAACTAGGTCAGTAGGTCAGATCAGTGGAAAAACTTGTGAACACTCTAGAGGACACAGTTGTAACCCAATATTAATGAACCTTATTCAGAAAGTTTGGCTTGGTGATTTCTAGGTCAAGTTTGAATCTGGGTCATGTGGGGTCAAAAACTAGGTCACCTAGTCAAATCAAAGGAAAAGCTTGTGAATACTTTAGAGGCTATATTTGTGACTCAATCTTTAAGAAACTGGGTCAGAATGTTTGTCTAAATCAGTCTTTTGGAGTCAAAAACTAGGTCACTAGGCCAGATCAAAGAAAAATCTTTTCAACACTCTAGAGACCACAATTTACGTTTGAAACTCATGAGAATTAGTCAGAATGTTTGTTTTGATAATCTATAGGTCAAGTTCGAATCTGGGTCATGTGGGATCAAAAACTAGGTCACTGGTCAAATCAAAGGAAAATCTTGTGAACACTCTAGAGGCCACAGTTGTAACCAAATCTTGGATCTACTTTTCAGATTTTATTTACTTCACAACAGCGGGTGTTAAGTGCTGTGTGGCGGCCGTAAAAAGTCGCCCCGACTTCATCTCTGTGTTCTTATATTTCCTGGTCCTTCGGGATCATTGATTTCAACTCATTTAGATTTGAAGATTGAATACTGCTTAAGCCGGTGCTAGGGGGCGTGGGCAGTGTTGCATTTTCCATTACTGCTCATGAACAGACTCAATCAAACCGAGTCTGCAATTTTCACTGTTTGCCTTTTTTCCGGTCCGAGGGATCTACTTATCAGATTTTATTTACTTCACAACAGCGGGTGTTAAGTGCTGTGTGGCGGCCGTAAAAAGTCGCCCCGACTTCATCTCAGTGTTGTTATATGTTCTGGTCCTTCGGGATCATTGATTTGTACTCATTTAGATTTGAAGATTGAATACTGCTTAAGCCGGTGCTAGGGGGCGTGGGCAGTGTTGCATTTTCCATTACTGCTCATGAACAGACTCAATCAAACCGAGTCCGAAATTTTCACTGTTTGCCTTGTTTTCGGTGCTTCCGAGGGATCTACTTTTCAGATTTTATTTACTTCACAACAGCGGGTGTTAAGTGCTGTGTGGCGGCCGTAAAAAGTCGCCCCGACTTCATCTCAGTGTTGTTATATGTTCTGGTCCTTCGGGATCATTGATTTCAACTCATTTAGATTTGAAGATTGAATACTGCTTAAGCCGGTGCTAGGGGGCGTGGGCAGTGTTGCATTTTCCATTACTGCTCATGAACAGACTCAATCAAACCGAGTCTGCAATTTTCACTGTTTGCCTAGTTTTCGGTGCTTCCGAGGGATCTACTTTTCAGATTTTATTTATGAAATTTAGTCAGAATGTTTGTCTTGATGATCTTTAGGTCAAGTTCAACTCTTGGTCATGTGGGGTCAAAAACTAGGTCAGCAGGCTATATCAACTCTGATGAGGGATGTATAGGGCCATGATGGCCCTCTTAAACACACAGAAAAATACATTTCGTAGCTAAGCATTTCCGAAATAAAAGTGTCCGCCACATAATATATCATATGGCCATTTCCCCCCGAGAATGTATCGTTATACATATCTAACCTGCTTAACTACATACGCATTGAATCATTTTATTACATCTAGAAACAACATACATGTGAAATCAGCATGGAGTTTTCGTGAAATGACAGAAACTCAATTTTCACATTTTTTAAAATGTTTTCAGAATATCTATTAATACTTCTGAAATGGTTTTTCCTTAGTTAAGGGGACGCATACTTTGAAATTAGAAAAAAGTGGGTGGGTATGATAAAATTTACCTGCAAAAAAGTACAAAGTTTTGGTACATGAAATGGATACTGTTTCAACTGTTATAAGTACACAAAGGATTGCTCACTAAAATAAAAATGAAAAAAACTGAAACAAGAAAGTTATTGTTGAATTACATAAGACTCATTGTGTACATTCAAAGTCAACAATTAATATTTTTTGTGCGAAAATAATAGTGCTTTACCTTGTCCAAACATTTATCAATCTCCTACAGATTCTAATTTAAAGAAAAAAAGTGAAATAAGATCACTGTCTTGCTTTTCATGTTGCATATGTAAGCTAAAACACATTATTTAGTTTGTTTACAAAGTAGTGCATAAGAAAAGATATGGTGGTCAAGGAATGCCACATTCCAAAACTAAAAGAGTATATTCCCCTTAATACATTAAACATTTATCGTTACAGAAGTCGGGTGGCTTACAATAAGGGCCTAGAAATGTTTCCATTATTAATTTTCAACTAGTTATTCATGAACTACAATGCACTTAAATATCAAAACACATTGAACAAACTTTTGAAAATGTATTGTCTTAAAAATCCCTAAAATAAGGTATGAAATTTGGTTGAGAGGTCCAATCAATGTGCAAAAGTAACATTCTAATCTTGTTCACAAAACTTACTAATACACAGCAGGAATGTCAATGATCAAAACTGGACGAATATACAGTTATCCTCACTTTAAAGTCATTTATTTATAATTTGTCCTTGAATTCTCCACCATACTTTTCATAACTCTGTTTGCACGAGTTGCACGAGAATGCTGCCATTCACGTAAAAAACTGGGTCAGATAAGTTGTAAAATGCAATATCGTGTAAACGTAATTAATATTAATGGATTATGCAGTTCAAGAAAAACTTTATCCCATAACGTAATGAACAAGTATAATGTTGCAACAACAACTATACTTAAACTGATCTAAGTAGCAGTCGGTTTATAAGTGACTTTATTGATTCATTTTGTGTTCTGTTATTGTTGTCAAAACGTATAACGGAAGTGCCTCACAACTGAAGCGGAAACCAGTTTGATGCGCAAAGTAGTCCACTGTAAGTAATATTTTTTGATAAATGTCCATAGAAATTAATAATTTTCTGATATTAAAGACGAATCTCTGAATAGGATTCGTTACTTGATAAGAAATTATAATCATCGACATGTTTTTTTTTAAAAATCATACACGTGCTGACACCTAAGTTGTCTCCCGTTGTTTATTAGAATTACCTTTCGTCTGGCGCAGTAATACTTTTTGTAGTGGACGCCGAGAAGTCGTGGGAAAATTAAAAAACATGTAAATACACTAAAATTAACCACCTTTACAAGATCAATTTCAAGTGATCGACGTTATGCATTTAACCCACCTGACCTGTGTAGCATCTTAGATATCTGTTCTAAGGTATTCATTGTGCATAATATCGTGTTATGCCCTTGCAATGCTAATCCCACTATGATTTTTTTGTTTACATTTTTTATCAATGAGAAATATGGCGTCCATCTCGAGCTGAAATGACGTGGCGTTAAATTTTTACATGTTTAAGCAAACCTGGTGTGTTAGAAAGAAAATTTCATCCTTCAACATTATTTGTAACACTGGTATTGAAAAAAAACCCTGTTTTTTCCTTATACAAAAGCTTAATATTTTGTGTTGAATGTACTTTCACAAAGACCTCTGTTTTCCTGTTACATTCATAGAACCACATACTTATCCACAAAGTACTGAATATTACAGGTGTCTATCAGTATTATATCAGTTTAGGAATATGTTTTTTTATCTTCCCACTATCGATTACTTGAATATGCACCCCTTCCTCATTTCTGTATGAACTGTGAATGTAGCAATATGCGTCCCCTTAAAAAGAAAGGAATCAAGCGACTTACCTGCCTTATTAATGACAGAGTCTTCACGTGCACCATATTATACAATTAAGTGTCACATTCCTCAGTTTCGCTAATATTTTCAAGTACCTCTCCATATTCATTGTTCTTTCATATCTTAAAGTGTTTCTTGATTTGAAAGCGACTGACTTTTTTTATTTAGAATGTGATTTCAGGTTTTTGACCTTTTTTTTGATTGGTGAACAAATTGAGCCCTTTTTCAAAGTTTTTGAGTGACGGTATTTTAGACGGTATGTGTTCTTGTTGTAAAACTTGCCTTCAGTGAGATAACTGTGTTCATTTGAATTAATCACTTCGGACAAAAACAGCTTGGCAAGATATTGTTCTTCTTTTAAGTTTTTAGGAGAGATCTACTTTTTCCCTTTCGCTCGAGACTTCCCATTTGCAACGGCTAAACAGTGTCTTCATGATACTTGAATATATAAAAGTTTTATAATTTTGATTAAAAATACATTCTTTCAATCATTATTCACACACATGCTTCGAAATAACTTTAAGACATTAGACAGGACATTTTATATATACTAATGTATGTCTCTATGAATATCATACACATTTAGACCATTTGCAAGCGGTATAATGTTCATATAGTGTGTCTATGCATCGAAATTTAGCTGGAATGCATACAGAACGTCAAAATTTACAAAAGTCGGAATCAGGAGAAAAGCTCTTGGCATCACAATTTACATAATATCTTAACGAAATTACAGTCAACCTGCAGTAATAATGTTCTTACGCGGCACTACATTCTCCAGGTTTTGAAATAATTTATCGAAAATGTAATGTAAAATACAAATTTTACCCGCCTGTTTACATTTTGAAAACGGTGATAGCTGTACCACGGAAATGTCGATAGCTGTCCCTTATCACCACTTTTTGGTGATGGCGCTAAGGTTTAGTTGCCGCTACTAGTATTTCGGTACGGAAAAAGTCCGTGTTTTTCATTTTTCATTTACTTCAAATAAGTGTAGAATGTTCCAAACACAAGATATTTTTATGAAATTACTTTTATCAATTAATCTAAACATTAAAACATTGTCTAAACAGATGTGTAACAGTATATTACTTACCGCAAACAGTTTCGTCGGGGGCCGTCTCAAAATGTACCATTTTCCGTGAAAATATGCATACTTCTTCATATGTTAATATTAAATAGAGGGGTGGGCATTGTCAGAGGAGTCCTGTCTTCATAACCTGATGTCCGATTTTAATAAATGACACCTTGTTGCAAAGGACAAGTCGGATTCAAACCCGGTCGGCTAGGGGTCAAGCTTAAATGTAAAACTTAGACATCATATATGGTATAGGTAGGTACCTGGGGTGCAGAGACTCAAAAAAGGGTCAAAATCTAACATATAGTGTCATTATCAACTGAAATTCACTTTAAATTACAATAACGTACCTCCATATTTTACCTCCCCTGACACCTATGGCTCATCCGGTTGTTCAAACATGGTCTTAATCTGCAGCCCCGTACCTAGTCGACCATGTATAGAAGTGGTCCTGGCTAGAAATTGTGACCCTGTTCAGGTACCTAGTACAGCCCGATGGGTCAAGGCAGGTCGTAGAAGGTTACTAGGTAGTGTTCGAACTTTGAAAATCTACTTATTTTGACAACGTCGGAAAAGTTTTCGATAAAGGTCGAGCCTATATCACCAAAACATATACCCGTATTATACATGGATTTGTAGGTACGGGTCCGAGCTAACGATTGATGCCATGTTTGAATACCTCGCGTAGCCTTAAGGGTCGGGGCAGGTCGTAAAAGGACACCATTTAATCTTTCTAACTTCGTATTTGACCATGTCTAAGAGGTTTTCGACCGGGACCGAGCCCCTATGCCAAAGAAATATACCTATATCATACATGATCATATAACTGTGTGTCCTGGCTACTGATTGAGACCAAGTTCAAATATCTTATCTACCAGTAAGGGTCACGGCAGGTCAAATAAGGTCACCCAATTTAGTTACCTAGGATAGCCTGAGGGGTCAGGACAGGTCGTACAAGGTCACCGGGTAGTGTTCGAACTTAGATACAATGACTATTTTGACTATGTCTGAGAGGTTCTCGACAAAGTTCAAGCCTCTATGACTAAAATATATATCCGTATCATACATGGTCGTGTAGGTATGGGTCCTGGCTATCAATTGAGACCATGTTCAAGTACCTTGGATAGCCTAAGGGGTCAGGGCGGGACATGTAAGGTCACCATTTGGTCTTTTTTGATCGGGTTCGAGCCCCTTTTCCAAAGTAATATACTTTTATCATACGTTTTCGGATAGGTAGGAGTCCGTTGATTGAGATCATGTTAAAGTACCTGGAGTAGCCCTAGAGGTCAGGGCAGGTCATATACGGCTACAAGGTAGGGTTCGAAACGGCTTCTTGTATACATGGTCGGCTAGGTACGGGTCCTGCCTACATATTAAGATCATGTTCAAACACCTGGGTGAGCCATAGGTGTCATGGGAGGTAATACATAGAGGTACGTTATTGTAATTAAAACAGAATTTCTGTTGATAATGACACTATTTTAGATTTTGACCCTTGTTCTAGTATCTACACCCCAGGTACCTACCTATACCGTATATGAATATGTTTGTAAATGTCTTAGTTTTACACTTAAGCTATTACAAGTCCATATGATGCCATCAGAGTTCAGGACAGGTATCAGAAAATAACCAAACTTGTTTTATGCGGTAGAGCGCTGGCCAAGACTAAGCTGGCCCGACCCGGGGAGCCGTGAGAATTGCACCAATGGTGTCGTTGGACTCAGTGAAGATAGTGCTTGAGTTTGCAGGACTGCCTTGACTGGACTTTGACCTATGTACTTGAGCCCTAGCCGACCGGGTTCAAACCCGACTTGACTGTTTTCTCTAGCTTTTGGCTTGTCCTTTGCAACAAGGTATCATTTATTAAAATCGGACATCAGTTTATGAAGACAGGACTCCTCTGACAAGGCCCAACCCTCTATTTAATATATAAAGAAGTATGCATATTTTCACGAAAAAAAATGGTATATTTTGAGACGGTCCACCGGTAAAACTACACAAATTACATATCTGTTTAGACAATGTTTAGATTTAATTTATAAAAGTTATTTCATAAAAATATCTTTTTGGAACATTCTACAACTGTTTGAAGTTAATGAAAAACAAGGATTTTTTCCGTACGGAAATACAGCTTTTATCCTAAATTCCGTTCAGACGGACGAACAGATGTTGTTGTTTTTATGGGTTTTTTCTTTTGTCACAAACTCTCAGATTTTGTCATTTTCTATCGAAACAAGTTTTTATTTGCAGTAATTACCTAAAAGAAATACTTTATAAGCATAGTTTCCTTATTGTACGACTAATATTTCATATAATAATTTAATAAATAATCCATGGGGGACGAAAATTGTTTCAATATTCGTGTAGACAATATTGTTAGGAGAGGTCTACTTTTCCCCTTGAGACTTCCCATCTGCAACGTATAAACTGTGTCTGCATGATACTTGAATATATAAAAGTTTTATAATGTGATTTAAGCATTAGTCATCCAATAGTTATTCACACATATGCTTCTCTTAAGTCTAAAATAACTTTTAGACATTAAATTCAAAAAGGTAAATGACAATCCCTGTAATCATACCTTATTTCTCATGAATTAAACTACTTATTTGCAGTCAGACGTTCTAACGCCAACGTCCGTCACAGCGCTATAACTGCTGTACAGCGCCACCACTAGTGCCAAAGCGCCACCAGTTTTAAAAGTGCTGGTGTGTTTTTTACGGGAAATTTTATTAATACTAATGTATGTCTGTGTGAGTATCATACACATTTAGACCATTTACATGCGCGATAATGTTCATATAGTGTGTCTATGCAACGAAATTAAGTTGGAATGCATACAGATGTCAAAATTTACAAACGTCGGAATCAAGAGAAAAGCTCTTGGCATCACAATTTACATTATGTCTTAACGAAATAACGGTCACCCTACAGTAAAAATGTTCTTACGCGTCACTACATTCTCCGATTTTTAAAATAAGTTATACCATCGAAAATGTAACGTAAAATTTAAATTGTACTCACCTGTTTACATTTTGAAACCGGTGATAGCTGCCCAACGGACATTCATAAGCTCTTTTCCTTATCACTACTTTTTGGTGGTGGCGCTAGGGTTTAGTAGCCGTGTACTAATTAAAAGAAATTTCAGTTTGATATCTAACTTCTAACACTTTTTATAACAAAATGACATCGATGATTTTTTTCGAAAAAATGCGACCAAAATTAGCGTTATACGGTCTCTATAGCATACAGATCGTACAGACGGACAAAACTTACATAAAACTATTTATATCCATAGAAATAATTGATATACACCAAAACGTGTTACTTCAGAGCCTTAGTTGATGTAAAATAAATTTTTTAGAAAAGTTTATCCACCTGTATTTATCACTAAAATGTCGCATGTCGCGAAATGAGGTCGAAGCACGACAATGCGACACGACATCGCGACAATGCGACACGACATTATTAAAATGTCGCTTCGCGTTGTCGCGTTGTCCTGTGTCGTTTGGAATTGTTGTGTATTGCGATTCAAGTACAGTACGTCACGACGCATGACATTTCAAGACGACAATGCGAAATATCGCTTCGCATTGTCGAGCATCGCGTCGCGTTGTCGCGTGTCGTGTCGCTTTGTCGCGCATCGCGAGCAGCAAAGAAGTCAGACCGCGACGCACGACAGTGCGACACAACATCGCGACAATGCGACACAACACACGACAATGCAACACGACAATGCGACACGACAGTGCGACGCGACAATGCGAAATATCGCGATTTTGAAAGGCGACAATGTGACACGACACTACGATATTATTGTCGAGTGTCGTGTCGATTTGTCACGATGTCGTGTCGCATTGTCGTGTCGCATTGTCGCGATGTCGTGTCGCATTATTGCGATGTCGTGTCGCATTGTCTTGCATCGACCTCAAAGCGCGACGGACGACATGCGACATGGTCCAAACAGGATTCCGTATAAAACTCAATGATTACATTTCTTTTTTCTACTTTTATATTAACTTCAAGAAAACTATTTGCAGCTATGGAGTTGCTTATTATGGAGCATATTTTGGTGAAGGAGAAGGGAATGTGGTTATCGAAGACCTTCAATGTAATGGGTATGAACGTCATCTGTCTGACTGTAGATCTAAAACCTGGCTATCAAACGGATGTGACCATAGCAGAGATGTAGGTGTAGACTGTTATGGTACGTATAATGATTAACTCAGGAAATTGTTTCATACTCGAGATGGTTTTATTTTCACTAATGTTTGCGGTCAAATCGAATCGCGAATTCAAAACTTCCATGAATATTAAAAACATTATCATATACCCTGACATACAGCATGTATACTACTAACGAATAAGAAACCCTGAATTCAACTTCCGTCAGATACGGAAGATTGTTATCAGCAATGACGTAATGATGGCGTTTCAATGTTCCATCCGTCAAAACATTCATCGTTCCAAACGAGTTTTCAGTCTTAATTATCTAAAATTATGCTCTTGCTATTTAGTAACGAATTTTTTCGATTCATTTCTATTAGACGGAAATAAACTTGAAGTCATATAAAGTTTTCATTGACAAATGTTTATATTTTTACCTATTTGTATATGTCATTTAACTCTATAGATTATAGAATTAAAATATCTACATTTTAGCATACAGATATGACCAGTACACAACACAAGCTTACGGAGTGATCAGCAGTGGGGAGTATGGTACAATACCTTTTGCATTTATATTATTCTTTTGATATTAAGTTTTGATTCAATAGCATTAATAGACTGAACCAGAAAATTTGAATTAGGCCTACTGCTAAAACACAAATATTAAACTTTTTTCACAGTATTATGATCAACTTTCCTTTAAACAATGTGCATGAAACCAATGTGTTGGATAAACTCGATGTCTGTTAAATAAATGGTCCGGTTAATAGGAACGTGCATCAATATTTTGTATTCTAAGTTAATAGCAGTTCAATCAGGAAACAGTTGAAGTGCCTTATCATGACTGTGTATTCCAAGTTAAGGTATTGGACCCTTAATAGAGTACCTCCTTTTTGAAGAGTATTCCATTCCTACCATAAACCTGCATTGACTGCAATTTTCAGGGGGGCGTAGGTTCAAGCCCCACTGGGACCAAAATTGTTTTCCCCATAATTTCTTTTTTTCTAGTAAGTTTTTACTTCTTTCAAGACTGATTATGGATGTATTGCACAAAAGTTGAAAATTTTCATTTTATAAGCGATTTCTTGCTCTTCAAAGTGAATTTACCTCTGAATCAGGAGGGGTAGAGTTAGACATCTCTAAAAAAACTGAGTTACATGCGGTAAAAGTTCTCTATTTTGCCTTCATTCTTTAGATTACATATTGCGGAAGAAATGCATGTAGGTTTTACTTCTGCCCCAAGGTTATTTTTGAATGAAGTGAGCAAAATTCAAAACAGACCCACAGGATTCGACCTTAATTTTTCAATGTTGGAGTTAGAATTCTGTCTCATTAAATCTGTTTACTTGAGGCATCCTAGAAATAAATGATGTTTACAGTTTTATTTTGTGTTTTATAATTGTTTAACAATAGTTTGATCTTTCTTTTATCAAAATGAATGCTGTAATGAATTCCCTGCAAACGTTTTAGATAGTGGCAATCACATTGAAATTTGTCTCAACTTGAGCTTGATGAAATACTATAAATTATACAAAGTTTACAAACAAAATTTGCAACACAGTGCGAAACATGGTCAGCTTTAAGAATATACCAAGCAAATGCTATTTTTTAAACATTACTATTACGGGGTCCAATACCTTAATAGCAGTTCAATCAGGAAACAATTGAAGTGCCTTATCATGACTGTGTATTCAGATCTAAATAAAAAACAACAGGATTTGAGCCGTGCCATGAGAAAACTAGCATAGTGCGTTTGCGACCAGCATGGATCCAGACCAGCCTGCGCCTCCGCGCAGTCTGGTCGGGATCCATGCTGTTCGCTTTCAAAGCCTATTGTGATTAGAAAAACCGTTAGCGAACCGTTAGCCGATGCGCAGGTTGGTCTGGACCCATGCTGGTCGCAAAGGCGCTATGTTGGTTTTCTCATGGCGCGGCTCATTTTCAGAAGGAGCAATTCGTCTAGTAAATGGAAATGGCCAATATTCTGGGCGAGTTGAAGTGTTCTTTCAAGGAGAATGGGGTACCGTATGCGATGACAATTTCGATAAAGACGCTGCAAAAGTTGTATGTAGAGTTCTTGGCGTGTACCATTATAAAATGTGAGGAAACTTTGAATCATTTTTTTATGCATTGATCTGCTTATACATTTTTATGAGTTTTCAGGCTCTCGCGGTTATCATTTTAGTTTATTAATAAATGTCTACTGTAAAAGCAGCTATTTTCTCTGGGTCAAAAATTCGCGAATTAGAAATTTTGAGTATGTTCGCGAGGCTTGATATTCCCGAAAATGTAAAAATGATCACTGCTTTTTTTTGAATTATACTAAAGGTGAATATTTACGCGAGGATAAATTTTCACGAGATGTAGTGCCTCGCCAATATAGCAAAAATTAAACCCTCGAGAAAATTTCTGTTTTTACAGCATTACATATTTTGATTATTTTCTAAAATACTTAGAAAAATAGGATTGCAGTTCTCTCTCTCTCTCTCTCTCTCTCTCTTCCCCTCCCATCCCCCCCCCCTCTCTCTCTCTCTCTCTCTCTCTTAGGTCTTGGCATATTTTATTTTTAAATAAGCAGTGTGCAAGTGTGCAAAATTTAGAACATCTCTTTCCTTATTTGTGTTGATGAAATCATATTGCTCATCATATCAACGATATTCACATAAATCATTAGCTCAGCACAAGGAGTGATTATGTCAAAGCAATTATCTAAAGACATCGTAACCAAATAATTTTATTATCAGTTTACAAAAATGGCCATACATAAATATATACATCTGATAAATTGAATTATTTTGCATGGGTCTTTCTATAACAGCCTTAATATTAAATGTATAAGAAAAGGATCATATATTTGTTTTGTATACATGTATACCATGAATCTATGTTAAGAAAATAAAATTTGTATTTCTCTCAAACTAGATTCAATTTAATATATTTAAGAACAGTTGCGAGCTGACTGTTTTATTTTCATGTTTTATCTTTTTAGATTAGCAATAAGATATTCTGCCGAAACATATTAAATCAAAGCCAGAACAAACATTTTCCCAATTCTATTCAACTTCACAAGCGGTTACACAAACACAGTCTCAAATACGTCGCACCTTGTTCTGATAAAACTGGCAGGATAACTAGCGACACCATTGCTTTATCTCAAGCCTGTAAAAGATGAAGGATTCAAAATGACATTTCTGATAAAATATTACGAACCTGATAATGTGATTCATGGCCGTTCGAATAATTGCAATGTAACAACAGCCGCTACAATGCAGACTGCGGCTATAAGGTCACTATGAATGGCACTATTGTTATTTAAGAACAAAACAAAAGCTTTAATTACTTATTGTTCAATTTAGGTATATAAAGGTATACCCCTTGGCACATTTCGGACGTGGAACTGGGCCTGTTATCATAGATGACATCCGCTGTAGAGGCCATGAATGGGGTCTATCTCAGTGCTATTCAAGACCTTGGTACAGTACTAACTGCGGACATAGTGAAGATGTCGGGGTGGATTGTTTGTACTGTATGTTTATTATTTTCGTACATCAATATAAACAGTGTTTTTCAAACTATCTTTGTCATTTACATACCTGTTAATACATTGTATTTATATAACACCAGATATTACTTCTTACCATCAGTCAACATGGCGCAAAATAGATTGTTTTTTCAAACTAAAAGTAAAAAGTATATACAACTCAAATAATAATATATAAGGTTAATCTTCTGCGCTTTTTGAGGTACAAGTTAAACATTAACTGTTGCACATTAGCGTGATTTTTACAGGGATTCATTTGAAATTTTAATTTCCAAATATTACCGTAGATAGAGAAGACAACCAATGATTATTTTATATAATAACAGATATTGTATACAAAAAATCTAACTGTCACTGCCATAACTTTTACCAGTTTTAAAGGCTAGTTAATAAAGTCTGTATATCTTAACCATTATAGACACAACAACAACAAGCACAACAACACCGGTAACCACAACAACACTGGTAACCACAACAACACCGTTATTGCTGAATACAACACGATATTATAACATAACAACAGCACAATCGCCAGGTAAAAAACAGTAAAACTACAAAACATAAAAATAGTTAAAATGTAAAATGTATATATAGTAATTCCAAAACGTTGAATCAGTTGTGACCAAACATAAGAAGACTTTAGTAAGGTTTATTTGACACGTTCAAAGGCGAACAAAATGTGCCTTCTGGCCTGGTTTAAAATGTATGTACATTGTACAAAGTATATAAGTTTTAATACTAGTACCTCCTTGTGAGTACATGTGCTCTTGTTGAGCTTTTTGGATTGTCGGATGTCTGTCGCCCGTCCGTCGTCTGTTATCCACAATCTATTTAACGGGTCTTAATGCCGCTGCCAGATTGTTTGTTATAAAGGTAGAATAAGCTAGTTTCTTGTCATTCTGTTAATATCATAGTTGTTCTATACATTGTTAAAGGTCCGAATTAAAGTAAAAGTATACCGATATGACATACTTTGCAACTTCGTGATCAGCATTGAAAATACTACTTTCGGTACCGCCGTTTGTTTTCACTGATTATACAAATTCAGCATATCTCCTTCGCCCAATGGAAACTCGTCTTATCTTCTATGAAAAAACGCGCGAGAAAGCCAGTAAAAATCATATGTTATGTCTGTGCCAGTTAGTCGAAATGTGGGATTCACCGGGATTGCAGGTTCATATTTTCATACAAGTATGTAAAATATTGTTTGGTTCACAAACAAGCGATTTCTTTTTCAGGGTTGCCAGCAGTCTTGAAAAGTCAGGGAAATTGGTTTCTTTTTCAAGGTCAGGGACTTGTCAGGGAATTTTTAAATTTGGTCAGTGAAAAATGAAAATCCTGGAAAGTCAGGGAAAAGTCAGGGAAAAATGATATCAAAGCTCGAAGAAGTTAATCATTTTAAACTTTTGTGGCTATGGCAGCATTAAATTTAAGTAATTAAAAACAAAGTTTAATGATGTAATACTGTAACATGCATTTAATTTGTTTAAATCCCCCATTTTTCTTTAAACACTGATTTTGCTTGAAGACTGAAAGGCTTTGCAACACTTGCCTCCAGAGCTAGCTAACATTTTTTTTGTTATTTTGTAGGAAAGTGACACATGAAGAGAGCCTACAGCTAACATTATTCTTTTTTGTTGTAGGTGTTTGCTCCAGGTGTTTTCTGTTTGTTAAATAATATCATAACAAGTTACTATTTCAGGCACTTCCCTACTAGCATTTATTGATTTTGCCACAGTGACTAGGACACTGTATATTAAGAGATCTTGGATTTTGAGAGTGATGCTTTGTCAATATGATTCCAATGGTCTTGTTATTAGTCATGGTGTTTTATTGTTTTTGCCTCTAGGAAACTGTATAATAACAGATCTTGGATTTTTGAGAATGATATTTTGCTAATACTAGCAGGGTTCCAATGGTCTTGTTATTAACCATACTTTATTGTTTTTACCATGAGGAAAGTGTACCTTAAAAGATGTTAGATTTTTGATAGTTACATGTCTTGCAAAGATGCTTTTGATATATATCTCTTAATAATTAGGTTTCACTGACCATCACTCGTATATTGTCGGATCGATAGTGCGAGACACCGAAGCAAAATCACAAAATTACTTGGCTTAGGTCTAAACACGAAACCACGTGACCTGTCATAAAATGACAAAACAGTAAACCTTTATTAAAGACGTTGACAATTTGAGGCCCGTCTGCTAAAGTAACATTAAATCGCACAAGACTGCATAGAAAATCAAGGCTTTATTGTAAAGACATAACTGAAGAAGCGGGCATCAAATTCCCCGGGGTACAGAATAATCCAGGAACACTGGTTAGCTTAACTGTCCGCCGTTACTGAAATACTTTTGAAAAACGGCGTTAAACCTAAAACAAACAAACAAACAAATCAAATACCCCGGGTTAAATCCTAACAGTAAATATTACAGTTTTAAGCACGTCTGCACAGGGCAGGCAAGAAAAGCTTGTATAAGTACCACTCTGTTTTTAATATATCAAACTAATGTTTGATTTATTTTTTATATAAAGTTAAAAGCATAATAAAAGCCGCCATATAAAAACTTTTGATAACATCTTCTAAACAAAGTCAGTTTCAACAAATGCTCCAGTAGTGGTCCCATTTTTTTATTCCCCCAGCTTTAGATCATCCACGCAGGATATTTATTGCTATGACAACCAGTAGAACAAATCTTCCAGTCTAATTTCAAAATAACCCATAAGAAAAAAAAATGGGTAACAAAAGGCTGAAACAAAAGGCAAATAAAATGTTATGTTTTGAAGACCTTTTATTAGCCTAGCAAATGATATGCAAATGAGATAACAAAAGGCAAATAAAACATGAATAAAAGGTAGTAACAAAATACTAACAAAAGGCATTCACATTCATTACATGAGAAACAAATTGCAAATAAAATATAGGAAACAAAATATGAATAAAAGGCAGAGAGACCTTTTATTAATATTTTGTTTCAAAGAAACAAAACATGAATAAAAGTTATATCATCAATTGCCTTTTATTTAAGTTTTCGTAAGGCTAAGAACACATTAATCAAACACTACTGACAAATCAATATATACATTTATATACATATATTTATGATCAAAAGAATAATGTAAAAAAGTTATTTCAGTGCATGCAATTATCAATTTCACTGCAATGAATAAATACTGTAAGATAACCAAAATGTTTGTTTTGCCGAATTAAATAAATGCTTGATTTTGAATTTAAAAAAAAATGTCCAGATATCTTGTATGGTCCCAAACATACACTAAAACTAGAAAGTGTTTATGTCACAGAAACACCCGTCTGTACATGTTCCATGGAAAAGTTTGGAAAAACAGCATGAAAAAAAGTCTGAAATTAATTTAAATTTAAACTCACATACCCATGGGAGCAGCCTTGTGAAAATGCAATTGAAAGTCCATGGAACTCTTTGAAAATTGGAAATCATCGCATTAAAGTTGAAGGAATTTTTAGAAGAATTCTTTGCAAAAGTTTGGAAAGGTTTGATGGAAAACCATTGGATAACATTGCTGATATTGACACAAAACAAAAAAAAGAAGAAACAATATCATTACAAAATTATTTTAATCTAATATTGAGACAGATCTGGGTTTCAAAGAACACAAAAAGAATAAAATTCAAAGGGGAATAACACATCTGCCAGCAGCTTTTACACTTGTGGTTAAGAATGATAAAAATTCACTTAGCTTAAACTTGAAAATTAAACTAAAAGATTATTTGATAGAAAATTATGAATACAACAAAATTATTTTGGAGTATTGTAGTCTCAATATAAGGTGGCATCAGAATGTCTCTTAGCTTTTCCAAAACCATCACCAGGGTCAGGAACTTCATTCCAACCATTTCTGAAAATGATATAACATAATTAAAGAAATGAATTATATTAGTAATTGCGATTAAAATATAATTTTAGGCAATACAATATTCCTAACTTAGTACAGTAGTATGTGAAATTACAACTCTAAAGCCAGTTTTAACATGTTTAAACATTCTACATGTATCAAAACCATTTATTTATTTATTTATTGGACACTGAAATGAAAATATTGAGAGCACCACCTGTTGGTACTGTCCCTCATCTGCTTGACCATACAATAATTTAAGTTTTGTTGTTGTTTTGTTTTTTAACAGACAATCTTAAAAAAGAAATTTTAGAATTTAGAACTGACAAAATATTGGTGTATTATGATCAACCTTTAAATTCAGTGTGAGGCTAACTAACCCCAATAACATAAATAATTTATCAACCTTTTATAGTAATTGTATATAGTATAAGACTGTTTGCAAATTTAACTTACAATTTAGTGGAAGTATTATGTAATTTATGTTTGATCCTTGATCGAATTTCTGTCTGTGATCTTGTATCATCCTGTAGCATAGTCATGCACTGAAGCGATCTGATTTCTCCAACTACATCAATTCATACATAATAGGCATACCTCTAATAACTAGATATATGCACATTCTTTCATCTGAAAATGTTTAGAGGCTGTTGTAAGTCAGAGGTTCAGAGTGATTTTACTAACATATTTGTACTTATGAAAAAAATTAATAATTGACAACTGCATCAATTAAGTATTGAATATTTAACTGTTTTCTTAGAAGCATTATAAGTTATCTATCATTCACATATACCTGAAAAAGTTACCTGTACCTGTAAAAGTTCAATCTACTGAGATGAATAAAGTTCCTGCTTCAGTCTATTTATTCAAGATCTGTGACATATAGTTGTAAAACTTAAATTTTACACTTAGAAAGTTTGAAAACTCTTGAAAACTCTTACCTGATATCTCTCTAAAAGCATTTTAGAGTTTCAAGTTAGCTCCATTTGCCTCCAACAACATGAACAACGAACTTCCTGTTTACATTCAAATTTTTGTATTCATGAGCCATTTTCTTTGGTACAATATAGTTACTGAAGGGAATATCTATGTTCTTAAAATATATAAGTATACAGTTCATGGGAAAATTTGACCATTTATTTGCTCACAGCATTTGCAAAGATCTCGGAGAAAAAAAAACAAGCAGAAAGATTGGGATTATTTTTTGGTGTACAGGTGTAAAGCTGTTCAGAAGCATGTATTTTCATTGGTCCTTATCTGATCAGATAAGCTGTATCTCTGTGTGTTAACACATCTGTATACATTGAACAGCAGTATATCAAGTGACTGTAAAAGCAGGATAATTAATCATTGCCAGTCATCAAAAGAATAGACTAATTCATTTATGAGGATGTAACATTATATTAATAGCATAATATCATTTACAATTTCTTGTACTTATGAAATGACTTTTAATGCCTATTATCTGGTGCTGTTGTTTGAGGTGTTCAATAACCAAAAAATAAATAGCTTATATAATTTATAAATAGGACCTATTTTTAATGATATATCTTGTTACATTAATTATAAATAAACATCATTTTAATATACAAAATGAAAACATTGACATAAATTTTAATTAGTTAGGTTCCTTGTTTCATTTCAATTAATTTGGATACCTAGTATAATCCAAACAAGTCTTAAGATTTTCAATGTAATCTTTGCTGCAATTTAAATAAAAAAATCTTACTAGGAAAACTTTGCATTATCTTAAAAAATCTAAGGAATTCTATGGAATGAGAAAAACATTGGAATTGTTTTTGCAGGAGAAGTTTTAATTATTATTTTAAGTGGTCTCTGTTTACAGATTGTCTCTCTTAAAACTGATTAAATAATTTATTGATAATAGTCTGGCCGGAGAAAAAAATGATGGTCTTTTCGGACAGGTTTTGTAATAGTGGTCTTTGTTTGCAGGTGGCCTTTTAACAAAGGTTTTGACTGTATTCAAAATGCCCATAATTGTGAAAATTTAGGGCAGACTTAATTTAGAAATTATGTATGATAAAGAATATATGCATTTGCAAGTGCTCAGTAGCCATTTACTTACTGACAAACCTTTGCACTCGTCAGAAGTGTAATTATGTATATGAAGAACACAGTGAATGGTAGATGTAGCTCTAAATTCAAAACAGCAGCAGCAGTATTTAGCCAATATCAATGAAATATGCAACTAATTTGTTTATGCTAGATTTTGTGAAACAAGTCGTCCAAACTTACAAATGTATTGAAATATGAACAGAACTTCTTGTTTTTGAAAGCAAGTGTAATGAAATACAAACAAAATATGTAAGTGTTGATTCTAAGTGGAATGAAATACAAACAAATGGCAACATTTAAGAATATAAGTCCAATCCAATGCTAATAAAAGGTAAATTTCAAATTATAAGTGTAATGAAACATTAATAAAAGGCAACATTTAAGAATATAAGTCCAATCCAATGCTAATAAAAGGCAAATTTCAAATTATAAGTGTAATGAAACATTAATAAAAGGCAGTATCTGAAACAAAAGGTAAACAAAATGTATTACTCACAAAATCCTTAATAGTCTTTTGTTAGTATTTTGTTAAATGAAAGGCTTATAAAAGGTTTTAACAAAAGATAGAAGTACCTTTTGCTAGCCCTTTGTTTGCCTTTTATTGACCTTTTATTAAATTTCTTTTTCGTATGGGAAGTTCACAGAAACGGTAGCTATCAAAGGTGAGAATATTTAAATAATGTTACCGTACCTATGTTTATTTTATATAATAACAAATATTGTATACAAACATCTAACTGTCACTGCTATAACTTTAACCAGTTTTAAAGGCTATTTAATGAAGTCTGTATAACTTTATCATTATAGATACAACAACACCGGTAAACAAAACTACACGCACAACAACACCGGTAACTACAACAACACCGGTAACTACAACAACACCGGTAACTACAACAACACCGGTAACTACAACAACACCGGTAACCGCAACAACACCGGTAACTACAACAACACCGGTAACTACAACAACACCGGTAACCACAACAACACCGGTAACTACAACAACACCGGTAACTACAACAACACCGGTAACTACAACAACACCGGTAACCGCAACACCGGTAACTACAACAACACCGGTAACCGCAACAACACCGGTAACCGCAACAACACCGGTAACTACAACAACACCGGTAACTACAACAACACCGGTAACCGCAACAACACCGGTAACTACAACAACACCGGTAACCGCAACAACACCGGTAACCGCAACAACACCGGTAACTACAACAACACCGGTAACTACAACAACACCGGTAACTACAACAACACCGGTAACCGCAACAACACCGGTAACTACAACAACACCGGTAACTACAACAACACCGGTAACCACAACAACACCGGTAACTACAACAACACCGGTAACTACAACAACACCGGTAACTACAACAACACCGGTAACCGCAACAACACCGGTAACCACAACAACACCGGTAACTACAACAACACCGGTGGGCACAACAACACCGTTGTGGCTGAACACAACACGATATTATAACAAAACAACAGCACAAGCGCCAGGTGAGAAACAGTAGAACTACAAAACATAAAAATAGTAAAGATGCAAAATGTATACTGGTATATAGTAATTCAGAAACGTTGACTCAATTGTGATCCAACATAAGAAGACGTTAGTAAGGTTTATTTATTCCGGGAACACGTTCAAAGACGAACAAAATGTGCCTTCTGACCTGATTCAAAATGTATATATATATATATATATATATATTATACCAGGTATCTAAGTTTTAATACTAGTACCTCTTGTGAGTACACGTGCTCTTGTTGGGCATTTTGGAGAAAAAAATCTTACAATCTAATTTCAAAATAAGTTCCCGGAAACGATAGCTACCAGAAACGGTAGCAGTGTTTCTTAAAACTTTAAGCCTGCTGGCGGCAAGTGTTTCTACCTTTGCGTCCAGTACAGACCACGATCAGTCTGCACATCCGTGCACATGGTCTGCACTGTTCGCTAGTCAGGAAATTTTTAGTGTTTAGTGAACGCCCCATCGAGTAATAAACGGTATTACCAAATTGAATGATGGACTAGTCTATTTTAGAAATTCAGCTGGGTAAGGGCTAGTGAAGATCACCTTAGAAATATTTCTGTGAACGTTGAAATAAGGCCAGCAGTAGCAAAGGAGAGAATTTTTAAATTATGCTTTTTCTTTATATGGTTATATGGAAAACTATAAAAAATGTCTTCTTCCAGGAAGCTGCTGGTTCAGATTCAAAATATTATCATTCGGTCTTTAGATGACCGTCTACTAAATTCCTTAATTAAAAACATAAACACCAGAGGCCGGATTAGTTTTCTCTGTATTAGGCTTAATAAGCCTCAGGTAATTTCGCTGCAATGCTTACATAATCTACTACCAAAATTGTTTAATTTAGCTTTGTATCAGTCTCAGGTGAACGACCTACAATCACACTTATACTAAGTAGATTAATTTGAATTTTAATTTATTTTTTGTTCATACCATACATATTTATACTTTTTGCATCAGATAAAAAAATCAATAATATATTTTATTCTAGTCATTTAAACTGAGGTTAACCTTTAGCGCTTTTTGTAGTACAAGTTAAACATTTAGCTGTTGCACACACATTAGCGTGCATTTCACAGGGGTTCATTTGAAATTTTAATTTCCAAATATTACCGTAGATAGAGAAGACAACCAATGATTATTTTATGTAATAACAGATATTGTATACGAAAGATCTAACTCTCACTGCTATAACTTTAATCAGTTTTAAAGGCTAGTTAATAAAGTATGTATATCGTAATCATTATAGACACATCAACACCAGTAAACACAACTATATACACAACAACGTCGGTAAGCACAACAACACCGGTAAGCACAACAACACCATGGCGACTGAATACAACAAGATATTATTACAGAACAACAGCACAAGCGTCAGGTGAGATAACTTTGACATCGTGTCAGTCATTGAAGTCACTGATCCAGGTTTGTTTGACAACAGCGGTAAGATCTCTCGCGATCATTTTTCAGTGATTTTCAAAGCCAAGGCTGCCAGACCTCAACAGTGAGAAAAGATGTTTCCATTCGAAAACTTAGGGCAACTGATGTTGATTCATTCAATTATTGATAAACGTGCACCATTGCGCACAAAACCATCCTTCAGAGACCAACTTGTCCGTGGTATATACAAGAACTTCATGATGCTAAACATTTAAGGCGCAAGTTGGAGCAGAAATGGCTGACAATAGACCACCAGCTGTACAGAGAACAGTGTGCAACAGTAAATAGGTTATTTAAAAAAGGCAAAAATACATTTCTACTGGGATAAGATAGAATCATGCCAAAAAGAATCAAAGAGTCTATTCAAAATCACAAAGCATCTGTTAGGAGCTACAAATGTCATAAATTTGCCAAAAGCTGCATCTTCAAAACAACTCACACAGTACTTTAGTGACATTTTTCAAAACCAAAATAGACAAAATAAGGTCAGATATAGCATCCTGTTACGTATCTGACATTTCAGATACACTGAAACACAATCACCAAGGAGGACTGCCTATACAGTTTTACTCCAGCTACACCAGAAGAAGTGAAGAATATTATTCAGGCATCTCGATGTAAGTCGTGTGAATTAGACCCAATACCAACTTGGCTCTTAAAGACATGCCTTGACGAGCTCCTTCAAGCTTTATGTTCGAAAAGACTTGATTCAAAAAGTTTCGTGTTAGACATCTTTTGAAAAAAACAGACATTGATTCCAAAGAACAAAGAACTACAGGCCTGTATAAAATCTACCCTTTTTCTCCAAAGTGCTGGAAATAGTAGTAGAAAAACGCATTGAGTGCCACCTGACTTCGCTGACTTCGAAGAGCCTACATGAACAGCACAAGTCTGCAAACAGAAAACATCACTTCTCAAAGTTCAAATGACATTCTTCAATCCCTGCATCAAAACTAAATCGCAATTTTGGTAATTTTGACTTATCAGCTGCGTTTGATACTATCGACGATGAACCGTTGCTAAAACGCTTGGAAAGGGACTTCGGGATCATTTGAAAACCATAAGAGTGGATGACTTTTTATTTGAATTGCCGCTACCAAACAATATCAGCAAATGGCGAACTGTATACTCCAGCTCACATGAAATACAGTGTACCACAAGGATCTGTCCTAGGACTTAAAAACTATATCGTGTACACAAAACCCGTCGGTTCAATCTGCAGAAGCCATGGACTAAATCATCACTTTTATGCTGATGACTCGCAACTGTACTTGTCTTGTGAGTCAAAATATGTTTCCTACCAACATGAAGCCCTACCTCGAATTGAGATCTGTCTCAAAGACATAGTCTCTTGGATGCATCAGAACATGCTGACAAAACTGAGGTCATTTTGTTTCACACAAATCACACAAAAATACCCGAAGATATATCTGCGTGAAAGTAGAACCCTCTCGGATTAAACCATCCATTTGTGTGAAGAATTTCGTTGCTAGAGTGTCCGCGGAAAACCAGCGTGCGGCCCCCTGACGATGCCCATGCGAGGATTGTGCAATGTCACCTGCGACATGTCTACGGGCTACAGGCTTACGATTTTTTTCAAATTTGTATAATTTTTCGCAAAAAAAAAAATCGTACGAAGCCCGTGAATCCGTACAAAAATCGCACTGCCGCCTCCTGCCTCTGCACAAAGGCCGCACGGAAAGGAGGATACGGGCAGTCTACGGGCTCTGCAGACGCATCGTAGGCCAACTGTGGACTAGGCATTACCGCTTGATGAAATTTGATGTCCATATACATGATGTCTATATACATGGAATGTTTACTTTCTTCTGTTCGCCATCTTTTCCGTAGACAGATAAGACATAGAAACATAACATGTCATAATTGCTTTATTACCTGCATCTCCTACAAATTTTCTGATGTTCCATTTTTCGAAACTTGACATCAAGTAATGTAACCACGTAGTGACGCCTGTCTTTATTTCGTCTGAGATATTAAGTAGCTACAAACAAATTTAGTAGTATTTAAATATATCATGTTGATGAAAGATTGTTTGTATTTCCGCCTACCATTTTGACTTTGTTTTCATTTTCATTAACAGCATACAACATTGCTTCGACAGAGGATGTTTATGTGAAGTACATAATTTTGCTCGGTCGCGCTGTAAGATAACACTTCAACTCAACTGTACGAAGTATATAGAGAACTATATCCTACTCATCATAGCATAGGCGTCCAGAGTCCCGGTTAAACATTGAATGCATTTTCACTTTAGATCTGTTTTTAATCAATGAAACTGATTCAGACTTGAAATAATTGGTCGACATAATCACACACATTACATGACACATGGCTCATGTTACACATGCTATCTAGCTATTTATTTATAACCAAGCTGTCGGTCTTAACTTGCACACAAGACAAGGTATATAAGGAAAATACTGATTCTGAGAACTGTAGCTATAAAACTCTAGCTAGACCCAACATAATAATGGCGGTATAAATTGCTAAATATTAAACCAAACGTTTTCTAATTTTCTAAATCAGATTTTGGTAAGTTTCATTGATACTTGAAATCTCCATGACAACTAATATCCCTGCGATCTAAAAACATCACAATGAATTCAATATTTTGTAGGAAAAAAAACAGTATCTTTTGGTCTAACTCCATTTTAAGACAAAAAAACTGGATTAAAAGAGCTGTATCAAAAAATTTAGTCTTAGCTCGACAAATCGAAAAAAGGTAAAGTTATTGCACATATCCGTTTAATATCATGTACGTACGCGTCGGTGTCCGCTTCCCGTTTGGTGAATTGTTGCCTGTAAGCTGGTATCTCGGTAGCCTCTTATGAAATGGATTATAACTTATATGCTTGTTCCTTATGATCATATAACATGCAATGCAAAGGTAACATGAGAGCTGATATATCAGTATCCACCAGTTGGAATGGGTTAATTCTTCACACACTATTTAATCGTAGAGATCTGACTTGCAATATACAGACTACATAACTCTAATTTGCTTTTCACAAAGATATGCCCCATTTTTTACTTAGCAAAGTAAGGTTACGTCGTTGCATGTAAGCTGGTTTCTCAGTAACCACTTGTTGGAATGAATTGAAATTTCACAAACTTCTGCACTGTAATGAAACATTGTGCACTGTATTGTAAGCTTGCTTTCTCACAAAGTTATGACCTGTTTTCGAGTTTAGTTTTTGTATAACTTTTGTTTTTGAAAAGTTAGGCGTTGCAGTCCTCTAACAGCTCTTGTTATTCAGAAGTTTGGTGCGCTTATTTTTCACGTTGATTTATGTCGGTTTGCGGAGTTCAGGGAGAGGTTGGCAGGAGTTACAAGTTGAGCTACGCGTCTGGTACATACGGTCTTGAGTGGTCAACTGGCTATACAATATCGACTATGCTAATGACTAGTAGCTAGAATGTGTTGGAGTCGATGCCTGTTTCAATAATTACAAAATAAATAGTATAGAGTGCACGTTGTTAGTATCAAAGTTGTAAAGATCTAGCTTATAGATAAAATATTATTTCATATATATCTATGAATTAAATAAATAAAATAATTTCATATACCTTTTCAACGAGATTTAATTACAAAAATAATTCAAAATAGCTTCGCCTATGGACAGCTCATCAGTGTTTGCCGTTACTATGGTAATGTAATTGATAACGTCATACACTGATCAGCCAATCTTAGGTGGAATTAGTTTACGTTGCGTATTACCATAGTAACGTCATTCACTGGACGAAACTAGTTTGCATTTTTTTTATATAAATATGTATAATGAAAATATATTTCACATGAAGTCCACCCTGTACATTTATTTCAGGTCAAAGTCTTAATGATTCTATAAAAGTAAGCTGTAGCCAGTATTCCTGGGACATTGTGATTGACCTGAATATCCTACGTCAAACCTATCCGAGCCTGATCACCTCTAATATTTACCTTGGAGAAAATAGATGTACTGGTATAGAGACTAGTAGGCATCTTCTCTTTAAATATGGTTTACACGAGTGTTTAACACACGATATGGTAAGTCTTTCTGACATCAGTGGTGTTATGTGCTATGTTTCATTATCTGAAAACTATTGAAAACGACTGCTATATTACACTTAATTTTGGCGGTACTACAAGTTGGCGGTGTTTTTTCCAAATGAATTTAATTGCACTCTTTTAAATTGGTGGAGTTTGGAATGTCAATCCATTTTTAATTTCACACATTCAATGATTGTAATCAAGTGCAGCTACGCATATCTTTGCCGTTTTCTGATTCCATTATTGCTCATAGAGTTGTTATCTTATCATAAAACCCTGCTGAAACGATGTTTTTATAAAGCCAAGAGAGGCATAATAAAATGCCGCCAAGTCTTATACAGTATATTTGTATAATATGGTTAAAAAATCAGACAACTAAAGTTTGCAGTATGTTTGTGTGTTTGTTGGATTTTTTACTGTCAAATGTAACATGAACAAAGTAATATATAGAAATTTGGACCGCATGTTTAATATATTTGTATTGTATTTGTATTTGAATGCATGTATTACTAGTAATAGAAATAAACAGTGTATTTGATTTTGGGGTCGAGTATTCGCCTTTGTGCACCAAATTTCAAAAGTAAGCTGTTCCATAGTACCAAAAAGTAGTTCTACCTCCTTCGTCAAACACTTCGTCAAACACTTCTTTTCGTATATCTACTCAGTCATACTTAACAACGTTATAGATTCAGTGTCTATACTACCAGCTATTATCTATAGAATTTTTTATAGAACTTAATAATAGTTATACTGCCTTTGTGTGCTAAAAATTAATTTGTGAGCAATAACAAAACATTACAGAAATTGACAATTCGGCTGAATCGCATGTTTACTGTGATAGAAAAAGACGGTAGAGTACCAAAAGGAAGCTACAGTATTTTGTACCTTAATCAATATAGCGTTGGTCAAATACATTTACTTACCTGCCGATTCAATACTACAATTCGAGGGTAGAAAACAAACCATCGTAACTTCTTCAGAACATTTTTTTTGCGTTCTAACCTCCAGACTAATTCATAAAATGCATGAACTGGATAATTAAATAGATTTTATGTTGTTGTCAAACCATAAAAAGCACAATTTCTCCGCACCGCCAGTTTTCTAATTTCAGGTACTACCAGCATTATTATTATGTTAACGTAACGTCTAATTTATTATTAAAGCAGACAGACGGAAATAATGAGTACATCAATGAACTGATCTACGCTGAGCATGATCCAGTATATACTTTCATCATAAGAAACATCAGCTGGACATTTCCTGTTGAATGTGGTAAAAATATCATCGGTAGGTTTTATTGTGTGTACACAGTTTCAGTAACGATTTTATATACCTTCAATTACTACCAGTTCAGGTTAAAGGTTAAAGTTCTTCAAACATTTCTTAATTCATGATGCTTGAAAGTTGCGGCGTCCTTAAACTTCACAAGCTGCAATGAGGTTCAAATATGTAGTATGTAGTTATATTTGAACAGCAGTTACTTACTTTTACATCTCTTTTACATATTTCTGATATATCTTAGACTAAATTCACACATTGTTATTTCAGTTTGATATAATAACTGTTATACTAGCTAAATTATCTGATTAAGTTAGGGAAGCGTTGTAGCGTTGCCGTCCAAAATAACCAAACATCTGTTAGGAGACAGCAGTGATATTGCCCGTCTATTGAGTAATCCTTCTAAAGAACTTGCACGCAGTCTGAGTGACATTTTATTGAAAACATAAGGCCTGAAATTAACTGATAAAAACGACTTAGATCCAATAGACTTGGATTGCAAAAAAAAAAACCAGGACATGTTCAACTGCCTTGTTTGTTTGGCCTCAGCAACAAAAAAGAGGTAAAACAAATCATACAAAAATCTCTAAACAGATTCTGTGAACTTGGTCTGGTACCTGGATAGCTCTTGAAGAAGGTTTGATGAACTTATACCATTGGTCACAAACATTATAAATACATCCAGTTAGGATATGTGTCAACGGAGTTCAAGGATGTAAGGATAAAGCCTCTACTCAAGATACCTGACCTTAAATCGAATATTCTCAAAAAGTAAAGCCCCGTGTCCTCTCTCCGTTTCATTAGATGGTGGTAGGTGTGCGTCTAGAGGAGAGGTATCTAACTGAAAAATACTTCATGAGGGAATGCAGTCTGCATATAAAAGGTTTCACTCAACTATGTTGGCTTTGATAAAAGTACAGACCAGTGTAACATGGTCTTTATGTAATTTTCGACAGACAAAACACAGTTTCATCAGTTTTAAACATTATACCATAGACACAAAGCACAAGCATAAATGTCGTTATATCTAACTTACCGCTATCGAACAGTGTCCATTAGTGGAGAGTTATCGACATCTGTGTTGATTTAAAACATTTTGCTTCAGATCCCAAAGGCTACAAAATGTAAACTAAAACATCACTTTTAAAAATGTGGTACAATAATAACAATAACAATAATAGTAATAATAATGATAATAATAATAACACTAATAATAATAATAATGATAATAATAATAATAATAAAACTGGACTTTTTACATCTTTGCTTCTAGATACCATTTCGTACAATAGCAGCAATGTGTCCTTTCCCAGTGAACTGTACCCAGTAAATATATCTACATACTCGGACTCTAATTTTATGAAGGATATAACAGGGAGCCCAATATATGCTGCCATCGGGTCTAGTGTCTATGTAAAGGTATTTTCTATAACACCCGACTGGAGCACGACTATGAAGGTCAACACATGTTACACCAAGCCGGAAGTTGATGCGTCCGACCATTTGAAGTACTATTTCATCAAGAATGGGTAAAATAAGCTTATGAGAATGTTGCCAGCAATTATGTTGCTGCTTAACTTTTTGTATCATCTAAATACACTTACACGAATACATTTACATGTTTAAGCATCATGAAGTTCTTTTGTAACAGCTTCTTTATTAGAGATATTCATGAAAGATGCATTTTCTTTCAATACAAATTGTAAACCTTATATTTGCAGATGTGAAATGGATGCCTCAACTCATATAATTGCTGAAACGACACACGAAACAAGATTTGTGTTCGTCTATTTTGAATACATGGACAGACATAATAAAGGCCTGTATGTGTTTTGTGATGCCATCTTTTGTAGGACATCAGACATGTCGGAACAGTGTCTACAGACATGCAATCCCCTTCAAGGAAAGAATAATAATTAGGAGACTATAAAAACAACATACAAAATTAATATGACAAGTGCAACAGAAACCATTTCATATAGAGCAATTATCTATAGGAAAATATAAATGATAAAAGACTTCTCACCTGCATATATTTTGTTTGTATGCTGGACAATGTTTATGTTTAGTTACAGTAAGATATAAGCAATAGTAACAAAGATATGACAGAAAAACAAAGGTTGCCGAATATTTTAACCTTGAAAATAACCTAAGTATAACACCTTAGAAACTTTAACCAAGAAAGCGACACGCCGAATCCGACGCCGGGGCGAGTAGAATAGCACTCCTATTCTCCGAATAGTGGAGCTAAAAGTCTCTGTAAGGAATGAGACACACACCCCGACGCCGGCTTCAGCGGAATTCTGTTATACAACGTTATCCATCTGTTGTTGTTCTTAAGAGCACAGTAATTGTTTTGCTTTATTTAATGAAACATGAGAAGTGTTTACTTTAAATTCGGCATGCCCAAAATATCTTATTCAATAACAAATGAATGGTATCCCTGGTACTGTAAAACAGTTTCCCTTAAAAATCACCTCGGGCTTTCACCTAGGTCTTTCCAATAAGTTACTTAATAACAAATAAATGATATCCTTGGTACTGTTAATGAAACCTGAAAAGATAACATGATAAAATATGCAGTGTACCTGAAAAAACATCAAGGTCTTTCTAATTTTATGAAGATGTTACTTGTCTACTTTAGTACACTTTGTCCATATATAAAGAAAATATATATTGTCACATATAATGCAATATGGTGGTTACTGCTCTGCAAAACAAAAAAATAATATATAATCTAAATGAACGGCAAATAAGATGACAATAATATCTCAGACACTTTTAATATGTAAACACCGGTGTAATGTTTCATACACATTTAATTTGCACTATAACAAATGGTATATTGTCTCGTGGTTGATAAGTTTACGCAACGCATGCTCGAAGTTTGAAAAGTTGTTTTTGCGTCCATCTGCCCTGTTAGATATCAGGAAATAACCGCTATATTTCTTTAAAAGGCATGAAAATTAATTGTTTTAGCAAATTTTTCATTCAAAAGCATTTATAATGTGGTATCGGAAGTAAACTGTCTTATTTATCAAGTTTAATGTTTAACGGTAATAAAACGAATTCCTCTGTGGTGTACTGGTTAAAACGGTATGAAGCTTTTATTGCCAATGGGACCCGGGTTCGATTCCCTACTCTGACATGAGTTTATTCTTGATTTCGATTTCGATTTCTTTACCAGATTCACAAATCTGTTATCTTTCAGAAATAACAAATATGTTAAACTTGACAGATGTGAAATAAAAAAAAGTACTGTAGTCATTTTGAAACATTGACAGAATGTACAAAATATTTCTTTAATATTTCAAACTGTACAGACAAGGACTAAATTGTACTATGTGGTGGAATATTCCTGGATATGCTGGAACATTAAGAGAAACACTAAGAGAAACTATGCATCAGTCATAACAAATAAAGTTTGAATATCAATTGAATTAGGTATAAAGGCTATGATAAAGGTATGACCTGTCTTTGTCAAAAATCCAAACTAAAGCAAGAGACTTGAGAGCATGATATAAATTGCTTCAGAATCAGAGTGTAATCAAATATCATTCATAACGAATAATGTGAATTTTGGAGAGCCTATGATCTTTTTTGTCAGTTGCTTTCCATTTTATAAACAATGTTTTAAATCATCACATAATTCATAACAGCTAACCAACAAGAGAGCAAATATGCTACATCAGGTAACAGTAAAGTGACAATATCGTAAGTCATATCGTAATCAAGACGTACATAATGTTATTCTTGTACCACTGCCAGACCTGGGGTCAATTACTTTAAAATGTAATTAATTAAATTACAATTACATTGAGAAATGTCCAATTAAATTACAATTACCATTACATGAAATTTAGCAATGTAATTAATTAAATTACAATTACATTGGAAATTGTAATTAATTACGTTCAATTACAATACCAAATGTGGTGCTTCTTACACGAACACTGTAGCAAAGTTCTTTACTTTGTACTGCACAAACATGATAATCCACATGTAAACTGATTTCAGTTATTTCAAAATTGAATTTAAGCTCAAAGTAAAATCTGTGTTTGCGGGAGAATATTACTCTGTCTTTAATATTATTGCAAAAGGAGCTACAAGTCAGCCCTAATTTATAGTTAATACATCGTCTAGCAGAATTCGGTTAGAGAAGATGCATGTAAAGTTAGGTATTTCTCTGAGGTCTGAATTTCTCTGAAGTTTATAGGATCATGGTTCTGCAATATGTTTCAAATTTAACTAGTCTAGTTCAGTATTTAATCATTTACATTTTAAACATATATTTTAAGTTTTTATCCTTGACACTACAAGTTATCCAAAGGACCACATCGAAAATAAGTTGTAAAACATTCATGAGTCATCCTAGAATAACTATGTCACTAAAACTGTAGAATAGTCATAATGCCTACAATAATAATTAATTTTTTTTATCTTGTTAGAACTGTGAAATGCTATGTTGTTTATATCATTTAATACAACAAATTTTATCACAGATAAAAAATGATTAAACTAAATGCTAAGCATTTCAATTTTAGCTCCGATAAAAATCTAAATAATAATTATGCAAATAACAATTTCAAATCCTAATTTGATCATTTTCTCCAAAAACATAGTGACAAACATCATCAAAGATTACCAGTTGGTTCTAATGAAACAAATATCAGAACAATGGAGCTATGTCCAAGGGGTTAACACCTACCATAATATTCTTTTGTTATTTTTCACAGCTATGAAATGCATATTAGCATGTTAAAGTGAAGTGTCACTGGTAATAAACATAAAATAATAATCCAGTTTGTTGAACAAATTATATATACTATTTGTTCAACAAACTGGATTAGCATGTGCCATGTAATTGGAAAATAATTAAAATGTAATTGTCAATTACACCCTAGAACTGTTCTGTAATTAATTAAATTACAATTACATGTAATTGATAAATGACACAATTACAAATTACATTCAATTACTTGGGAAATGTAATTTAATTGCAATTAATTACAATTACATTTTTAATTACCCCAGGTCTGACCACTGCTGCCTCAAATTGTGTGCAGTTCATATTTTTCAGACATTTCATCATGATTTTAGATTCAGATTTTACTAATCCATTCAATTTTACAGTAACGGAACACTGTTTATGCTTGTGCTAGGGGCATGAGGGCAGTTTCACATTTCACTACATCTAATGAACAGACACAATCAAGTCTAGTCAGCTATTATTTTGCTTGGTTGTGTTCTTATGCTTCCTAAGGATCGTCTTAAAAATTATTTACTATCATAAAAATAGTTTTTATGTGCCATGTGATGGTTGTAAAATGTCTCTACGTACTCGGATTCAGTGTGGTTAGATTTTCTAGTCCTTTTGGATCATATTTACTAAAACAGAATTCCGTTTTAGCCGGTACTTGGGGGTGTAAGGTGTGTTTCACATGTCATTACCTCCCATGAACAGACTTGATCCAACTGAATCTGCTATTTATTTACCTGGTTGCATTAATTGCCTCCAAAGCATCTTTTTAAAGTCTAATGCAAAATGTTTTCAGCAACTCAGAAGTGTCGGTCAGAAGAGTTTTGAATAGCATTAAGTATTTGTTTCCTTAACAATTTTGGTTTTCAACCACTTAATATTGTTCACATTCCTGACAGCCTTTTGTAATTTCATGAGTTTAAATCTGAAGATTAAGTTACTTAAACTACCTTACAATGCATGTGTATCTAAATTTCAAGGACAAAATGCTTTATTTCTCACGTAAATGACTGCATAGATACACTTCACAATCACACAAAACAAAGATAAATATCGATTAAAAACACATTTTCTATGAAAGGAAGCCCCAAATTGTAACCTAACATCAGTGTATAGATGTTTGCAGGGATGTGTACATAATTAATATATACATAATACATACATAATCCATGTAGTTAGGACAAGATATGATGTCAGCGATAGACGATGACGTGAGGCTCCATACACAACAAGATATGATGCCGGCGGAAGACTGTGACACGAGGCTTCAGACTGCGATTATATCCATGTAGTCAGGGCAAGATAAGATGACAGCAATAAATGGTGAACAAGACATGATACCGGCGATAGACGATGGAACTGGGCTCGTGTTTTCTTTCATATCATACGAAATACATGTGTGTATCTACAAAGATCTGTGTTTATAAAATGGCAATATAAACTTGATGTCTCATCTTCTCAAATTTATTAAAATTCACAATTGGTTTTGGCCTTCAAAAGAGTTCTATACAACGATCCTTTTCATTGTCATAATATAACCTTATAGAAAATAATAGTAAGGTTGACCATTGAGTTATTTCATGTGTACCATAATCTGAAAATGTTAAAGTACATACGATGGTTTTGGGAGCAAAATAGTCACAAGACTGTAACTGCATATATTGTGTATTAACCACACGAAGTAGTGCCAAAAAACTCGAGCTGATTTAAAAAATCGTTTTTTTTTTTTAATTCGTTAAACAGCGAATATATGAAATTCATTAATTAAATGGTAACTGTGCATTGTTCTTAAAATGCGTTGAATCATTTGATAAAAACATTAAATCGTGCATTTATTAAGCTAGAAAATACTGTGGTAGTAAGAAGTACCTATGACTGTTATGGAAGGCGACAGGCGTGCGTATAATGTTTCATTTTTGTAATTATACGTAGGTCATCGATATTTTGTAATAAGAAGTTTATATCGTATCAATAATTGATTCCGTCATATCTCTATATCTTAAAAGTTGAAATAAATATACATGTATTTCTTACTTTGTCTTACTTTATCACATCAATCTTTTACGTGAAGTTGTTTTTCACAAAAGACCTGAAGTAGTTACAGTACTATTGTGTATGTGCCCATTATTCATGTGTTTATTTATGACAGAAATGGTGCAAAAATGGTACAAAAGAGTACAATGCTTTAATCCAGAAAATATTGTTTAGTTGTATCCTGATTCTGATGTGAATAAAATTATTTTTTTTTTAAAAAATTGCATTCATAGACCGCCACGCTATTTCTGACACAATTATTATTTAGTTTTTAAGTATTAATTAAACATTTTTTAGTGTAACATGTACCTCTATAAAACTAAAATATGGCGAATTAAGTATTTTACAAATTGAATATCTTCCTACAGTAAAACATATTTCTTGCATACGGTCGGAATAATGCTGCCGCGAATAATTTTCTTTATTTACGTTGTAACTTTTCTCTCTTATTAAGGAAACAAAAGGGTTGCATGGTAAAAACACTGACATGAACTTTTGATGAAATTAAAGTGTCTGGTTAGACATTTGTAAAATTTTGCAAAATTACGACATGTCATCCTTTATTGTTTCACTTCCTCGGAGTTGAGAAAAGAGCCCCACTGTGTCTAGCCTTACTCATTTGGCTAATCGGGATGACATATTTTATGATTTGATATGGGCTGCCGGTGACACTAAATTTGGAAAAGAAAATAACATATAAACGGTGTCAGCGAGGCAATTTTATGCATCAATGCCAACATAAATTCATTATCAGAGATGTATGTATTACAAAAACATTGTATATGTACCAGAAAACTACATTGTGTCAAGGTTTCAGGTTGGTTTGGCTGGCTGTTAAGTGTGTATTACTATAAACTGATAAAAATGATGTTTTTGAGACAACTCATCGACTTTGATAAGTGTAATTTGTACATACGACACTCATCAGTGGGTTAAATCATGTGGCCGTTGCCTGGAGAGTTTGTCTGAGATATCAAAACATCTGTTAGGAGAGAGTAGCGATGTTGCCTGTTCTTCTGAAACACCCAAGGACCTTACACATAATGTCAGCAATATTTCTTTCAATACAATTAAAAAATATGGAATGATAATCACTTGGGAAGAAAGATTTACCAAAATGTCCAAATCCAGTGAACTAAATCAGATACCGACATGATTGTTAAAGAAATGTCTGGTGAAACTATTGCTAGTAGGTAGAGGTATGTACCAAAATAGTTTGAGTTGAGAAGGCCATTATAAAGTAACCTGATCATGAACCCTAAAATCTAAATATCTACAAACTCTTGTCAAATCAAAGGTCTTTGAGAATGGGCTTGATGTCCATCGCTGCACCTTGATGAAACAATCTTTACGAAAGGCAGGAGTCTGCATACAGAAAAGCTCACTCAGTCAAGTAGGCTCTTTTGAAAGAACAAAACTGTATTGCGGTCCTCGTGTTACACTCTGAATTTCAAAAGGATCTTTTTACCTATGTTATTGACCTTTCCGCAGCTTTTGACACCACTGGCCACCAAATATTTTAATATTGCTTGAGATGTGATGGTATCTATTATATGGTGTTCTGTCCAGTTTTCTTCTGTTGTAGAGTCTAGTTCCTCACTCACAACTCAATAATTAAAAATACTGTTACCGACCTTCAGTTATATTTTGATGTAATCTTGTCTGTATTCAGCTTTAGCATGACGCACGCCATTGAAGGTACGACCTCGGCGTGGCAACCCTCAATACGGTGCAACGTTTCACTCCTAGTTATTTTGTTTGGTTTTAGATCTAACGCCGTTTTTCAACAGTATGTCAGTTATGTAACGACGGGAAGTTAACCTAACCAGTGTTCCTGGATTCAGTACTAGAACTTACCTGTTCCCAGTATTGAATCATGAATCATTCAGAGTTGGGGGACAAATGATTTCAGATATAATGTCTTTTATAGAATCGGCACGGAGAACATACGCCTCGCTTGAGGATCCAACGATCCTGCCATCCATAGATGTACGCCCTCTTTATCGAACTGCGCGAGAACTACCCTTACCCTTGAACACAGAGGCCCTAACCAACCGGCATATAACTGTTACAATTTCACATTTCATTAAATTAGAGACTATAGAGGTCTGCGTATTTTCGTTGACACGAACATTGGTCGTATATGGAACAGTGTAAGCACTTTAGACTGTTTCATTTGTTGTGTTGTTTAGCTGCAATTTATGTAAAACTAAAGAAAAAATGGATTCATGTCAGTGTAAGGTCGATACATATTTCACATACATGCATTATTTTCCGGGAGCCACGGGTAATAATACAATTTATGGTGATTAATTAAAAATATGATATAATTGCGTTACATAGCATATCAATGAGACACGCAATAGGCATTTCAAATGTCAAAATAGCGAGTTACAATTTTTGCAAAATATTCTCAGTGTGACTAAATGCTTGTCCACATATATCCTCTATATCATAATATTATTCCGTGTCACACCTCAGCCTTATTGTTCGGACAGTAAGGCTGAGGTTCAGTCCTGAAAATTTAGCAATGTCTGTAGGAAGGAGGTCCGTATTGTAAGGAGAATGATTAATCCTTTGGAAATCTAGTGTCACTAACATATCCAAAACATAATGACCTAGTGCATTATATAATATTAATTATACATGATGATATAATGCTGTATCTGTAAAAATCTAACAAGTTCTTATCGGTGTCCTTCCGACCACATTATAAAATAATGACGTCGGCATGTATTCAATAATTTAGCATACTATTTATAGATTTGTTCTAAAATCATATGTCTCGTCCCTCGTATTTCAATATTTAGCTGAAAACAGGATAGTGTTTCTAATTTTAGTAACTTGCACAAGTTTTAATTGTTATAATACTTGTAGTATATTGTCGCCAAAAAACTGAACCACATTTATGCCACTGACATTAGGTTCACCGGGTCCACTATTTCACCTGTTGTGTCACTCCCAGGCACACTTACTGATAAACGACCAAGTACTGGGAGATAAGATAACGGATGTCGCATCATATATTGTACATAATGATTCAGTGGTGAAAATATGTTACATGAAATATACTCTTAACATTTTGATAAACGATGATACTTCATCAACAAAAGCCTCCTACAAGATATCTCGAAATAAGTATAAGAGGCTCCATGTCATGATACCATCCGTCTAGTAAGGAGAAAACAGGGGCCGGCGATAGACGGTGACATGAGAGTCCATACCGTGATTATATCCATGTAGTTAGGATAAGATATGATAACGACTATAGATGGTGACGTAAAGGTCCATACAACGAATATATTCAATTTAATAAAAACAAGATATAATGCAGTTACAGACGGTAACGTTAGACTCCATACCACGATTACATCCATGTAGTAAAGACAAGATGAAATCGGCTATCGCCAGCATCATATTTTGTCCTAACTACATGGATATGCTCGCAGTTTGGAGCCTCACGTCACCGTCTTTCGCAGGGCATTTTATCTTGTCCTTACTAAATGAATATAATTGCAGTATGGAGCCTCACGTCACCGTCTATTGCCGGCATCTTATCTAGTTCTTACTACAAGCATACAATTGCAGTATGAAGCCTCACGTTACCTTCTATTGTTGGCATCATGTCTTGATGTAATCGTGGCATCATATCTTGTCCTTACTAAAAGAATGTGATCTTGATATGGAGTTTCACGTCACCGTCTATAGATGGTGACGTGAGGCTCCATACAGACCAAGTCATGATTTATGTACAATGATTTTATCCATCTTCGAGGTAAGGACTAGATATGATGACGTCGATAGATGGTAACGATAGTTTCTGTACCACGATTATATCCTGTCGTAAGAACAAGCTATGATGCAAGCGAAAAATAGTAAAGTGAGACTCCATGTAGTAAGAACAAGATAAGATGCCTGCGATAGACAGTGACGTGAGGCCCGATACTGCGATTAAATCCATGTAGAAAGGACAGACAAGATGCCAGCGATAGACGGTCTCCTTCTTCTTGACTACAGCGATAGACGGTGACGTGAGGCTCCATACTGCCAATATCTATCCGTGTAGTCAGGACAAGATATCATGCCAGCGATAGACGGTGACGTGAGGCTCAATACTCTGATCATATCCATGTAGTAATAACAATATGTGATGCCGTCGAAGGACGGTGACGTGATGATCTATTTTGCGATTATATCCATGTAGTATAGACAGTGATAGACGGTGATGTTAGGCTCCACATAGCGATTTTATCCATGTTATCAGAACATGAAATGATGCCGGCGACAGACGGAGACGTGAGGCTCCTTATTGCAATAATACCAGTATAGTAAGCACAAGATAAGATGCAGGCGATAGACGGTATACCCATGTAGTCAGGACAAGATATGATGCCCGCGATAGACGGTGACGTGAGGCCCGATACTGCGATTAAATCCAGGTAGTAAAGTGATATCGGTGATAGACGTTGACGTGAGGCTCCATACACGTGGTGAGGACGAGATACGATACCGGCGATAGAAGTTGACGTGAGGCTCCATACACGTGATGAGGATGAGATACGATACCGGCGATAGACGTTGACGTGAAGCTCTATATATGTGGTGAGGACGAGATACGATACCAGCGATAGACGTTGACGTGAGGGTTATACACGTGATGAGGACGAGATACGATACCGGCGATAGACGTTGACGTGAGGGTTATACACGTGATGAGGACGAGATACGATACCAGCGATAGACGTTGACGTGAGGCTCCATACACGTGGTTAGGACGAGATATGATACCAGTGATAGACGATGACGTGAGGCTCCATAATGCGATTATATCCATGTATAATGGACAATACATGATGCCGGCGATAGACGGTGACATTGGGCTCGTGCTTTCTTTCATATCATACGAAATACACCGTGTGTATCTACACAAAAATGTGTTTATAAAATGGCAATATAAATTTAACGACCAGGATTTTGTTCAAAAGTGTCTAATCTTCTCCAATTTATTAAATTCACGACGGGTTTTGGTTTTCAAAAGAGTTCTATGAAACAATATAACCTTATAGATGATGGATATAACAGCAAAACGATGTTCGCAGAAGATATAAGTTAGGTTTACCAATGTTTTATTTTAGTGTACTATAATATGAAAATGTTAGAATACAGACGCTTTGTTTTTGGAGCCAAAAGTCATAAGACTGCAACTGCATATACATTGTATTTTGTATTAACCACATGAAGTAATGTCAAAGAACTCAGGCTGATTTTAAAAATCGTTTGTTTGTTTGTTTTTTTTTTTATTCGTTACATGCTTCTTCAAAAAGTGTTTAATCATTAAATATAAACATTTATTAAGCTAGGTGTGGTATCATGAAGTACATATGACTTTCATTGGAGGCGGCAGGCATGCATATAATAATGTTTCATTTTGTAAATATACATAGGTCATCGATATTATGTGATACGAAGATACCGTTTATATCGTATCAGTGACTGAATCCGTCATATCTCTATATCTTAAAGTTAAAATAAATTCACATGTATTCTGACTAAGTACCTATTTTTAAAACTGATAAAATGATTTTTACTTTATCATATCAATCTTATACATGAAGTTGTTCTTCACAACACACCTGAAGTAGTTACTATTGTGTATGCGTCCTTAAGTTATAACACGCAAGAGAGTACAATGCTTTAATCCAGAAAAATGACCTTCAGCAATATGTCTTAAAGTTATATTTTGATGTAAACATCATTCTGCATTCAGCTTTAGCATGACGCACGCCATCCAAGATACGAGATACGACCTCGGCGAGGCAACCACGTTTCACTCTTAGTTATTTTGTTTTTTTTGGTTTTAGGTTGAGCGGTTCAACAGTATTTCAGGTATATAACGACGGGAAGTTAACCTAACCAGTGTTCCTGGATTCGGTGTCAAAAATTACCTGTTCCCAGCATTGAATCATGAATCAATCAAAGTTTTCAAATAAAATGCCTTTTATAAAATCGCCACGGAGAAATCCGACTTGCCTGGGGATCCAACGATCCCGCGATCCATAGATGTACGCTCTTCTTATAGCTTGTACACTGTTTTACATGTCAAGAACTCACCATCAAGACTTCAAACTGACCCAAGTTACCCCAAGATTATACTATTGTAATGCGTATCTTGAATATGATATAGGACTAACTACAACATGCCCAGGACATGGTTGTTTTAGAAGGCCTTGAATATGCATGAAAATGTTCAAACCCTAAAAACCCTAAAAAAACGGACGGAGGGAGTGTCCTGCAAATTGCCTATTTGTACCTCAAAAATTTAGGTTTTTAATGCTCTGACTTCAGACAACTTATAGAATACTCCGGTTTGCTGATACCTCAGATTGACCCTATTTATATGTTTAACTTGACAGTCTTGTATTTCGTCGCAAATGTTTGAGCTTATCTCAGCGGGGATTTATTATATTTACACAATATTTGATAGTACATGTACATGTATTATCTAAATATATTGTTAAATATCTTCATACGTGTGTACATTGTAAATAAGACATAAAATTTGTTTCTGTTCATTAGCCAAAGGCAAATTATTGCCGATTTTTGCTAAATAAATTTTAGTGTTGTTGTATTGTTATCGTTGTTATTGTTTTTCTTGTTTTTTGTCTTACTAGTTGAAAATAGGACAATGGTAAGGTTGACATGACCTAAACACGTTTAAACCCCCAGTTTTCTTTAAATAAATAAATAGGTTACCGACTGTTCCATGGTTGTGACCCTATTAACAACTTGCATTGGTCCGTTTTGTTTTATGTGTTATGCATATTGTCTTGTATGTTTGTGGTGTTACGTCCCTTCACACCATCTCCGTTTTATCTGCCCCCAACTTTTTATGCTTCTTCCCTTTTTACTTACCATTCTCCCTTTTTACCCCATCCTCATTTTAAATATATTTCATATAATTAAAATATTCTTGTTGATGGATCCAGACTACCATATCTCTTTTCACTACAGTTTCTGTAGGCCAACTTTGAAATGTGTGGCTCGGGCTGTGTTTGTTGTCCCCTTTTTTAAAATTTTCAGTGTATTTTTCACACGAGCTATAGATATGCAACATCGTCACCAAAGCGACGTACGTCATATAGATATGTATGTATATATGTATAATCTGATGATTGTGAATGTTAGATATAGTGTTTTATCTGGCTGAAGATTTGTTGTTGACAATCATTTATCGTCTTACAATCACAATGTCAGGTCGGGTGTTATATCTACTCGTTATAGGAAGTTGGCTTGGCTGCGCAGAATCGAGATATAGTAAGTGTTTTTACATGTTATTCATCAATTTAATGATGATTTACCATCGAGTCACAGCTTTCTTTGGTTTGTATGTATATCATTCCAGAAGGTGGTACATATACAGAGACTATTTGTTTGTTTCAGTGTAAGATCGAAATATCTTTATATGCGTTACCACCAGTTGCAATATTTTCACGACTTGGGCCTAGTGAGTATGTATGATCTGGTTCTAACGTGTGAAAGATGCTTGATCTTACATGTAAACCAAACAAAGTAAGCGAATGTTATTTGCAATTTAAAACGTGTTTGATTATTCAATATGTTGAGGACAGACAATTTCTTTAAATGATGTTTCTTTTTAATTTTAAGTTTGAAGCAAGTAAGCAAATTTATAAACTTACAATGAATTGTTTAGTCTTCTGTGCATTTTAAGCAAATTCAATCACTAGTATCATTAGTTTTTCAACAGAAAAGGTCACCAAACCTGAACAAGTACCACTTGAAATGTTCAGGACAGGCTTTTTTCTTTAAATGTAGTTTCTATCTAATCTTAAGATTAAGATAAGTTAACAAATTTCTAAAATCGATTATATGTTTTTGGCTTTATTACTGCTGCTGGAAGCTTATCGCAAGTAAATTTGTGTAAATATACGTATACATTTAACCTAACTCTGGCTTTTAAAATTTGATAGATTTTGTTGATACTTGCTGGAATAAAATAGAGCATGGATTTATGTAGTTAGAAAACGCCGTAAGAAAGGGATGTTTTAATCCTAGAAAATGTTTTTTAGGGAAAAAGGATAAAGCACAGTTATATACAAATCAACAAAACAAATAAAACGATCCATGAAGAATTAGGCCGAATTTGACTTCTGTCGACATTTACAGTTACTATTATTTGGTCTATCAGTTTTAGCATGTCTTCTTCTAATCACATTATTATGTCGGATATACGACAATGTAGTCTAGGAAAAGGCACTGGAAGCGCAAGTACCTGAAGGATATTATTAACTTCAAGGCTAGTATGTTCATATTGGTGAAGCAGTAAGTAATGTTATCTAATGAATTAATGTTTTCTTGTTACCATAGTATTCATTACATTGACCGTAATATCACTTGATTTCTATCAAGATTTTGTAAAATAAGTTTGTTTTTTTTCAGCAACGGAGTCCTACGGTACCTTTACGTCGTCGTTTCCATCAGGTAAAACTAGATATTGGTAATTTCAAACCAAATACGTCCACTTGTCGGCCACACTTAACCTAGTCGCCCACGGAACGAAGTTATTTGAACTTGATACATTCATAGTAATCATCATAAATTGTTGGGTTTTTTTATTTAGGTCTACGTTAGAAGTCTATAGGGATGCTGGTTTGGTTTCTTAATGAGATCCACATTTTACTAAAACTGGCGTGTTACAGAGAACACGAATTTTCAAAGGAGTACATTCATATATATTTAATACAGAGGGCAATATTTTTGGGAGAAAAAAAAAACAAATAAATATCTAGCAGATCTAGAGTAACACAAGTGTTTTAAAACTTCTTTCAAAACGTCATAAACAGGTGTAATTTCTGAAATTTAACAGGCTATAACTGTACATTTACCCACGGTCTCTGCGAGTGGCAACAGGGATATAATGATGTATTTGACTGGACAGTCCTATCTGGGAGCACACAATCACTTGAAACAGGACCATCTGGTGACCATACAACATACTGTAAGAATTTAACATTATAGCATTCAAACGTTTTGTATTTGCTGACAAAATATTTGACATTAGCTTTTGGTCTTTTTTAACATTAAATATAATATACTATACATTTACTGAATGGCTAAATACTCGAAATGTTCCTGACTCGTTCGTTATATAAATTGTCGGTCTATAGTTTGTGCTGTATAACCGGTTTATATTCAATACTAAATTTTACTGGACTAAAATGCAAGTTGGAGGAATTTTATAATCAAACTTCATTGTAATTTTATGAAATAAAACACTTTAGACATCGGGCAAGAGTTTTGACTATTAGCCGGTAAACCAGTCAATAATTATTATATAAGTGCTTTTAATATTATATGATATTAGAAAATTATTTTTCTTAGATTTATTTTCAATTATTTTATTTTTAGCCCAGTAAACATGTGTTAGATATAAACCGGTCATAAAGCTAAAACTATTGACCGGAAATTTATATAATGAATCCTTTTTTTAAATATTTATTGTTTATCATGCTGACGTCGGCAACCTTTACTGCCAGTCATACAACTGTCTAAATGGATGAATTATTGTCACAGATAATGATTTTATGAACTTTATTGCATTTATTTGAGCTAAAACAAACTGCAACGGGATATATTTGGAAAAAGATACTTAATAAAAGAATCTAATCGATATATTAAACTGCTCGTGACAAGTAGTGAAATGTCTAAAGCAAATTTATTTTAGTAAAATATTTCCTATTCCCTACAAATATTGCTTTGAAATAAGAAGAAAACGTTTGTACCATATAGTGATACTGTTTCATCAAAATGCATTTGTCCATTTATTATTATTCAACTTTACAATATTTCACACTGTATTAGATCGATTGCGCACATCATATGACACAGGTAGAGCTAATACAAAGCATAAATGAGTCAATATGAGAAAACCAGGGCCAATACAGAATTCAAGCATTTTGATTGGTTTAAATGAGAGGGCCAATACGGAAAAGTCACTTCTGTTAGATTGTTAAATGACGCCATTTTGTGTTACAAAAACAAATCATACATTTCAATAGTTTTCACATCTTAGACAGAAATATTATTCAACATGTTCACGTAATAACCAAGTAAGACTGAACGTACGTACGTACGATGTCGATGTACGCGTCTTTGTAAATTATAACGATACTTTTGGCTTATTTGTTAATGATTGAGTACAAACAAGTTCCTATCAGCTGTTCTGACAATTTTCAAGAAATAGTTTGAGAAAATATGCGAAACTGAGATTAATTGAAAGGATGGGATTTATCTTAAACAGACATTTTGATTATCTTAAACAGACATTTAGATAGTGTGGATTATCTGTGCAATAATAAAAGCGATTCATATGCTGGGAAGTGGGTGCGCACGAATGTCAGTTGTAAATTGCAAACAATTTGGGATAAGAATAAAATGAGTACAAATTTGTGTCACGTTGCCTGTAGCGCACAAACTCTTGGAGGTCAAGTCCCCTTCCCCTCTCCGCCCCTGCCAAATAACAGCCAATATTTTTAGTCTTATAAAACACACTGAGCATATGTCTCAAACTGTTACAAATCAAACATGTTTTAAAAAATATCAAATAACAATGCAAAACTGAAATTGCTTGATATTAACATTGAATATTACAGATGGCCGGTATGCATACATAGAAACCTCCAATCCCAGACATTCATCAGACTACGCCGATCTTGTGGGACCGTACTTGCATATCAACTACTGGGAAACCAAATGTTTTTCCTTTTGGTATAACATGTACGGTAGCACCATAGGACGTCTTAATGTTTACAAAATGCACAACAGTCAACGTACCACTGTATGGACACTTGATGGTAATCGGGGACCTGCATGGCACCACGCTTTAGTAAATATTACTGGAAGTGGTCAAATTCAGGTACAATTTTAAGATTGTTTATTTTATTTGTTGCTGTCTGATAAAAACGCAGTAATATCTTAAAATATCATATTTTAATACATTTGGTCAATAAATTAAAGCATGACACTAAACAGTATGCATTGAAAATTGTAGCTATCAAGTGTTACGTGACGAGAAGCAGGTTGCTTGAACGCATACAGTTTTGTAATTATATTTAAACTATGCGATGTTTTTCTTTCATGATACCAGCTGATCATTGAAGGAGTTGTGGGACAAGATTTCCATGGAGATATAGCGATTGATGACACGGAATTAACAGATGGCGAATGTACAGGTCGGATTATTTTGACAATAACTAAAATGCAATGTGCTTGCAATCTTTACCCTCCATGACCAAAATTATACTCTCTTGTCTGGCGTTACTGTATAGTCACTTCTTCACCATTACCATCTATATTCGTAATTTTTTTCGCTTAACTATCTTTACTATCATAGATCAAGTGTGATATATTAAATTTTGTAATACACACTTGTCTATATTAACAAAATTGAACATAATTATAGTCAAATTTAGTACTAGTTCTCATTCCGGCTGTTTTAAACCGGATATGATTTTACATATATCGGTAGAATTACACTTTTAATACGTGCGTGTGTGTCTCCGTGCGTGTGTATGTTTGTGTGTTTACAAAATCATGTCCGGCCGATAACATTGTTGTTTCTTTCGGATTTTGAAATGCCTTGGCACAAATATCCATCATAACAAGACGACGTACCGCCTGCAAAATTCAGACCTCTAACTCACAGGTCAAGGTCACACTTAGAGGTCAAAGATTTAAGGTCATTCTTATCCGCCCTATAACTTGGCATGTATGGGTATTCAAATTGATGTCGCCTTCAAGACCCATACCCCTACCTTTCAAGTCAAGGTTCAGTTAAGGGACCTCCGTGGCCGAGTGGTTAAGGTCGCTGACTTCAAATCACTTGCCCCTCATCGATGTGGGTTCGAGCCTCACTCGGGGCATTGAATTCTTCATGTGAGGAAGCCATCCAGCTGGCTTACGGAAGGTCGGTGGTTCTACCCGGGTGCCCGCTCGTGATGAAATAATGCACGGAGGGGCACCTGGGGTCTTCCTCCACCATCAAAGCTGGAAAGTCGCCATATGACCTAAAATGTGTCGGTGCGACGTTAAACCCAACCATAATATGACTTGTTATGTGCAAGATTTTGACCTCTAGCCAAAATGCCAAGATCACCGTTAGAGTTCAATTGCTTTACTTTTATAACTTTTGTGTGATTTGATGAATATTCATATTAGTTGGCATAAACATTCACCACTACCAGATGCATCACGTATAAAACCTAGATTCCTCACTCAAAGGTCAAGGTTACACTTACAGGTCATATAGTTTATTTTATTTTTCCTGTCCAATCTGTAATATTTGTTTCTTTTTTTTTTAAATGTTAATATAGCTTGGTACAAACTTAAACAAAACTAGGTAACAATTAACCACTTTAAAGATGAAATAGATACTGACGATCATGTTTTCCTTTTAAAGCCATCACATAGGTAAAGTCTACATGTTCGATTGCCAAAGTGAAATTACTCATAGAACTCACACTTCTGTGTCCTAAATATCACAAAACGAGGGCATTCGTGTCTTGTAGACACATTTCTAGTTTTAGTATTAGTTGCTTACGAATATAGGACAATCCTCGCACCCCGGACACACAAACACCAAGACGAGGGCAGCCGTGTCTTGTAGACACACTTCTGGTTTTAGTATTAGTTGCTTATGAATATAGGACAATCCACGCACTCTGGACAACTGAACACCCAGACGAGGGCATCCATGTCTTGTAGACAAATTTCTAGTTTTTGTATTAGTTGCTTACGAATATAGGACAATCCACGCACGCTGGACACCCGAACACCAATACGAGGGCATCCGTGTCTTGTAGACACATTTTTGGTTTTAGTATTAGCTGCTTACGAATATATGACAATCCCCGCACCCTGGACACCCAGACACACAGACGAGGGCATCCGTGTCTTGTAGACACATTTCTAGTTTTAGTATTAGTTGCTTACGAATATAGGATAATCCCCGCACTCTGGACAACTGAAAACCCAGACGAGGGCATCCATGTCTTGTAGACACATTTCTAGTTTTAGTATTAGTTGCTTACGAATATAGGATAATCCCCGCACTCTCGACAACTGAACACCCAGACGAGGGCATCCATGTCTTGTAGACACATTTCTAGTTTTAGTATTAGTTGCTTACGAATATAGGACAATCCACGCACCCTGTAATCCAAACACCTAGACGAGGGCATCCGTGTCTTGTAGACACACTTCTGGTTTTAGTATTAGTTGCTTACGAATATAGGATAATCCACGCACCCTGGACACCCAAACACCAAGACGAGGGCATCCGTGTCTTGTAGACACATTTCTGGTTTTAGAATTAGTTGCCTACGAATATAGGACAGTCCACGCGCCCTGGACACACAAACACCAAGACGAGGGCATCCGTGTCTTGTAGACATATTTCTGGTTTAAGTATTAGTTGCTTACGAATATAGGACAATCCACGCACCCTGTACATCCAAACACCTAGACGAGGGCATACGTGTCTTGTAGACACATTTCTGGTTTTAGTATAAGTTGCTTACGAATATAGGACAATCCTCGCGCCCTGGACAACTAAACACCCAAACAAGTGCATCAATGTCTTGTAGGTACATTTATAGTCTTAGTATTAGTTGCTTACACATATAGGAAAACCTACGCTCCCTGTACTCCCAGATATGTATCAGTTACCTCTGATTTTGTTTAATAAAGGCCTTGATTTCAAATAAATATATTTTATAGTTATCCATATTTATAATTCGAAGTAATATAATGTTTGATAAAACGAAGAACATGATCAAATTTAGAAGGGGAAATAGTGTCCGCAGAAGCTGTATTCAGTTGTTCGCAAGTCTGTAGGTATTTACTCATGTACTTTTGTACATTCTAACAGATTTTTTTCAGCTACATGGCTTGCTTGTGTTGTGAAAAAATAACAGTTTTACATTATTTATTTCTGTATCTCTAGGACAATGGGATATTCCAGAATATTACACATCTGATCCTTGGTCTAGAGAACAAACGACCTATGATCCATGGAACCATCATACAACCGATTACATGCATGGTAACAAAGTTTGGTTAAGAGAAATTATAAGCAACAAGTAACATTACTACTACATATCTACATTGGGCGAACGGTTCTATGTTATACCATTTCCCGATATCTTTATAACTGTACTGTTTGCAACTTTGGAGACGAGCCTGCATCCACATTTCGTCACATTCGAAAATATACACAGTTTCATGACATCTGAAAATTTATCTTATCTAAAGTTATCAGGTTTAAAATTTTACAAAATCGTCAATTATTTAAAAAGAGAGGTAAATTTCAAAATTGCATTTAAAAACGTCTCATTTTTTATATTTTGAATTATTTTGACGATTTATCTTCAATGGAACCGTGCCAAGTTTCTTTGATATATTTTTTAATTTAAAAGATACCTAACTTTAAATTAACAAATCCCTTTAGGGTCCTACCTGAATGCTAATTATGAAGCCGCTGTTTCAAATAAAAAAATTGCAACACGGTTCCCTAGTCAAATCATAATCCTTTGAAAATGCCGCGTGTAAATTACTGTAATATTATATGTAATAATAAAAATGTTACTGTAATAAATAAAGCTTTAAAATCATGTAACAAAACTAGGACCGTTAACTTCTGTTGACCGGTCTCTTCTGATCCAGTCGGTAATTTTAAATTTTAGTTTTTGTCGGCATGGACTGTTTTAAGCTTAAATCACGTAACAATGGCCTGCCTTACGATATACCTAATCAAATTTACTAAACATCATAATTTAATAAAACAAGAGGACCATGATGGTCCTGAATCGCTCACCTGTTCCCACATGACCCAGTTTCGAAGTGAGTATGACGTTGTTTTTTCTATTATTTGACATAGTGACCTAGTTTTTGAGCTCATGTGACCCAGTTTTGAACCTGACCTAGATATCATCAAGATAAAAATTCTGACCAATTTTTATGAAGATCCATTGAAAAATATGGCCTCTAGAGAGGTCACAAGGTTTTTTATTATTTGACCTACTGACCTAGTTATTGATGGCACGTGATCCAGTTTCAAATCTGACCTAGATATCATCAAGGTGAACATTCTGACCAATTTTCATGAAAATCCATTCAAAAGTATGGCCTCTAGAGAGGTCACAAGGTTTTTCTATTTTTAGACCTACTGACCTAGTTTTTAAAGGCACGTGACCCAGTTTTAAATTTGACCTAGATATCATCAAGATGAACATTCTGACCAATTTTCATGAAGATCTTATGAAAAATGTGGCCTCCAGAGAGGTCACAAGGTTTTTCTATTATTTGACCTACTGACCTAGTTTTTGAAGGCACGTGACCCAGTTTTGAATTTGACCTAGATATCATCAAGATGAACATTCTGACTAATTTTCATGAAGATCTTATGAAAAATGTGGCCTCTAGAGAGGTCACAAGGTTTTTCTATTTTTAGACCTATTGATCTAGTTTTTGATCGCACGTGATCCAGTTTCGAGCTTGACCTAGATATCATCAAGATGAACATTCTGACTAATTTTCATAAAGACCCAATGAAAAATGTGACCTCTAGAGTGGTCACAAGCAAAAGTTTATAGGACGGACGGACGGACTGACGCACGGACGGACGAACGGACGACGGACGCTGCGCGATCACAAAAGCTCACCTTGTCACTTTGTGACAGGTGAGCTAAAAAATAAAGGAACACGTAAATATGTACACGTACACAGCGGCTGAGCTTATCAACACAAACGACTGCATGATAATTATAGTAAGCAGACAAAAATTACATACATGAAGATTGAACACAACAGAGCTATTAATAATTCGTTTGTTGCATGCATATCTGTGCAAATCATAACATTTAAAGCCTTTTTCTATAAAGAGTGAGAATACGTCAAATTGAAACTATGAAAGTTTGGTCTGCCAAAGCAAAAATAAAACATTTTAACGTATAAAAAGGAACCGTTCCAACACGTGCACGGAAACGTTGGAAATACGAACCAGTTTCTGAGAACGGAAATACAATACATACGCGTTTATATACATTCACTGCAAAAGTCGACTTGGTAACCAAGAATGTAATCATCTTTGATTTTTTTTCCTTTGTGTAAACGTTTTGTACCGCCATGCAAGTATATTACATTAAGCTGAACAACAGTGATTCAATAATGTATAATGAATAAATAGTACAGTATGGCTTTCATATGCTTAGCTCTAACCGAAAACGACAAGTTGAATAAATAGTAATATTTTATTTCAATTGTGAATTCTTTCACTGTTTTAAATTTAAATAAGAGTTGTCCTCTATGACCGTGTGTCTTAGTTACAACTGAATTGTGTTCAACATGCACTTAAACGTTAACAGTATCTTTAAAAAAGGTACACGGCCGCATTAGCCAATGCACACTTTAAGCTACGAAACGTCCATGCACTTTATAAAGCTAAACAAAATGTAGTTCTTAAAATAAAAATTTGATGTTTTTATATAGAACATATTTTACAGAACACATATAATTATTTTAATCATAATGTACGAAACTTTGACAAAGAATAAGTCTAAAAAGGAGGGGCCAAAAAATGTGGGACGAAATGACCAATTTGAAATCGTCAAGGAATACCAAATGACCAAAATGGAGACGAGTTGACTGGGGGGTGATCACTCCGAATCAGAAGGTTTGTAGTCGAACTCTGCCGCAGTTGCACAACCGAGAGGATTCAGGTTTATTACGTAAGCGATTTCCACAGGAGTCTTACAACAGATTATACTGTCTAACAATACAGCTCAGAACACCTGCACAACCCATCAAGAAAATATCATCTATTCCATTCGAAACCCTGTAGAATTTGTCATCCATCAATAAAAACATACTGTTTTAATCAGCTGTTAAATGACCTTCATCCCAGATATTTACTGGAAGTCAATGTAAATTCAATACCGGCCGGAAAAAAAAACAACAAAAAAAACTTGAAAACATGAGATTTTTATGTAAAACACAGTTAGTGAATTTTATTATTACATTACCTGACTAGACAAGCATGTTTTCAAACAAGGACAGTCTTGAAGCAACAGTTCTCTTATTTTCCTGATACCCTTTGTGTAATTCAACTATGTGGTTTATATTTCTATATATTTCTAGGTTCGCGTGTTCGTCTTGCGAATGGGCATAATTATTACTCTGGTCGTGTTGAGGTTTATCACAATGGAAAATGGGGTACAATTTGTGATGATGAATTCGACCATAATGACGCTATGGTGGTGTGTAGAATGCTGGGTCTCTACCAGGGCAGCAGGTACACGTGTAAATAATTAAAGCACGTAGGCCTTCTATTATATTGATTAATCACATGCATCACCTAAAATAGATTAGAAAATTTTTTATCACTATTTCACGGTATATGTATTGCCACGAAAAAAATATTATTATGATATCTAATAAGTTTTAAAGGTGTAATGTATACCTGTATAAAATTAACACCACGATTATTTAACTTTTATAACAGCCCCTATTTAGAACGAAAACTTCTATAGTAGCTCATGCATGATGGATTTTTTTTGTCTTCATCTTTATTTTAAAGTAATAAGTACAAGGTTGAAATGACAGTTGACCAAAAACACCATGCATTGTCATTGCATACGTTTATACATACACTAAATCCATATTATCAATAACGTGGTATTATTTATTGGTTATCAATCAATTTTTCATTCATTTTCAATTTCTGGAAGATATGGTATAGTACATTCTAATGCTTATTACGGAGCGGGCAGCGGTCCGATATTACTGGACAATCTCAATTGTAACGGCTATGAAACAGATATCAGCTCATGTATATCTAATGGTTGGTACAACAACAACTGTGGTCATAGCGAAGATGTCGGAGTTGATTGCAGAGGTAAGCAGTTAATTGGATTTATTCGATCTATTTTTATTAAGTGATAAGTGGACCTGAACATTTCTTGTCCTTCCGTTTGCACACACTAACGAAGTAATAGAATGACAACTTCTTTACATCTTCTATATATATTTATTCCTTGAATGAGCTGGTTTGTTGGAACATTCTTTTGTTGATGATTCATGATCTTTCTAAGATTCCAACAAGGGGAAGTTTCCATATACCAGGTATATATAACGTTACATTACGGAAAATAAAATTAGTCTGTTATAAAACTCAGAAATTAAATATGGAAGTGAAATCGAGAAAGTTATTTGTAATGTCGAATGTACAAATAGAATACACATGTATAAGATACGGAATAATATTGCTGTCCTGAAACACATCGTTTACATTTTAAAAACAGAAATGAAAGAGTTACTGTTCTGAACAAACGTGATAAGATTTGTTTCTGACAAATTGGACAAACATACAAAAAGAATTGTTAACATTATACTCAAGAAAATTCACACTTTGCATCTGTTTAACCTTTAGTCTGCTAAATTTCTAAAATGGACTGGTCCATCAATTTGGGCCGTACCACTTACTATTTAAAGTGGTGTTCAGTTAAAATTTACTAATTTAATACTAGTAGCAAACAGTGCAGACCATGCTGGCTGATCTTGGTCTGAATTGGTCACTTACCGCCAGCAGGCTAAAGGTTAATGTATTAAACTGGATAATCGTAAATAAAACATTAAATCCATCATCAAATCATTTATAATGCTGAAAGAGTTCTTAAAGTCAAACTAATATTGAAAAAAAATATTAGTAGTTTAAAACTTAAGAAAATAGCCATTTTAGTGTTTATGACGTGCGGGGTTATTTACTTATCTACTTTCCTTTTAAATACATTAATTTCTAGAGTTCAATTTAGTTTAAGAAAAAAAAATGTTTATAACTTTCCAAGTTTATATTCTTCCACTGCCTTACTATTTGAGAAGACGTAAAAGACAGAAGAAACATTAGAACAACATTAATTTTCCTGGTTGCATGTCTTATACCATTCTACAAAGTCATGGTGTAGTATTTACCAATGCTAAGTACGCAGTATAAATCAGAAAATGTTAATCCCAACATATATTTCTGAACTAATAATATATTTATTTCCTGTTATAGACTAAACTTTAAAGGCAGCAATTATTTCATTACTCAAAGGTCTAAACATTTGCAACGATATGCCTTTTTTCCTGGGTTTTGGTCTTACATAAACGCTGTGTACGACGTCACCTTGTTGCTGTGACGTCAAAATATTTGAGGTAATAAACTTTCAAAAGCTTCTTGCCTGAAACCGCAAGTCCTAGGCCTTTGATATTTGGTATGTAGCATTGCCTCATGGTCAAATTATGCCTCTGGGATGAAAAGAGGCACCGCCCGGGGGTCACTTGGAGCAAGTAGCCCTTATAACTCAATGCTGGGGTCTCTCCAACTAATAGGGAGGTTGCACCTGAAGTGTAGATAACCTTGAAATCAAAGGTCAAAGTCACTGTAACCTTTAGTACCAAAACAACCTTTATAACTCTGCAATGCTTATGACTAGTACCCTCAAACTTAATAGGGATGTTGGTCCTGACCAGTAGACCAGTAGATGACCCTGTGGGCAAAGGTCATGGTCAAGATCACCATGACCTTTAGTACCAAAATATTTGGTAACTCAGCAATGCTTGGGGCTAAGACCTTAAACTTAATAGAGAGGCTGCTCCTGACCAGTAGATCACCCTGCGGGCAAAGGCCAAGGTCACCTTGACCTTTAGTACCGAAAACCTTATAACTCTGCATAGCTTGGGTCTACGACTCTCAAACTTAGTAGGACGGTTCTTTAAGTGAGTCTGATATTCACTGACCTTTACCATAACTGTCAGGATACTGGTTATAAGACCCAGGGAAGTGCCTACGCCTTTAGTATCTTGAACAATGAAATGGGTCCTATCCCTAAGGTGACTATGTCTTAGACTAGCTGACAAACGAAATAGATTGTCCTTTGTTAAAAACGTATAGCTGGTGAGACCAAATATCTCATATATAGAATTTTCCTCTGGCTACCTTGCCTAAATGATTCGTGTACCCATGATTCGTAAATGATTTCTTATTATAAGCTAGACGCTAGAGACTCTATACTTGACTGGTCTTTTTGTTGAAGTTCCCGTCAGACAATGTCTTTGAATCAACAACATACGAGTCCTATCGCATAGATGCTCGGCCTCTGTCCTCTTAACTCTATATGATTGCCCTGACTCCTGGATGCTCAGCGCCTATTTGCTATCATATGTAGTATTCAACTACCATATAGGTATTATCCCCGATGCCTTGGCTGTACTTCGCCAATAATGCTGAACCGTATATAAGCTGGAACTCTCCTACTATCTCAGTAGATTACCAAACTCAGGGTCTCTGTCTCAGCTTCCCGATGCTCAGCCTATATATGCTATCGTCTATAGCATTCAACTACCCTTAAGGTTAAACTCCTATGCGCTGGCCCTATAGCTCGGAACCTTATCGAAATTCTGCTACTCTTCTTTAGTCTACGTACTTCTATTTTTTTCCTTTTAATAATTTATCCGCCCTGACAGTGTAGTTGCAATAACTTCCTTATCAAGGTACTTGGATAAATTATTAGTTGAATCCTCGATGTGCCTTCTTCAACCGCTGGATACCGAATGAGCTCTCTGTCATCCATATACCTATTTATACCCCAGCAGACGTGCTATTTTTAGAACTTGTTTCTGATTGGTCCAAATTTAAACATAACGTTTTACAACGAGTACTTGCTCTATCAAATATCTGGTTCCCTTTAACTTTTGTATATGACATAATGTGCGAAGCTGGGACCCAGCTATCCATATAATGAACCCAAATCAGCCACAAATAACCCAAATTCTTTTAATTACAGCAATTCAACAAACATTATAGCAATGACAACCTGAAAAGGGAGTCAAACACTATCTGTGCTTATGTGTTACGTTATCAATACATTAAATATACAAATTATTCTGACAATAACCTTCTGCTCTACATTCGTTTTTTGAAGCTACAGCAATAGACCACTTGTACTCTTTTCGCATGATAAGAAACAAATTCCAAAAATCTCTTTTGCCCGACCTAAATTTGAGCTCGAGACCTTGAGTCCTCTAAACGACTCTCTACCACGTCTCCATAAAAACTAGCTAATAGGCAAAGGAGTAGAAGTGCCGTATTATACCTCTACTTCACATGGCCATCTTGTTATCTACAGTACCTTGAAATCAGAGCAAAACTTATTTTGCCTTACAGACATACCTATTGCAGTCATTAAAATGTCTTCATACTTTGTGTCCTGCATATCCTGGACTTTACTTTTTGTGCCCCAACCACTCGGTATTAAATTTGGTCTGTCCTTGCGTCCAATCCTGGGGTTCCACACATTGATGACTAATATTTAAAACAGACATTGCAACCGAAATTTTACAAGATGATCATTATATATTTATATAGATGTGCCCTAGAAGGAACTTTTGCAATGCTTTAACTACCGAGTGTCGCTTGGAAAGTTTATTCTGCAACAAACGACTGCTTGCATATCAACGAATTTTATAAGCGTCTAACAACGCTGATGATGAAAAGTCTATATGCAATCCTCTGAATGTTTTTGAAATACCATCCATTGTGTGCGACGCGCAAAAGACAACTCTGCGCAGGTGTTATTTAAATCATTACCCGGGGATTATTCGAAAACGCGGATCGGCGTGAGAGACATTAAAATTAGTACATTTTGAGAGGAGATAGGAACATTGCGTTAGGTGTTTTACATGATGTATAATTAACAGTCAGTAATAAATATCTTTTCAAAGAAATGTATTTAATCAATTATGCAGCTGTGCTGTGATCTCTTTGTATTTCATCAAGACAAAAATAATTGTTAAAAAAATCCGGCAGAAATTATTAAAATCTTCTGTATGAAAACTTTTCAAGTATTGACCATATATTTATTGACAGATTATTAGTTACTTCTAATACTGTTTCTTGTGCGAGAGGTAAATTAGGCAAAGGAATTTTACAATAAGAATATTTAATACCGTATTCTTGTTAAAGGGTACTACGGATTGGAGCAGACGACTGCCTATCCCTGGTGGATACATCAAAGTACAGAATCAAGTGAGTACTTGGAGAAGCACTTCTGAATGTTTATATATTGAGTCTTGCGCTTAATACTGTAAACATTTGGTATAATGATTTTCCCGAAAGATTTTATCCGAAAAGGGTTTATTGCATTTTGTAAATTCATGTTTACTGTTGATTCCTTTTCTTCTTTTTTCATAATTAAAGTTTTTAAATACATGTCTCTAAAGAGTTGCAAGTATTTTTTCAAAACTTGTGAGAATTACCAAAATACTCCCACAGTGAATGTTGAAGCATTGTCGAATTTCGCTTTTTTCAGGTATTGTTTTAATTATTTACTGAACGGCTGCGAAAACATCGTCAAGCAGCAATCGAGGGGTATTCAAAAATACACGGAAAGGTGTTCTTATATCTCTATTTCTGGTCCCACTTTGCTTAAATTTAACAGTATGATAAACAAACAATATTGAAAGCGAATACTTACATTACAAGGGAAATCATGAACATTGTGTATTCACCGTTTCTAAGGCAACGTTACTAGATCTACCACTAAAACGGCCAATGCATATATGCGTCGAATAGCATTTCTGTTGCAAATGTTCGATTCCAACGTTAGAAAGAAAGCAAAATCAAAACACCTTTATCTTAAACATTGTTATTGAATGTTCATGTAATGCGCAGGAACGTCAATATTATCTGATGATGCTTACGTCATTTCCTTGCAAACATTTATTATATATTCATGCTTTCTAGGGCGGCCGTAGTTTCTTGTGTCCGTCTTTTATATCACAAATTTGCGTGCCTTCGATTACTAAGCGTCTGAACTAAAAAAAATGTTTTATTTTCCAACAAAATACGCAAAAGTAAAATATATTGCCCATTTAAACCGGACCATTTTGTATATTACTTGCGTGATTATGAGAAAAGAGCTCGTAGAACACGAAATGCCCCCCTTTGACGCATTCAGAAATTTCGCAAGGAACATAAATTATTTGGTCATTGTACACAAAAATTCTACTGTTCTAGGTCAATATAACCTTGACCTTTGACCTACTGACCTCAAAATCAATAGGGGTCATCTGCTGGTCATGATCTTCCTATTAAGTTTCGTGATCTTCGGCCAAAGGGTTCAAGTTATTGTCAGGAAACGGTTTAACTGTTCCAAGTCAATACGACATTGGCCTTTGGCCTACTTACCTCAGAATCAATAAGGGTCATCAGCTGGTCATGACCAACCCTTCTTACAAGTTTCTAGAGCCTAGGCCAAAGCATTTTCAAGTCATCTTCCAGAAACTGTTTATCGATGTAAGGTCAATGTGACCTTTACCTTTGCCCTACTGACTCAAAACCAATAGCGGTCATCTGCTGATCATGATCAACCTCTCTATCAACTTTCATGATCCCCTACCCAAGCGTTTTTGAAATCTCATCCGGAAACCGTTTAACTGTTCCTGGTCACTGTAACCCTGACTTTTGATCTACTCACCTCAAAATCAATAGAGATCGACTGCTGGTCATGACCAACCTCCTTATGAACTTTCATGGTCCTAGGCTCAAGCGTTCTTGAGTTATCATCCGGAAACCGTTTAACTGTTCCAGGTAACTGTGACCTTGACCTTTGTTATAATGACCTTAAAATCAATAGGGGTCATCTGCAGGTCATGACCAACCTTCTTATCAACTTTCATGGTCCTAGGCCTAAGCATTCTCGAGTTACATTTGTATCATCCGGAAACTGTTTAACTTTTCCAGGTAATTGTGACATTGACCTTTAACCCACTGCCCTCAAAATCAATAGGAGTCATTTGCTGGTCATCACCAACAACCTCCCTATCACTTTCATGATCCTTGACCCAAACGTTCTTGAGTTATCATCCGGAAACTGTTTAACTGTTCCAGCTAAATGTCTGCTTAACTGACCTTCGACCTACTGATTTCAAAATCAATAGGAGCCCGCCCGTTAAGCTCAGTAGGGAGAGCGTTGGTCTACGGATCGCGGGATCGCGAGTTCGATCCCCGGGCGGGGCGTATGTTCTCCATGACGATTCGATAAAAGACATTGTGTTTGAAATCATTCGTCTTCCACCTCTGATAATTCATGTGTGGAAGTTGGCAGTTACATGCGGAGGACAGGTTTGTATTGGTACAGAATCCAGGAATACTGGTTAGGTTTACTGCCTGAAGTTACATGACTGAAATACTGTTGAAAAACGGCGTTAAACCCAAAACAAACAAAACAAACAAAATCAAAAGGGGCCACCTGCTGGATATTACCAAACATCCTATCAACGTTCATGATCCTATAGGCCTAAGCGTTCTTGAGTTATCATCTGGAAACGGATTGGTCTATATACAGACTGACCGGCCGACCGACATCTGCAAAATAATATACCCCTCCTTTTTCGAAGGGGGGCGAGGGTTGGGGGGGTGCATAATAAGCAGACAAATAAACGGGCAACGTTTGCAATTCTGGACTAACACTGGCTAGACGTAGACGACTGCATTTACACAAATCTAATAGTTCACGTTTACGGAGTGCTGCCCGTGAAGTGTTTCTCTACATTTCTAGACACTTTTCTGTCGGAGTATTTGTTGATGCAAGGATTAAGATTTGATAAATTGTCAGATTGTTATGTCGTGCCTGTACGCAACAGCAATAATATGCTGAACTGTTTATTCTAAGGACGCGCGTGTACGTAACAGCATTATTATGGAGAGTGCAGATCTACGTATCGCAAGCGTGAGTAAATAAATAAATGTGTAAATCAATAAATTAATCAAGTTAAAGAAATAGAAAATGACATTGTTAAACTATTTGCGATTGAAAATGAACTATTTGACCTTATAATCTACTCCGGGGGAGCAGTTCCAATATTTTTTTCCAATTCTTTCCCCAAAACCAACATTTATTCAAGTTTATGTAATATTCGTGGCTTATTACACGCGTTCGATCATTAGAAGCGTCACATTTCCAGAAAGTAGGCACACGAGTTGGGAAATTGGCATTTTTCATGATACTTTTTACCTGTTCCTGCCAGCAAAGTTTACGTGATAACAAAAACGATTTTTAAATTACAAATCAGGTATATTCATTTGGATGCGTTTTGTGTTTCAAAAGGATCTTATTGTAAATTCGTTCTGTTGACAATGTATCAAGTTAATAGCCGTCTCTCTTAAACTTTAAATGTAATTTATAATGGCTAGGTATATCTGTACGTTTGGTAAATGGTCCGAACTACCATTCCGGGCGTATCGAGGTACAGCGTAACGGGGTGTGGGGAACAGTTTGTGATGACTCTTTTGACCACAATGATGTCAAAGTCATTTGCAAAATGCTTGGTCTTTTCAAGGGTGAAAGGTAAGTACAATTATCAGTATATTAGCTACTGCTCTCTTTTGTTCTTGCGGTCCTTATCCAATCTCTTAATGAGTATACCAATTATGTATCAATTTAAGTGAAACTGCTCTAGAAGGTCATGACCTTAAAAGATCAATTAGCCTTTAAATACTCATATCTTAACGTACTTTATGGTGTGTTTGAAATCTGAAAGCATGTTATTCGTTTCTACATAAATATATATACTTTCATGATTGATATCGTAGGCTAAAATGTTTTTAAATGACTCTCTGTCATTGAAACTATCTTTGGTCCTAGGAAAAAGCAGTGTTTCCCGGTTATTAGCGTTATATTGATTAGTGTAAACTATTTCATGCCTTATATTTCAGCTACGGTCGTGCGTACCATAGTGCTTATTTTGGGTCCGGATCAGGTCCTATCTTTCTGGATGATTTGCAGTGCTATGGCTACGAAAGTGACATCAATTACTGCAGGTCAAATGGTTGGGGAAATAATGACTGCGGACACTCAGAGGACGCTGGTATCGACTGCTACGGTATGCAAGTCTGTTATTGAAAACATTGTATTAGGTCTCACTAGACATTATAATTCAAAATGCCGTTCATGATCGTGAAAAATTAAATTTGACACGGCAGGTATCGGCTTTTCCACTAGAACTGTGTTATAACTCTTCATGTTTAAGATTCATATGACTGTTATATAGTTAATTGATAAAATTAATGTATAACTGAAGTATCTAAGCATTTGTAGCTTTAACCGCATAGCGCAGTTATTATAAGATCCCTGTTTTTCGAAAACAAATAATTATGTAGTCAGAGTAAAAGAAGCTTTTACCTTTATGTGTGTATTAATGAAATTCCATTACTTTAGCAACAGCTTATGAATTGACAACAGATATTCCTTGGTGGTTTCATCAAACATCTCCATCCGAAGGTAATCTGATTTACTTAATTTCTGCCAATTGCTCAAGTACAATAAATACTTTTGATAATATTCATCGTTCTCTTAAACATTTATAATTGTAATCATACAGTATTTACTATTTTTCCTCCATGTTAGGAATAGTTTTCAACTTAATAAAAAATATTATATAGTTGTGATACAGAATTCTTTAATATCGTATTATCTTTAAAGTGATGAAAGATACATGAAAGATACATTGATGTACAACCCACAGAAGCAGTGTTATACCCTGGTCACAAGAACGCTAAGAGTTCCGTACGAGTAGGTTTTAAGTCTATTTTGGCAAACTCGTACGGCGTCCGCACGGACATCGTTCAATCGTACGCCGAGTTTGTTTCACCGTGCTCCCGAGTTCTTTACTAGCTCGTAGAGGTTTTCGAAGTAGGGAGCAGCTCGCAAGAGCCCCATACGGGAGTCGCACGGTCCCGGAAACCCGTACGGTTATCGCACGGGTATGAAAAACTGAGGGACTTGCTGATGCTCGCACGAGTATCGTAGGGACTCGCACGATCAATTTACGATGTCCGTACGATATTAAGGACACCGTACGGAGAACGTGCGATGTTCGCACAAGGCTTGCAGTGCGTTACGATCAGCTGAGTGGCTACAAAAGGACATTTTACTCAGACGTCGCAAAACTAGTTTTTTCTTGTCGTAGGTACACCGTACAGACATCGTACGGACACCACACGAGTTACGGCCGGGCTCCTTGCGAGTTCCGTACGACTTGTCTGCGATGTCCGTACTGATTTATTCCTGCCGCAAGGACAACGGACACTGTGCCGTGCGAGCACCGTACAAACTCGCGAGCACTCTACGAGGTACGGCCGGACTCCCTGCGAGCTTCGCACGACTAGTAGGCGATGTCCGTACGGATGTCCTACAATTCCATCCTTTTAAGATCGTACGGAACCCGTAGGTACTGTGACCAGATGCTATGATTGTACAGAGTCCGTAAGGATTCTAAAATTGGTGGACTCGTACGATTTTTTAAAACCGTACGGACATTGTACGGTTTTGTGACCAAGGCATTACCGGATAGATGACAGAATTTTTCGAATACTTCTTTCAACTGAGCTTGATGAGTAGACTGTTTATTGTTAAAGTCAAGTCATTAACCCCTATCCTCAAAAATACAAGTCCCAGATCCTTTGGTTATGAATTACGAGCAAAATATAAATATTACATTACCCGTTACCATACATGCAGAAGAGAACATTTCAATACTAGGTTCGGAACTTTAAAATAGACTACATTTGACTTTGAAATACTTGTTATCTTTCTTTTCAAAAATAGAAGGCAGAATACGACTAGTTGGTGGTACAGCTAGTTCCGGTCGGGTTGAGGTTTTTAGCAGAGGACAGTGGGGAACAATATGTGATGACAACTTTGACCACAATGATGTCAAGGTTATTTGTAGGATGTTGGGATACTACTACGGAGAAGAGTAAGGCCGGTACATTATTTGAAACTTAAATGAGTGGCAACTGTTGTATTAGTAAGGGAAAACATAGTACATGAAATCTATGTAAGATTTGTCATATTTCAGACTCGCGAAAATTTGATAGATGCCCAAACTGAAACAAATTCAAGAATAGTGAGTACCTCACAGCCATTGATCTATTTCTCATTCACTTTCCATATTTACATTTTGTAGTTAAATTTGTAAAACAATTGGTAGTTCTGCTAATAAGGCAGATAAAAATACAATCCCAGTTGAATTTATAACACTTCTGCCGTAAACTTAAAAATATATATATTGTTTGTCATCATGGGAAATAATGTCTGAAAATTTGAATGCCTTTAAACAGTACTCGAGTCCACCATTTCAGTAAACATGTATAGTGGCATGTGTCACTACAGGTATGAAATATATAATTTCCCTTTTTGCTAAGTTTTGTAAAACCAGTAAAAGTAATGTAACATAGAAGTTATCCGCTAGGAATACCATGCTGTTCAATCGAATACAGTGTCTTTCAATATACTGTGCTATCTATGTTGAGTGGTTTCTATAAGGCTTTGTTATGCATTTGTTAGGCACGTCCTACCTGGTTTATTTTTACGGAATTATTGCCCTCAGTCGATTATTATTCATAATGTTTATGTAGAGATTCTTGTCTACAGTTGATCTCAAAAAATCTTATCGAGATTTTCATTAAACTTTACGGGAGTTATTGCCAATGGTATTAATCTTTAGTTGTGCATATCGTTAGCACGTCCCACTCGAATTATTTCTGTGGAGTAACGGCCCTTTAAAACGTCATTTTTGTTTATCGTTTGTCAAGACTACTTCTCTTATACTATGAGGGATTCGAAAAAAACTTGAATAATATGAATGAACAGAAACAAGCCCAGTTATACATGTATTACATATAAAGGTAGTATTGCAGGAAGTGAAATACTAGAAATGCTTGTAATTAATTCTATATAGTTTTAATTGATTAGTGAAGTAAACGTTTAATACCTTTTGGCCGTAACAATGCACATCCACTTCGCTTACTTATTTTATTATTGATGGAAAAAAGTACATCCAAAGTCTGGTTAAGCTGCTTTGATAATCATTTTATTCTGTATCTGATTGATATTTTAACAGCTATGGTGTTGCGTACTCGAGCGCGCATTTTGGCAGCGGGAGTGGTTCTATTATTGTGGATGATCTTCAGTGCTATGGGTATGAAACAGAAATTAAGCAATGTCCCTCGCAGACTTGGTACCATCATGATTGCGGACATAGTGAGGATGCTGGCGTAGATTGCTCTGGTAATCTAATGAATTACTATTAACAATTTGTGTACATATACATGCTTCCCTATTTGACTTGGCTATGTTGGGTGGATTGTCTTTTGATATGCTATTTCAATGAAATATATTAAACATATTCGGGCCTGTGAAGGCCTCACTCAATAACCAGACCTCTTAATACCTTAAGTCTGATTGTGGCTGAACACACCAGGCAGAAGATAGATAGATAGATAGATAGATAGATAGACGGACGGACGGACGGATAGATAGATAGATAGATAAATGACGGACGGACGGACGGACGGACGGTCGGTGGATGGATGGATGGATGGATCACGATGACGAATCTGAACGACAATGATTTTATTCAAGAGCAAATCACTGTTTGAGATATATTATTTCGATTCTAACACGTTATCAAGGATTATTATCTGTATCCTTTAAGTTATACTCCAAATATTTGCCTGAATGCTTTGGATTTCTTTTCCATATGGTCGTTATGACTATGCAGTGAATACGTTGCACGATAACATAGTTTCATTCCACTTTGTTAAACAGGAAATGAATCATATTGTGTTAGAATAAACGCTATAGTGAATTATATCTGTTGATAACACAATGGCTGAACAAAAATCAAGTACATGTGTACAAATTTCGGTTGATACTTCTGATAATATTAAATATTGCTTTTTTCCAGTTGATAGTCTGTTTGTTTTGCGTGCACTTGGTGATTTTATTTTTCGATCTTACACTCAGTGAAACACGTAAATTTGATATCTTCTATGTGTGTTACAGGGGACAACAATATTGGTGGTTTATATGTTAGTTTCACATGTCTATTCTAACTTTAACAGGTTAAACTGCCTTTACAAACTTGAAGCTTTATGTACTACGATTGTTATGACGTCATTAAGCTCTGCGACAGTAAATCAACGGTTTATATGCCGTAAAAGAAGCTAAACTGACCCACAGAAACCCCTGTAACAAAAATTTATTAGAACTTTGGACTAGTTTGGTTTTCTTTTGTTCATATAATTTATATTTCAATGACATTTACAGCATACAATTACGAAGAAACAACGTCATACACTACCTACCCCTGGTGGTTGACAACAAGATATTACACAACTTACAGTACATCTTTTCCCTGGTGGAGAACGTCAACTTACAACCCTTGGTGGACACATTATACTACTTATGGTCTGTTTTCTTGTTTTCTGAGAATCGTATCATTAATCACATGACATGTATATAATTACCGATATTTACCAACTCGCATTCAGCAGAGTATTGTTGAATGAATTTCCCGCCTTTCAAGTAACCTTTATGTTTCCTTTTTCTGCGTGTTCATTGGCTGAAATGACCATCTGCTTACAGGACTTTTGCATTTGTGCAATCATAGGTAGTTGTCATGAAAGGATTGGCTACCTTCTAAAGATTTAACTCATTGTTATTTTTTTAAAGTATACAGTAAATATTTTTTTCATATAATCGAAACAAAAACCAATTATTATATTGCTTTGTTACCGTAACGATATGAAATGTTTTTAGCAATGTTAAGGTCTGCAACAGCTATGTTTCCAATGTCTCGCTTTTAAGTTGTGTCAGCAACACGCATAAACTACTTACCAAACATTGCCAAATAATGAACATGTGCTTCATGTAAAATTATTTCAGGGTACAGTCTCCAAAATGCGATTGTTGTTAACTGCAACGAGTATACATGGAACATTGTGGTTGACATGAACCGACTGCGACAGATCTATCCTAATGCTAAGGCATCCGATATTTACCTTGGAGAAAACAAATGTACTGGCTTAGAGAAACATGGACATCTCACATTTCAACAAGGACTCGACGAGTGTCTTACAAGCGACACAGTAAGCTGAGCTAAATCATATACATATACGATATATAATATTTGTTTTTAATTTCATTTTTATACGTGTGTGTGTGTCAGTCTGTGCGCGAACGCGCGTGAGTTATACAACAGGCATGTTGACATGAGGCGAATACAAATTTCTTTGTGTAGTAAAGAATTATATTGTTAAACAGCACAATGAGTGAGTGTTGTAGTTATATTGACTACATTGCTAGAATTTTAGCAGAAACTAAAAGCGTTATAACTGGCTTTGTGTACAATGTTACAATATTAAGGTATTGCAAGTAAATGCTGCCAAAAAACAAAGTTGTATTTTCCCAGATATCAAAACGACATTTTTTCATTTTATAAGAATAAAGATCTTCAGGTTGTGATATTGGGGTGCAGTTATCTTATAATGGAAGTTTTATTACTATTAGCAAAAACTGGCTGACCCTTCAGGAAGACAGTGCTCTCTTTAATTAAGAACTTCTCCCAATTAATGATGTTCAGATCATGGGTTTCCGGTTATCTGAAGTTTGGTGGAAAGTGAATACAATTATTGTTAGAAAGTTTCAGCTGTTATGCTGACTGAAAGCAAAGTATTTGAAATTGTATGTTGTATGTAGAGCTTGATATGACACAGGGTTATTACATATTCAGTAGAACAGTATACTACACATGTAAAGTTATAGATTCGAAAAGGAAGAACATACTGCATGTATATATGTTACCTATTATTGTAATTTTCACAGATTACACGCAGGTTGGCAATGTACAAAAGCCGTTAAATGTTAAAGGTCTCTCTGAATATTGGTTGCATAAAAATTGGAACAGCAAGTGTATCTTAATAATGAAGATTTGGAATTAAAAGATCAGTTCCAGCCTAATTCGGTTTAAACCAGGGTATATGCCCGTTTATAGTAATTTCAGTTTTAACATATATTTAACTATTTTTCCTCAAGGTTTTATTTATTCCTTTGCAAGTATTTATGTACAAATCACTATCTTTATATAGAACATGATACATTTTGAAATAGGTACAGGAGTTTGCGGACTTGCCAGCACTGTTCTCAAAATCTTTTCGGGGATGTACTTCACAATTCAGTTCAGTGTAAAATTTCATTTAAGAATGCTAGACAGAAAGATTTGTCATCATATAATTTTTAGAATTGAAATGTTTTAAAATACGTTGAGCTTCTGAATAAAAACAATTTGTTAGCTCATTCGAAATATGATTCTGTATGTAAAGTTATCGCTGCATCATTTAAAATAGTTGTACTTATCAATCGTGTCTTTCAAATCACTGGTTAAATTGTCTGTTTTATACGAAAGTGACATCTGTCAACCACCTTCTAGTATAACCTTACTGTTAAATGCTGTCTTGTACAAGTCTAAATCCATTAGCACTGCTTGAATTTACACTTCGTAATTATTTCTAGTTACATTAGAGAGTATAAGTTGCTGCATCGATATTCAATACTGATGAACTGACACTATGTTAAATCTACCACAGGATCCCAGACAGCTTACCTGTTCGTTAAAATTTCAAATTTAATCAAAGGGAAGACAGGCCACTTTTGTAAAATAATGCAGTATTGATAAGAAGATACCATATTTTGCCCAGATAATGCAATTTTATTTCCGAACAGTAGAATGAACGCAGACTATGTTGTTTGTTTTTGTTTTTTTTTTTTCTTCGAAATTTCATCTTTGATTTTTCAACATAAAATGAAGCAACAACTAACTGACAGTGCATGTTTAGGTAAGTTTTGTGTAAAGGGCACTAGTGATAATAAAAGATATTTATTAACTTCAATTCGGACCATGCCAGTTATAGTACTCTTTTTGTCGGTACATCTTCTTTTTACCGGATCGATATAATCATACATGCGCATTTGTATTGCAAATAGGTTCAGCACGGTGCCCACGTGTACAACAATGAGTTGATATACGCAGAACACGATCCCGTGTATACCTTTATAATCCGACATTACAACTGGACAGTTGGAGTGGAATGTGACGTCAACAGTGACGGATCGGGTTATGGTACGTATATCAACCAATCAAACGCGGATCCTAAAGTGAACAAAATCGCACATGCACCCCCATCCACCCCACCCCACACCAACCTAAATTTCTGTTGGCATACATTAAGGATTAACCCAAATTGAGACCTGAATTATTCTGTTTTTTTCCTTAGCCGACATTATTTTTGTAGCATATTAACTGCTTAAGCGGAGCCATCAGGCAAACACTGTCGTACTATAAAACAAAAATTGTTTTTTCTTCTTTAAATTTACAAGAGACATTGTGTTCAATATTTGTGTCTGAATATAGGTCAGATTGTATTATTTGAGGTACACTTATTCCCCATACAGAAAATGCGATCCCAACCAAAATTCTGGATCCACCACATTCTGATATCCACTTCTGACATCCTAAAATCAATGAATACTTATTAATTTTGATGATTCTAAAAGCATTATTATACTTTTAAAGGTATTATCCAATTCAAGATCCGACATTACAGCTTGACTGTATGAAGACGTTAACTGTGATTGGCTGGGTACTAGTACATTTAAATTAAGCGAAGTTTCAAAATTAGCGCATTGTTTTTACTTGCAAGAATAGTTAAATGACACGAAAGCAACCTTCGCCCCGTCCAAGTTAATAGGTGAGGCGTATTGGGACCGTAGACCAGTATGAACGGAAAAGAAATTTCGTATTAGAACAAACGAAGACGACGCAGTCTTGTGTGTTCAAGAGAAGTCTGGCTTTCTGATGCGTTTAAAGTTTTACCATCGGATATGGTGACATATTCATGCACACCTTGATTTTCTCTCTCTCTCTCTCTCTCTCTCTCTCTCTCTCTGGTGACTCTCAAAGTCAAACAGACGAGCAATCGCTAAATGGTACAAGATCAGTCTTAAAGCATTGATACATCATCAGTATATTTCAGACATAGTCGTTCTGTTCAATCTTTTGATAAAAAGTCTTTTCTTTCAGGTGGCATTAACAACAATCCCAGTACTCCTTCTCCAAGTGTCTCAAGCCTACAGTACCCGGTCAACATCTCCTATTATCTAGATCCAAACTTCATGAAAGAAGTGCCAGCAAATCCATTACATGTTGATGTAGGCTCGCATGTATATGTCAAAGTGTTTACCACTACGTCAGATTGGAACTCCAGAATGCGGGTACACACGTGCTACACAAAACCAACATTCAATGCACCAGATCATATGAAGTACTATCTCATAAAGAATGGGTAAGGAAAACATGACTTTCAAATAATAAATTATAGGGCATGGGACTTGGTTTTCAAATGAAGAGTTGGTATTTCCCACAATTAATACTATAGAATAAAGATTTTATATAAAATAGAAAATGACATTCAAATGTTACACATATTTTAAAACTTCGCTGACTAGATATAACGCTATGCTATAGTTCTTGTTGTCATAATTCAATCTACACACCTTTTGTGGACCTCATTTATTATATGTTTTCCATTCTTTTATTGGGAAATGGTTTTAAACTTAACTTATATTGTCTTTTCTGGAAAGATAATTGAAAAAAAATATTAAACGGTACTTCGATTAGTACTTATTCGTTATGTACCCTTACGAATGTCTCTGTTTCATTTATATTGTAGATTTATATACACGTTATTAAAATGAACTGTACATATTCTAAATTTTACGTCTGTAGATGCGAGGTGGACACAAATACACATATAATATCTCAGTCTACTCATGAGACAAGGTTTATGTTCGACGACTTTGAGTACACCAGTAACCACGAGGGTATCTACGTATTCTGTGACACAATCTTCTGTCATTCTAACGACTGGTCATCACAGTGTCGTCAAACGTGTAACCCGGTGATAAGGCGGAAAGTTGCTGTAGAGAAAATCCAGACAGACGAAAAACAATCTGAATGAAGAATAACTGATTTGATGATGTGATTTTATTTAGTTTTTTAGGAATATACACTTATTAATATGATTATTTTTAATTCAGTGTAGGAACGTAATAAGTTTAGCTGACGTAATATTTTCTTGAGTGATTTTCTTTTTATTACATTTATATAAGGTTTGTGTAGTAAGAAACCATGAACGTCACTAGATTTTAAAAAGAATTTCAGATTATTTATAATTTGTAGTCTTCTTCGTTTAACATAAAAATTTTATATACTGCTAAATGACAAAGTTGAAATTATCAATTATCAGTAAAGGATGTTCACCTTTATATTTTGATAAACCCCTGAAGGCACATAATTAGCCTGTACAGTTTCAAAACAGAACTGAAGTACTCCAGTCATTAATATCATTTATTTCAGTCTTGATTTACACGTAAATAAAATCTTAATATCTTGAAACGTCTTGTTTAGTAATGTTTTATTTTAATAGATGTGCTTTATAGACCGAATTTTTCACAGCAATTGAATTCTTCCATTCTGGCCGCTTTCCAGCTGTGTACTGGATTAAGATTGAGTCAAAGCTTACAGGAACTTTGTTAAACTCATAATAGTGTTTGATAACAAGAGGCAAACAAGATCATATATATTTAAAACTAGAAAAAGATCCTTTGGTAGCATACAACGCAACCAAATAATACAATAGTAGACTCGGTTTGATTGACAAGTAATGTAATGTTCAAAAGTTTGTTCGTGAGAGGTAATGAAATGTGCAATGCCCCTCATGACCACTAGTACAGGCTTAAGCGGAATTCTATTATGTTGTGCATCGTCATAAGGGACCAGAACATATTACAACACGGAGTTCAAGAACACACTAGAATTGAGTCCATACGACACGGATGCCCCCATATACTACGCCATTCTCTAAATAGCAACGGTTTTAGTACAGACCGTCTTCACATGAATGCTGTTCAACTAAATGTGTACAGATAAGGTTGTGCATCTGAGCAACTCTAAATCCATTCCTTCAAAAGTGTAGAGTGTAAGTTAAACACACCAAATTTCTTCAATTTGGCCTATTTTGTGATATTAAGAAAGGGCAATTATTCTAAAAAATACAGCGAAAGAAAAAAAGTCCGTTATATATGGCCATCTTCACACCAAGGTCATTCATCCGTTTAACTTTCAATCATATTCTTTCAATAGTGTTTGGTAGTGATGGGCCGACAATCGGCGACAATCGAATAATCGTCGGCGTTGCATTCATGAGCGCGATCGCCGACTTTACTTTTCCCTGACCGATTAATTACTTGGCATCCTAAACGGATAATTTAGTTCTTTCTGACCTTTTTCTTTCTGGTATTTACGGTTCTTTGGGGTAATTACGCCAAGGGAAACTACTCTACATAAAAATGGCTTCCTCCAAAATCTCGACAGAAACTGAGGTCTTCTGTGATCACCCAGATTTTGGAAGATATATGGCTTACACAAAATTAAGCTGGGAAAACCTTCAACCTAAACTCTTGACATTAGTATGGCAGTTAGTAATGGCAGTATGCATAGCATGCCGTAAGACTTAGGCAAGCATATTAGCAATGGTATTTTCAATTTTTTATTTTGTAGGACTAAAATCCTTCCAGTTGTTAGCTAAGAATTAATAAACCATTCATACTTTTTTTTTTGCTCCAAATAATTTAATAACACAATATCACTGGATAAGTCCCTGATGAAATTAAGACGAGTACCTTATTTGAAGTTTACTATCTTCACAAATATTTTACTTTTATGCTGTTAACTTACTTGTGTTTATGAAGGGATACAACAGAAATAGGATATTTGATGTCTGTGAAGTTCATTTCTTAAGAAATGACATAAAAACATACACTGTGAGGTGAACTTATAGATATGCAACTAGAGTAACCGATTATCCGATTATATCCGATTAATCGAATCGGTTGGCTTGTCCGATTATACCGATTAATCGGTTGGCAAATCTAACCGATTTGCCCATCACTAGTGTTTGGGGAGTTTGACACACAAGATTTCTCTCTCTGTATAGCAAAGCTTTCAAAGGACTATAACTGCAGTAAAAATACTCAAGGCAAAAGTCCCTTCCTTCCTTTATGGTCATATGGACTGTTCTACGTGGCATTCCAAACTGAGGAGTTTAAATATACAAAACATTCTTCTGCTACATATTATCGATTCTAATACGTCTTTTATGTAAAAACAACACATATGACTATGATGTGACTAATCGATAATGTTGTTGTGTAAAAAAATCCATAAGGATTCTTTAGAAGTATAAAATGTTGAATACAAACAATCAAAAGATAACAGAGATTCTTTGAAATAACTGAAGATATGAACTACTTAGGAAATGAAAATACAGTTCACAGTGCACAGTGCAGACCTATCTTCGGGACCTTAGTTATATCAAATGGTCAGTGACAGGTGTAGAGCGTACCAGTATTACCTGTACGTCACTGTACCCCGCACCTTACCTACCGTATACTATGCATTTGTTTATGATGAGCAGTGTTAGTTCGGATTAAACACAAACACTTTGGTATATAAAGTGTAAAAATAAAATACATGTCTTATCGCTCCCATATTTTGCAAAGTTAGGCATGTCAGTCATACGAAATAGTTAGAGAAAAACGATAGTCATAAAGTAATGTTTTATATTTTAGCTTGCTTGCTTTGGTTCCGTTTTTCAGTATGTTAAGGAATATTCTGTGCATTTCAATATGTTATACACGTTTCGTCCGGTCCGAGTTAAAATTAGGAAGGGGATTTTTCGTGGGCAGCTTGTATTTCGTATGAGTAATATACAATCGAATTTGTTCTTCGTAACAGAATGTAAACCCTTGAACTGTATTGTTTAATATACAGATTCGATTGTGGCATGCATCTTAATAGATATGACGGCATTTCGTATAATATTTGTATATATTTCTTCAAAGGCCAGTTTGATCCTTACTGTTAGGTGGCATTTGTAAACAGTTTGACAATAAGTATGCAGATCAACCATTAAACACATAAATACTTAACTTTAAAAAAATCAAAGAATAAAACTAAAAATATAAGACACTGTTTATTCCAAACGTACATACCGTGTAATAAGTTTGGTGTTGATTACCGAAAGAGGAATGGGCATAGCCATGCCTACATTAACATGACAGAGCCTTTACCTTTAAGGAATTACAGTGCGAGTTTCAAACTTGTGATGTCCGACACAAAGTGCTTTCTTTTCTGCTCTTTGATTTCTTTCCTGATTCTGTTTTCTTGTGAAACTTATTTCCTCGTTCTTGTTGCTCAATCTGATGCAGTATTAGGGCCAGACACTAATAATAAAAAGTAGAAATTTGAATTTTACAAATGGAAAGGAAAAAATCGTCATTTACGACATACACTGCACTGCACTCACAAAAAAAATGTCATCACAAATACTCCGCGCCTGTAGGCTTTACTGTAAAGTTTTAACATTCAATTCTAAACAAGTCTTGATATTTGTCTGAAAGTTAATACGGGCATACTCTTCCGCCTAGGAGGAGAATGCTTCATGAAACTACTGAAAATTTTGACGGTTTTCTGTACAATTAACATGGACAATAAATTTAGAAAATATCCCAGTTAAATGGTCGTGATACATTCCGTGTCTGAAATAAGATTGGCAGTTTAAACATATTTAAAGGCAGTTTTAGATATTGGTAATTGAAGTGAAACTGGTCAAAGTACATTTCTTGTTTTCTGAATTTTTTGCTGAATGTCGTTTATTCACATCAAATTAACATTTGACATTTTATGCCTTTAAATATTATAAGATATTTTGCACTGTACAAAGTTTTGTCGACCTGAAATTCTTTCATTCGTATAAAACTATCCGTTTCCTGGATTCTATACTTGTATTTACATCCACAAGTATCTGACAACTTCTTCGACTTTAACGACTTTAAACTGCATAATGTTTATTCAAATCGTTGCCATGTCAATTAAAACAGAGGCCTCGAACTACAAACCACTTATTTAGCTGTACTCATTACTTTCATTGTCAAGAAGACTGAAGGTTTCAATACCTCCTCGATGGTGTGAACGCAGTTTTTTTTTAGCACATTTCGTTGTGTCTTTTTGGCGTGTGCCTGATCACGGTATATTATGATAGCATTTCTTGTGATAATGTAATGATAAATCTATATCCATACTTTTTATATGGCAATGTATTTTTAAGTAGCAAATTAAAAAACAAAATAAAGTTTCTTATAATAATTATGAAAAACAAGAGCTGTCACTACTGGTGACAAATGCCCCGAAATAGGCCCAAGAATGCCACAGTTGTATGCGCAAAAAAAAATACATATCATTTTGTGACCTTGACCTTGACCTTGACTATCAGGCCTCGGTGATAAACGTGACACATCTTCTCAATATGGTTAAGATTTGTGTCAAATTATTTTCAAATCTCTTAATAAATGGCAGAGTTATGGACCAGACAAGAAATACCTTGGACTTCTAAGTGTGATTTGACCTTGGAGCTAGGGGTCTGGGTCTCGCGTATGACACCTCGTCTCATTATAGTAAAAATTTATGCCGAGTAAATTCAAAAACCCTCCATCAATGGCAAAGTTATGGACCGGACAAGAAACAAATCATGTTAACCTTTGACCTATAAGTGTGACCTTGACCTTGGAGCTAAGGGTCTTGGTCTTGCTCATGACACGTCGTCTCAATATGAGGAATAGCCATTATGAACCGGACACGAAACATACCCTGTTAAACATTGACATAAGTGTGATTTTGACCTTGGGAGCTAGAGATCTGGGTCTTGACCATGACACATTGTCTCATAATGGTAAACATTTATGCTAAGTTGGTTCAAAATCCCTTCATGGATGGCGGAGTTATGCACTGGACACGAAATAGACCATGTTAACCTTTGACCACCAAGTGTGACCTTGACCTTGGAGCTAGGGGTATGAGTCTTGCGCATGACACGTCGTCTCATGGTAAACATTTATGCCAAGTTATTTCAAAATCCCTTTATGGATGGAAGTCTTGCATCCCGGACAAGAATTTACCGGACGCACACATGCACGGACGAACGCACGCACGCACAGACGGATGAGCAGTGCGATTTTAAAATGCCCATCTTAGGGGCATTATAAAACGTATAAAATACCATTTGCATCAAATTTTGATTAAGGGGACGCATATTGCTACATTCACAGTTCATACAGAAATGCGGAAGGGGTGCATATTCAAGAAATCGATGGTGGGAAAATAAAAAACATATTCCTAAACTGATATAATACTGATGGACACCTGTAATATTCAGTATTTTGTGGGTAAGGATGTGGTACTATGAATGTAATAGGAAAACAGAGGTCTTTGTGAAAGTACATTCAACACAAAATATTAAGCTTTTGTATACCTAAAGGAAAAAACAGGTTTTTTACAATAACAGTGTTCCAAATAATGTTGAAGGGATGAGATTTTCTTTCTAACACACCAGGTTTGCTTAAACATGTAACAATTTAACGCCATGTCATTTCAGCTCGGGATGGACGCCATATTTCTCATTGATAAAAATGTAAACAAAAAAAGTCAGAGTGGGATTAGCATTGCAAGGGCATAACATGACATTCTACACAATGAATACCTTAGAACAGATATCTAAGATGCTACACAGGTCAGGCGGGTTAAATGCATAATGGCGATCACTTGAAATTCATCTTGAAAAGGTGGTTAATTTTAGTTTATTTACATGGTTTTTAATTTTTCCCACGACTTCTCGGCGATTCACTGCAAATGTATTACTGCGCCGGACGAAAGGTAACTCTAATAAACAACGGGAGACAACTTAGGTGTCAGCACGTGTACGATTTTTAAAAAAAACATGTCGATGATTATAATTTCTTATCAAATAATGAATCCTATTCAGATATTCGTCTTTAATATTAGAAAATTATTAATTTCTGTGGACATTTGTCAAAAAATATTACTTACATTGGACTACTTTGCGCATCAAACTGGTTTCCGCTTCAGTTGTGAGGCACTTCCGTTATACTTTTTGACAACAATAACAAAACATAAAATGAATCAATAGTCACTTATAAACCGACTGCTACTTAAATCAGTGTAAGTAAAGTTGTTGTTACAACATTATACATGTTCGTTGCGTTATGAGATAAAGTTTATCTTGAACTGCATAATCCATTAATTACGTTTAGATGATATTGCATTTACAACTTATTTGACCCCATTTTTTTACGTGAATGACAGCATTCTCGTGCAACTCGTGCAAACAGAATTATGAAAAGTATGGTGGAGAATTCAAGGACAAATTATAAATGACATTAAAGTGAGGATAACTGTATATTCGTCCAGGTTTGATCATTGACATGCCTGCTATGTATTAGTAACTTTTGTGAACAAGATTAGAATGTTACTTTTGCACATATACACATGGAAACAGGCTGATTCGGACCATGGCTGATTCGGACCAGGCTGATTCGGACCAAATATTTGGCTGATTCGGACCAAATAATCTGGCTGATTCGGACCACATACTTTGAAATAATAGTACATAATTGTGCATATATTTTGGCTGATTCGGACCACGTATTTTAAAAATAAGAGTAGATAATGAGCATATTTCGATTTTTTTTTATCTTGGATCACAACTCACTAGATTGTTAAGCGAAGAAAAGAAAAAGGTTTATTTACACATAATATCATTGTAAGGAAAACTTAAACAATTTGGGCCGAATAAGCCAAAGAAATATGGGCCGAATCAGCCGGGCCGCATCAGCCATGGTCCGAATCAGCCTGTATTCATACACATTGATTGGACCTCTCAACCAAATTTCATACCTTATTTTAGGGATTTTTAAGACAATACATTTTCAAAAGTTTGTTGAATGTGTTTTGATATTTAAGTGCATTGTAGTTCATGAATACCAAGTTAAAAATTAATAATGGCAACATTTCTAGGCCCTTATTGTAAGCCACTAGACTTCTGTAACGATAAATGTTTAATGTATTAAGGGGAATGTACTCTTTTAGTTTTGGAATGTGGCATTCCTTGACCACCGTATCTTTTCTTATGCACTACTTTGTAAACAAACTAAATAATGTGTTTTAGCTTACATATGCGAAATGAAAAGCAAGACAGTGACCATATTTCACATTCTTTCTTTAAATTAGAATCTGTAGGACATTGATAAATGTTTGGACAAGGTGAAGCACTATTATTTTCGCACCAAAAAGTCTTAATTGTTGACTTTGAATGTACACAAGAAGTCTTATGTAATTCAACAATAACTTTCTTGTTTCAGTTTTCTCATTTTTATTTTAGTGAGCAATCCTTTGTGTACTTATAACAGTTGAAACAGTATCCATTTCATGTACCAAAACCTTGTACTTTTTTGCAGGTAAATTTTATCATACCCCACCCACTTTTTTCTAATTTAAAAGTATGCGTCCCCTTAATTGACTAGACACTCTTTGATGATCTCAGAAAGAGACTATAATCATTTAAAATGAGCACGGATTTTTCATGAAAAAACAAAATGTCATGTCCTAGTTGTTGACAAATATATTAACATGTGCGTAGAAAGTTGGGCCTTTTGTTATATTAATAGTATCCGATAAATTGTAGCACATATTGTCTTGTTCCTTCTTCTTACTATTTGTTTTTAATCATACATACATGTTATAAACGTTCTTCAAATCCGAAACCAATCTGGATTATGTTAAACAAAGAAGCATGTAGGTAAGTCGCTACGCTCGCTCGGTTCACAAATCCCTCACAGGTCTATAAACACAATGCAGACCTTTTCCTCGAACAATAACTATTACATATTTATGATAAAAGGTAATATGTACTAAACGGTCCTGATTAATACGAAGTTACATGATAAATTATGTTTGTACAGTTGAACTGATCGAGATCATAAAGATAAGATAGTAACTGAATTTGATTAAGCAAAATAAAGTTGAATACACATCACTGACAAAAGTCATAGATACATGAATATAGAAATCTTTAAAAATGCGACAATTCTGTTTGATCTGCGTTATTGTTGGAATCTTACACATGTTTATCCTTCCTTCATGTGGAAAGGGTAAGTTAACGATTTGCTACGAACATCTCTTATGAACGACATATGTAGTATGTATTTTGATTTTTCACATACGTGTAACATGAAAAAAAAAGAGTTTGTCTTGCTGATAATGTGTACTTGAGTGATAGCATATATTTAAACAGTACATATACACTTGAAAATGAAACATGATTGAAATACAAATTATTTGACGTAAAAATATATTTATTGTCACAGTTCACGTTAACACTAACTTGCACACGCAAAATCATACCAGAGTATTTTTTTGAACACCACTTTATCAGGCTGGTCTTTATTTCTTGTACAATCCATTAACTTGATAACTTTGACATGTTTTAGTATATCAGATTTTCAAAGATTTTGATAGCGTATATAGTTCTATGACGCTTAGTTACATTGTGTTTTTTTACTAATAAATCAGCTTCGCAAAACTGTTGACACTTTCACCCGTACATGTAGTTAGATCAGAACCCCACCAAAATGCTCAAATTTTGGTAGGTGTATTATAACCGCTTCCATTTGCATAAAATCACCAAACAAACGAATGCACATTTGAAACCAAACATTTCATAAAATAGTAAATATTATTTTGATTTGACAGAGGTAATGTTATTAGACACAACAAGAATCGTTGAAAAATTAAATTGGACAACAACAGTGATAAACAAGACATACGCAAACTCGGGGGTAAGTCACCTTAATTAACTAGGCAAAGTCTTGTCTGGACAGACGACGACCTTAATAAACACAGCGTGTCATAATGAAGGAATGCTCAGCTGTTACTATAAACTAGTCGGTTGAGTAAGTCAGGAAGCATTCAACAGATCTGAAAAAAGATTTTCAGAAGGTAAGTACTAATAATATGAACTGAGATAAAGTCTCGCTGTCCCTTCTCATGGTCGCTTTTATGTCCTGCTGCAAAGTGGAACCGTTTACCGTCAATATAAAATTTATCATATCGAGGTACAGCTTCCTGCACATCTTCTCTAGCTTTGATGAGCTCAGATATTGGCCTCTTTCGCCTCTCTTGAATAATGTTATGATACTGGTCATTGACTTTTACAACGATTTCCCCACGCCGGTCATACACTTGCTGTTTCACTTCGAAACAATAGAAAATAGTCTTTAGTGATATTCAAATAAAATGTCAACATCTATGTATATACATATTAAGTTAAATTATTGTGTTGTTTGAAATTATATATTTTCCATACCTCGAAGTGATAAAAACCTTTACAATATTTCTTTAGGTAATAAGAAGCTGTAGGTAGAGTATATGTCTTTCAAATAATTCGCCGCCATTTCGAAATCCATCAGGAAACCTCTCAATTTAAGATCTTTAGCCGTGCCCATTTCAGCTCTATCCCTGTGATTTTCAGAGGAACACGTATGTATCTTTAAAAAAATAAAGAGAATTTACCATTAAAATGGTACCAATGTTTTGTCCAGATCACGACCTTATGTGACGTTTACGTCATTGTAAGTATAGAATACGTTGGTCGAATAGACTTTGTCTGTAATAAGTAAAGAAAGATGAAATTTCGTTGTTACTTTAGAAAAAAGCTATAACATGTCATGAAAACAATCTTACATTTGTTCATTTCCATGTATACCGCTAGAAATAATGTCAAAACCTCAAACTAATACCATCATAAGTTTTTTCACTGTTTTATACTCTAGATAATACCTTACAGGGAAAAGGTACTCAAAAGAAATCCAAGCTAAACCCTGAAAATAAGGTGACTTCCTTCAGATTTTGATTTTACAAAGAATTGCAGATTTATCTAAAACGAAATATTAGTGCCATTTCTATAACCACTATAACCATGTGTATGTATTACATTATAATTCAGTTCAAGAACTATCAAAGTTTATAAAGAATTACCCTGACTGTATATGAATTTCGAGCAAATATTAATTATACTAAAAATACCCCATCCATCTGCAATATACAGTTTTTTCTTTTGAATTCCATGTTAATATTTTTCTTACTTTTGAGATACACATGTTTAGTGTTCAACTCCTTTACACTTGGACGACACGCTATCTGTTTCAGTTACGATTAACTAAATTAGGTTTGGATCAAATCTATATCTAGTTGCCTTTGAGAAATGTATTTCATTTGCTACACCAAGTTGTTGAGGGACTATATAACAGATCAGAGGATCCACTTTCAACTAGTGCGCTTTATGCGTAATCGCGTTTCGGGTACCGCTCCTGAGGAGAAGATAATCTTCACGTGCAGTAGCATTGGGAGATTACAATTAATAACACTTTCACGTGACGTTATAATACGACACTCTAGAAATATGTACCACACCAAACGCAGCCGGTGTGTCTCAGTGCAAGCCAGAACACAAGAAAGACTTTATAGCATTTATTCTTTTTTATCATTTTGTTTAACTTATGCCATTTTTGATTTTGCGTTTTATGGTTTTATCTAACTGATATCATTTTTAAACTTGAAAGCCGCTCACAGTTCTTCAGATAAAAAATACGTGTAATATAGTAAAAAATTACGTAGGAATGTACAGAAGCCTCTTGGATTCAGCCAGCCTCAGTACCTCAAATAATCTTAAACCACCCTAACCGAATATAGAAAGACAGAAATATATACTGTCAATACACGTGTACTAGACCAAATTTTTTTCTCATCTAAGGTGTTTGTTAAAACTTCACGTCTTAATGATTACTGTGTTAGTAATAATACCTTCAAAATGTTAAATGACGAAGGTGTTTGTTAAGTGTTAGTAATAATACCTTCAAAATGTTAAATGACGGAAAATGTTGGAATTGGTTTAAACCCAAAATAAAAATAATTTAATAACACGTGCTAGGCACTCATGATTCAAATATCAATTTGTTTATTCTAAAACGTATTTTTCTTTTTGAACAGTGGAACGAAGTATCTACATATGTCATTGAAGTTTCAAATTCGCCTTTGGAAGTGTACACATCGTGTTATATAAGAAGTGACAACGTAAACAACTGGCTCAGAACACCATTTATAAATGTGCAGGGTTCAAAAAGTCTTTATATAGAAACTAAATTCACAATGAGAAAATGTGCACGTGTCTCAGCCCCAGGTAAATCCAGTCATTGTCGAGAATCGTTTAATTTATATTCATACCAAACGGATAGGGATATAGCAAGTAAAGACATGCCGTCATGGGACGATATCTCGTACAATTTAGTAGATAAAGTAGCTGCTACCTGCTTAGGCGAGAGTGCTTCAGACGTTCTTCTTAATACGGAAACACGTTTTATATCCCTAAAACGAGGACTACAGGGAATTTATTTTGCATTTCAAGACCTTGGATCTTGTGTGTCACTCGTTTCAGTAAAGGTGTATTACAAAATATGCCCCGAAATAACGCATCATTATGCACTATATCCTGCAACCCCTGCTGGAAAAGATATTTCGTCCAGTGTAGAAGTAGAAGGACAGTGTGTTCCAAACTCATCAATATTTGAGAGACCAGTATACAGATGTATGAGTGATGGAACTTGGGACATTGCCGCCGGTGAATGTCGGTGTAATCCAGGTTACCAAGGAACGGACAACAGATTATGTGTTTGTAAGTTTTACGATTTACTGAAGACGAGCTTAAGGTGTACATAATGTTTAGTGAAATTTTATTCACTAAAATCTTTTTAGGATTGTATCTTTTTCATTATATTTATGAAGTATAGAAGCATTGAATTTTGGACTGGTCCTTGAAATCTCAAAAGATGTAACAGATTACAAAACGATAAAAGTCACTAAAAGAAATAAAATGTCATTTCATTTATCATTTACAACAAGGATTGCAGCCAGAATGAAGTCTCCTGTACCCAAAAGTTTTACTCACAAAATGTATAGGTTTACAAATCTGAATGCAAAAAGATGCGAAAAAAAATCATAAAGAGTTATACGTCACATTTAAGTATTTTTTGACAAAGAGTTAGTTTCATATCGAACTATAAAGTGGTTGATATTGAGAGATGGAATTAAAATTTTGTTCAAGACTTGGCATTCATGCATTCTCCGAAAATCGAGTGATTAAAGAATATGAGCAAATTGTATAGACTGTTAGTCAACAGTTTTTCGGTTGCTTTCCTAGATAACCTACAGCACCAACAACAAAGTCAACGACAGCTAAATCTACGACACTCACCATCAACAACTTTGACGAGTAGAAATTCTTTCTTTCATAAAAACATGTTTTCTTAGAAAAATAGAACTGCTTCTTAGGAGTAGAGTTTTCAATATGAACAGCATAAACCACTTAGAACCTTCTGATTATTTTAATTTATCTGTCTTATTACTGTATTTGATTTTTTTTCAGCGTCATGCCATTGTGATCATGGGAAATGTCACTCAAATCTTTGCATATGCTCTGAAGGTTGGTCGGGAAAGAAATGCGATAATAGTTGAGTATTGTTCTAACACAAACGTTTATTATCACAGTAAAAACAACTTCTTCACTTATCATATTGTTAAAAAGTTATTTACTATGTATAAAGGTAAAACTTCACGTCTTAATGATTACTGTAAACGTTGCATGTAACATATTAATTATATGAACATGAAACAGTAAACACATTCCTTTCATTTTAAGGAGGTGGATCGAGGACGCATACTGGAATTAAAACAGCGACTGAGCAGGTAAGATACGGTGCCCCTAAAGTGACATGTTACACACATTTTTTTCCAATTAGGTAATATGAGACTTTTTTTATTTCGTTTAAACGAAATCATTTCGTTAAAACGAAATAATCATTTCGTTTAAACGAAATAACTTATTTCGTTTAAACGAAATCATTTCGTTTAAACGAAATAATCATTTCGTTTAAACGAAATAACTTATTTCGTTTAAACGAAATAACTTATTTCGTTTAAACGAAATGATTTCGTTTAAACGAAATGATTTCGTTTAAACAAAATGATTTCGTTTAAACGAAATAACTTATTTCGTTTAAACGAAATGATTTCGTTTAAACGAAATAAGTTATTTCGTTTAAACGAAATCATTATTTCGTTTGGACGAAATCATTTCGTTTAAACGAAATAACTTATTTCGTTTAAACGAAATAAAAAAAGTCTCACATTACCTAATTGGAAAAAAAGTGTGTAACATGTCACTTTAGGGGCACCGTAGTAAGAGCATTAGTCTATTTCATTCTTCAGCGTTTTATGTCAGTGCCTTTAACAATCCTGTCACTGATTAAATTGTAACGTTTAAGTGAGTAGAACGATATCGTGGTTAGTACACTTATATAACGTTAACTTAGATATTTATTTCGCGATTTCAGTCCCCACCTGCGTTTACAGAGTTCATCATCCCACAGATAATTCGATGCAAGATCAACAAATCTTGTACTATCATCCTTCCAGTGGATGGAAAACCCGACCAAGGGTAATATATTTTCGCTGAACTTGTTTTACCGAACAGTAGGACCATTACCACCTATCTTTAAAATACCTGTTCATCTTATTCGGCAACATTGTAATGAAAACAATTCTTATTCTATTTCTTTCTATGATACAAAAGTGCTATTATGATCACTGTATTTTATCACTGTATAAAATGCAGATAATCAGTCGGTAGTCTACCATTTTAACTACAGAAATACGTTACATGTATATTGTTACTAGTGTTTTTAATAATTCATTTGAAGGACAGATCCTTTAACGTTTAACACGACTATTGTGACACCCTTTGTGTCCAAATAGATATGTAGTAATTTCTTCTTAGGGCATTGAAGCTTTACGGTTTAATTGTTTCATTTTTCATATTTTTACTTGCTTAAGGATAATCTTATATTTTGATCAAAATTAGTTGCAATAAATGAAAAACCCAAACATCTGCACACATCGAACACAAGGGAATAGAATAATTTCAGACTTGATTTGTCTCTGCATAACAAAAAGTATGCATTGATCCCGAGGACACTGTCCAAGCTAATTAGAACTAAAGTAATTATTTCCAAACCGCCACAATATTAAGAACAGAACAGAACTTTATTCATAACGATATTACTTGAACGTAAGAAGTTCCTCGTCATCATAAATTATTATGACCCCTTCGAAGAAGGAGAGGTATCTGTAGAGCAAAGGTCAAGGTCACAGTGACCCAGAACAGTGAAACGGTTTCCGGATGATAACTCAAGAACGCTTAGGTCTAGGATCAAGAAAGTTTAAAGGAAGGTTGATAATGACCAGCAGATAATTTCTGTAAATTTTAAGACCAGTAGGTCAAAGGTCAAGGTCACAGTGACAAAGAACAGTGAAACGGTTTCCGGATGATAACTCAAGAATGCATGGTCCTAGAATCATGAAAGTTGATAGGAAAATTGGTCATAACCAGCAAATGACTCCTTGATTTTTAGACCAGTAGGTTAAAGGCCAAGGTCTCGGTAACCAGAAACATTTAAACGGTTTCCGGATGATAACTCAAGAATGCTTGGGCTTAGGATCATGAAAGTAATTAGTGATGTTAATCATGACCATCAGATGACCCTTATTGATTATGAGGTCAGTAGGTCAAGGGTCAAGGTCACAGTGGCACAGAACAGTTAAAGGGTATCCGAAACGTTTAGGTCTAGGATCAAGAAGCTTAAAGGAGGTTGATAATGACTGGCATATCATTTCTGTTTATTTTAAGGCCAGTAAATCAACGGTCAATGTCACAGTGACCAGTAACAGTTAAACGGCTTTCGGAAGATAACCCAAGAATGATTGGTCCTAGAATTATGAAAGTTGATAGGGAAATTGGTCATAAAAAGCAAATGACTCTTATTGATTTTGAGGCCAGTAGGTCAAAGGTCAAGGTCTCAGTGACCAGAAACATTTATACGGTTTCCGGATGATAAATCAAGATGCTTGGGCCTTGGATCAAGAAAGTTATTAATAACGTTAATCATGGCCATCAGATGACCCTTATTGATTATGAGGTCAGTAGGTCAAAGGTCAAAGTCTCTGTAACTCTGAAAATTTAAATCGTTTCGGGACGATAACTGGAGAACGCTTGGGCCTAGGATCACGAAACTTGATAGAGAGGTTGATCATGATAACCAGATGACTCCTACTGATTTTGAGGTCAGTAGGTAAAAGGTCAAGGTCACTGTTCCGGAACAGTTAAACAATTTCTGGACAATAACTCAAGAACGTTTAGGTCTAGGATCAAGAAAGTTTAAAGGAAGGTTGATTATAACCAGCAGATAATTCCTATTGATTTAGAGGCCAGTAGGTCTATGGTCAAGGTCACAGTGACCAGAAACAGTTAAAGGGTTTCCGGTTAATAACTAAAGAATGCTTTATCCTTATGAAAGTTAATAGGAAAATAGGTCATAACCATCAAATGATCCTTTTTGATTTTGAGATCAGAAAGTCAAAGGTCAAGGTCACACTGACCCGGAACAGTAAAACGGTTTCCGAATGATAACTTAAGGATGCTTAGACCTAAAATCAAGAAAGTTTTAAATAAATCAATATGTACCGATATTTTTACTATACCGCAGAAGTGGGCAAATGAACGTTTGATCTGTAGATTCATTCCGTAAAAGACCCGTAAAAGTGAGCAAACTAATGGCACTTTAAACAAAACAAATCTGCCCACGCGATTATATAAAACACTATGCTTCTACCTTTTCAGTCCTATGGTAGAACATGGAGATTATGATCACGAACTGAGAGTGACTACACCCATCCAGGTTAAGATTAAAGATTCAACATGTACTAACAGGACAAGATGTCCATACGAAGCATGGATAACAGTGTCACCCCCTCAGATAAAGTTGTATGAATACTGTGTACAAACAAAGGACTACCAACGGTATATTTTAAAGGATTATTTATTGATAAAATTCATTCAAAATATTCTTTCATGCAACAGCATATTATCTTTTGTAAAGTATTTGTACCTTGCAAACCTCGGGGATGACTCATCAAATGCACATAGAAAAAAGTCTTGTAACCATCCTGGTTTGTCCAGGAAGCGGACTCGAGAGTGGTTCCAAAAAGCTTGAAGCTTTCATCTCAGTCGAGCTAAAGCAAATTAGTATAAACTAAGTATCACGTACATCGCATTGTTTTGAATATTTAAAAAAATCAACAAAGTGTCAGCTTAAATCCAGTTATAGTTCTGACAGTAACCGAAAATCACAATGGTGAAGAATCAGAGAAATATATTAGCTTTATCTGCTGTTTAGGGATTATATACGCATTTAGCAACAAAAAGTAGCGTGTCTTGTCGATAGACTTCTTTTAAACACAATGTACTTCTAATATAGTTAGTATAACTTTATAAAATTGCTTATTAAAAAGTATTCAGTAGTCAGTTCTGAAACACAAAGAAGGTCCATGTTAAAAATGATATTAGATGTTAAAAACAAAACAAAAATAATGCCTTTGCTAAGTACGCGGTTACGTTGCATAAATACACGATAATTTCGAGCAGAAGAACTATGACGTTTTATATAGCATACACATATTTTGTAACCTGCTTGTATACTTCTGTTAACTTTAATGCAACGAAATGGGACTTTATTTGATATTTCCTTTATTTTTATATTTCAGTCTCAATGCAGATGAGTTGTGTTATAAAATTCAAGGAGGTAGCTAGGTGTACTTGAACTTAATATATATTTTTATTCGTGATTATGTGTTATTTAGTATTTTGTTAAACATGTGAACTTCGTTACATATTTATATACAAAATGGCATTGTGATTAGATATAGTATGGTGTCACTTAAAGTTATAATAGTGGCCAGATAAGATTACGTATCAAATGTAATAGGAAGGTCATTTTTCTACAGCAACGCAAGAAACGTCCATTCACGAAGACATTAGCCGGATACATTTGTTCATTAGACTGTTTTCTACAAATCTACAAAGTTATTTGCTTTCTTTTAACGGTAATTTTGAACAGGGTTATAACTTTAAGGGTTAATTTGTGTACCTTTCAGCAACTCACATTATACATGTATAATAGTTAAATTTAATATCATACTATTGTTTTTGCAGTCCAGGATGAGACAACCCCAGTAAGTAACTGACACTACGTCTGTTTATAGAAATTTAACAAATATTTTCATTTGATGGGGGCATATTAGCATCATAGACTTTGTAAGAGTTGCAAACAAATGCTAGTTTATGCAAATATATAGATTATTTACATGTTGCCTCCGTGGCCGAGTGGTTATGGTCGCTGACTTCAGATCACTTGCCCCTCGTCGATGTGGGTTCGAGCCTCACTCGAGAAATTGAATTCTTCATGTGAGGAAGCCATCCAGTTGGCTTACAGAAGGTCGGTGGGTCTACCCAGGTGCCCGCTCGTGATTAGAAAAATGCACGGAGGGGTACCTGGGGTCTTCCTCCACCATTAAAGCTGGAAAATCGCCATATGACCTGCCATGTGTCGGTGCGACGTTAAATCCAAAACAAAATGTTATTGAGCAAAACGATGAACATCACATTGAATTATTATTGTAAGCGCGGGTAAATTGGGTGCAATATTTACTTAAATCAAATCAAAAGACAAAATATAGAATGGAAATTTGATCCTTATGCATGCAAGATCAAAATTGTCTTACTCTCCTGAAGATACTTAAAAAATAAGGACTGCCAGTTTGCTTTCAACTTCAGTGTTAATCATGAAAGATAAGCATGATATTTTACCTATAGTAATAGCTATAAAGTGTAAAGTTATATATGTTGAAATTCTCTCATTGTATTATTCAAAGACAGCTCTGTATATATAAATTAATTTATAATTTTGTAGCCCGGAATTTTCAACTACCCACCAACTTTGCCAGAAAATTCCACAATGAATTGTTCATATAAACAGATATGTCATTACCAACTTGAACTCAAGAAAACTCGGCCCGGACCCTGGTAAGAATTCACAAAAACGAAATTTCACGTACATGTTTAACATTGGTGGTTTTAGATCCCGAATTTTAAATGTTTTCAGCAAGTTATTTATTCATCCAGCTAAGAATGAACTTGTAATTATACCCCACAAAAGATCAAAGAAGTGCGTGTCATACCAAATGCAAAATTCCGACAAACGCCTAGAGAATTGATACTGAAACGGAATGTTCGTTATCACATCCTTGAAATTCCATTTTGAATTTCATCAGGAATAAAGATAAAATGTTAGATATGACCATTCAAGCTAAACAACTTAGAATGTTTATGTTACCTGAAACAATGGAAACTATATGTTGCTTTAATTTTCAGTGATCCGAATTTGAGCGTGGAACCAACTAGTTCTCCCGTTGTGGTGTTGCAGTCAAGTTCAACCAGTTCATCTTTTTGCAATTATGAGGTTGTATATATACCGTCAAAGAACTCAACGGGAAAACAGAACCTGTGTTTCTCGTAAGTACGAGGGTTGTCCCAGAAAATCGTAGCCTTTTTTATTATTTCGAAAATAAGCGACGCATAAAATAATTATTTTATAACTGATGTTATTTCATTTTATACTCTACAGGACTATAGAATTTAAAGTTAAATTTCTGTCATATTATTTGAGTTTTAATCAGGCCTAATCGGCGCACGCTCAATTTTCCCACTACAAAAAGAAGTGGTTTCCTTTTAAATTCGTGTAACTTACCCGATATATGTCTCACAGGATTAAAATTTGCACCGTTGTTAACAGCAATTTGTGGCGCGTAATTATCTTGCATTTCAAGTCTTTGACATCACTTACATTAAAACAGTGACGTAATTTTGAAAGTAATGATTGCACACCATTTCAGAAATTGCGACGTCAGATAATTTCGCGGCGCAGCAAATTTATAAAAAAAAAAATATGTAGATCGCAGTATGACCCCTCCGCTAGTAAAACGAGGATTTGAAAATTCGGGAAGTTTGGCAGGACACTTTTCTTACGTGACAAAATCGTTTTAAGGAAGGTTAGGCGAGTGATTCAAAGAGAGGGCAACATAAAACTTTAATACTTTTTGCGCCGCAAACTTATCTGACGTCACCATTTCTGAAATGGCATGCGACCATTACTTTAAAATTTACGTCATAATTTCAACATAAGTGATGTCAAAGTCTTGAAACGCAAATAATTACACAACACGTTGCTCTTAACGATAATATAAATTTTAATCTTGTGAGGTGTATAACGAGTAAGTTAGTTTAATTTAAAATGAAGTGGGAAAATTGAGCGTGCGCCATCTGGCACTGTCTGCCGTCCATTATTTAAAAAAGTTCTCAAATAATATGACAGATATTCGATTTTATACAATAAAATATCATCAGTTAAAAAATTGTTTTATGCGTCGCTTATTTTCGAAATAATAAAAAAGTCTACGATTTTCTGGGACAACTCTCGTATTACACCCGATACAAATATATTAAATACATAACAGGTATTATAAAGGAAAATGGTAAACAATTACATATGGGTCAATATTAGTTATACATTGTCTAAGAAAATAGACAAAATCATTTATTCACGATTTCTTCTGTGTTGGGTATTTATGTATTTTTCAACATTATAACTATGCAACGGCAATCAAACAACCTATCAATTATATCAAAGAGTGAGAAAAATAAAATTGCAACCAGTCCATGGCTTGTGGAGCTAAATCTCTACCGGCTGAACTAACTTCTCTTGAAATGTGGCGCAGGCACCGATACAAATTAGAAATTTGTCTTCCAGTTCCAGAGGCACACAAAAGCTTTTAATAGCAGAGCTACCGTCGCCGCGAAGCGGCGCCGACAGCGTCGCATTACGGTTAAACGTGTGAAAAAGAAAATGAATAAAACTGTGTATAGAATTACTATCGAGTTGAAAATTCGTGGTACTGTTTTGGAATCGGTGTTGTTCGGGTTTCTTCCAGTACACAATACTCATAGTAATTAATCAGTAAGACGTCTACTAGGAAAAAAACTATTGGCTATGAATTATCAATCAATTTAAAAAGGCTCCTACTACCATTCCCATTCTATACCAGTATAAGTGCTAAAAGATTAACCATAAAAATGTCATAGACTGCTAACTTAGCAGTTCAGCAAATAAAATAGGAGTTTTCGAGAATTTCGGCAAACAGTTATTTTCTCTGGGTAAAATTCTCATGACTAACTTTTAAAGATGGCTAGTCTTTTGGGTTTTAAATAAGCTTTGTACATGTAAATGATTTTTATTCCCCCATACGAGACGTATATCATAGCAGTATTTTTGCCTTAAAGTTGGACAATATCGAGTTATTCTGTTATGGCAGAGTCAATGAAGTTATTATTCTGGGGAAAATGCGATCTAGTGATTTTTATTTTATCACTTTACCTACTTTGGTACTAAGCATTAAGTTAAACCGTTATCATTGCAAATATTCGTCAATTTACGTTTAACTTATCTTTTGATGGTGTAACGACTTAGTTATACACGGATATTCGCCGATATTCTTTTCCGACAACCAAGTCTCTGTATTTACGAGTTTGAACTTCGTGAGCAGCAGTCATGCTTCGTGTATACAGAACCACTTTAAACTCTCATTTAGTATGCATATTTTATCAATATATAAACATGATAAAAATCTTCTTGGATCAGTTTCTTTTTCAAAACTTTATATAAAGCGTTCAACTCCTTGCGCATTAAGTAACCCTTTTCCTAGATTCGTTCCAATACTAACCTGTTCTCCGCCTGTAACTGACGTGCGTATTATTTGTGATATCATCGCGGAATATTGAGTTTGCATGTGTATGGTAAATTCATTTAAATACAATAAAGTAACGTTACTGTAATGCACAACACTTTTGTTCTGCCTCTAAAGTACACCGCAAATACATCTGGCCGTTTTCTTTGGTCTTCATTTGTATCTTTAAATGTCTTATGTTGACGTGTATCTGTGATTAATACTAACTGTTACTAAAACATAAAATGTTTTAAGTTGGACCATTTTGTCTGCAGCATTTTTCCCTCTTAATTTTCTGTTTGTAGTATGTTTTGCGATGTTTAGCTCTGACTGCCTTCAATGTACTCCTGCTTTCAATGAGTTTTTCATTGTTTGTTTGTTTGTTAGTTTATTTGTTTGTTTTGGGTTAAACGCTGTTGTTCAACAGTATTTCAGTTATGTAACGACTGGCAGTTAACCTAACCAGTGTTTCTGGATTCTGTTCTCTGCATGTTACAGCCAGTTTTCTCACATGAGTCAGATATGGATTTCGAATGTTTCACAATGCCGTAACGAAGAACGCACGCCTCGCGCTGGGATCGAAATCACGACTGCATGATCCATAGATCTGCGCTGTCTTTATTTGGCTAAGAGGGCGGGCAATTTATTATTCTGAATATTCATAATAATCAACTGTATTTTTAAATTACGAGTCGCCACCAAGACACTTACTTTAGTATTGTTTGATTACAGTTCAACGTCGTCTACACAGCAACACTGTATGGTCGTGGATGTCCAAGGTAGAGATATTTTTTTCTTCTTGATCTTGCTTTTAATCCTAATTAAAACTTAATTGAATAAAACAATAATAGCAAAAGAAAAAGTAAAATGGTAACGTTATAATTAGCTTCACGTTTCAAGTAAAACTCAGACTTGCTATCTGTATGCTAAATAACTGAATTTAAATCGGTCTCTTTGCAGCCTTCAATGGTCAGTAAACTATGGTAGTAACAAGGCTTGAGTAACATTTTTGCGTATCAATGATATTAGAAGCTGTTTATACATGGGCGTAATATGAGCATTGTATTAAACATCTTATCATTTCCATGTAAAGTATCTTCAAGTATTGTTTTCTTTTAATTGGAAAAGGCAATTCAACCGAACTATGAATTCAGTTAAGGGTGTAGTTGATATCTTTGTTCAATAAAATATTTATATTTTAATGCACATGATGATACTTTTGTTTATATTAGATGATTGTGATGCTAAGAAAGGTAAGAGTAGATATACTGTGATGTAAATACAATAAAAAGAACTGTCAGCTTTTCACACTTCACACTTTTGTCTTTACTGTTTGATTATCTTAGTCATCTAAAATCTCTTTTAAACTAAGATATTTTGTCTCAAGTAAATGTCCAGCGGAGTATAACATTGTTAATACCTAATTCGCATAACCCAGGCGCCGTGTGATAAATTAGACGATTTTCCTTGCGGCTTTCGGGGCTTCGTATATGGCTACGGGCAACTGCGTATGTCTTCACATTATATACTCCTTAAGTGAACTTGTTCCGGATGGTTACAAACAGGCATGTCCCCCGCTGTAATGGCAGCCGTGGCGGTGGCGTAGCAATAATACATAGAACTTTTATAGTTGTAAACCTTCTTCAAATTTCAAAAAGACATTCTTCAATCCCTGGATCAAAACGAAATCACAATTTTGATAATGCTTGACTTATCAGCTGCGTTTGATATTATCGATCATGAAAGGTTGCTAAAAGACAAGGACTTCGGGATCATTGGAAAACCAGAAGTCTTTTTAGAGTGGATGACTTCTTATTTAAATGAGCGCTACCAAACAATATCAGTAAATGGCGAACTGTCTACTCCAGTCAACATGAAATACAGTGTACCACAAGGATCTGTCCTTGGACCGAAGCACTATATCATGTACACAAAATCCGTCGGTTTAATCTTCAGTAGCCACGGACTGAATCATCACCTTTATGCTGACGGCTAACAACTGTATTTGTCGTGTGAGTCAAAAAATGTTTCCTACCAACATGAAGCCCTATCTCGAATTGAGATCTGTCTCAAAAACATAGTCTTTTGGATGCATCAGAACATGCTGAAGCTCAATACTGACAAATCTGAAGTCAATCATATAAAAATACCCGAAGATATCTGCGTGAAAGTAGGGCACTCTCGGATTAAACCATCAATTTGTGTGAAGAATCTCGGTGCTAGAATTGATTTAGACATGGTCATGACTCAGCATTTTAACTCTCTCTGTTGAGCTAGTTATGCACAACTTCGGCAAATAGGCCACATTAGGCAGTACATCACAGCTGATGCTACCGAGTCTCTTGTGAACTCTCTGGTTACATCGAAAGTAGACTACTGTAACCCGCTGCTGTATGGAATTTCCAAAGTCTCATTGCAAAACTTCTGTGTGTACAAAATACAGCGGTCCACATCATATCCAAGACTCCGCGATACAATCACATCACACCAATCTTGAAGGAGTTGCATGGGCTTCCCGTTCAGCACCGAAATGAGTTCAAAATCTTGACACTTATATACAAAGCCATGCACTAAGAATCTCCCAAGTGCATTGTCGATATGCTGGACGTGTACAAGCCTCGTAGAGACTTAAGGTTGGCAAATGGCCCAGTGTCTGGTTGTTCTAAGGAGTCGAACAGTAAAGTATGGTGGCAGAAGTTTCAAGCATGCAGCTAAAAATCTTTGGAATGCCCTCCCAGCAAACCTGAGATTCAAGCTCACTGTCCGCATTTAAAAAATCTTTGAATTCACATCTTTTTCACACATGTAACATAAAATAACAAAATCTTAAATACTGTTGAAAAATGGAGTTGAACCAGAAACGAACAAACAAACAAAGAAACAAAATAAATACAGTTTGTTTCGTGTTGAGAATGGAATTGCTCTCCTTTAATAATGTATGTAATTGTACCCCCTACAACAAAGTTGTAATGGGGGGTATACTGGTTTCAGGTTGTCTGTCTGTCTGTCTGTCCGTCCGTTCGTCTGTCTGTCTGTCCGTATGTCTGTCCGTAGACACAATCTTGTGCGCACCGTCTCTCCTCATCCCCTTGACACAATTTAATGAAACTTCACACAAGTGATCAGTAACAACAGTATTTTTGCATGGGGCATGTTAGGTTCTTTCAGAAAACAAAATTGCAGAGTTATGGGACTTTGTTTTTTGTTACTATACTATATACATAGGCACAATCTTGTGCGCACCATCTCTCCTCATCGACACAATTTAATGAAACTTCACACAAGTGATCAATAACAACAGTAGTTGTGCATGGGCATGTTAGGTTCTTTCAGAAAAAATGCAGAGTTATGGGACTTTGTTTTTTGTTACTATACTATATACATAGACACAATCTTGTGCGCACCATTTCTCCTCATCCCCTTGACACAATTTAATGAAACTTCACACAAGTGATCAGTAACAACAGTAGTTGTGCATGGGGCATGTTCAAATTCATATTTCTTGTACTATCAATTCTCTGAAGAGACAAATAATGAAAACATGCTGGAGATGGCCAGTATATATATAACCATCTGGAAAAATGTTTTGTAGTGCTCTGTGCTTCCTAGAAATCTACCCTGGTAGAAATAATTACACACATTTCATGACACAAGGTTCATAACTTTGGCAAAATCCTCCGTCTTAAAATATTTTTATATTTCATTTTAATTTGTTTAAAACACACCAGACACAAACACACACACAAACCTATCGTTTATATAATTTTCTTTTAATAAAGTCAATTTAGAAACACGAGCCATTCCTCAAACAATTTTGGGTTTTACGGCGCACCAACACAGTATAGGTTATATGGCGCCTCCTCAAATAAAGCAGTATTGTGCGGACATATGTCATTCCATAAATAGCTCTGGTTTTTTTCTCACTATCCAACATCGGAATAGCCGAACGCGTTGTTTCCTGGGACAGCTCTTGTTACACATGCCATCTAGTATATTTATTTTGAACCAAGCTGTCGGTCTTAACTTGGACACAAGACAAGGTATATAAGGAGAATACTGATTCTGAGAACTGTAGCTGTGAAAAACTTCTAACTAGACCTAACATAATAATGGCGGAATAAATTGCTTTATTAAACCAAACGTTTTGTAATTTTCAAAATAAGAAAATGATTATATTCAGATTTTAGTTTCATTTATAGCTGACATCTCCTTTACAACTAATATAGAGCATCCCTACGATCTAAAAATCACACTGAAGTCAATATTTTGTACGAAAAACCAGTATCATTTGGTCTAGCTCCTTTTTAAGACAAAAAACTGGATTAAAAGAACTATATCAAAGAAATTGGTTTTAGTTCAACAAAGCGAAGAATAGGTAAAGATATTGCACTCATCCGTTTGCTAGCATGTACGTACGCGTCTGGGGACTTTGTCACAAATCGGACACTGATAAAATTACATCTTTGCAGAGACGCGCTATAAAAATAATTACAAAATCAAAGTGTAGCAACTTTGATGAAGTATTAAGAAATTCAAAACTTCTATCTTTTGAGAACAGGTGCAAATAACATATTTCATTATTAGTGTACAAAAGTAAAACAGGAGAATGTCCTATATACATTTCAGATTTACTACATTTTGTTCATAATGATCATTACAGTCTGCGCTCAATCGAAAACATGGATCTTTCTATTGTTAAACCTAAAACGAACTACCTGAAACAAACATTTAGCTACAAAGCTGCACACATATGGAATTCACTTCCTTCTTACATTAAACTTCATAATAATAATAATAATAATATAACTGCTTTCTAGCATGAATTAAAGAATTTTCTCTTGTTACAATAGTTTTTAGCAATTAATTACTTGTAATTACAAGAATTTTGTTGAATTGATGTTACTGTATTCGTTTCCAATAATAATAATATTCATATTATCTTATTATTCAAATCTGGTACTATTTATTATCTTATAGGGCAGACTTTCTTTTCTGTATGTATCTTAATTGTCATGTATAATCTTTGTGACGCATGGTAATTCTTTTAAAACATAGTTATTGTTATATTACGTTTATTTAAGACTTCTTTAATTTGAGACGTGTTTATCGAAAAAATTTAAGTAATTCTGATATGTGTATTTTTGTATAAATGTTAAATTATAAATTGACCGTATGATTGTGTGTATGTGTGAATGTATATCAGTTGAAGGCCATACTGGAAATAAGTTGTCAAATATCTGTATTTGTACACTTAGTATGTCAGCTTCAGAAAAAAATGTTATTATTATTATTATTATTACTATGGTTATGCTACTGATAATGACTATTAGGTTATTTAACATTGTTCTGTACAATACGGAGATATATTTGGACGAGTACCCAGCTGAGAAAACCATATTGGACGAGCCGCTAGGCGAGTTCAATATGGTTTTCTCAGCTGGGTACGAGTCCAAATATATCTCGTATTGTACAGTACAATGTTAAATAACCTTTTTATTCTATATCTATTTTATCTTACTATAATAATAGTTTAAATCAAAAATGTTTCACTGAATATTGTATTCCTGCCTTTTCTAGTTTTTCCCAGCTTGGTATGAGTGCAAATATATATTATACAAAACAATGTTAGACCTTAAATAACCTTTTTATTCTATATTTATTTCACTTCATACGTAATATACGTAATTCTTTGAATGTTCTTTTTTCTGCGTATCATCATTAAAAAAAGTATATGGTGCAACCTCCCTACAACAGCCATTTGGCGATTTGGGTGGTAATAATACTTGGCTGAGATATTATGCCCACAAACATCGTCAGCAAGTTTGGTGAAGATCGGATGAAAACTGTTCGACTTAAAAGAGCGGACAAGGCTAAATTCCCCGTTTTTCGAGTAATTCAAGGACTATAATCAAAGAGTGCCTGGTACAATTTGGCTGGTTATCGAAACTGGCTGAGATGTAATGCCCACAAACATTGTCAGCAAGTTTGGTGAACATGCCATGAATATATTACCACTTTAGATTTCATACAGTTTGCCGGGTTGTAGTGATTCTATCCCTCTGATCCGTGACATTCCGTGCAAAGCATGATTGAAAATTATCTAGATACATGTACACACTGCTGACTAGTGTGCAAAATAAACCAACTACAGTGCGATCTCAGTCAAATTGAGTCTGCAATATTCACAATTAGCCTTGTCATTAGTGCTTCCGAGGGATCCACTTTTCAGATTTTGTTAATATATTACGTTATTATTAAGTTAATAAGTATATATCTGTTTCAAGAATTTTACAAAAGCAGTTGATAATTTTAAGTTTTATTTATCAAAAACATCCTTACATCTTTTAACGATGTTTCAGCAAATAACTTCTTATCTACACTACAGTATGTTCTTTTTTATTCCTCGAAGGTGGGCATATTAAATTCGCCTTGTCTGTCCGTCCGTCCGATTGTAATTTTGTAAATTCTTGTTCGGGCTGTAACTCTGCCATCCATGAAGGAATTTTGAAATAGTTTGGCATAAACATTAACCTAATGAGACAACGTTTCGTGTGTAATACTCAGACCCATAGTTTCAAGGTCAATGTCACACTTAGAAGTCAAATGTTAATAGGGTCTGTTTCGTGTCCGGTTTGTAACTTTGTCATTTATCAAGAGGTTTTGAAATTACTTAGCATAAATGTTTATCTTTATGAGATGATGTGTCATGGGCAAGACTCAGACCCCTAGCTCTAAGGTCAAGGTCAGACTTACAGTTCAAATGTTAACAGGATCTTTTTTTGTGTCCGGTCCATATTTCTGCCATCGATGAAGGGATTTTGAAATACCATAGCATAAATGGTAACCATAATCAGACAATGTGTCATGCGCAAGACCCAGATCCCATGCTTTAAGTTCAAGGTCATACTTAGAAGTCATAGGTTAATAGGATCTTTTTCGTGTCCGGTATATAACTCTGTTATCAATGAAGGGATTTTGAACCAACTTGGCATAAATGTTTACCATAATGAGGCAATGTGTTACGCTCAAGAACCAGACCACTAGCTCCAAGATCAAGTTTACACTTAGAAGTCAAGTCAAAGTTTAATAGGGTTTGTTTCATGTCAGGTTCGTTACTATGTCATTCATCAAAGAATTGGCACAAATATTCCCCATAACGAGAAAATGTGTCATGCATAACAAACAGAACACTAGCTCTAAGGTCAAGGTCACATTTAGAGGTTGACAGTTTACACGGTGTGTTTCTTGTCCGTTCCATAACTCTTACATCGATTAATAGATTTTAAAATTACATGGCATAAACGTTCCCTATATTAAAATGACGTGTCAGACACAAGCCCAAGACCCATAGCTTCAAGGTCAAAGCCACACTTAGACTTAACATTGTATCTTTCTTGTGCGGTCAATAACTCTGCCATTCATCAGAAATTACTTGTCACAATTCTTCCCTATGATGAGCTGGTGTGTCATGCTCAAAACCCAGACCCTAGCTCCAAGGTCAAGATTGCTTTCGGAGAACTTGTTTAATCTGGTCGAAAATTAGTCATACCTAAACTATGCTGGCATATTTTGCACAGACAACTGTAGCATTTTTGGTCACACTTCGTGACTTCGGGGGCGTTACACTAATAGTGCCAGCTCTTATTTGAGCTTTAATTTTAAATACTTAGCCAGTACATTTTGAGAGTTGTATATACTTGTATTTTCCCTATAAAATGTCAAGGTCAGTAGTGGCTATTGTTAAGTTACCATTAAGACACACCACAAAATAACTGTAATCTTTTGTATTTCCATGATGGTAATTATACATTTTTTATATGAAGAAATGAGAAATAACAAGTATCTAGTTACAATTCGACAGTTACAGATATAGGGCTAACACAATGTATTTAATGTCTAAATATATTATTCAATTAATATAGTAGTATGCACGATTATTTACACCAAGTTCATGTGACAGGAAAAAGTGGAGGAATAGGTATTGGTGGGTCTTTAACACTTTTAATTTCTTGAATACCGATGGATAAAAATAAATGCTATAGCCTACAATTAACGGTTAATGCAAACACGATAATGTTACACACCGATAGCCACACGAGAACTGCATGCAGATATAGACTTGCCACAGTCCGCTACTGCGAAAATACAAAGTGGTAATATTGGACTGGGAATTCACGGCATGGATCCGACGAAAACTGAATTATAGAGCAGACAAGTTTGGGTGCTGACCGCCCGTCCGCTGTCATTCATAATCTTCTCCATTTTGTTTCTTAACCGTTAAATAAAAACTGCTGAGGTAGCTATTCAGACAGTCAGGGCTGATACCAATTTCTAGGTTTCGTCCGGAACGGTTTCTTTTAGCGACTTTTCAAATATTCCAACATCTGATTATCCTTTTTACTGTATTTTTAAAGTTTTTAATTATTAACGAGCGTTTTAATATCTAAATCAGATAGAACTGCTATCCCTTGAATCGTTTTTGTGTTTTGTAAACAAAAAAAACTCAAATTAAATCCTTATTTCAAGACGCATAATCAAACTCTGTACATATAGAGCGCCTATTTCATCCGATTTACATTCGGAACATTTTCACGCGTTTCGGGCTTTATCGTATGTTTAACATGGGACTGTTGAACCGTCCAAATACAGAAAATACAGGATTTTTTGTACGCGCGTGCGTCCAAATACAGAAAATACAGGATTTTTGTACGCACGTGCATCCAAATACCGTAATATATTGTACGGTCACGTGTTGCAAATGAACGTCCGCGATTGGATAGATAAAATAGGTATAGAATAAATACACTTATCAGCTAATTTCAGGTGGAATGAGTTTACGTTGAGTCATTACCATGGTAACGTCATTCACTGGACGGAACTAGTTTGCATTTTTTTAAGTATATATAATGAAAATATATTTCACATGAAGTCCACATTGTACATTTATTTCAGGTCAAAGTCTTAATGATTCTATAAAAGTAAGCTGTAGCCAGTATTCCTGGGATATTGTGATTGACCTGAATATCCTACGTCAAATCTATCCGGGCCTGATCACTTCTAATATTTACCTTGGAGAAAATAGATGTACTGGTATAGAGACAAAAAGGCATCTTCTCTTTAAATATGGTTTACACGAGTGTTTAACACACGATATGGTAAGTCTTTCTGACATCAATGCTGTTAAATGCTATGTTTCATTATCTGAAAACTATTGAAAACGAATGCTATATATTACACTTAATTTTGGCGGTATTGCAAGTTGGCGGGGTTTTTTCCAAATGAATTTATTTGCACTATTTTAAATTGATGCAGTTTTGAACGTCAAACCATTTTTAATTTCACACATTCAGTGATTGTAATCAAGTGCAGCTACGCATATCTTTGCCGTTTTCTGATTCCATTATTGCTCATAGAGTTGTTATCTTATCATAAAACCCTGCTGAAACGTTGTTTTTATAAAACCAATAGAGCCATAATAAAATGCCGCCAAAATTAAGTCTTATACAGCATATTTGTATAATATGGTTAAAAAATAAGACTACCAAAGTTTGCAATATGTTTGTGTGTTTGTTGGATTATAAACTGTCAAATGTAACATGAATTAATGAATATAGAAATATATAGAAATTTGGACCGCATGTTTAATACATTTGTATTGTATTTGTATTTGAATGCATGTATTACTAGTAATAGAAATAAACAACGTTTTTCATTTTGGGGTCGAGTATTCGCCTTTGTTCACCAAATTTCATAAGTAAGCTGTTCCATAGTACCAAAAAGTAGTTCTACCTCCTTCTCCAGACACTTCTTTTTGTATACCTACTTAGTACTATCTATAGCATTTTTGATAGAACTTAAAAATAGATATACTGCCTTTGTGTGCTAAAGTTAATTTGTGAGCAATAACAAAACATTTTAGAAATTAACAGTTCGGCTCCCCCCCATTGAATCGCATGTTTACGGTGATAGAAAAAAATCGGTACAGCACTAAGAGAAAACTACAGTATTTTGTTCCTAAATCAATATAGCGTTGGTCAAATATCTACCTGCTGATTCAATACTACAGTTCGAAGGTAGAACACAAACCATCGTAACTTCTTAAGAACATTTTTTGCGTTCTGTCCTCCAGACTTATTCATAAAATGCATGAACTGGATAATTAAATAGATTTTATGTTGTTGTCAAACCATAAAAAGCACAATTTCTTCGCACCGCCAGTTTTCTGATTTCAGGTACTACCAGCATTATCATTATATTAACGTCTAATTTATATTTAAAGCAAATAGACGGAAATAATGAGTACATCAATGAACTGATCTACGCTGAGCATGATCCAGTATATACTTTCATCATAAGGAACATCAGCTTGACATTTCCTGTTGAATGTGGCTTCAGTAAAAATATCATCAGTAGGTTTTATTGTGTGTACAAAGTTTCAGTGATGATTTTATATATCATTAAGTAGGACAGGAAAAACACCCCCCCCCCCCCCCCCCCCCCGCACACCCTCCCCTGCTCGCCGCATTGCGGCTGAAAGTGCCTTTTTACCACCACCCTGCCCTTTTCAAATACTAGCTGGAACACTGATACTTCATGAGAGAATGCAGTCTGCATATAAAAGGTTTCACTCAGCTATGTCGGCTTTGATAAAGGTACAGACCAGTGTAACATGGTCTTTATGTAATTTTCGACAGACTTACAGATTTTCATCAGCTTTAAACATTATACCATAGTTACAAAGCACAAGCATAAATGTCGTTATATCTAACTTACCGCTATCGAACAGTGTCCATTAGTGGAGAGTTATCAAAGCCTGTGTTGATTTAAATCCCCAAGAGTTACAAGATGTAAACTAAACCTTTCTAGCATGCTTCAGATCCCAAGAGCTACAAAATGTAAACTAAAACATCATTTTTATAAATGTGGAACAATAATAACAATAATAATAATAATAATAATAAAAAATTGGACTTTTTACATTTTCGCTTCTAGATACCATGTCAGACAATAGCAGCAATGTGTTCTTTCCCAGTGAACAGTACCCAGTAAATATATCTACATACTCGGACTCTAATTTTATGAAAGATATACCAGATAGCCCAATATATGCTGCCATCGGGTCTCGTGTCTATGTAAAGGTATTTTCTACAACACCCGACTGGAGCACGACTATGAAGGTCAACACATGTTACACCAAGCCGGAAGTTGATGCGCCCGACCATTTGAAGTACTATTTCATCAAGAATGGGTAAAATAAGCTTATGAGAATTTTGCCAGCAAATAAGGTGCTGCTTAATTTTTTATATAATCTAAATATACCTACACAAATACATTATCATTTTTAAGCATCATGAAGTTGTTTTATAACTGCTCCTTTATTAGAGATATTTATGAAAGATGTAAATATTTTTCAATACAAATTGTAAACCTTATATTTGCAGATGTGAAATGGATGCCTCAACTCATATAATTGCTCAGACGACACACGAAACAAGATTTGTGTTCGTCTATTTTGAATACATGGACAGACATAATAAAGGCCTGTATGTGTTTTGTGATGCCATATTTTGTAGGACATCAGACATGGCGGCGCAGTGTCTTCAAACATGCAATCCAGTTCGAAGACGGAATAATGATTAGGAGGCTATAAAAATTAATTTATTATCAAATAGATGTATTTATGGATACGTTTAACCTTACTTATTAACCTTATTATAATAACGCGAATGATAGATCGAACCATTCTGAGAGCGAATCATGTTACATACAAGTATAAGTAAGCACAATAAGGTCCGATTAGTATTATCATAATTTATGCATAAATCGTCAGCCATCTTGTTGGACTAAAACACAAAGGAAAAAATTCATTGCCCATCCTCCCATCCCTTAAGCTTATTGATGTCATATTTCTGCAGTAAAGTTATTTTCAAATATACTGCTAGTCATTTAGTATTTAGACTTGTATACAAAATAATACCATTTGTGTTGTTAATATCAATTAATTGTGAAATTTAGTTATACATTGTTGTATGATGTCATGTTTATGTATTCCTTCATAATTATGGCCAGTTGTTAAGGACCCAACCTTGATATTACAACAGTATGACTAAGACAGTATATAGTTTATATACTGTCAATTTTATTTCTTGTTGTATGTTTAATACAAATTTTGATATTTTGTTATACATTGTTGTATGATATCATGTTTATATGTTCCGTCATTTATTATTAAATGACCTTTCGATTCACATGGTTTTAGTCTTTTCTCTTTTGTATATCAAACAAAGAAAACTTCGTACATTTAATTTACCTTAAAAGGTAGATATAAAAGACATTAACGAAATTACTTTCGCAAGTACTATAGAAACTTTACAAAATGAAAAGTGTAAAAGACTTCTCAATAACAACATTGCCGCTGTGCGCTTTACGGAAGAAAAATAGGATGTATATAATTCAAAGAGAATATTTATATGAACAGATAAAATTCAATAACATGCAAGTTTATAAAGAAAGTAGTGAATATTTTTTGTATGCATTTTGTTTGATATAATATAACTTTTGCATCTAATGAGGTCGATATGAGGTATATATAACTGGGGAGAAAGATACTGGCCGAGAGCTTCTCCAGTTATCATCCTGGTCCCATGGCACAACACGTGTAGAGGGTCAATAACAATAAAACTCATAAAGAAGATCCATGCATAGAATGCAACCAAGCAGAATACTTAAGAGAGGTTACACTGCAGTTATTTTGCTTTATTTAATGAAACATGAGTGTTTACTTTAAAATTCGGCTTGCCCAAAATAACTTATTCAATAACAAAAATATGGTATCCCTAGTATTATAAAACGGTATATATCTTAAAAAGCACCTAGGTTTTTCAAATTGGGGCGATAAATATGTTATTTAATAACAAATAAAATTAATGGTATCCTTCCTTGATAATGTAAAACAGTGTACCTGAAAAACTACCTAGGTCTTTCCAATTAATGCGATAGTATTTTATGAATATATTTCTTGTCTACATCAGTACACTTTATATGAGATAAAAAATGTATATTGCTATAAAACCATCACATATTATGCAATATAGTGATCACTTTTCTGCAAAACAAAATATAATAATCTAGATAAGAGACAAATGAGATGACAATGAGATCTCAAATACTTTTACTATAACAGCTTTGTAATGTTTCATACACATTTAGTTTGCACCTTAACAAATTGTATATTATCTCGGGGTTGATAAGTTTATGCAACGCATGCTCGAAGTTTGCAAATGTAGTGGTCTTTCCGTCCAGCAGCCCTGTTAGAAAGCTATTTTATCTCCTTCAGAAGGACACGTTTATATCGCCTTTTGCATCATGTTTGTACACGTCACTGAAAGCAAATCATTTGGAGAAAATACTTCTTAAGTCTTACATCGACAGAGAATGTCGATATATCTTATGCTTAAAGGCACTGACCTCCAGATTGACAACAAAAAAGAGATTTTTAGATATTGGGAAATTATTGCTATATTTCTTGAAAAGTCTTTGACTTAGTTACTGACAGATTATGTTACGGAAACACATGAGAATTAATTGTTTTACCAAATTTTCCATTCAAAAGCGTTTATAACGTGGTAACGGAAGTAAACTGCTTTATTTATAAAGGTTAATTTGTAACGCTCGTAAAGTACAAATTCCTCTGTGGTGTATTGGTTAAGACGGTATGAAAGCTTTTATTGCTAATGCGGCCTGGGTTCGATTCCCGACAAGGACATGACGGTTTTCTTGACTTTTCGTTTTTTTAAGATATCTAAGAAACTAAAACTCATATTCTAATGTTCGAAATACGATCAAACTTCAATTTTAAAGAAACATCTTTTTATCACAAAACATTCCCTTTATAACTATCAGTCAGTTTCTAACACACAAAAGAGCAATATTAAATTGTAGACAACTTTTACATAAAATGCTTTGAAGCTTCTTTTATGTATTTCTTTCGAATCGTTAAGAACAACTGTAGGTAAAGGCCAGAGAATGAATATTGGGAACTCTAAAAGACAGGCAGACTTGAGAATTTATACCTTCAAGACTACACACCATTGTAAAAGTTCGCCCTCAAAAGTGAACACCAAACAAACAAATGTGAACCCATATTCACACAAAATTCTATGGAGGTGAGGAACCTTTGAACTTAAAACTATCAAGAAACAAAAACTAATATTTCTATTAAACATAGCGAGTCATAATAGATATTTGTATGGAAAGAAAGAAAAATTAACAATTTAAATGGTTTTACTTAATTTTCTTTTATACGGTCGTGTGTTTTAGACATGCATCTATTTTCTTTAAGATTAAATTATCTCGTGCGTACGACATCTGGAATTGAAGTTTCTTTTATGTTTTCGAATTTGAAATTAGCTACAAAGTTTTATGCGGAAACCAAACGGTTCGAGATGTGTCGTTCTTTTCCCCCGTATAAGCACCGAAGTATTTAGGATAGAACAGGGTTAGAAATATTCGTTGACATCCTCAATGCATATAGCAATGTGGGCTCTTCTCTGCGTATGTAAAGGAAGGCTTCATTTGCCTCTACATACAAAAATTTCAGAAGGCAATGCTCTAAATGCACCAAAAAGAAATAAGTGTGTAATATTATTTGTAAATAAGATTTTCTTGGCCGGGCTTGTATCTAATCATAGCTCTGTAGAATTTCAATTAAACTTTACGGTCGGCTCCCGAATCGGCGCTTGAAATTACCTGTAAAAGATATAAAGATTTCCAGCATTTTAGGACTGTTATATATATTTTATGAGTGTTATGAAAGAAAGTTTTTTTTATCAAATATAATTCCAAGAAACTTTTGACTTGCTCCGTAAACAACATGTAATTTGTACCGTTTAGAAAATGTTCATGGTCGCAATATTTTTCCGTAAATGACAAGTGTACATACTAACTTTTATTTAGGAACTTTAAAACCATTTCTCGTGGCCCAAGTTTGAGCTAAGCTTTGCTGTAAATGACGTTCAATGGTACGCATATTTTGCGAATGGTTACATATCAAAACGTCATCGACTTATAATGAAAAATCTATCTCTGGTGACAAACATTTCACTGCAACAAAAGGTCAGAAAAGGTAGATCCAACACGTATTCTAAAATATGAATATTGAAAGACGACCTATAAAATTCAAGTCGTCAATGTCATTCATGTTACCATTTTCAAAGTGTATCAAAGCTTTTTCATCCGACCCCTTTCCAAACCCATCTGTCTACAAATCAATTTTTGTTTGTTTGAATGTTTGACTCATCCCACGTAAACTACATAATGCTGATATTGACGCTGACTTTGATATACTGGTGCTTTTTGAACAGTAACTACAATTAGCAACTTTGGTACAGCTGGTTTAGCTAACACCTTAGACTTCATTTTGCTTGTTGGGGGCAGTCTTTGAAACAGTTTGAGTAAACGCATCAATATACTGTGTTGGTTTGCTTGTGTTAGAATTCGTAATTGACGAATAAGTTGACTGGAGTGGTGGTGGTATGTATGGCTTCTGGGAATCGGAAGCCCTATGTGAATTTGACATGGCCAACTTCCTTTTCGATTCTCGACGTCTTACTTCAATTTACACAATACAATGGACGACTGTAGGTGTCTTAATCCTGTTAGTTGCCATTTTGGTTGCATTTTAGACAAATACACTATCCTTTGCATATGGGCTTGTTGTGCCCGAACTTAAATAATTGTAGCACTGAATAGATTTTTGCATATATGTAGCAATGCGTCCGTCAACAGTGACATGTTGTTCAGTGTAAGTACTTGCACAATTTTAGTCTCCGATACCTCAGCGAGATCATGACAACGAATGACCTACATCCACGCTTGGGGAATTCAGAGTTCCATGCGCAACACTCACACGGTTGGTTGAGGTTGAGGGTCAATAATTTAAATCCTTCTTTGTTTCATATAAAAACGACAAATTTAGGTCGTCTTTACGTACCTTTATAGAACATCACATTTTCCTACACCTATTTTTCATGAAAGTTCTATCATAAATTAACGAAAAAATGAAAAGAAAATAGTAAAATGCCAGTCAGTTGTGGTCTGCTACCCTAAAAATGGCGCATATTTGCTCTTGTCCGCACAATAAACCCATACTTTCGGTTTCGATCTCCAAACTTGTCATATGAGGTGTATTAACATGAAAACCGTCTCATTTCATCCAGAATGTATTCTAGCAGTGAAAATGTGTGATTAAAGCACTCGCTCTGCAGGAATTTGCGCAAAAATTAGGATCTATTTACTTGGACTTCTTTCGACTACACCACGGAATCACATTTTCGACCGAATTTCTAACCTTATTCCTAAAAGATACACCACGGAATCACATTCTCGACCGAATTACTGACCTTATTCCTATAAGAAATATTTCTTATCAAACTTCATATCTTTTTCAGCTCTATTTTCAAGAAAGATGTAAATTACATATTTAGGAGTAAAATTTACATATAGATCTACTGGTATCATGGCTAGTACCGTAACAGCATTGTCAGACCAAGCTTTAAAAGCGTATCATAATCTTTTGGCGTTGTTCGATAGAGTTCCTTTAGATATTTAAACAAAATTGTACCTATTTGACTGTATGGTTGTACCAATTATATCATACGGAGCAGAAGTTTGGGGGGCATACAATTATAAGGAAGTAGATAAATTACTAGTCCCAATCCGTGACTCTAGTTACCTCCCCTGACGGTCCGTTCACAGAGTCACAAGCAGTCAATATTAAAACTTGGCGTAATTTAGGTACTTCAGTCTTTCAGACATGATTACAAGCATAATGATGATTTAATGGCGAAAAGAAAAATATTTCAAATAGCAAATTTATTCTTGTGTTTGTCTTGTAAAATACACCATATGTCATGTCCTGAGCACTTCGTAGTTCCTGAAGAAAGTCACCCACTTATTTGTTTTTCGCCATTGGTGACGTCACAGCTTTATTACGTCACTATTGGCGCATTTCACTCGGCATAGTCAGGTACCGGTACCGGATTAGCTCAACGTCTTAGGCTAATTCTAAATGTATTAGCGGCAATATTATTTGTATATTTACCTCGGTCTAAAGATGAATTACAAAATTCGAAGACAAAACAAATATTGGGAGAAAACTGTTCACATATATTCTCATGTGCTTGTTCCTTCACGAACACCCGGAATAAACTTTGGTGAACAAATCGAGTACGACTTCACACTGTGCTAAATGCTGTACGTTCATGCATGTATATTTGATAGCTGGTTTTCTATACTTTTTATGCAGAATATGTAAAATAACATTTCTGTTCAAGAGATAAATGTATTACCTACAGCAAATTAAAATATTTCGTTTGTTTTTCATACTATGAAGCTTATAATTCATGTTCATATTTTAATCACTAATGATTACGCCTGTGTTCGGACACGGCTGAGTTGGACGTAATATCAGACTGAAATGAAATGAAAGTGATAATTACGCCATGAGTTGGACTAATAAATTACATATTAGATTCTGTAAGCAAATATTAGGAGTACGAAAACAAACACCAAACGAAGCAGTTTACGGTGAACTTGGTAGATATCCACTGTCGGTTTTAGCTTAGGAAAGAGCAATTAAATTCTGGTTAAAAGTAAAAAAGAATGCTGGTACAACTATTAATACTATAAGGATCTTACATGCCTGCCTGTGTAAGACGGGGTTTTCCCTACCCGAGGGACAGTGTGGAATGGAAAACCGAACGTTAACGAGGTTTTTTATTCATGCTGTCCCGAGAGTTGGGAAAACAGCTTTCTTGCCTACTTAGCGGGGAAAGTATACATTTATCCGAGCACGCGCCGGGGATAGATATTCCTGTCTTCCCTAGGGAAAAAACCTTGTCTAAAATAGCGTGCACTAAGGTGACGTCACATAGTACTGGTACCATTGTGACGTCATAAACTTTATAAATAATGTCAGGAAATACCCAAATCTATTTGTCTCCACGATCTATTTTGAACATGACAGTCAAGAAAAATTATCTAACATGTCTGCCTGTTTAAGACAGCTGTTTTCCCTACCCTCGGGACAGCATGGATAAAAAACCTCGCTAACGCTCGGTTTTCCATTCCACACTGTCCCTCGGGTAGGGAAAACCCCGTCTTACACAGGCAGGCATGTAAGATCCTTATAGTCTTACACAGGTAGACATGTTAGATCATTTTTCTTGCCTATCACGTTCAAAATAGATCGTGGAGACAAATAGATTTGGGTATTTCCTGACATTATTTATAAAGTTTATGACGTCACAACAGTGGCAGTACTATGTGACGTCACCTTAGTGCACGCTATTTTAGACAAGGTTTTTCCCTAGGGAAAGACAGGAATATCTATCCCCGGCGCGTGCTCGGACAACTATACGTTCCCCGCTAGGTAGGCAAGAATATGTACACTGAACAATGTAACAACACGGATAGAAAAAGTTGGGGATATTGTATGAACTCTTTGTTAGAAAATTAAGGATATTCATACCTTTTAACTGATTTTGATGAAAATATTAATTACTTCAAATAGTCTAAAAAGACGTCTACGAGATCAGTACATATGAAACTGGCATGTATCTATAAGTAGTAAGCCAAAACTTGACTATTATGTGAAATACAAAACTGAATTTTGTTACGAAACTTATCTAGATGTTTTAAAAAATGATACATTACGTAATCACTTTACATGCTTTAGGTGAAGTTCTCATACACTTGAAATTGAATCTGGTAGATATAATAATACCAGTAGAGAAAATCGATTATGTAAATGTTGCAATCAAAATAATATCGAATCAGAGTATCATTTTCTCATGTGCTGTACATTGTATTCTGACTTGCGTCGTATGTATCTTGGGCCAGTGTCCTGGCCAAATATGCAAAAGTTTGTTAATTTAGTGTCTACACATAAGGAAGGTTTTGTTGAGAGTTTCTAAATATTTGAAAGAAGCTTTTGTTAAGCGTTCTGATACCCTAAGAGATTTGACTGTTTCTTAATATGCATTTGTATATATTTTGAGTTGCCGCATTAATGATTTATGATTGTGTTATATATGTTATGTATGTCTTGGCCATATTCACTTTGATATTTGTTACATGGCCAAAGGCAAATGTATTTGCCGATTTGCCAATAAACTGAAACTGAAACTAAAACTTGTCAATTCTCGTGTTTTCGCTTGGCGGGGTCGCGGGCCAAAATGACAGAAATCAGCTACCATAATTTCGCACTCTGTCCCTACCCTTTCTATACAGCGGCAAAGATAAAACGGTCGTTTTGGTTGGCTAATCTAAGTCATGGCCACGAGTTATTATATTGTGGCCGCAACTTAATAAATTGTGGCCACAATATAATAACTCGTGGTCACAATTTAATAAGTTGTGGCCACAAGATACTGAGTTGTGACCACAATATAATATCTCGTGGCCACTATTTACAAAGTTGTGGCAACAATTTAATAACTCGTGGCCAAAATTTAATAACTCGTGGCCACAATATAAATAAAGTGTTGCGGATGTCACCTCTATGCCACCGTAGGTATTTATTAAACAATATATGTTACACGGTATGCTACCACTGGTTGTAATTGAAGGTGGGAACATCCTGCACTCGGGTTACTGTTTTGGCGATAAGTGACCGACAAAATAAGTTATTCTCCAGCCGAATATTTCCACAGTTAAGCAGTTATACCCTTATATTTGAGCCGTGCCATGAGAAAACCAACATAGTGGCTTTGTGACCAGCATGGATCCAGACCAGCCTGCGCATCCGCGCAGTCTGGTCAGGATCCATGCTGTTCACTTACGGTTTCTCTGATTGAAATAGGCTTTGAAAGTGAACAGCATGGATCCTGACCAGACTGCGCGAATGCGCAGGCTGGTCTGGATCCTTGCTGGTCGAAAGCCACTATGTTGGTTTTCCCATGGCACGGCTCATTTATGTGCCACGCTTCTCCTACTATTAGTATTGACTCAACTTCTCATTTACCATGAAGAAATGTACCAAATAGGCAAACGATGGTGTCAGCCTAGGGAAAGTAGCTAACCTAGATGGTGGACAATATCCACTATCACCTGAGCAAACATACGCCGTTTGTTTTGCTATACCGAAGACAATATTTTAGGAATTTTACCATTATAAATAGTAAGAATTAAGTTTTAGGTGAGACATTGTTCCAAGGCGGTGCCCCACTGTGTTCCTTTGTTTGTTCGTTTTGTCCTTGTGTGTTGACTTTGTGTGCGCGCGTGTGTGTATGCTTATTGTTCGTCTTGTCCTTATGTGTTGGCTTTGTGTGTGTGTGTGTGTGTGTGTGTGTGTGTGTGTGTGTGTGTTGTTCGTTTTGTCCTGATGTGTAAGCATTGAGTGTGTGTGTGGTGCACGCGTTTGCGTGCTGGGGGGTTCGTTTTGATGAGGCTGCGCTTTTGGTGCGTGGCACTCCCTGTTTGATATTTTTCTTTGTTTTCATTAGATTTTAAAACGTTTATAAGCGTTTACGAAGTCGCTTTATCAAATCATGCTAAAATGGTAAATGTTTCTATGTACATCATCAACAAGACAATTTTGAAGAGTTTATTGGTATTAGTTCAGGTTAACAGATATGCATTTATTGTTGCATGCAGATTTTATCGCTGCTAGTATATTATCCGAAAAATAACAAATTGTCTTGCGGATTCTTGACGAATGCGTTTTGCAGCGAATGAAGACGTTAGACCTAGCGAACAAATGCAATGAACTTTATCTGATATCGACTGACTTTAGAAACATCTGGAGTGCCACAAACATCTTAATAAATCAATAATGCCAGAGTAAACTAGAAAACTGTACCAAATACTCTTAGCCGAGAAAGTTCAAATAAGACTAAAAATCTGGTTTAGATCCTACAACTCTCAAAATATTGCAGGCCCGTGTCCAAATCCCTATTTATTTCAAATGTCTCGCAGAAGGTCGTTAATGTCCGTTTGGTGTGGCACCTTATGGAACCGGGAAAAGTCTGTAATCTACATTATAGATTTTCTTTTCAAATGGAAGTCCAGAATGATATCCTCCAGTCTACTGACGAAAACTGTCTTAAGGCCCTGAATCTACTTGATATGTCCACTGACTTTGACACAATGGACCTCTAAACACTATAACATGTACTCGAAATCAATTTGGAGCCGCTGAATAAAACACATACAAGGATCCATGTCGTCATTTCTAAGCCACCGTTATCTTACAAAATATGTTGACTGTGAGTTATGGACGCTACAAGTGCTGATAAAATACTAGTACTTTTGTGCCCCTCTGTTAAACCTGCCATTTAAGCCAGTAGAAGAGAAAATAACCATTTAAACACAAATGTGACAGACGCTTTTACTATTTAAATATCTTTGTACTATTTCACATACATATAGTTTGCAATGTAACAAGCTATATCTTGTCCAGGGGCTGATAACTTAAATGCAACGCAATCTCAGAATTGGAAAATAAAGTTGTCGTTTCGTCAAGCTGCCATGTTAGAATGCTCTCTTGTCTCCTTCAGAAGGACACGCATACATCACCTTTTGTATCAGGTATGTACACCTCACTGAAATCAAATAATCAGATATGTTAGTCTTACATCGTATATCTTATACATTCGGTGATAGTATAACCATGAATCGCCTAAAAACTTTCACACTCAACAGCATTTTATTCTAGCTAAACATTCGCGTGTTCTTCTCTCATATCATTGTTCTTGTTTACCTGTTGTTAATTTCTTTTTTTTTCACACAATTTCACATTTACATTTAATGGTATCAATTATCGAAATCTTACCGATCTACGTTTAAGGTAATTAATACTTTAAGCCAAATGCGATTCGTTTATGAGAATTTTTTTAACAAATTATAACCCTGTAGTCAACAGTCGTTAAAAATGCACTCGTGTGTTTCAAGAAATAATATGACATGCCCTACTTACAAATCAAGTTTTGTACTGGCTTTGGTTTATTTCCCCAGCAGATAAACACGAAATATAACGGTGCACCAAAGGCAATCAACAACAACCCCAGTCCACTCTCGCTCGGCTTCTGGTACACTGTGAGCACCAGTATCACTACACTGACCAGTAACAGAAAGATAGGCAGTCCTATTGGCAGCTGAAGAAAAACAACATTCAATGTACGAAATAAGATCAGAATATAATGCAAACGAAAATGTGTCGGCAAGAGGGCATACTCTATTGGTTAGATATATCCCCTGAATTTAAGTCAATGCAAGACAATAACCATCATTTTCTTTTCTTTCTTTTTTTGTACTTTTAGCAAGCGCTGAATTTAAGCAAAACACGTTCGGATGTTACCGTGAAAGTTGTACTTGTGTACTTAACTACCTACGGCCCATATTTGTTACAGTTGTTTAATTATAGTCCAGTTTATGCTGTTACATGTTTCTGTCCTAAATTCATACACTATTTGTCCCACTTTATCTAAACCTATCTTAAAATATTGCATTGATGGTTCATTTAAAGTGTGCTACGCCTCTATGATTAAATACGTATCAATGATATAAACTACTTTATCAAACAAGTGAAAAGTGTACCTTAATGGGTCTGTGCAGGTCTGGTTCCTTGTATCTGAGATAGATTTGACCAGCGAAAACACAGCAGAGAACCATTGAGAATCCGAACCCCATTAACTCTATGAGATAGAATATCTCCTCAAAACTCTGCATTATTACTGTCAGCACCATCTGCAAATAAGTAAATCTGAACATGGGTTTTCCAAACATCATTTAAAAAAAAATGCTTATTCTAACACGATCCGATTCATTTTCCTATTAAACAAAGAAGGCTGAAAACAGTGAATTATTATACAACAATTTACTGTTCTGACGTCACAATCATTATGGCATGGCGTCAAAAGGCATAGCCGCGCACTGGAAAAGAAACCGATTGAAAACAGGCAAATATTTACTGAATGCCGTCAAGGATGTACTTTAAAGTCGCTGGTAACGTGTTAGAATCGAAATAATATATTTCATTTAGTGATTTGCTCTTGAATAAAATCATTGTTTGTCATTCAGATGCGTATTATTATATCACTCGGGCTGCGCCCTCGTGATATAATTCCTTCGCATTTTAACTCCAAACAATGATTTATTCAGCGACAAATCACTCAGTGAGATATAATAATTATTTCTTGAACAGCTACTTGATTTAATGGCGATCTTTAAAATAGTGAAACATCAATTGTGCCTTTTGCGAATCATTTCAAACTTTATCGGGCATTAAGATAGAGACACAGACTTTTCGCACATCATCTTTTTTCTACCAGCTTCTTCGGCTGTTTATCACACAGCACTACAGCACTGATACTGGCACAGTAAACTATCAGTTAAGATTAATATTGCTGACATTTAAGTACGAGACGTGAAAATCCTTTCTATTTAAAGTGATAAAACCAGTTACACTTACAATGACCAGTAGTGAGGGAGCTGGTGTGAGATATTTAATGTTGATCATTGAAATAAAACTCGGTAAATGTTTGTATTCGGCTCCTGTCATAAACAGTCTGAAATAGATATGAAAGGTGTTTGCTGTTTCACACGAATACAGTTATCAACGTGTAAGTTCCAACCAAATAGTTAGTCTGGTTAACTAGCCAGGTAAAGCATGATATGCAGTGAGTTTGATACCAGGACAAACTGTGTGTTTCGTCCTGTCTCAGTTTCTTTGCCGAGAAGTTGCTAGAATTTCCATTGAAAAAAGGTAGAAGTGGGAGCAAATATAAATTCAGAACCGGACTGCTATATTTCGCTTAACCCCACAAAATGAACAATGATAGGAGTAAATAGAGGAATATGATGCAATTTCGTGAGAGAAATTGTACTAACCTTGACATGGATAGAGAGTTTCCGTTGATACTTCCCATCACAGAAATTGCGATAAGAATCGGTGTGATCCAGGATGCCGCGGGTATTGTTAGCTGAGAGAATGTCTGAAAAATGTTTCATTATCACAAAGTTTAATATTTGCACTTTACATATACATACAACTTGGTTCGATTAATGATATGCCCTTGAAATATTGCAAAATAAATTGCACCCCGCCGTGGAGAAATCGATTTCAATGCCGACTTACAAAAAGTTGAGAAATTTTTTTGATGTCGGTATGTGTTGAGAGTAAGTACAATGCTGAACATTCAATCCGCGACTTCGAGTTAGTTTCAAACATGTGACTGTCTAGTTTTTGCTAACGATTTTATATGCAAATTAAAATCACTGTTTATATGGCTACTGAAGTGATCATATCACGTGGCCTTTTACTGTGCAGTTTAATTTATGTGTATAATTAACTGCCTGTTAGATGGCATATCTTTCTCATAAGACTTTTCTGTATAGGCCAACTGGCGTTGTGCTTACTTGTACAATCTACTTGATTCAAACTGTAAACAACAATAAACGTAAATTTTGCTTTCTTAAACTCTCCTCAACATTATAAATTGATGCTTATCGAGATAGCTATCACTTAAATCATTAGCATTATAGATACTCGTCTCCCTCCTTAAATATACTCAAATAAAATGATCACATGCTTTGAAAAATAAATTAAAATTTACTCAGTCTGTATTCAAGTGCAGATTGTTATAAAATGATTTTATGACAGAGAACATGAAAATTATAATTAGCATGTCATTCAAATAGAAATGCCTGCTATGCTCTGTTTCAAGACTGTTACAACCCAACTGTCTGCTGCTATTTGATGCTTTAATACTTAGTCTAGTAATAGCAAACATCTTAAAAGTTTTGCACTAGACAAAAAGAGAAAGTTATATTTTCTTACATTCAAAAGCTTTTATCTTTTTTTATATATCAGATCTATAAATGTTCATGAAACAATATATTTATTCGAAATGGCAAGTGCATATAAAATGTCTTCATGAGCATCTGGAGTCACAAACTCCAAATACAACATTTTTTTCAGATCTTTATGAAACCTTGTGAGAATGTTTGTCTTCTGTAGAATCACTTACAAAGTATCATAAATGGGCAATATAGACCTTTAATGTGCCTTTTGTTGAAAAACAAATCTAACCATGCCAACAGTATTGGATATTTATAAATATATGCTTATTTTTATTCAGAGCCAAGGAAGTCTTTGACCCAGGTAACACCTGAAGTAGAACACAATCAACAAATTTCAGCTGCTGGAGTTTTGACCTGAACAGAATCAGCAAATTCAACTACTGTACAGTTGCAGGCATCCCAGTTTCTTGGTAAGGGTTACATCACATGTGATAGCGCATATCTAACGAGAGGACTTCAAATATCCGGTGGACTTTGTAACGTCGTTGGCATGGTCTGAAGTATGACACAAATGTGTTGCCGACTTGTTAACCGTGATACGTTTTGAAGCCATTTCTTAGTAGGTATAATGTTTTATTTCTCATGCAAAATTAAAGCACTTTCTTTCATGGTTAATAAAGTATGATGTTATCCTCCCCCCCCCCCCCCCCCCACCCCCACGCGCAAAAACAAAATCCCTTTTCAATAGGAAGATGATACATATATCAGCAACATTTTTCAACAATTATATTTAAGCAGTGAAATGAAACTGAACCATGTGTTCAAAATAATTTGCAATATTTCTGGGAACGAAGCCGGATTTGATTTAACAAAACAGATCAATACAAAGACGAACATAAAGGGTATCTTAATAAATACCTTCCTCATAGACAAAATATTACAAAAGAAATTATCTGACAAATAAATAAAACAAAAGACAATCTTATGGTTTGACGTAATCAAGAAAGAAGAAGTAAGTTAACTGATTAAAGGGGCTGTTGAAGGTCCTCGAAATATGATTATGCTTGATAAATGTGTATGTGGTTTCTCTCTACAATTACATATTTTATTTTAAAATAATTTAATAATTTACACGAGGATATTTACTTTTGGACCTTAGGCTTCTATGCTATACATCATTCCAAAATAACATCGATAAGAAGTTTGTCTGTTACAGCTATCTTGACAATTAAATCAGTAAACAAAAAATAAATGACCTCTTTTTTATCATAAGCACTTTTTCTTTCTTTATACTTTAAAAGTAAGTAATGGACACGCCAACTTACCACAGCTACTGCAGAAGAAGCTAGCATCTCTGATGGTGTAAGGACGGCGAAGTATGCGATATTTGCTATGAGATATACCACCGTTACTATGGTGATTGATATCACAATAGCTCGCGGGAGATTTCTGAAAAAAAAACAAAAACAAATTTTTTTAATAAAAGGAAATTTATATATTATGCAAATTACAAATTTGTTAAGTTGAGGACTTTTCTCTTGAATTCTCTATAAACACAAACAGAATTCAATCTCGCATGGTCGTTCCTAGTCATTGTCATTTTACACGTTAGAATAAAACACTTTAGCACTTCAATTGTATGAGGTGCATAAACATTACTTCATCACTCGAATTCAGGTTTTTATTCAATTTATAACATCAACACAACTGACATTTAGTAAGTAGAACACCAAAAAAAAATAAAAATAAAAACATGTCTATATATATATATATATATAGTCTGGTATCAACAATGCCATTTTTGACAATTTTACATACAGTACAAATAACATATTGGAGGGACAGACTTTAGAAAGATTATACTTACTTATGAGGTTCAATCAATTCGTCTGTAAGAAAATTTAAATAACTCCTGAAATAAAAGAAAGTGTGCATATTCAAACAACAAGGTAATGTCAGTCACGTGCAGGGCACAATTACACTTGCCCAGACCCTTACAGTTTCTAGTGACCAAGGTGAATTGTGGCAATACTAAAGGACAATTTCACTGTTGTCATATGCAGTCAAGAAGGGCCTTTGTAATTATAGTTTTGTGAAACAAACTATATTCTTGCGACCTTTTCTGTGTATTGGAAGTAAACAGATTCTATTGCAGAAATGATTTGATTTAAGAATGCTCTTTAGAATTTATTGCTTCAACTGCAACGCCTAATAATATTAGTTGCGCTCATTTATAGATATCAAGAAAACGTATAGCCTCGAAGAAGTGGTGCATATTGATGTGTGTGATCTTCGACTGTACAAAGGACAGTTCTAACGTTCTGTTTACTTGACTTACCATCCTCCAAATGCCCAGAACCCGGAGTAGAAAGCAATGGCAATCGAACCAGCACTGAAGTCGCTGTCGGCAAAGGAATCGTTAAAATTATCTATCTCACCTGAAAAAAACCCATTTTACTTAAATGACTAACAAATTTCTTTCAGACATTTGCATAAAAATCATGTCGCTTTCGGATAATGTTTTATTTCGACAGACTTTCACTGGACTTCTTTATAAAATCAGTTAACATTTATATTATGTGGCTTTTCTTCTTTATTCTGAATAACTTTTGATTTCTAGTCTACTTGAAAATTAAAAGTGTCATGTAATCAATTTATAATATGGACTGAAATATTGTTCAAACAATTCAAATACGTAAAGAAATTGTAAAATAAGAAACACTCAAATTGTCTTTGAAAGGTTTTTCTACGATCTCTTCCACAGAATTTATATACATGTTCGCAACAAAATAAAAGAAAATGGTATTTAGTGATTTTTTTCGTACGGCAGTATCTGTGGTTTCCGTATTCGGCCTTAATGCTGTCTCAAATAAAATTAATTCGCTCTTAAAATTCTCGTTTCTGTCTAGCTTCTCATTAGTGATCGGACATTTTCATTACAATTCCGTTATCGGCGAAACACAGTGTCTTTATATTTGCATAAATAACGGAATTACAGGGATTTGAAGACACTTAAACAGACAGCTTCTAATTTGAATTTATACCTAATCGATACAATGCCCGATTTGTAAGTTATTGTTTATTCATGTTCTATGACAATCTGGATGTCATCAAGTTTATAGTTCCATCTTTCACATAAACACTCCGGAAATAGAGTTTAGCACACGAGACTATCGCGAAAAGCATTCAAACAAGTAAAACAAAATGTATTAAATGCTGGGCAAAAAGGCAATATTGTCAAATTACAAATTAACACGCGCTCATAGCATCCTTTACGGAGCATCGAAGCAAAATATCGGCCTAAGGTAGCCTAAAGTTTTTTTGCAGTCAGTTCCATCGAAGCTGTACCAAGAAGTACACTATATAAGGCAGTTAAATTTGACAAAAAAAGCTTGATATGGGACAGTACAAAAGGAAAAAAGGAAAACGAATGCCGTCAAATATGACTCTAAAAGAAATACGAACCTTTTCCAATGTAAATGAAACCAATTACTATGATCATCATAAGAGCTCCCAGCTTGCTCGTGGTGATTACAACTTGAAACTTTGTCGACCATTTCACATTTATACAGTTGATACTGACTAACAATGCTGCAAATAAAAGGTAAGCATAATGATTATTTTGAACTTTATTCATCGAGCTTTTTATCATTATATATAGAAGCAGGGTTAAGATATCAGAAATGAAAACAGGGGAGGGAGACCCTTCTAATTTGAACAGTTTCATTTTCATGTAACAAAATACAATTCATCGTAAAACAAAGTAGGCTGTATCTTGCACAATACCACTTAAGGAATACCGATGTTAGTCGTATTTTTTGTCATTATAAGCAGATTACTGAGATGGTTCGTACTTAACAGAATACAAAGATTGGGTCGTACTCAATCATAGTACCAAGGTATGTCGTATGAGAGTTGTCGCATTCCAGCAGAATACCATGTATGTCGTTGAGAAGATATAATTGAAGGCTCATTTTAGACGAAAAATCAGATAGTTTGTATTCAGAAAAAAAATAGTGCGGTGTATTATTTTAAACGCTTATCAAGAAAGGTAGCTTTAAGAAGAATGCTGAGGAATTTCGCTTTTTAGAAGAAGTTCGAGATAGGTCACCACAGTTTTAGAAGAGTATCGAGGTAGTTGGTTTTAGAAGAATAATATTCTAAAAAGATATCGAGGTATGTCGTTTTAGAAGAATACCGAGTTAGGTCGTTGCCTAGAAATAAATGTGTAGGACGTTTTTATAAAGCGATGTATGTCGTTTATAGAAGAATATCAAGTTATGTCATGTCGGTTTTTTTTTTAAATATCGAGGTAGGCCGTTTTCAGAAAAATACCGAAGTAGATGGTTCCACTAGTTACAGAGACTTAAATTCCTTTCACTCAGCAGAACAGCGTTGTCTTTTTAAAACTTAGACAACCCGATCATTAATTCGTCCACAAAACCCTGCAATACATTAACGCCGTTTCGATACTGTATGATCCACCTCTACAAAACTTGTACAGTGATCCTTACAAAAGTAGTATACTAAGTAAGACGTCACTTCCAATGAGAAAATACAGATAACATGCCTGTCGGTAATCATGAGGAATACTAACCTACTTATGTGTGACAGATTGTGCCTTACCCACTGACCCAGTACGATTCTGCCATAATGCAGTACAACGATAAGATTTTTGTAAAAATGTACTTACTTTTTGACTAGTTTCTACGGAAGCTCCGAGGGGATAAGTGTTCGTTTTTATCTCGTGACCGCGAGTACTAACTAAATTTGTTCCCATGCGGAGTTCGACGGTCTTTTTATCTGGCGTTTCTTGTTTGTTTATTTATAGGAACACTTTTGAATCATTTTTAAATTGCAAGAACAAAATACAATCAGTTTAAGCCCATTTAAACTCATCTAAGTTTATTTACACTATACAGAAAGAAATACGAAACTGCATTTTTGGAGATTTCATTTCTTTGTATATTGGAATATCAGAATTGATTCCAAAGGCACTAACAACATAGGTCGGTCAAACATTTGGGAATATGACGGTCATAAGCGGAATGAACGTTAACAATTAGTTTACCCCTAATATTTTATTCCAGCGGAGTTTGTACGTGTCTTTTGTATCGATGACAATTTTTTGAGAAGTTATTAGTCAGTTTTAATCTTTTTTTACAGGGATGTGCCTAATTATTCGAAATATAATTATTGTGGATTCCTACATTGAAAAAATAATGCTGCTAAAAAATTTAAAATTAAATTAATACCAATGCCTTTCAAAAATGTATGTTTGTATATAAATTGCAAATGGCAATGTAATTATTATTTTAACTTTAAACATCAAGTCAATTGGTAAAATTTATATTTATGCAATAATTATTTTGCATTGTCGACCTTTTTGGACAAATGAATAAGTGCTCCTACAATCAATCATTTTACTTAATACATCACTGTAGAATGCGGAATATGATCAAAAGACATTTCTATTGTAGTTAGATCTTCAGTCGTATCAGCAATGTTACACACTTGACATTTCATTGTGAGAAATCCTGCATCAAAATTTTATTGTCGTTATAAGAACATTGAGTGCTACCATTCAAGCTTATGGCTTTAGACTCCTTGGTATATACTAAGCATTCGATCTGTCATTTTGCTTGACATAAATATACTGTTCATAATGTTATATGCATTATTAAGTAAGATTTAACCCTTTATATGCTATAAAACCATAGACGCTGAATTTCAAAACATGTTTTCTGTACATTGTCCTCATAGGTTTAGGTTAGTAGTTGAGGCACTAAAAAATGGGTTACAGTGATAATTAATAAATCAATTAAGGACTATTATACATTTCGAAATAATTTTTAATGTGTCATTTAAGCGTTGCTGGAGCTTCTTACGGTTCAATTGTGTGAAATTTCAACGCGGACGCAAGTTGATAGTTAAGAACGGAAGCAAAGAAATTGAAAGTAATAGATTTTTAAATTGACTATTACCACACCCAAACTATTCTTAATAATAATTTATATTACTTTATTTTTTGTTACGACTTATATTAGTATGGAACTAGTATTAAATTCCAAATATGTGTAATTTTTTTTTAATTTATCTTTATATTAACAATTATATATTAGGCACAATTTTTTCTGTTTTTTTAAAATTGCAAGAACAAAATACAAGAAAAGCTATTTGGTGAACTTAGTTGAAGATTTTATTAACTAAAAAGTGGATAAAACCTTAAAGTGTTCTGGGATTTCAGTCGAAATACTGGCTTTAAGACCTAGTTTGCTTAGACGATTGCGACTATACGACTGGCAAATGGATCCGAGAAAATGAACCCAGAAGTCCAAGAGCCCAATGGAAATATATTCTGCTGGACTGTGGAATACATGCTCTAACGTTAAATATCATTCAGTGATAACTCCACTACATCATTCAATCATTTTAATTCAGTCAATGCGACGGGAGTAAATATATTCAGATCGTATTCCCGTATCGACGCGTAACAATTTTTGTTCTTTAACGGCAACAGTTTCTTTTATAATGCTGCCTGTGTTAGTTTGTTCGTTCATAGATTGCTATCCATTACATTAGTTGTCGAATCACCATAATTTTCTTTGGATTCTTTAGCAGATTATCAAAAATACTGTGTGCAATGCAAACAATTGTTCCGTAGAAATCCATTTAAAAATCCTTGATACCAACATGACCTTTAAAAATGTCTGTTTGTGATAGCAAAATGCTAATGAGCGAATAGTACATAAAACACCCCTTTTTCTTAACTTTAAACAGTGCTGATAGCTTCAGAATGGTAAATGGTGTATACTTTAGCAATAATTCATTTTTGCTGTGTTCTGACCTTTTTAACATCAATGAAACTAGTGTCTCCCTAACAATACAATCCAGCTTTCCGATGCGCGTACACCGGTCATCATCTCTGACTGTCAGACAGCGAGAGAGTATGATCTAAAAAGGTCACCATTTCTCATTCGTAGCGTTATATTGATATCTCTCGAGCTCGCTTATCTCACTATTTCCGCCGTCTCAAAGACATTTACAAGTCCTGTCCGCAGAAAACACGTGCACAAAATATCATTTTAAGTAGAGTGTCGGTTATCAAAGCAAAGCACTTGATGCTACCGAGTTTCAGCTGTATCAGGCTTTAGCAACTCTGTGGTATAATAAATAAAAGTCCATTGGCCGATCGGTAAGTCATTATGTCATTGACCTATACAAGTACATAACTGTTCCTAATGTTATATGTTATCTACTTACAGTACGATTTTTAACTCCCTTTTATTATGAAACAATATCACGACAACCAATAGACGATGTAATATCAACATGTTTGAACTCTTCAACATGTGTCCTCCGGTAGCGCGTTCTCACGGCCTTACGAAGAACTTTACGGCCATTAAAATAAAAAGTTTTTTTATAATATTAATAAATATAATATTAATAAATCAATTTAAATACTATTAAATGCAATGTTTTCGAAATAAAGTTTTAATGGTGGGTCGTATTTAAGAGACGTTGCAAGGAGCGTTCGATTATCCGGTTTAAGCGCCAGGGAACGCAAAAGTTACAGACTAGCTCATCTATGTATACGGAAGCAAAGAAAACAGAACAACAGATCCACGACTTTTTCTGAAAATGACTAGTTGTTAAGCCCGATCTAGACTGGAACCTAGTATTTAAAAATTCCCTATCCTATATATGGTAGGGATCTTTTTTTTTCTTCTTTTTTTAACTTTTTTTTCCGAGCACCGAATTAATGGTACATATCAACATGACGGGTTTTTTTGTTTTTTTTTTTTTTTTTTTTTTTTTTTTTTTTGCGAAGTGTCAAGAAAGCAAAACACAGAAAACAGCTATGTGTGTGTTCTTTGTGGAAAAGTTCTGTACTTACTGACAACAAGTGCTGCTAAAAGCCTTAAAGCTGTAGCCGGCGGCTCGCAGTCGGGAAATACTGGCTTTAAGACATAAGTTGCAAATATCAACGACGATGCGGCTATCCCGACAGGACAAATGATAATAAAGTTAATCCAGAGACACAAGAACCCAGGAAAATCACCAAATGCCCTTTTAATGTAAATATATTCTCCGCCGGACTGTGGAATACATGCTCCTAATTCAGCGTAACATAATGCACATAGCCCCGAGAAAACCCCACATACAGTCCACATTACACACGACATGCCGACGGATTTTACATTAGTCAGGATGCCGACGGGAGACACAAATATTCCAGATCCGATAATAATTCCCACTATAATAGCTACAGACTGTACCAAACTTATTTGTTTCTTTAACGACACAACAGTTTCTATTTTTAATGTTTTACTGCCTGTGTTAGTTTGTTCGTTCATTATTGTTGTAAATCCATTTATATTAGATTGTCTTGAAGTCCCCACTATATCGCCCTTTTCATTTAATTCGTTTCTACCATTCCTCATCATTTCCCCGTTGCTATCTGTTAAAGCCGGGTTTTTATTTTCCGTTTCCATAATTTTAAACTTAAACACAATCTTGCATCATCTTGTTCACTTTAAACACTGATCCGACACCTGTTCAGTGGTGTCACGGTGACAGGCATAAAGTTTTTCAATCCATCTTTGCATCGCGTGATAGACGTCCATTACATTGAACTTTATCATTGACCGCGTCCCTAAATACGACAAGTAAATCCCTAAACCACGTGTCGTTATCAACTATGTAAAATCTAGCTTCTCATTTTTTTTTTGCAACAACTTTTAACTTTTCCACTCAGCTTAAATAACAATGACGGCAACACTTTATACAACATAGATGGTACTGTATTGATTAAGAGTTTCTCTCTATATATGGACAAGATAAAACTTGCTCTATTAGTATGCAACACAATAGTTCAGTCATAATATAACTTTACATCTTGCATATAAATTAAACATTAATATCATTCTGCTTATTAAAGCTAGAATCACACTGCCGCGGATGGGCTTGCGGGTGAGTTCCGGATAGTATCCGTAACACAGCCGTAGAACACCTTATCCATTCGTAAGTCATCCGGTGTATCCGTTCAGAAATGGCAAGGGTGCGAAGTTTTGAACATGCTCAACATTTCCCCACGTAATATATCTATAAGGAATTCGTAATAAATCCGTAACTGTTCTAAAAGGATCGTAACAGTCCGGAAGACAATCACTGTGGCTATTACGGTTTTATTCCGGTTCTAAAGGTTCTGTTACGATTGCATTAGAGGATTAACAACGCAAAAACCTTCTTTGTTATACTGGAGCAATCCGGGGATGGGAATCCGGAATTCATCCGCAAACCCATCCGGGACAGTGTGATTCTAGCTTAAAAAATAGTATCTGCCTTTGGTCGGCAGCCAGGCAGCGCAACTTTGCTGAAATACAAATACCGGATTTGAACTTTTCGAAGGGGACATAAATGATGGTTCACTGTGTTTTTACTGTGTTTTAATACTATTATTTACTTCAGTTGGTCGTGCAGTAAGGAGGAACCATATGATCAAGCACAAGAGATTTAAATGCAAGGATGCTACAGACCATATTTTGCGAACGTGCATCAAGTCGTTGATGGGAAATGGTTACAAAGGTTTCGAGCCCTTTAATAGCTGTTCACGAGATAATTCAATAATTAAAGGTTTCATAACTGTCTTGCATTGCTTGTAACGGATTAGTCCATGGTGCCACAAAAACTTGGAAAGACAGAGAGGCAGATTTTAATAGTTTTAAACAAGAGCTTTCTGTGAAACGCAATGCCGCCCAACATTGACGGCCTGTAGCAGGTAAATGGGAGTGTTATTTCAGTCTCAAGCAGTCCTGACCTTTGACTTTTGACCTAATAACTCCAAATCTACTACTAGTATTCATACGCAATCATTCTAGGAAACTTGAGGGTCTTAGGCCAAACAGTTATCAAGTTATAGATCTTAAATCAGTTTAAGTCTACATGCCACTGTGACCTCGGCATCCAAGACAATAGGTATCATCTAGTAACCACATCCTATGACTATTGTAAACCCAATATACAAGCGTCATAATACTGTAGGTAGGCATTCACCCGACAGTGAACAGAAACTGTCTTCAGTTACTGTGACCTTGACCTTTGGCCCCCAAAACTTAAGACATCATCCACTGACGACAGACACTCAGCCATAAAGTTTGCCTATTGTAGCTCGAAGTGCTTTCTAGTAACTGATTAGAAAAACATCATGTTTCTACCAACAAATGGATTTTATGACTCCGAATGTTGATGGTGATATAGATCAATAGTTCAAGTGTGAGTCAACTGCATTTATTTATAAATTAGATACGAGGGCGTTCAATAAATAATGCTACTCCTGTGTAGTTCCGTAACCGGTGATTATTTTAATGCGGTTTTCGGCACACTGTAAAGCATTTTTTTTTTGGGGGGGGGGGGGGGGGGGGGGGACAAAGTGACATCGGAGGACCAAATGGTCCTAGGCCGTTCATCTGAGAGCAGCTTGATCAAATTTAATGAATATCCTGCTTAAAATGCGGCCCCTTTTGCATAGGCAAACTCCTTCTTTAATTTTACTTGGTGACCTAGTTCTTGACCCCAGATGACCCTATTTGAATTCGACCTAGATTATAAAAACAAACATTCTGATCAAGTTTCATGAAGATCCAGTGAAACATGCAGCCCCTTTTGCATACACAAGGTTATTCTTTGAATTGACCAGGTGACCTAGGTTTTAATGAAACATGACCCATATTTGAACTTGACCTAGGTTTCATCAAAGCAAACATTTTTATTAAATGTCATGAACATCCTGCTTAAATGTAGCCCCTATATGCATACACAAAGTTTTTCTTTGATTTTACAGTGATCAATTTTTTTACCCCAGATGACCCCTATTTGTACTCCGCCTAGCTTTCATGAAGACAAACATTCTGATCAAATTTCATGAATATCCAGTGTAATACACAATGCTTTTTCTTTGATTTGATTTGGTTGGCTGCAAAAGGGATCATCTACTTGGCATGTCAACACATATCCCACTAAGTTTCAACATTCTGGGCCTAGTGGTTCTGAAGCTATGAATCGGAAAGGGTTTCCATGTTCAGGCCCCTGTGACCTTGACCTTTGATCGAATGACCCTAAAATCAGTAGTGGTCATCTACTCTGCATGTCTAATCATCCAAATAAGTTTCAACATTCTGGGTCAAGTGGAAAGAGTTTTCTACGTTCAGCCCTCTGTGACCTTGGCCTTCCATTGAATTACCCCAAAAACAATATGGGTCATCTACTCTGTAAATCCTATCATCCTATGAAGATTGAAGGTTCTAGGTCAAATGGTTCTCAAGTTATTGACCGGAAATGAATTTCCATGTTCCGTCTGCTGTGACCTTGACCTTTAATAGAGTGACCCCAAAATCAATAGGGGTCATCTATTCAGCATGAACAATCATGTCATGAAGTTTCAACATTCTGGGTTAAGTGGTTCTCAAGTTTTTGACTGGAAATGGGTTTCCATGTTCTGCCCGCTGTGACCTTGACCTTTAATGGAGTGACCCAAAACAATAGGGGCTGCCTACTCCATAAACCCTGCCACCCTATGAAGTTTGAAGGTTCTAGGTCAAATGTTTCTCCAGGTACTGATTGGAAATTAAGTGTGATGGAAGGAAGGAAGGACGGATGGACAGGGCAAAAACAATGTCTCCCTCAGCAGGGGGAGACAGAATTATTTGAATAAGGTATATGCAGGTATACTGGAGCATAGCAAAAATAATCATAACTTAGGTTTGTCCTTGGTATCCTAGGTCTCAGAATAATAGAATAACTTATAAAATCACAAAATTCTATCATTTTTGTACAAGGTACAGCAATTTCTGACGAGTTTGAGATTGTTTTTTTTAACTACTTATTGCATTTTTCATTTTACAACCAAAACATCTAAACTTGAGGTTGATTCCATCTGGAATGAGTCTCCAGAGCAACTGATCTTAGTTGTAAGAACTTGTTTTGTTAATAAGAATTAAGAAATTAGTATAGTTACTAAAAAACAAGATTTTTTCAATGATCAACATCACACCTGACAAAATTGAAGAGGCTTATTGTATTCAAGTCATTATTTTTCAAGTAAAAAATGTGCAACCATTTAATATAGTAATACTAAATTGCGGGTTGCTATAATGGAAAAATGTTCCATTGTAGCAACCTGCAGCCCACAAAATATATACATGTACACTAAATTGCAGGCTGCTAGTGGATACAATAGAAATTTTGTCAGCAACAGAAATTATCACACCAACTTGCATGCTACTTATTTTTTTATTTATCCGAGGTAAATGGTAGCAAATACTGCAATGTCAGTGGACAAAAACAATTATTTCAAACACTAATATGCATAATCACAAAATCAGCTAAATAAATGTTTACTAGAGGTGCTTTTGCAAAAAGCATGTGTCTCCCATAACTGCATTATCACCTGAATAGTAAGTCTGTCTTTGTATTTTGTTTGTGGCCTATTGGAATTCACATGATGGAGTAACCGGTCTACAATGCTGTTCGGCGGTAGTGGAGTGGAGTAAACGTCTGTAATGCTGCGCCGGTGGTTGTTGGTAAATGTAAACGTCTGTAATGCTGCGCCAGTGGTTGTTGGTAATTATGTTCAAGGGCTATAATTCCGAACTGTCTTGGCCGATTTGGCTAGTTATCTAACTTAGCCGAGGTCTTATGGTCAAACACATTTTGTTCAAGTTTGATGAAGATCGGATGAGAAATGTTTGACTTAGAGTGCAGACAAGCTTTGTAACAGACAGACAGACAGGAGTAAATCAATATGTCTCCCACACCATTGTGTGGTGGGAAACATAATTATTTATTTAACAAGTTTAAGTATCTAATTTTTATCGGACTTGCATAAATTCCTCTTGTTTATTTTAAATTAAATGCTGTTGAAATAATTCATCTAATAAAATAATAAACGTGTAAATAGATTTTGGTATTTAGAATGGGACTGGAAAGTTCTCATAATAAATTTGTCAACCATTTTTGAATATTTTCTATGGCCAAGTGAAAAATTTGTTGAGTAAAACAACAACAACAACAACAACAAACTTTTACTGTAACTCTTCCTTTAACAAGAGGGCCAAGACGGCCCTAGGTCGCTCACCTGAGAAACACACCATAACAGTGTAAATATGTTTGACAATAGTGATTTCATGGAAACAAATATTCTGACCAATTTTCATTAAGATTGGACCAAAAATGTGGTCTCTTGAAGTGTAAACAAGTATTATCTTCAATTTGACCTAGTGACCTAGTTTTTAAGCCAAGGTAACCTACATTCAAACTTGACCTAGATTTGATCAAGGCAATCATTCTGACTAATTTTCATGAACCTCAATAGAAAAATACAGCCTCTATCGCATACAAAACGTTTTTCTTTCGTTTGTCCTAGCGACCTAGTTTTTGATCACAGATGATTTCAAACTTGGCTGTAATTTCATCAAGGCTATCATTCCGACCAAATTTCATGAAGATCAACTGAAAAATACAGTCTCTATTGCGTACACAAGGTTTTTCTTTGATTTGACCTAGTGACCTAGTTTTTAACCACAGATGACCCATATTCTAACTTGACCCAGATTTCATGAAGGCAATCATTCTGACTAAATTTTATATATATCCAGTGTAAAATGCAGCCCCTATTGCGTACACAAGGTTTTTCTTTAATTTGACCGGGTGACCTAGTTTTTTACCCTAGATGACCCATATTCACCTAGATTTCATCCAGACAAACATTCTGATCAAATCTCATGAAGATCCGGTGTAAAATGCAGCCCCTATTGCATACACAAGGTTTTTCTTTGATTTGACCTAGTGACCTAGTTTTTAAACCTGGATGACCCATATTCGTAACTGGCCTAGATTTTATCAAGGCAATCATTCTGACCATAATTCATGAAGATCAGTTGAAAAATACAGCCTCTATCGCATACACAAAATTTTACTTTGATTTGACCTAGTGACCTCGTTTTTGACCCCAGTTGACCCACTTTCGAACTCGGCCTAGATTTCATCAATGTTATCATTCTGACAAATTTTCATGAAGATCAATTGAAAAATACAGCCTCTATCGCATACACAAGGTTTTTCTTTGATTTGACCTAGTGACCTAGTTTTTGACCCCAGATAACCCATTTTCGAACTCGGCCTAGATTTCATCAAGGCTATTATTCTGACAAAACTTCAAGAAGATCAGCTGAAAAATACAGCCTCTGTTGAATACACAAGGTTTTATTTTGATTTGACCTAGTGACCTAGTTTTTGAAACCAGATGACCCATTTTCGAACTTATCCTAGATTTCATCAAGGTAATCATTCTGAACAAAATTCATGAAAATCAATTGAAAAATACAGCCTCTATTGCATACACAAGGTTTTTCTTTGATATGACCTAGTGACCTAGTTTTTTAACCCAAATGACCCATTTTCGAACTTGGCCTAGATTTCATCAAGGTAATCATTCTGACAAAATTCATGAAGATCCGTTGAAAAATACAGCCTCTATCGCATACACAAGGTTTTTCTTTGATTTGACCTAGTTTTTGACCCCAGATGACCCATTTTCGAACTCAGCCTAGATTTCATCAAGGTAATCTTCTGATCAAAATTCATGAAAGTTAATTGAAAAATACAGCCTCTATCGCATACACAAGGGTTTTCTTTGATTTGACCTAGTGACCTAGTTTTTGACCCCAGATGACCCATTTTCGAACTCGGCCTAGATTTCATCAAGGCAATCATTCTGACCAAATTTCATGAAGATCAGTAGAACAAGAGGACCATGATGGTCCTGAATCGCTCACCTGTTCCCACATGACCCAGTTTTGAGTATGACGTTGTTTTTTCTATTATTTGACATAGTGACCTAGTTTTTGAGCTCATGTGACCCTGTTTTGAACTTGACCTAGATATTATCAAGATAAAAATTCTGACCAATTTTCATGAAGATCCATTGAAAAATATGGCCTCTAGAGAGGTCACAAGGTTTTTCTATTATTTGACCTATTGACCTAGTTTTTGAAGGTACGTGACCCTGTTTTCAACTTGACCTAGATATAATCAAGATGAACATTCACACTAATTTTCATGAAGATCTCATGAAAAATATGGCCTCTAGAGAGGTCACAAGGTTTTTCTATTTTTATACCTACTGGCCTAGTTTTTGACCGCACGTGACCCAGTTTCAATACTGACCTAGATATCATCAACGTGAACATTCAGACCAATTATCATGAAGATCCATTGAAAAATATGGCCTCTAGAGAGGTCAAAAGATTTTTCTAATTTTAGATCTACTGACCTAGTTTTTTGACCGCAGTTGACCCAGTTTCAAACTTGACCTAGATATCATCAAGATGAACATTCAGACCAACTTTCATACAGATCCCATGAAAAGTATGGCCACTAGAGAGGTCACAAGGTTTTTCTATTATTTGACCTACTGACCTAGTTTTTCACCGCACGTGACCCAGTTTCAAACTTGATCTAGGTATCATCAAGGTGAACATTCTCACTAATTTTCATGAAGATCCATTCAAGGGTATGGCCTCTAGAGAGGTCACAAGGTTTTTCTATTTCAAGACCTACTGACCTAGTTTTTGACCGCAGTTAACCCAGTTCCAAACTTGACCTATATATCATCAAGTTAAACATTCAGACCAACTTCCATACAGATTCCATGAAAAATATGGCCTCTAGAGAGGTCATAAGGTTTTTTTCATTATTTGACCTACTGACCTACTTTTTAAAGGCACGTGACCCACTTTCGAACTTGACCTAGATATCATCAAGATGAACATTCTGACCAATTTTTATGAAGATCCATTCATAAGTATGGCCTCTAGAGAGGTCACAAGGTTTTTCTATTTTTAGATCTACTGACCTAGTTTTTGACCGCATGTGACCCAGTTTCGAACTTGACCTAGATATCATCAAGATGAACATTCAGACCAACTTTCATACAGATCCCATGAAAAATATGGCCTTTAGAGAGGTCACAAGGTTTTTCTATTATTTGACCTACTGACCTAGTTTTTTAGGGCACGTGACCCAGTGTCGAACTTGACCTAGATATCATCAAGGTGAACATTCTGACCAATTTTCATGAAGATCTTGTGAAAAATATGGCCTCTAGAGAGGTCACAAGGTTTTTCTATTTTTAGACCTACTGACCTAGTTTTTGACCGCACGTGACCCAGTTTCGAACTTGACCTAGATATCATCAAGTTGAACATTCTGACCAATTTTCATAAAGACCCCATGAAAAATGTGACCTCTAGAGTGGTCACAAGCAAAGGTTTACGCACGGACGGACGACGGACGCTGCGCGATCACAAAAGCTCACCTTGTCACTTTGTGACAGGTGAGCTAACAAGAGCTGTCTGTAAGACAGCAAGCTCGACTATTCGAAATATTGTCCCAGAGGCAGGAAAATATTACCTAAAAAGGTTAAATATCAAAAGAGTTTTAAGTTCAAAAGAGGGAATAATTTGACCAAAATGCATATCAGTTATGGGACTTGCTGCTATCAACTAGTTTTATAACCCCTAAGGCACATGTGAAGTTTCAATTCAATATCTGCAGTAGTTTTGGAGATAGAAACTCGCATGTAAAACTTTAACCAGAATTTTCAAAGTCCAAAAGGGGGCATAATTTGCCCAAAATACATGCCAGAGTTATGGAACTTGATCCAGTGAGGTTAGTAATTGATCTAGAAAAAGAAAAAATAAGTTTCAAATCTATATGCCTTTTAGTAATAGCTGTATGTACTTGCATGCAAAACTTTAACCAGAATTTGCTAAGTCCAAAAGGGGGCATAATTTGGCCAAAATGAAGGTCAGAGTTATGGGACTTGCTGCTATCAACTAGTTTTATAACCCCGAAGACACATGTGAAGTTTCAAATCAATATCTGCATTAGTTTTGGAGATAATAACTTGCATGTAAAACTTTAACCAGAATTTTCTAAGTCTAAAAGGGGGCATAATTTGCTCAAAAAACATGTCAGAGTTATGGAACTTGACCCAGTGAGGTTGGTAATTGATCTAGAAAAAGAAAAAATAAGTTTCAAATCTATATGCCTTTTAGAAATAGCTGTATGTACTTGCACGCAAAACTTTAACCAGAATTTTCTAAGTCCAAAAGGGAGCATAATTTGGCCAAAATGAAGGTCAGAGTTATGGGACTTGCTGCTATCAACTAGTTTTATAACCACGAAGACACATGTGAAGTTTCAAATCAATATCTGCATTAGTTTTAGAGATAATAACTTGCATGTAAAACTTTAACCAGAATTTTCTAAGTCTAAAAGGGGGCATAATTTGCTCAAAAAACATGTCAGAGTTATGGAACTTGACCCAGTGAGGTTGGTAATTGATCTAGAAAAAGAAAAAATAAGTTTCAAATCTATATGCCTTTTAGAAATAGCTGTATGTACTTGCACGCAAAACTTTAACCAGAATTTTCTAAGTCCAAAAGGGGGCATAATTTGGCCAAAATGAAAGTCAGAGTTATGGGACTTGCTGCTATCAACTAGTTTTATAACCCCGAAGATACATGTGAAGTTTCAAATCAATATCTGCATTAGTTTTGGAGATAGTAACTTGCATGTAAAACTTTAACCAAAATTTTCTAAGTCCAAAAGGGGGCATAATTTGCTCAAAATACATGTCAGAGTTATGGGACTTGACCCAGAGAGGTTGGTAATTGACCTAGAAAAAGAAAAAATAAGTTTCAAAGCTATATGCCTTTAATTGATGGCTGTATGTACTTGCATGCAAAAACTTAACCAAGGTGTGACGCCGACGCCGACACCGACGCCGACGCCGACGCCAGGGTGAGTAGAATAGCTAGACTATTCTTTGAATAGTCGAGCTAAAAATACAGCCTCTATCGCATACACAAGCTAAATGTTGACAGACGACAGACGATGGACGACAGACAGACAGACGACAAACGATGGACACCGGACATCGAGTGATCAGAAAAACTCACCTGCTCAGGTGAGCTAAACAAGAGGACCATGATGGTCCTGAATCGCTCACCTCTTCCCACATGATCCAGTTTTGAGTATGACGTCGTTTTTTCTATTATTTGACATAGTGACCAAGTTTTTGAGCTCATGTGACCCAGTTTTGAACTTGACCTAGATATTATCAAGATAAAAATTTTGACCAATTTTCATGAAGATCCATTGAAAAATATGGTCTCTAGAGAGGTCACAAGGTTTTTCTATTATTTGACCTATTGACCTAGTTTTTGAAGGCACGTGACCCAGTTTCAAACTTGACCTAGATATCATCAAGGTGAACATTCTGACCAATCTTCATGAAGATCCATTCAAGGGTATGGCCTCTAGAGAGGTCACAAGGTTTTTCTATTTCAAGACCTACTGACCTAGTTTTTGATCGCAGTTGACCCAGTTTCAAACTTGACCTAGATATCATCAAGATAAACATTCAGACCAACTTTCATACAGATCCCATGAAAAATATGGCCTCTAGAGAGGTCACTACGTTTTTCATTATTTGACCTACTGACCTACTTTTTGATGGCACGTGACCCACTTTCGAACTTGACCTAAATATCATCAAGATGAACATTCTGACCAATTTTTATGGAGATCCATTCACAAGTATGGCCTCTACAGAGGTCACAAGGTTTTTCTATTTTTAGACCTACTGACCTAGTTTTTGACCGCACATGACCCTGTTTCGAATTTGACCTAGATATCATCAAGATGAACATTCAGACCAACCTTCATGAAGATCCATTGAAAAATATGGCCTTTAGAGAGGTCACAAGGTTTTTCTATTATTTGACCTACTGACCTAGTTTTTGACGGCACGTGACCCACTTTCGAACTTGACCTAGATATCATCAAGATGAACATTCAGACCAACTTTCATACAGATCCCATGGAAAATATGGCCTCTAGAGAGGTCACAAGGTTTTTCTATTTTTAGACCTACTGACCTAGCTTTTGACGGCACGTGACCCACTTTCGAACTTGATTTAGATATCATCAAGGTGAACATTCTGACCAATTTTCATGAAGATTTCATGAAATATATGGCCTCTAGAGAGGTCACAAGGTTTTTCTATTTTTAGACCTACTGACCTAGCTTTTGACCGAACGTGACCCAGTTTCGAACTTGACCTAGATATCATCAAGATGAACATTCAGACCAACTTTCATACAGATCCCATGAAAAATATGGCCTTTAGAGAGGTCACAAGGTTTTTCTATTATTTGACCTACTGACCTAGTTTTTGATGGCACGTGACCCAGTTTCGAACTTGACCTAGATATCATCAAGGTGAACGTTCTGATTAATTTTCATGAAGATCTTGTGAAATATATGGCCTCTAGAAAGGTCACAAGGTTTTTCTATTTTTAGACCTACTGACCTAGTTTTTGAAGGCACGTGACCCACTTTCGAACCTGACCTAGATATCATCAAGGTGAACATTCTGACCCATTTTCATGAAGATCTCTTGAAATATATGGCCTCTAGAGAGGTCACAAGGTTTTTCTATTTTTAGACCTACTGACCTAGTTTTTGACCGCACGTGACCCAGTTTCGGACTTGACCTAGATATCATCAAGATGAACATTCAGACCAACTTTCATAAAGATCCCATGAAAAATATGGCCTCTAGAGAGGTCACAAGGTTTTTTTTCATTATTTGACCTACTGACCTAGTTTTTGAAGGCACGTTACCCAGCTTCGAACTTGACCTAGATATCATCAAGGTGAACGTTCTGACCAATTTTCATGAAGCTCTTGTAAAATATATGGCCTCTAGAGAGGTCACAAGGTTTTTCTATTTTTAGACCTACTGACCTAGTTTTTGACGGCGCGTGACCCAGTTTCGAACTTGACCTAGATATCATCAAGGTGAACATTCTGACCAACTTTCATAAAGATCCCATGAAAAATGTGACCTCTAGAGTGGTCACAAGCAAAAGTTTACGGACGCACGGACGCACGCACGCACGGACGGACGACGGACGCCGCGCGATCACAAAAGCTCACCTTGTCACTTTGTGACAGGTGAGCTAAACAAGAGCTGTCGGATGACAGCGCGCTCGACTATTCGAAGAATTGATTGAAGAATTGATTGTCAAAATATTTCCATAGATTTTCAGACTAAACAAAAAAATGGATTAAACAAAAAATGTTCCTATATTTGTGGATTTCGATTAGTCTTGCACTAAATGGCAATGTGTGACCATGATGGCAAATATGTTAAGTTATATGTTAGGCAAAACATGGACTTATATGAAAAATTTAACTAATTTCTAAGTCCAAAATGGGCCATAATTCAGTCAAAATAGTTGACAGAGTTATGTACTCTTGCCTACAGATGGAAATCATGTTGATAAACTAGTGTTAAAAGTTTCAAAGCCACAGTTCAAACAGTTTTGACAAAACGCTGACTTGTAAGAAAAACTGAACAAATTTCAAAGTCCAAAAAGGGCCATAATTCAGTCAAAATAATTGTCAGAGTTATGTACTCTTGCCTACAGATGGAAATCATAATGATAAACAAGTGTTTAAAGTTTAAAAGCCATATGTCAAATAGTCTTGACAAAACATGGACATTTACAAAACAGAACCAATTTCCAAGTTCAAAAAGGGCCATAATTCAGCCAAAAAAGATGAGAGAGTTACGTACTCTTGCCTATTGATAGAGACTATTATACTGAACAAGATATAAAAGTTTCAAAGCCATATGTCAAACACTTTACACAAAATATAAACTGGTACGAAAAACTTAACCAAGATTTCTAAGTCAAAAGGGGCCATAATTCAGTCAAAATGCTTGATGGAGTTATGTACTCTTGCCTACAACTGGACATTGTGATGGTAAACAAGTGTTGAAAGTTTCAAAGCTTTATCTCAAAAGACTTTGTCAAAATGTGGACTGGTACGAAAAACTTAACCAAGATTTCTAAGTCAAAAAGGGGCCATAATTCAACCAAAATGCTTGATGGAGTTATGTACTCTTGCCTACAACTGAACATGGTGATGGTAAACAAGTGTTGAAAGTTTCAAAGCTTTATCTCAAAAGACTTTGTCAAAATATGAACTGGTACGAAAAACTTAACCAAGATTTCTAAGTCAAAAGGGGCCATAATTCAGTCAAAATGCTTGACAGAGTTATGTACTCTTGCCTATAACTGGACATGGTGATGGTAAACAAGTGTTGAAAGTTTCAAAGCTTTATCTCAAAAGACTTTGTCAAAATGTGGACTGGTACGAAAAACTTAACCAGGGTGTGACGCCGACGCCGACGCCGTGGTGAGTAGGATAGCTCTACTTATTCTTCGAATAGTCGAGCTAAAAACAACAAAATAACAACACTGATATACATTTCATTACAGCCCGTAAAAATATACACACTCTATTTAATACTGTTATCAATTTTTTTTTTAGTTTTCAAATGTTTATCTAAAGATGATGAATTGTTTTAATTGTTTAAACTGAAAACTGAACTACAGTTCTAGTTTTTGAATAAATTACTTCCACAAGTGCATTTTTTTTTTAAAAATTCAGGAGCCAAAAGCGTACAGCGTTACACCAAATGCGTCATAAAAGGTTTCGAGTGTACTAGAATTAAGCCATGGCTTATTACAATCTCAATACATCCCTCATTGAGTGAACTAAGTATAAAAGGGATATAATTCATAGAAGGTAAGGTAATGCACCATCAGTCATTCTTATGGCTAATAATGTTGAACAACTGTTTTTAAGTTTGAATCAAATCTATCAGGCGATTACAAAGATATAGTGGAAGTGTACAGAAATTAACCTGAAATTCTAAGTAAAAAGAAAAAGGGGACATAATTCATGAATTATTGCAACAGCTATTGCCCTAGTGTCATATGTGGGTGATAATAAGGAACAACTGTTTTAAGTTTGAATCAAATCTGCACTGTAAACCAAGCTATAGCGAAATGCAACAAAATTAACCTGAAACTAGAATGTGTCTGTAGGACACAGGGTGTGCCCCCACTGGTACATTTCTCACAAATAAGGGGCAATAATTCAAATGTGTGTAGTCTCAGTTTGAGGGTATAGCCTCAACAAACATTTTATGAAAAGGATTCATTATTCTAGGCCATATACTTTTTGAGCTATGTGCATCACAAACAAAGAATCCACTATTTTGGCTACTTCAAGGGCCATAACTCTGTAATAAGAGCTAAGATTCTTAAGAAGAATGCCAAGTGTGCAAGGTCACATCACGATAAAGACTCCAGCAAGGTTTTCTGAATTTACATCAAATACTTTTTGAGCTAGGCACATAATTAGGTGAAAAAGTGCATTTTTTTGCTATTTCAGGGGCCATAACTTTAAAAATAGGGGGTGGAGCCAGCCAAAAAATTAGAGGTGTGCAAGTTTATATCATGATTAAGACTTATGCAAGTTTTCAACCATTTATATTAAATACTTTTTGAGCTAGGTGCGTCACAAAGTGAAAATGTACATTTTTGACTATTTCAGGGGCCATAACTCTAAAAATAGGGGGCGGACCCAAATGAAAAATAGGAGGTGCGCAAATTCATATCATGATTAAGACTCATGCAAGGTTTCGTGATATTATATCAAATACTTTTTGAGCTAGGCATGTCACAAGGTGAAAACGTGCATTTTTGACAACTTCAGGGGCCATTACTCTGAAAATAGGGGGCGGAGTCAGATAAAAAATAGGAGGTGCACAAGTTCATATCATGATTAAGACTCATGCAAGGTTTCATGAATCTATATCAAATACTTTTTGAGCTAGGCATGTCACAAGGTGAAAATGTGCATTTTTGACTATTTCAGGGGCCATAACTCTGAAAATAGGGGGTGGAGTCAGACGAAAAATAGGAGGTGCACAAGTTCATATCATGATTAAGACTCATGCAATGTTTCATGAATTTATATCAAATACTTTTTGAGCTAGGCGTGTCACAAGGTAAAAATGTGCATTTTTGACTATTTCAGGGGCCATAACTCTGAAAATAGGGGGCGGAGCCAGACGAAAAATAGGAGGTGCGCAAGTTCATATCATGATTAAGACTCATGCAAGGTTTCATGAATCTATATCAAATACTTTTTGAGCTAGGCGTGTCACAAGGTAAAAATGTGCATTTTTTACTATTTCAGGGGCCATAACTCTGAAAATAGGGGGCGGAGCCAGACGAAAAATAGGAGGTGCGCAAGTTCATATCATGATAAAGACTCATGCAAGGTTTCATCAATTTATATCAAACACTTTTCGAGCTAGGCGCGTCACGAACTTCGGACGGACGGACACACAGACGGACGGACGCACGGACAAGACCAAATCTATATGCCCCCACCACTCATGGGGGGGCACAAAAAAATAAGAAAAGGGGACATAATTCAGATAAATTTGGTGCCAGATTACAGACCTTGTGTCATATGATGTGCATGATGATTTGGAAGAACAATTTTAATATCTGGATCAAATCCGTTCAGTAATAACAGGGATAGAGTGAAAATTCACAGAAGCTTTAACCTTAAATTCTATGTAAAAAGGGGGATAATTCATGAAATATTAGTGTGGGAGTTAAGGCTCTTATGTCATATGTGAGTAATGATGAGGAATAGCTTTTTAAGTTCGAAGCAAATCCATCACTAACAACAAAGATAAAGTGAAAGTGCATCAAAACTTCAACCCAAAGTGTAGATGTAGACAGCGGCACGAGTAGGACAGCCCTTCATATAATTCGTATAGCCAACCTCAAATGGAAACATACCAAGTATTATCACATCTCGTAGTTCTAGTCAAATAACAAGAAAACAAACGGTACAATTTTTGGCTTTTACTTCACACATAAAGTCAGAACACTACAGAAAATGCAAAATGATATGTCGAACAAAACAGATGTTGGTGAAAGAACATTACAACATGTACCAGCAACCTAAACATAGATTTTACAAAACAGCAAATTTAATATAATCTTATTTCCAAACAAACAAAAGACCATGCACATAACTGTTAACAGAACTTTAGTAATTACTAAAGAAAGATGACAATACAGTCTCAAATATGTAGCACAAAGATCATGCTGTAGATTTTTCTTACTTATTCAGTTCTATGCCAGATGATTTCTAGAAACATTTAAAATGACAGTAACATAAAAGGCAGTAGTTCAATTTGCATATGTATACATGCAGTAAATTGCCCAGGTAATAATTACTTGCACAAAGCCATCTGATAAACTGAAACTGATTATAACAACACACTAAGAAGTGAAATGGCATTCTGAACATTTTTGGTCTTATATAAATTCATAATATCTTCCTCTATCAGATTAAAAAAAATTGAATATAGAACATTTATTTGACTTTGCTTGATAAGCAATAGATATTTGACATGTGTTTTAATATAGTAACACCTGATAACAGCCAGGCTATAAATTTAGTTATGGTAATTCTCCAACCAACTACTTTGCATTGAATCTGAATAATGACAATGTGGTCATTCAAGGCTCTAGAAGCAGGTTAATGGGATTTTATTATGTAACCAAAATTATATGACTGATTTTCACCAGGTAAATATCAACAATTCTGACTGGTTTTCCTGGTCAAAATGCCTTATTATTTTTGTGTGTAAATCATGAATAATGTGGTTTTGAAGCACTTTGGTTTGTTGGCAGAAAAATAAAGGATGTTTTGTTTTTGATGAATGAGGGGCCTAAGGGTACAGTTTATAAAATCCATTTTTTTTTTTTTCTCCAAACAGAAATTCACATCTTGGTGAAGTGTTTGAAGTGATTCAAAGTTACAAGGATATTGCACAAAAACAGTCTGTTTCTTGTAAGTGTATAAATGTATAAATGTATATCAGTTCTGTAAAAAAATTACCCATTTATGAATTATATCACTACTAATTCAGTGGGAAAGGAAACAGATACCCAAATATAACTGGTATCGGTGTAAATCTCTTTTCTGGCAAGTTAGAAAAAAAATGTGATACTCTTTGGTAATTTATGAGACTCCTATATTGAACACAAAATTTTAGCTCATCTGAAGTACTGAGTGTTGAATCTATTTGAAAATAACAATCAAGTTTTACATATTTTGCTATATTAACAGAATCTTGATGCATAAGATCTTTTCCAAATAGTACAATGGTATAGCTTAATCTTTCCCCTTAATTTTGGTATGCTACATGGTATTTTATTTCTTTGGAAATGTGGAGAAATATCAGGTTAAAGCAAGGTATCCCATCAGTCCTTAGTGTGTCCTAAGGAGACACCTTAATGTCTTAAGGCCTCACCAAATTAAAAAGTTGTTCATCGGATTTGCCACTCGTATATTTTCAGAAACACACGAACAATTTTTTGTTTTTGGCCTGCGCTCACCCAATTGAAAAAAATCAAGCCAAAATTTGTTGGTGCGCTACTTTTTAGAAGCTCCCAGTTGCCCCTCCTTGCATTGTTTCAGGCAGGGATTGACACCTAGGCAGATCTTCCATAAGCCAGCTGGATGGCTTCCTCACATGAAGAATTCCACACCCCAAGCAAGGTTTCAAACCCACACCGGAGAGGGGCAAGTGATTTCAAGTCAATGACCTTAACCATTTGGACACAAAATCCCCTCAAGTTGTTGTGTAAACATGTACACATTAATTTTATTCCAATTTCAATGTTTAATTTTTCTTCGTGTAAGACGTTTTTATATAGAAATATGTAAACATGAAATCTCAACATTTAAAATATAAAAGACTATCAATTAACCTGGTATATTTAATCTTTCTATTGAATACCTATTTAGAGCTATCCCTAACTTGCTCTGTTTTCTGCAATGTTCGATATCAGAAATAAGGATAACAAGACTGTTTTAATGACATACATCTAGATTTGGTGAATCAATTTTCTACCTTAGATATATTAAAATCCTATAAGATATTCTGAAAGTAAGTTAGCACAAATAACTCATTTCATATGTCAATAAAATAACAATCAAACTTTCATTTTTACAAGTAAAACAAACATATTAAAACAAACATTAAGGAACACTCACAAACTGAGAAATACGTTTCTTTAATACAGATAAATGGAAATGAATATATACAGTGACCATTGAAAGTTATGGTTCCTGCTAAATTTGTACATGATTTAATGGCAAAATAGTATGGCTATTACCATGATAATGTTTTTGGAAAATATATCAATACGTTTGAAGACTTCCAAGGCAAGAGTGCTACACAAAATAATCATGTTTGATACAAAATATAAGAAGCAGGCTGGACAGCAATTACTAAACCATAAATAAAACTAGACTCGTTTTATCTTTAATTTACTAAAAACATAAGAAATGTATATCATTACACCTCTTGACCACTAGCATAAAGCGTACCTTCAGGTTTTCCGAGTCAAAGATGGTAGCATTACAGTAAGTTCAAAATAATTTGCACATGGACTATATGCACCTGTCTCTTGATCAAAGTAGCTTGTTCTCCCAAAATCAAAATATTCTGAATATTTCTGTATTACTTTGCTTTTTTTAATGTTTAGCAAAAAGGTTACAATATTACAGAAGAAACAGTAAATAGATTCTATTCATGTATTTACCAATAAGTTTCATTTCTGTTGACCATTATAGTAACTTTCCAGCTATCGGTGGTGGAAGAAGAACCCGCTTGCCCTTCTCTGTGCATTATTTCATAAAGGGGGAGGGAGAAGACCTTCAGCATTCTGTAAGCAAGCTTCCTCAAACAAAAAAGTCAACACCCACAGGTGACACTCAATCCCACTCGGTGAGAGGTAAGTGATTTGAAGTAATTATCCACTCAGCCATGGGTGCCCCCAACACAAGCTTACTATATTATTTTGAGTATTCAAGGCATATTTCAGACGCAGAACGTGCATCATAATATGGGACAAACAGTACATACCAGAGATAGTTGTTTGTGTTAGTGACACAGGTAAGTTATTAACTCAAAATAAGAAGTCAAGCACTCAAGATAATTCTATTTTAGAAAAATAAATGTATATCCTTAACATAACACAGTACATTATAATATTATAGTGAGAACACAAAATGTTCTCTCTGTGGGACAAGTAGTTTTAAACGGTTTTGTTAATAAATCACAATATGGAAATCTCTTAAAGAGTAAATCACTATATACATAACACACATAAATCATGTAGTATAAAGATAATTTAGCTACATATTTAAAAACAAAATATCTACCCTTACCATATTGTTTACATGTGAAATCTTCAGTTTACTGAATTTTATCTTTATGTTTTTAATTACAACATGGCATTTTTTCTTTCATTTGCATCTATGTGTACTGTACAATATGTATATTTCACAAAAACCTTGACCTTCTCTATTATTGTCCCAGTTTTATACATGAAATGGTAAATGTGTATTTACAAGTGAAACTGAAAATATCATACAAAATGGACACAAGATTCTATTTTCGAGATGCAAAAACACTAGGTAAATGTCATGTTTTACCAATAATGAACTGAAACAATCAAACAAACAGTATCTTTCAAACAAATGACACACATCATATTTGAACTATCTCAGCAATGATTAAACTTCTCTGTAAAAATGAGCAACAATTCTGGAAAAAAAAATGGATGAGTTTTGATAATTTTTCTAAATGCAAAATTTCTGTTGCTAATGCCACAATAAATATTTATTGAACTGGTGAGTGTGTGTCTGAAAGGGGGATGGTCATCCAGTAAATAAAATGCTGGTATCTAAACACAGATGCTTGGGTTTAAGTCCAACAGTAGTCAAGAATCATTCTACATCAACACCAGTTTAGTATACACTGTAAAACTACTAGACAATTAGACCTGCTCTTCCTGTATACAACTAAAATGTACTACAAGCAATTCATTTTCTTTCAATTTTTGCCTACTGAAGACTGTTTTTTGTTGCTTTTTTAAACAAACATAATTTAACTCAACAACATAAATGGGCAGTTTCGCAACAATGGAACATGTATCTTCTAACTGATGCCCAAAATCTAAATAAAGTGTCATTATATACTGACCAAGTAACAGTGCAGGCAGTATAATAACATAATACATGTATTTGACAATACTATTTCTCTAAGATGTTGTCCTCTATGCAAAATCTACTAAATATATGGAAGAGACCTGAGGTATCAATATTTAATGCCAAAATGATATAAAACAATTACTAACTACTGATTGTTCTCTGCCTGTATACCATTACATAGAAGACAGGTTAGAGTGATGTGTCAGCAGGCTGAAGATTACATAGAAGACAGGTTAGAGTGATCCACCAGCAGGCTAAAGGTTATATAGAAGACAGGTTAGAGTGATGTGCCAGCAGGCTAAAGGTTATATAGAAGACAGGTTAGAGTGATGTGTCAGCAGGCTAAAAGTTATATAGAAGACTGGTTAGAGTGATGTGTCATTAAATAATAAATCTGAACATCCCACCAGAAAAATTACACATTCAATACAGAGGTTTTTTACCCCTTTTATCTTGCAATATTTTCCTATTTATCAGACTTTATTCCATTTATTGCCTGTTATATCAAATGCAGATAAACAATAACATTTAAACCTAAACATTAGCTGCCAATAGATATACGAAAGCAAGAACAGAACACACACAAACCAGTAACATATTCACTTCAAGTCAACAACTCAAAATACTGCCGTACTTCCTTACTTATGTTGTGCCATTCATCTGTTGACAAAAGTATTCCATAAAAATCTCAATCCATCTCATAAAAAAATATCGTTATGCAAAAATACCTCCGCTGTGTGAAATTATATTGTTACTTGGTACGAAAATACCACTCTGCGGCAACAAAAAACAGAAAACTCAGCACCTCCATAACACACCCAGTACCCCAAACCTTACACCAAGTTTCAAACATAAACACCAAACAATTCAAATTAAACAAAGTTTACATTTATAAATACATAAAACACTTAAGGCAAAAATTATTGTCATAAACATACAATGTCAAATAAAACAAGTACATATATAATGGTAGAAATAAAACACAGAAAACATATATAATGCAGCATACTGATACAGTATTCTATTTGTATTAGGCACTTGACTGTAAGTTTCTCCAAGACAAATTTTATTTTTTTTGTTGGATTAAATGTCGCACCAACAAATTGGTCAGATAGCGATTTTTCAGCTTTGATTGTGAAGTAAGACCCCCAAATGCCCATCTGTGCATTATTTAATCACAGGCGGGCATTGGGCAGAACCGCCGACCAACAGTAAACCAGCTGGATGGTTTCCTCACATGAAGAATTTAATGTCCCAACTGAGGTTCCAACCCACACTGGTGAGGGTCAAGTGATTCGCCGTCAGCGACATTAACCACTCAGCCACGGAGGCCCCTACAGTCAGCGACATTAACCACTCAGCCACGGAGGCCCCTACAGTCAGCGACATTAACCACTCAGCCACGGAGGCCCCTACAGTCAGCGACATTAACCACTCAGCCACGGAGGCCCCTACAGTCAGCGACATTAACCACTCAGCCACGGAGGCCCCTACAGTCAGCGACATTAACCACTCAGCCACGGAGGCCCCTACAGTCAGCGACATTAACCACTCAGCCACGGAGGCCCCTACAAAGCTTATGTATCCACAGGCATAGTAAAACAGAGTGATAGCACTGTCTAAAGCACCTGTACTTCAGTTTTTTAAAAGCAAAATGTCTTACATTTTCAGATTAACTCCTAGAATAATTTCAATGTTCTATAACAAATCCTTTTCGTTTCATTTTCATTACTGCTAACAAAATATAGAATTGCAGTAAAAGCTTGTTCATTTAAACAACAAATGAACTCGCATATCATAAATACAACGCAATAAATCAACAAGAATTCAATAGAACAACTAGCAATATCTTTTTCTTATAAAACCAACAAGGTAAAATTGAAGATGTAATAAATAAATTCAACATGGTAAATAAACAATAACCCTGTCTAACAACAGTCAACAAAACAGTAAACTGCATCCATTATAAGAAAGCCTCGAACATAGAACTTCATCTATCAAACAACAAGCCTAAAGTAAATCTCTCTGGCCTCAATAATAGATTAAGATTTTATTTGTTAATATAAAAAGTAACATATATTTTTTTTATGTAAGTTTCTTGTTCACAATCAAAGCACCATTGTTTCTAAATATTTCATTGAAATGGCATCAAAAACCAATTATTTCTATTATGGTGTAAATGATATATTACCCTGTACATTTATACCTTATAATTCACACACATATATTTTGAACTCAACTTCACCTGTAAGTGTCCATCCATATTAGATAGAATGCAACTTCATTTTAGGACGTTCTCATTTTATTTTTCACTTGTTTTTTTTTACATCATATACACAAAAATAAATCCTAAACACAGATTCAGGTAAATTTTTCATCAAACAAGAATACAATGTGATATAGATAATCTCTTCTATATACACCCTAAAAATAAAAAAAAAAAAAAAAAAAAAAAAAAAAACAGAAAATTTACAAAAATTTCAATTGGATGATTATTTTTAAAAAGCACATCAGTTCAATTTCTAAACTACTTTATTTGCAAAAATAAAAATGTACATGATTAAAAACTGAGATTCAGCAAAGAGATCATAGCACTAAATGCCAACACTAAATGTCTACTCTAAGTCTATATTATGCAATATTTTTACAGAACAAAAATGAAATAAAATTAATCCAGCTGTCTAACTGCTGAAATTTTTCTAGAGGGAAATATCTTTTAGTTTCAACAGGCTATGATTACTTTGAACAAATCTGTTGAATGGAGATCCTGTATACTGGGTGTGAGCTAAGCCAGGCTTAAGAAATAGTCACATGCCACATGTCACTTATATGCTGGAAACATAGTTTAAGCTCCAACTACTTCAGAGTACTTGCGTGTGAGAATTTCGCATGAAGTGTGGAGGTGTATAAAATAATTTGTTACCACAAACATACTTATATCCAGCCAATATATCATTGACAGTTTAATTGTTCAACATTTGAAAGCTTTCTAAACAAAATAGTTAATAAACCAAGCAGGTAAATGGCACTACTGCAGAAATATGTCTTTTTCCATGATTTAGTAAATATTTTGAGAGCTATTAATTTTAGAAGAATGGTCCATTGTTAGACTGACTTCTACTAAATTTTCAATTCAAATGAACTCCTATATTCTACAATTTACTTTTCAGTTTTACTCCGGACAATTCATGACAAATTTGGACCTAGCTTGAACCCTGTTTAGAACAGTACTTCTAACTCTGGAGCATCAATTATTTCAATTTATGTAATTTTGTTGGGTTAAGCATCACACCAACACAATTATAGACATATGGCCACTTTCCAGCTTTGACGATTGAGGAAGACCCCAGGTGCCCCCCCATTCATTATTTCATCATAGGTGGCCACCTAGGTAGAACAATCCACTTTCCAGAAGCTTGATGGCTTCCTCACATTTAGAATTCAACGCCCCTTACCACTTGGCCACGGAGGCCCCTAATTATTTCAAAGCCCCACAGCAACATTTCCACAATACTACCCCCATCCTATCATTGTTAAGGGATTCTAAGTCTGTAGTCAAATGTACTCAGAGATTGGGTTCCACCAATCCCTGTTTTTTAACCAAGGCAGTTTCATTTATATAACAGCAAGGCAGTTTCATCTATATAATCTCATTAAAACAAAAATCAAAATTTATCAATATACTATGTAACTATGGCAGATTTTTTCATATGTAGAATTTTGGATTAGAAGTGACCTATTTGAAGATTCAAGTCATGACAATCGTCTCTGGTGATAAATGAAATGTTCTGTCATATATGAGCTGCTTTAGGTGTACAGTCGAGACTGCCTTAACGACCCCCTGAATTTAGCGACTCCCTGTCATATGCGACCCTTTTTTATGCTCCGGACGCAATTTACTATTAAAAGAGTCTTAATTAAGCAACCCCCTGCCTTACGCGACAAGCGACTGTGAAATCAGACTCCTGAATCGATTATCAGACCGTTTTCAGCGACTTTGAGACGCTCCCTCGCAAGATTTTACACGATAGAGTTACCGTTCGTTATCTCGCGTGAAGTTGTTTGTGACGAGAACTTACTTGTTTACAAACAATGGCGGATGAAAAACATAAAAAAGAACTGTTTGACATTAGAACAGCGTGTTAATGCACTTGAATTGCTCGATTGGGGAAAACCAGCGTATAAAGGCGGTGAAGAATTCGGAGTCGGTGCATAAATTAACAATGTTCCTGGTGAAACAAAAAGATGGCGGTATTTAACAGGAAACGACGAAGAAAACACGGATTAAAGATGCAGTCAATAAACGGATAAATGTCAATGAACCATTAATACACAAAAATATAAATATCATAAACCTCAGTGTGTAAAATAGTTCTAATGGAACATTTATATTTTACTGCTCCCCTTTATTTTCTCGCCTGATCATGAGCTTATATTTGTTTCATCAACATCATACGAATGATGCAAATTATTTGAAATTTATATTTTATCAATATGCAATTAAAGAAATAGAATTTAATCATTTTTCACGCATACCTTAAAAGAGGTCTATATATAAGTATCCGATATACATGTACTTTAACTGGAAAAATATATGAAACCAACGTCATCCAGTTAAGTGAGACTGTTTTAAGAGACTCCCTGTCATATGTGACCTTTTTTGCTGCTTCCCAAAGTCGGTCTCTTAAAACAGTCTCGACTGTATATCATACCCTAGATCTGTGACTTAGTTATAGCTAAACTGTAAAAATTGTCATTTAATGTGCATAACGGCAGTAAAATTAACTATACTATCTACCTAACTAGACCTCCTAAAAAGCATCTTTACATTACAAATTACATGCATCACATGTGGATTTAACATACTGCCACACACACAACTGTAAAAATCTTGTGTTTTCTCCTTGTTTTCTTTAGGTATTAAAAAGGCGAAGGAAAACGTAATATAATGCATATACATGTGTATAAAGAAACACTTCGTACTGTTTCACTCTCACCACTCAAACTTGTTCTCTGCCAGTAACCGACAATCATCCACATTAAAATGAGGTAGCAAACTAACAACTTAAGAAATAACGTCATTACATGACTCCTTAAATTGTCTGTCCATAGTTTGTGATACTGACCAGTCCATAGTTTGTGATATTGACCAATCTATAGTATACCACTGGTATGTTGGATTAAAAATAAAAATTGAGAGAAACAACATTAAAATGCACTTACACTGCCATGTAATAAAACACTTATATTGCCTGCCTGTCAACATTCAAAACTCTTTAACCCTTGGACCTTCACACCTCAGGCAAGTAGTTTTGGCTATTGACTGACAAGCATTTCAGTAAGTGTATATTATCAAATCCTCAGAGAACATTCCCTTACACTGGGATCTGTTTCCAAAACATCAAAGTTCTTCTAAAGCATGCAAAACTGGCTGACTTCACTAAAGAATTCATTACACAAGCTCATATGCCTGTTCCTGTGTCTAGACCAATAATCCAAATCAAATACTTACATTAATATGCCTGTGTAATACAGTTATATGACTAAATGTTAACATATTACACACCAACTTATTACACCAACCTTATTTGGATTTCTTTCATGCTCTGGTCTCTGTTTTCATACAACATTTTTAAAATGATATCCATTAAGCATAACCACACCCTATAAGCTCCTGAAGCCAAAGAACCAAGATTTTATAATATACAGATATGGAGAATGGATTCTATTCAAACTGTAAGTCTTCTGGCTTGGCAGGGGGAACAACCAGTAACAACTTCTGTATAAACTTGTTCACCCAGTCTGAAAGGAAGTTAAAACATGGATATTTATGTGTGTTTTTAAACATTTCTGAAAAGTATACAATTTGACATAGGACCATACTACGAAATATTCATACTCTTGGATGCAATTCAGTATGAATTTACCTGTTATTTTTCACCAAAACACAAACTAGTTTATGTCATCCATAGTTTAATCATATTTTATTGCTTATATATACATGTATATACACAGAAAAAAACATTTATGATACACTGAAAAGCAAATGGGTTGGGCCCAAGTTCTTACAACATTAGCAATCTGCCCTCCCCTAATGTCATCCATAAATCTCTTGGTAAATGAAAATACAATAATTTTCATCAAAAGGGAACACAAACTTTTTAAAAAAGAGCACCGCCTTGCGGGTGCAGACGCTCATCTGATTTTTTTGTCTCTGTATAATAGAAATATTGTCCTGCTCATAATTTTCTAAGTCCAAAAGGAGCCATAATTCCTGCAAAAAGCAATGTAGAGTTATGGTACTTGCTGTGCAGTCAGCTTTTAATTGCGAGACAAATGTTTTAAAGCAATAGCTTTAACTGTTAAGGAGAAAAATTGACCTAAACGAAAAACTTAACCAAGAAATTTGATAAACTAAGTCCAAAAGGGCCCATAATTCTTGCAAAAAGCAGGATGGAGTTATGTTTCTTGCTGAACAGAGTCAGCTTTTGATGGTGAGCAAGTGTTGCAAGTTTTAAAGCAATACCTTTGATAATTTTCTAAGTCCAAAAGGAGCCATAATTCTAGCAAAAAGCAATGTAGAGATATGGTACTTGCTGTGCAGAGTCAGCTTTTAATTGCGAAATAAGTGTTCCAAGTTTTAAAGCAATAGCCTTGACTGTTAGGGAGAAAAATTGACCTAACTGCAAAACTTAAACAAGAAATTTGATACACTAAGTCCAAAAGGGCCCATAATTCTTGCAAAAAGCAGGATGGAGTTACGTTTCTTGCTATACAGAGTCAGCTTTTGATGGTGAACAAGTGTTGCAAGTTTCAAAGCAATAGCTTTGACAGTTGAGGAGAAAAGTTGACCTAAGCATAAAACTTAACCAACTAAGTCCAAAAGGGGGCTATATTCTTGCAAAAAGTAGGATATAGTTACGTTTCTTGCTGTACAGAGTCAACTATTGATGTTGAACATGTGTTGCAAGTTTTAAAGCAATAGCTTTGATAGTTTAGGAGAAAAGCTGACCTAAACATAAAACTTAACAAAGCCGACGCAGACGCCGATCAAGTGATTACAATATCTCATCTTTTTTTCCCAAAATTCAGATGAGCTAAAAACTGCTCAAATTTCCATACAGTATGGAAGTTACTAAGAACATCTCAAAATTGTAAAATAAAACATACATTATGGGAGGTGAAATCCCCCTAGCTCCCTGGGTCTTACAGAACAACATTATTGGGAAAACCCACTTACCAATCTTATCCTGTATACTCTTAGGTTTGTTCTGCCATTTTCCACCTATACAATACAACACAATGCCTCCTGCAACAAGGCCCAGGGCAAGAAAGCTCTCATGTGGCTTTTGGTAGAATGTCAATACCACAATGGCAAAACTAATCAAACACAATACAGCTGGTAATGCTATAGGCACCTGCAACAAATACTACACTTAACAATACATTCTTAAACTATAAAGTTCTGTTGTATGTAGATGTAGTGTTTTAAGTAGTCCCTAACTTGAAAACTATGTTCTGCATGATGCTTGGTTTGACAGCATTTCATGCACATAATGAGCGTTAAGTTATCCCACAGAGTTTGTTAAAATCTTTTTTCAGCAAGTTACTGACAACTTCTTCACATGAATCAGTTCTTTTCATTTCACTTTTGCAAGGTATAACTTCACACCCTTTCAGGCATTATTTCAGGCTTAGGCGGATATCTCGGTCGACCACCAACCCTCTGTAAGCCATGTGGGTTTAATCAGAAGCAGAAACAAAATGCCTTAAGATAATATATAGTAAAGACAGTTTGTCTTATAATAATAATAATAATAATAATAATAACGACTTTATTTTACGTGTGTAACATATTTGGTGTTTAACCAATTTTCAATATGGTCCGCATTATCAAACAAAAGATCCAAGATTAATTACAAAATTTACAAATCAGAGAACAGTAATGATTGATAAATATACAGCAATACAGCTGAGAAACAAACCTGAAAAGATAGTTTAATAATGAACAAATGTAGCATAAAACACAACAAGATAATAAAAGAAACAGCAAAGGCATGCATATATACACATATATTACAAACTTAAGAAAATTTAGCTTAAACCATGAAATTACATATTAAAATTGGTGGTTCCAGCCTGAAGGTATGAGTTCTTGAATTTTTGAAGTGTATCTGAATATCGAATATATGCTGGAATAGCATTCCAGATTACAGGTCCAGAGTACGATAGGGAATTACGAAAGAATTCTATGCATGGTTTGGGGACAGCCAGGTTAGCATTATCTCTGTGTCTTCAGGTCAATTAATGAATATTCATCTATGATTATACTTCTATCCTCTGGATGGTGTGTCTAAAGCATTTGTATTAACAAAGTCAGTCAAACAGGTATGCCTTTACTTGCATGTTATATCACTAACTCACATCTTACTTGGTGTATTACTATCAGTCAGTTTACAGACAATGATTTTTCATTTAGCTAACATGCTTAAAGTTTTCAATATTTGTGGCGGGACATTTTTGTAGACGTCATGGTTGCATCCATCACACCAAAATAAATCCAAGCTAACATTTGAAATTATTGTTAACTTTTATCTTCAACAATTGAAATACACAATTTTATATCCCCATGAAATAGCTATTTTTGCCAAAAACATAATTTCATGCCCATAATTATTAAATGGTTTCATTGTTCCACCTACAATTTAAAACAGGGTTCAAATCAAAATATAAATCCTTTCCTGTTCCTCTCTTTAAAGTATAGTATACCTTGATTGGTCTTTCCAAATCTGGTTCCTTAAACCTGAGGTAAACTTGACTAGCAAATGTCATTACAAGAATGGAGGCAAATCCAAAACCTTCCATCTCTATCAGGTAAAATATGTCTCCACTGTTCTGGAAAATCAGGGTCAGTGTAAGCTGAAATATAAAATGTGGAAATTTACACTGGCTGTAAAATGAATCTACACATATATATGTTTAGACCTTTAAAATAGTTTAAACAAGTGACCATTTCAAGAACATAATGCGTAAGATTTAACTTAATAAAATGTTGGTTTTTTTTTTTTTTGAAGAAATAAAGAAGTTGAACTGCACAACATTAATCATGTTTCTACACAAGTAATATGTGTCAATATGTCAACAGGTAAGTACATTTCTAAAAACAAGAGCTGTCCTTAACAGTGCGCTAGCATATTCAACAGCTTATGAGTTAACAAGAGATCACAGAGTGATCTTGGCACCCACCAATGTGCCATTTTTGAGTGTACTGACTAGCTCAAGGTCAAATTTCATTTCCGTACACAACACTGTGCATGTGGTCCAAATTCGAAAGCTGTAGCTTGAGAAATGTGAAAGTAGGTCACTAGATCAATCTTAAGGTCAAGGTTTAATTTGGTACACAAAACTATGCAAGTGGTCCAAATTTGAAGGCTGTAGCTTGAGAAATGTGTAAGTAGGTCCCTAGGTCAAAATCAAGGTCAAATTTCACTTCAGAACACAAATCTATGCATGTGGTCAAAATTTGAAGCCTGTACCTTCAAAAATGTGAATGTAGGTCACTAGGTCAATGTCAAGGTCAAAGTTTGTTTCGGTACACAATCCTATGCATGTGGTCTAAATTTGAAGCCTGTAGCTACAGAAATGTGAAAGTAGGTCACTAGGTCAATCTTAAGGTCAAATTTCATTTCGGTACACAAAACTATGCAAGTGGTCCAAATTTGAAGGCTGTAGCTTGAGAAATGTAAAAGTAAGTCACTAGGTCAAAATCAAGGTCAAATTTTATTTCAGAATACAGAACTATGCAAGTGGTCCAAATTTGAAGCTTGTACCTTAAAAAATGTGAAAGAAGGTCACTAGGTCAATGTAAAGGTCAAAGTTTGTTTCAGTACATAAAACCATGCATGTGGTCCAAATTTGAAGGCTGCGGCTTGAGAAAAGTGAAAGTAGGTCAGTGGGTCAAAATCAAGGTCAAATTTCATTTCAGAACACAAAACTATGCATCTGGTCCAAATTTGAAGCCTGTTCCTTTAAAAATGTGAAAGTACATCACTAGGTCAATGTCAAGTTCAAAGTTTTTTCGATACACAAAACTATGCATGTGGTCAAAATTTGAAGGCTGTAGCTTGAGAGATGTGGAAGTAGGTCACTAGGTCAAAATCAAGGTCAAATTTCATTTCCGAACATGAAACTATGCATGTGGTCCAATTTGAAGCCTGTACCTTCAAAAAATGTGAAAGTAGGTCACTAGGTCAATGTCAAGGTCAAAGTGTTTTCTGGTGCACAAAACTATGCATGTGGTCCAAATTTGAAGGCTGTATAGCTTGAGAAAATGTGAAAGTAGGCCACTAGGTCAAAATCAAGGTCAAATTTTATTTCGAAACACAAAATTATGCATGTGGTCCAAATTTGAAGACTGTACCATCAAAAATGTGAAAGTAGGTCACTAGGTCAATGTCAAAGTTTTTTTCGGTACACAAAACTATGCATGTGGTCCAAATTTGAAGGCTGTAGCTTGAGAAATGTTAAAGTAGGCCACTAGGTCAAAATCAATGTCAATTTTCATTTTAAAACACAGAATTATGCATATAGTCCAAATTTGACGCCTGTCCCTTCAAAAATCTGAAAGTAGGGCACTAGGTCAAAATCAAGGTCAAAGATTTTTCCAGTGCACAAAACTATGCATGTGGTCCAAATTTGAAGGCTGTAGCTACAGAAATGTGAAAGTAGGTCACTAGGTCAAAATCAAGGTCAACTCATGTCAAGGTTCATCTTGCCACTCAAAAATATACAGTCATGTGGTCCAAATTTGAATTTTGTAGTTATTGACAAGAAGATTTTAAAAGCTTTTCCCTATACAAGTCTATATGAACCATGTGACCCCCGGGGCGGGGCCATATTTGACCCTAGGGGGGTAATTTGAACAAACTTGGTAGAGAACCACTAGATGATGCTACATTACAAGTATCAAAGCCCTAGGATTTGTGGTTTGGACAAGAAGATTTTCAAAGTTTTTCCCTACTGGTACTGATGATAAACCCGGACAGATGATAAAGTCGACCACCTTGGAAATATTCGATTGCAATCGGTTATTTATAAAATTGAACACACCATCTAATAGTTTCCACTTACAACACCAACTGGTGTAAACAAAAACAAAATTGGTAAATATTCTGTGTAAATAAATGACTTACATTTATTTGTATAAAAAATATTTATCCAAAATTACTGGGGAAGAAGGTGTTTTTTGCGCATGCTCACTCTCGAAACATGAAGGCCTGACATTTGGTAACTTTTCATTACTTGATCAGGAATGACTGATGCAGCTTTTTGGGGAAAGTTTCAATGTAATGATACCAAGAAAATTTTGTAAAGGACAAAGTGTTTGAATTTATCATCAGTCAACATTCATACAGTCCCCATTTTACATGCCCCTTTCAGGGCCTCACTTCGTGCGAGTTTGCTTACTAAATATAAATTTGAATTATGTAAAGTTTTCAGCAAATGTTAAGCTTTATTATGATACCGACCATTGATTACAATTTGCAGAAATAAAAAAGTTACAGGTAAAAAACCTCATTTTCTGTTCGGGTTTATCATCAGTACCAGTATATAAGTCTATGTAAACCATATGACCCCCAGGGCAGGGCCATATTTGACCCTAGGGGTATAATTTGAACACAACTAGATGACGTCACATACAAAATATCAAAGCCCTAGGCCCTGTGGTTTTGGACAAGAGGTTTTTCAAAGTTTTTCCCAATATAAGTCTATATAAACCATGTGATCCCCAGGGCGGGGCCATATTTGACCCCAGAGAAATAATTTGAATCATCTTGGTAGAGGACCACTAGATGATGCTTCATAGCAAATATCAAAGCCCTAGGCTCTGTGGTTTTGGACAAGAAGATTTTCAAAGTTTTTCCCTATATAAATCTATGTAAATTATAGAAATAAACAAAGGGCCATAACTCACTCATAAATTGTTGAACCAGTCTGATTTTCAGGGGGACACAACTAGGGTACCAATACATCATTCTGACAAAGTTTGGTCAAAATCCCCCCAGTAGTTTCTGAGGAGATGCGATAATGAGAAATTGTTAATGGACGGATGGACGGACGGAATGACGGACGGATGGACCACGGACGCAGAGTGATTTTAATAGCCCACCATCTGATGATGGTGGGCTAAAAAGGGCCGTAACTTTGCAAGACTTACGCAACTGAATTATTTTATTACAACTTCTAACAAATGGCAATAACACTTCAATCCAATTTTCTAAGTCATAAATTGAAGGAAATTCAAATTATGTCACATTTAAATATAAAATGTTTGTAAACGTTTTGCACGCAATTTTATATCTCAGTAACTATGGTGCAAAACATCAACGCCCAGCTGTGTACAATAGCTCTCACTTTTCATCAAACATAGAACTAAAACATCTACCAATTCTACTCAGAAAATATTCAGCTGTAAATGCATAGTTCTTTAAAGGAAACTGCAAATTCCAAGTTTTTGTCCAGAATGAAATCTTTGTATAAAACAGAAGGGAGGGGTACTACCGAGTATCCATATCAAAGCACAAGCAAGTATGTAGTTTACATTTAAACAAGAGCTGTCTCCATAGGATGGCACATGCCCCCGATGGCACTTTGAATGAATAGTTATGGCCGATGTTAGAGTTTAGGACCTTTGACCTACGGACCTGGGTCTTGCGCGTGACATGTCATCTTTCTGTGGTACACATTCATGCCCAATAATTTTAAAATCCATGCATGAATGACAAAGATATGGACCGGACACACCCATCAATGCACTATCATGAAATATGACCTTTAACGTCTAAGTGTGACCTTGACCTTTGAGCTACGGACCTGGGTCTTGCGTGTGACATGTCGTCTTACTGTGGTACACATTCATGCTAAGTTATTAGAAAATCCATCCATGGATGACAAAGATATGGACCGGACACGAATGCACTATCATGAAAAATGACCTTTAACGTCTAAGTGTTACCTTGACCTTTGAGCTACGGAACTGGGTCTTGCGCGCGACACGTCGTCTTACTGTGGTACACATTAATGCCAAGTTATTTGAAAATCCATCCATGGATGACAAAGATATGGACCGGACACGAATGCACTATCATGAAAAATGACCTTTAACATCTAAGTGTGACCTTGACCTTTGAGCTACGGACCTGGGTCTTGCGCGCGACACGTCCTCTTACTGTGGTACACATTCATTCCAAGTTATTTGAAAATCCATCCTTTGATGACAAAGATATGGACCAGACACGAAAATTGCGGACAGACTGACAGACCGACAGACAGACAAACGGTTCAAAAACTATATGCCTCCCTTTGGGGGCATAAAAAAGGAAATTAACTTACGATGATAAGAAGTGAGGGCATTGGCGTCAATCTCTTATAATTGATCATAGATACAAACTGTGGCAAATGATTGTTACCAGCTCCAATAAAAAACAATCTGAAAAATAATAGACATTTACATGAAGTTTTCAATGACAATTAAACATGCATAAGATTTAAACCTTTCACAAATGTAAATCCCTTAAATTGTTAATGGACTAATGTCCATTTCATGAAATAGCCACATGAAGTGCAACTTCATGTTCCCCTTCTAACTTTCTTATATTTAAAACGGAAAGTATTTTTCTAAACATAAAATGTTGTATGTATTTTCTGCCTAGCTTCAAGAAAGAGATATTCCTTTCTTCTACTCGAATGAAAGCACATTTGTTACCTAATTGATAGTACAGGATAGTACATCATAGGTACACAAAGTTCTAACATACTACAGCAATTAATGCTGAATCAATATTCTTTAATAACTGTTTACCTTTTTGTCTTAATTAATCATTTTGATCATAGGCCAAGTTCTTATTGTATAACTCAAATTGCTGATTACATACAAAACAATAATAAATCATGCTTTTATTCTATCTCCACTGGCGAGAACTCAACCAGCCTTTTTTTTTTTGAACTTTTGCAATAAATAGCAGTTGACATACTAACTGAATTTAAGACAACCTTTTTTCCCCAGTCTATTAAATGTGTCCAGTTGTGACATATTTTGCTGCAGAATTGATCTTTTTACATTTTTAATATTTAATCCAAATTAAATCAGTTATCATGTGCACACTGTTTTATTTCATATCATGTTCTTAAGACTTTCTAAAATAGGCATTTTTAGAGAAGAATTGAAGCATGTTTTTTAGAACTTTTAAATTTGACTTAACATGTTATTGGTAACTGTAATACTGGTGGGCAATGACAAATGCTTAACATAATCTGCAAGTCTAATAATTCTATTTGAAACAGTTTCAAATTTCTTTCCAATTACTATCAAATAATAAGAGGTAAAAGAAAAGTATGAGCTTGTTTGCAAATCATATCTTCCGTTAAACAATGTGAAGAAGCACAGAAACAGTGCATACTCTAATTTCTGTGTATCTCTGTGCTTGATCATTCTTGCTGGCTTAATGTTTGACATTTAAGTACAGTGATTCTATAAGCCAATAAAACCAAACTAACTTAACATAACATATAAAGCGAAACTTGAACAAAACTGTTTAATCTGAAGCATAATAGGAATCATAAAGAAATGTAACCCCACCCCCCCCCCCAAAATATCTGGCATCTAGTACATCCAACTGTGAGCCCTACGAGTACAACAGGAGTCACGGAGTACTGACTATCAAGCTGTTATCCTTTAAACACAGCAATGTGCAGAAATTTACAACCCCGGAATTCCTCTAAATCAAGTAAATCAACAGCCACAAACGAATGAACTAGTGCTTGCCATTCAATACTCTACAGTATCTGTTGGTATATTGAACTGTTCCATTATTTCTTACTTCACATCCCAACACCCCTGCTTTCTGCCAATGTTGCAACCTCAAAAACAAGTCCATGACCTTTGGCTTAAACCTCTTTTTCAATAGGATTAACTCTGACACAATAAACCTATTAGCCTGGGTATAATGTTTACAAGTACATGTGCAGTCTATCTTACCTTGACATAGATAAGGCTGTCCCGTTCATTGTACCACTTACTGAAATAGCTATCAAAATTGGCATCACCCATTTCAATGGTCCCAATGTCTGACTTGCAAATGTCTGTCAAATAAAAAATGAATTTACACACTTGATAACAAACTATTTTTGTAGCTATTTACACATTCTTTAATTGATAATATTTTCAATTCTTTACATTCATGACCTGACAACATAGTTGAATATACCCTATATAATGCTTAGTATGGCAGAGTGACAAATTCCTTTCTAACCACATACATGTATATACTTTCTATTGAAAAATGCAGAAATACTGATAAAATATAAAACATATTTTCATTTTTTTCACAGCATATTTTCTTTATTTTCACTGCAGCGAAATACACTATCTTTATTTCCACTATTTTTTCCCTGAATTTTAGTAACCTTGGGCGAAGATCCTTGATCCATTTGAAGAAAATAAGCACAAGAATACTGAACTGCAAAAAAGTAAAATTTACAATAACTGCAACCAAGGGTACATTTATAAGTAAACAGCATTTAACCTGCATAAAATAACACTCAGGAAAATTTCATTTTCGATTTGAGACAAAAAAAATTAGACCACAAAAATATCCACAGGTAAGCTATTGGCAACTGTTTTCAGTAGATAACTAAATAAGTATTCTAACACGATCTGCAGCAATTGCTATATAAACATATAGCAAAATCGCCTATACATGAATCTACGACAAAATATGGTTGGCTGTTACATTTATGATTGTGGCATAAGAGATTCTACTTCAGCTCCATTACATACAAATTATTTCAGGGCTAAACGATTGAAAACAGCATTTCAAAAACATAAATAAGATAAAAAGTCATACTGACTTATACGTTCAGGTGATGTCATAAATGTATGACGATGATGTGACGTCATATAACGTTAACCTCGTAACTTGTAACACAGGGTCAACTCGCCTAATTTGATGATTCTCTTCATAATTAGTTTGCGAGCTGTTAGATTACTAAATTATAAATACTTCTCAAAATTCTGATAAAAAGAAAAAAAATATCTATACGTTCCATTGGCTATGCAACTCTTTCTAATTATAGGGGGTAAATTGTAACAGCATATGACCCGAATGACGTATTACGATGAAAATGTAGTACTGTAAAATGCGAATTATTTGCGGTGTTAGAACTGAAATAATAAATATGTTCCAATAATTTTATCAATTAATAAAACATGGGCAGTCGTTTGGATGTAAATGATTAAATCACTCGTCTCGTGCTACGCACTCGTGATTTAATTATTACGCATCCAAACTCCTGCCCATATTTTATTAACTGATAAAATATAGGTACAGATTTATTATTTCTTAATTATTCCTCTGAAAAGTTAAGACAACTTACCACAGCAACAGCAGGTGAAGACAGCATCTGCAGTGGTGACAGGACACCAAGGTAGGCAACGTTAGCAAGCAAGTACACAGCGATCACCAGGGTCATTGATATAAATATAGCCAACGGCAAATTCCTGTAAAATACAAACTACAATATTTATAACATTTAAATAAACATAATCAATTATATATTTACACTGAATTACTGCTTGCTAGGGCACGGATGGCTTGAGCACTCAAGCTCACTCAGCTCATGTGGTTTCATGGTTTTTTCTTTGTGTATTTTTCTAACCCCCTTGTAACCTAAACAAATTTATTTTACTGTACCTATTTAAATATTTTCCTCTTCATTCAATGTGGTGTCAGCCAGACCATGAAACAGTATAATGTCTAGCGACTTTGTATAATTATGGAGAATGATTTATATGGCTATTTTTCCCAAGCACACCACCTTCCTATCTTTTTTTTTGACAACATTTGATAAAGATAAAATGCAGGTTTATTTCATAGAACATGAAAAATTATGTACACTTGGGTCCAGTTTAGGGACTTGTTAGTCAAGACAACAAGAGCTGTCAGTGGACAGCGCGTTCGACTATTCTCAGTGCTTGAATAATAGCAATAGTAAAATTTAAATACATAAGCATGCTAAGTCAAAAGGGCCATAATTCGTCAAAGCTGATGAGTGCCTTTACAACTTGGTCATGAGGTAACAATTGCAAATTGAACATATCATGACTTTGAAAATATTAGGGGTACCAAACATTACATATTCAAGTCAAGGCATCAGTCAAAATGCTTGATAGAGTTGCCTCCTCCTTTTTACAGACTGGGGTCATGATGGTAAACAAGTTACAAAATATGAAAGCAATATCTCAATGGACTTTGAAAATATTTGGGGTGGTACGCAAACTTTAACTTTTGTGTGACGCTCACGTTCACGCCGACGCCAGGGCGAATAGGATAGCTCCCCTATTCTTCAAATAGTCGAGCTAAAAATGTCCATATAACATTTTTGATCCAATGTCTGATTTCATAAATTTGCATATGGATCTTAAAGCAAAGTTTTTATGTGTTAATTAATTCCTGCAACTTACAAGTTTATTCTTGCAAGAAACAAAGTCAAACAAGTAGCTGCATTCAATAAACGCTTGATGTCCCCGGTGGCATCCTTGTCGTTATAAAGCAAGCTAAGTCCAAAACAAGGTCAAGTTCAAGGTCAAACTGAGGTCAGGTGGTCTGAAGATGAGGAATGGTCACAGGTTACATCTACATTAGTATCAAGTCATTCTAGTTAGGGGTATTGATGCTAGACGAAACGGTCCCATTTGGTTAACCTCCTACGTACGGACGGACGAACGAACGCACAGGACAATCACTATATGCCTCCCACATCAGTAGATGCCGGGGGCATAAAAATGAGTAGCAAATATGTAACTTAAGTACAAGAACCTAAAATAAAGTTACAATGACATAAAAGACATAAATATCACAAACTGCCTTCATTTATATTTGTGACAAGTTGATATCATATAAACATTATTAAGACTGTCCTCAATTTGTGTCAGTATATCACAAGTGCAAGATTGCATCCAAACATGAAACAAGCCTTTTACTTTCATTAAATGAAAAAGCACATTTTTTGTTAAACATGCTTCATGTTGTATAGTTTGTTTATTTTTCATCTAAAAAGCAGGATAAGTATTTGCCACATTCAAATCTGTTTTCCTCAGTGGTTGAAGCCAAGTCTGGATAAAGTTCTGTACCTCACCATGGTTGCAACTTTTGCCAAAAACAGAAATTGAACATTATTTAATCTCATTGTGACTGATTTACTTACCTGACTGGATTGACCAGCTCATCCACAAGGAAGTTCAGGTAACTCCTGCAAGTAAACATTTATACAATGATTCTTAACTTCATATTCCTTCTAAAACATGCCAATGCTGTCAATTTATAGCTGTCAACTAAAACAGAAGTGTGAAATTACTTCACTCTTGTTTAGACTATAGTGTTATTTCTAGAGCGATGCAGCGGGGCGCCCCGCCCTGCCCTTTTTTACTGCCGCCACGCTGCCCTTAAAATGTGCCCTCTTGCCTTTGATCTTCTGCTAAATTCCTGCCAATTTCCCTGATGACATGCCTCGACGATTTTTTGATCAGCAAATTACGTCACGGCGAGTGCACACAGGTAATGAGAATCAATGAAGTGTTAAAACTAATTGATAAATTGTATGGATCCTGTGAAATGTCAAAAAGGCGTTCGTAAGCGGCCAGCTGATTACCGAGCACGTGAAAAGTGCCCTAGATTTCTTTGTGCAAAATTTAAATTAGACTGTTGTTTAGTATAATAACAAGTATATATCAATGCAGTTTGACTCTACTGTAATTTAAACTAGAAAATTCACAAATTTTAATGAATATCAAAAGTAAAAGTAAGTTTAGAATGTCCGTTCACGAGTCTTATTATTCCGATGTCGTATGCAATTTTTCCGTATTTCCTTCAAAAAAGCTGACAGTCGGTGTATTTTTTATGATGAGAAACATCAAAATTTGAGGAACTATCTCTGGTTTACCCTAGTGGGTCATGTAAACTGAGTAAAAACTACTTTCAGACAAAATTCCGAAAGTGTACCAGTATCCGGATAGTATATTTTGGATATGCGTTTTAGTAAACTTTAACCCGAGTGTAATAGCACTTTTCTGTTAATGAAATATCGATGAAAGACCTGATCAATACAACATGACTTTTAATAATTATTAGTTTACAATGTGACCTGAAACAGGCCATTTACTATTTGTTTACAACATGATCTTGGTTTCAAGATTAAGCTTATATTAAGGCCCTCCACTATTTCACATTCATATGAATAAGTTGACATTCTTGGTGACATTTTTTTAAAGAGAAAGGCTTAAATGATTTAACCTAAACTATAAAGTAAGTAAAAAGCCTTTGTAAACTTTGTTACTGTTTTTGGGAAGATTTACCACTTTATTCTGTGACATTTCTTGTGCAATAAAGATAAATGGAATACATATAAACTATAGACATCTAGAAATGCAACTACTGCTATGGTAACTTTCACGTCTAAAAGAGCACCCTGCCCCTTTTTGAGCTCTAGAAATAACACTAGACTAATTCACTCAATGACCACACACATGTCCAAAGTAACATCCTAACCTAGATCTTACTGTAGGCTACGTATAATTTACCTATCAACTTTCATTTCAATATATCAATTAAAATTAAAGAATCAAATCTGGCTGAGAACATAATGCATATTATATGAACCAGATTTCCATAAATTAATAGATGAAAAAAGGACTCACACAAAAATCTAAACAAATACAAAATTTTCTTTGTCTAAAACTACTTAAAGGCCCGGTCACACCGCCCGAACTTTGCTGGAGCGTTCCTTCAACGGTAGGGAGAGGGGGCAGAATTTAGACAACGCTCGTCACCGCGCACAAAATGGGAAAAAAATCGAAAACAGGGGCATTGCCTTAGAGGTGCACCGCTGAAGCCGGCGTTGTTTTAGCGTTGGTTTAACGGTAGCGAGCATTGGTTTAGCGGTGACGCGAGCGTTGATAGAGCGGCGTTCCGCGCATGCGTGCGTTGGCTCAGCGGGGTTTTAAAGTTGGTTTAGCGGCATACCGCTTTTGACTACGACACCTTTCCAGCAATCCTGTGTCCGCTCGTAAAATGTTTACAACCGCTCCACCAAAGTTTGTGCAACGTTTAATCACCGCCCGGGCAAAGCTGGCGAAGCAGCGGTGGTCCAGCGTTCAAGATTTCTGCATTGGCCTAGCGGACCCAAGCGTCCACGAACTTGCGTCTAGCGATGCCAAACTTGAATGGGCGTTGTTAGAGCGGTGGTGAACTTTGCCGGAGCGGAAAATTGCCCGCTCCTCACCGCTCGCAATATTTTGTGCAGCTCAAAACTTTCGGAGCGGTAGGAGGGACCATCAGCGGTGGCCGAGCGTATAAGGCGTTGCCTTAACGGGGGCCAACTTCAGTTAAACAGTGGTGAACGGTAACGAGCGGTGATGAAATTTTTTCACCGCTCCAGGAACGCTTCAACAAAGTTCGGTCGGTGTGACCGGGCCTTTAATAATACAAGTTAAATTCTATCAAACACCAAGGGAGAAGAGCTTTAGAAATCAATATACTGCTACTATAAATGCTGGACAAGTAAAGACTGCCTGAACAAAATTAGGAAAATAATACAAGTGACATGACAAATGAAAAGATGACATTATTTAACTACTGACTATAATTTCGGTTGTGTCAACGTGGTATACTGCTGTCTTCTAAGTGTAAATCATGGACACACATATACATCAGAAAGTGTCACATTTACAAGATGTATTATCAAGAAGATTACCATCCACTGTAAGCCCAAAAGCCGGAGTAGAAAGCAAGGGCAATAGCTCCAGCACTAACATCACTGTCTTCAAAACTGTTCTCAAAGCTCTCTGTCTCACCTACAATGTAAATTACAATCGTATCAGTAACATTCTTATCAACCTAACAATTTTTTTTGGCATTTTGCAACATTTCTTTATTCATTGAAATTTAACTTCAGAAAAGCAGACTTGAACACATTCCAAAACAATGATTTTTATATGCAAATAGACGATAAACTTTAAAGTCAATGCAGTAAAAAAATTAAACTGGTAAATATTAACAACCTTCAAATTCATAATTTTCTCTATTCTATATAACTGTCAGTCTTGCAGGGTTTGATTTAACCCCACATTGCGAAAGGATTTTAGTTAGTACTAATTGACTACACACCAATAGCAGGTGGAAGAAACAGAATCAGACCAATATGAAGTTCAGTTTGGTAGTGAAATGAGCCGTGCCATGAGAAAACCATCATAGTGGGTATGCGACCAGCATGGATCCAGACCAGCCTGCGCATCTGCGCAGTCTGGTCAGGCTCCATGCTGTTCGCTTTTAAAGCCTATTGGAATTGGAGAAACTATTAGCGAACAGCATGGATCCTGACCAGACTGCGCGAATGCGCAGGCTGGTCTGGATCCATGCTGGTCGCATACCCACTATGTTGGTTTTCCCACTGCTATTTTCAGGTATCTCATCTAAGATCATGTAATATACAGAGCAACCTCTGTAGAGAAACACCCTTTGGGAGATACAAATATTGACTGTCATGTAGAGGTTGTTGTTCTGGAGAGGTAAATTTAATAGTATATTTCAGCTTATGGAAATTTTGATGACGCTGTTATAAAGAGGTTTTTGCTTAAGAGAGGGTCCCTCTGGAGAGGTTGTACTGTAATACCTTACCTTTTCCAATGAAATAGAAGCCAATCACAATAATAGAGGCCAAAGCCACCAGCTTGCTGATAGTAATTACAACCTGAACCCGGGTTGCCCATTTCACATTGACACAGTTCACAGCAATAAGTAACGCTGAAATACAGAGACAAAAGAAAAAAGTAAGGGCCCGTAAAGTTACAAACTTTCTGAGTATACAATAACATTTTCCCAAGGAAACCTTTTTGTCCTACATTAACGCATTTTTTTTTTCAAATACATAAACTGTAAGACCTACTTTATGGACAAAGTTGCCTACACCACAAGTCTGACAATGTTAGGTTGCCCACACTGACGTCAACTTGCCAGCATAAGTTTTGCATAAGTTTATAAAAATAACTTAAAATTTATCTGAAGTTTCATACATTAGACATATTATACTAAAAATGTATCTTAGTATTCACTTAATAACAGAATTTTACAAGTATATAATATAGTATGTGTAATGCTTATTTAATATTTACAAGTCTTTTCAACATTTTGACCTACCAGCAGCTTTACTTTTGGAGAGATGAAAAATGGTTAAATAGCCTGTCCTTCAGCTTTTCTCTTTATCTTGATTTTTCTCCTGTTTTTTTTTTTATTTTTATTTTTGGATGCAATATCTACTGTCTAACATTCCTTCAAAGAACTTTACTGTACCTTTAGGCTTTAGCAGTATCTTTTATTTATGTTCAAAATATATAAGGAGAGATATCTAAAGAATTATTTGCAGTTAATAACCAGAATTTCTCATTCTGAAAGTAGATTTTAAACTGATCTTACTTTTGTTTGAATGTTGGATTTCTTAATGTTAACTGACCTGATTATCTTCAGTTTCTATCAATCAAAATATAACTGTTTTTGTTGTTACTTGAAGCACATGTCAACCCCCTGCCATGTTAACCTTCCTTCACACTGACCTAGCTGGGATAATACATAATGTATCTATCATCAGCTGTATGTACTGTTGTATTAACCTGATGGTGTTACAACCATATGTGGTCAATTAGGTCTGGACGGTCCGACCACACAGTGAGTGGTCAATTAGGCCTTGACCACACATAGTAACACTAAAGCATTAATGGCCTGTTAATCTTTAGTATGCATATTACATATGGATTTTTTTTTTCAACATTTTACTAGCATTTTTGTTAAAACAGACCTCTAATTTTCTCAAAACATGAACATATTCTATTAAAAACTTGATTTTAAGTGTATATTCAATGCAAAACAAACAAAACACTTGCACTAATTGCTAAGTTTAAATACTTCTGCTACCGGAATTGTTTGTCTAGTGGCTCAAGATATACAAGCACAGTGTCACAGACATGGAATTAATATAAATCTGATTATAAGGATATAATATCAAACATAATCATAGCCTTGTACGCCCAATTCCTTAAACCTTTATAGCAGGTTTAAATAGTTTATCCGTTAAATCTTAAAAATCTTGATATTATGTATTCTTTCAGTGACTTATTTGTCCTTGTTTACAAACAGTAGCAAAATATTGGTCACAGGTTTTTTATAAACACTTGGCAAGCATGAATGAAAGAAACGTGTGTACACTGTATTATTTACCAGACAGGTCTCACCGAATTATTAAGAACCAGTTACAGTACTGGGTTCATAGAACTTGTGTGTACTATTAAACAATAATCTTGCGGGAGACTGTAACTTTTTTCATTATCAGTATTTCTGATATTTATTCAATAGCACACTCCCATATGTAAGGATCTGTGACGTCACTGATAAGGTCTGCTATCTAAAAATAGCACAGGACTCAATTTGCGGACAAACAGTCAGTGCATTCATAATACAATAGCATAAGTAAACCATAGATTTTGCATTAATTTCGTTATTTTTGTTCAGGTTTCTAGCCTGCACTTCGCAAACAAATGTAACTAGCCGAAAAACTCCTGATTTATATCCATGTTAGAAATAACATATCGCTTTTTCATCAATATATATATGGATGAATGGATGCTGTTATAATAATATTCTGTTCATTTTGTGACACATCCAGTTTTAAAAAAGAATATTTAGAAGAAAAAAGAATAACTCGGGGAAAATGTATTAAAACCCAATAGAAAGCGTTAATTAAAACAAAAATCTATTCACAGAACAGAAAAAATTCTACATTATTCTTCTTAGTTACCGTCATATATTAGCATTATAGTTTTGAAAAGAATTCTTCTGTAAGTTCTTATAAATTTAATAGATCCACCTGTAAATATAAAAGGAAATCTTATGATCGCATAATTTAGATTTATTGAGATTTCGAAATATGACGAACATGTATATTTTAAAGTAAACTGTCATATAGGCCTACATTGTTATTTTCGGCCAGATATTCATTTATTCATTGAAACAATTAACACCTCTGTGATATACATATGTTGTGTTTTATTACAAATGACCACTTAGTGTGACATGTAGGAACCTGACTTTTAGTAGTTATATTTAGATGTTATCTGATGAAACATGTTGCTAATCTAATGCAACACCATTACTTCTACCAAACCATGCAAATATATGTATTTTAATAAGGAAATATTTAACGGACACCGACCACAGCTGACATCGGGGATCATCATCAGGTTTGCGTCTTGTGTTGTGTGAATAAATTGTTCAAAATGAAATACATGTACTTATTGAAGTTATGATTTTAAATGTGCTGATACGTTCTTTGAACGTCATGAATCAAAATGATTTAGCATTAAAAGTTTTGACAAAAGTGCTCTTCGGTGTGTCGCATTCGAAAATATTGTAATTTGTTATTAAGACTGTAAACCGTTCTTCTGATGCAAGATTTTAATAGTATTATTGCAGAACATGGGGTAAAGTGCATGCAGCACACTTTTACACAATGCTCTTTATTTGCTTAGTCGACCCGTTTTGAATCCTCCTGTTAAAATGATATGTCTGTATATTTTGTATATTCCTTTCATTTCTAAACTATTTCTTTAATTGTTTCATCTCTTTTAGTTATTCTGTTAACACGTGCGACAATTTTATACAGGTGGCATGTTACTTTTTTTAATTCCCTTCGAAGTTTACAGAGATAGTTGATGATTCGTTATATATAGAAAACACTCCCTTGTCCGCAATTCGCGCATTGCATTATGGTATAACTGTTGTATGTTCTATTTATAGAACACGGGAGTGTGCTATTTTGTCCACATCTGGCACTGATTCAAGTACATCTGGTAATTATGTATTTGTGGGATGAATGTTAAGTATGCAAATAATAAACAAGCCTTCAAAAACAAAGTATAACCTTCACACTGCCATGTTACATTAATTACAGTTTACACATAAACATATGTAACCTGTAATAAATTCTGCAAATGGCTGCATTTATAGAATAGAAGAATAAAACGTTTTCCTTTTATTTATAAATATACAATTATTCCTTTCATTCAATCAAGTACATGTAGATGATTTCCAAAGTACATGTAAATTAATTATGTAAAGAAAATACACAAGAGCACTCTTAAATCTGTTTTTAACAAAAATAATTTTCTTTTCTTTCCCTTTTACTTGAGTAAATAAATCTTTACACAAACTCCAGAAACTTCTGTAAATACTTTAAAAGCAAGGTTACAGCATACTCCATGTTGCAGTTGTATGCATGTACATGTATGAGTCTGTATGTATAATTAAATACCAATGAACAATTGAAGTTAATAATTTCATAAAATATCTGCTCTGTTCTGTATCTTTCAAGTCTATATTATACACTTTTATAGTTACTGTATCAAGCATTATATAATTATATAGTTGCCTAAAAAAGCATCAGAATTTTAATTTGAACACTTGTCTAGACTATATACATGTAAATGTGAAATGTGCTCATTACATAACTGCGACACAATGTGAATATCATGTAAATTAAACTTGTTTAAATCTGTTATACAATATGTATTATATGTGACATCATATATATCTCAAGAGAGCCTGTACTCAAGACTTCTTACATGGATTTGTAAAATGACCTCTAGAGACTCTAAAAAATGGAACCTTTGGCATATATTTTCTCTTTTTAAAATTCAAGGACTTTCTTGGGCTAGGACTTTCCAGGCCTTGAAATTTAATTTGAACAAGAGCTGTCACTAATAGTGACAAATGCCCCCGCAGCACCTTGACCTTTGACCTGGTGACCCCAAAATCAGTAGGGGTGGTGTACTCATAAAGTACTATCAGCATGTAAAGTTTGAAGGTCCTGGGTGAAGTGGTTCGTGAGTAAAGTGCCTTCATGCAAAAAGTTAACATTGGCCCCTGTGACCTTGACCTTTGACCTGGTGACCCCAAAGTCAGTAGGGGTGCAGGGTTCGACACTTACGGTGTCCTGGGGGCCCGAGGATCCCAAATTTTGAGGAGGAACACCAACTTCTAAAAGCTGGGATTCCGGTTGGATACCTATTTTTTTGGTCAATGATATCCAAAAAGTAAAAGATAAATATCTGTTTGAAAAACCCTTTCCCACATCGATACGTTTATCACCGTATCTATCGATTACCAAATAGAAACGTATTGACCCGTGTCTATCGGTTACCCGATAGAAACGTATAAGATTAACGGCCATTTGAACAGAATCGTTTTATCCCGTGTCTCATAATCAATCGCTCTATTTTCGTTCTTTTCCTAAAGAAACAAATTCCGGATGTTTACTAACTCAAAATAATGGGATTTAGTCATCATTATTTACGTACAAGATCATGTGGTTACTATTTTAATATATCGGGTACTTTTCAAAGAAAGACACCGGGGTTTTTTCCTACATGTGCACGACGCTACGTCATGGAAAATTACTGAGAAAACTGCTTGCAACTGGCCGGTTCGCGGGACTTTCCTCGTTCTAAAAATAACAACCATTTAACATCTAAGTATTTTTAAATGTGTTAGGTCATGAAGGTCACGCGTGATACATGCAGATTTCCACTGAACAACAATTTGTGTTTACGATGGCTTGGAACTTATGGCCTTACACAAAGAAGTATAAAATATATTTATTTTTATAGCTCTTTGCCTTAGGTGGCAGGGGAGAGGTTTCGTAGTTTGGCCCCTGTCGATTTTCTGTATAAACAGGACAGGGTAGATATAAAGGCATATCTATCTTACTGGTTATTTATCATTATTAATTCTTTAATATATCTGGGGAATGAGGAATGGTTAATGATTCTACATGGCGGGTGTTTTAAAATACCTAGCTCCGTACTTCCGGTTGAGGCTAAAACATAAACATCAGAACAAAAAGTCGGCCAGACGCTCGGCTGTTATCCATCCACTTTTTTTCAAGTGAAAATTAGGGAAATAAAGTGGTGGTTGGGAGACACATTCCACACCACCTGGGTATGCATCTATGTTCGCACTATACATAAATGCTACGAAATTGGATTTAAAAATACAAAATGGATGAATGGCAGAGTTCAAAGTGAGGCCCGGTTAGGCTAATTTTGGTCTATAAAATTTGGGTGATTTGGCCAATTTTCACTACATCTGGCACGGAAAGCGACAGGTGCATAGGACCGGAGAGTTGTCTTTATGTAGTCTATAGTATCTGCAATAGTCCATAGTAGTTTCAAAGAGAAATAAGCAAAAACGAGATTTCTATGGATATTTCAACACTGGTACCCACACGTCAATGTGGAATTCGCAAATCTGCACTCCCCTGCCACCTTATATAACGGGAAGTGTTAATCAAAACAGAAGGACCGTGGCTTCCAAATATTTTATGACACCCCAAGAGTTAATTGCAGCGGAAGTCACCTGTGATGTACCGACGTTTGATCATCAAAATATTACTTAATATTATCTAAAAATATTTTAATTTTTAGCACAAGAATACTGTAGTCTGTTACGAGTCTCGATCTCAGCGATCTTTTTGCACTTTCAGAAATTTTACGATCCGTTATTTTTGTAGTGTTATTCAGTTTGATGGTTGTTTTTTTTTATATAAATACTTACCGATTCCGATTCGGAAGATAAGTCTATTAACTATTAATCAAACTTTCAAACATCAAAATGAAATTGTATATGAATTTCAATGTGAAAGTAATCCAAAACAGAATTTTATGCCTAAAAATATAATTCCCTTACTTTAACACTTTATATCTTCAAACCTCAAAGAGAAACTAAAATAAATAATGTATCATCGGAAATATAAATGCCAGGTAATATTAAGATTTTATATTTTAAAATATATGAAGAGATGTCAAGAATTTCAAGAATTTTTTTTTTGATATTATAATTTTTAGTGGTTGTCACAATAGACTTGACCATGATTATATCTATAAGATACAAGTGTCTCCAAAGTCTTGACATTGGCAAACATGTAAATTGATATCAGTTTGGATACATTCTTCTGTAGGAGTTAAGGTGTCAGCCACTCAATTCAGCCACTCAATACAGAGGTTGCGGGTTCGAATCCCACTGGGGTCATGACCTTAACTTCTCATAAGACACCTGTTGTGATTGTTTTTATATATCATATTATGAGGGATCCCAAAGCCTGAGGAGGACCCCCAGATTTAAAAAGTTGAGATTCCTTTGGGAACGTTGTTCAAATAAGTTAGTGTCTAACCCTTGGGTGGTGTACTCAATAAGTACTATCAGCATGTAAAGTGTGTAGGTCTTGGGTGCAGTGGTTCGCGAGTAAAGTGCCTTCATGCAAAAAGTTAACGTTGGCCCCTGTGACCGTGACCTGGTGACCCCAAAGTCAGTAGGGGTGGTGTACTCAATAAGTACTATCAGCATGTGAAGATTGAAGGACCTGGGTGCAGTGGTTCACAAGTAAAGTGCCTTCATGCAAAAAGTTAACGTTGGCCCCTGTGACCTTGACCTTTGACCTGGTGATCCCAAAGTCAGTAGGGGTGGTGAACTCAATAAGTAATATCAGCATGTGAAGTTTGAAGGTCCTGGGTGCAGTGGTTTGCAAGTAAAGTGCCTTCATGCAAAAAGTTAACGTTTGACACTGTGACCTTGACCTTTGACCTGGTGACCCCAAAGTCAATAGAGGTGGTGTACTCAATAAGTACTATCAGCAAGTGAAGTTTGAAGGTCCTGGGTGCAGTGGTTCGTGAGTAAAGTGCCTTCATGCAAAAAGTTAACGTTGTGACTAACGAACTAACGAACGAACGACAGTTGAAAACTAATATGCCTCCCTTCGGGGGGCATAAAAATCAAGCACTGTTCTCCAATTTCAGGTAGTTTAGGAACCCTGACTACATAATTAGTAGTGTAGTGATGTGTAATGAATCTGTTTTAATTTAAGTAGTAAACCTCAACAATGGGTAGATGCTCTTATTTCATGTTTAACCTTAGCCTGCTGTCGGCAAGTGAGTCTGCCTTTGAGACCTGTGCAGACAAAGCTCTGCCTGCACATCTGGTCTGCGCTGTTTGCTATTCACTCAAAAAAATTTCAGTGAAGACCCCTATGAATAATAAATGGTACTCCCCCAATTGAATGATGGACCAGTCCATTTTAGATATATAGCAGAGTGAAGGTTAATAACATTAACAATCATGGTAAAGAATACACAAGCTTTATGCTTGTGAATGGCATGCTTGTACTTACTGGTAATGAGTGCAGCAAGCAACCTCTGGGGTGTCTCGGGGATGTCACAGTCTGGATATATTGGCTTTAGAAGATAAACAGCAAACATAAGTCCCATAGCTGCAATACCCACTGGACAAATCAAGAGAAAGTCAATCCACAGACATACAAAAGATGCCATATCTCCAAATGCTCGACGAATATAAACATATTCCCCACCCGACTGCGGAATCATAGTTCCAAGTTCTGCATAACACACTGCGCCAAGAGCATTATATATTCCACAAACCACCCATAACACAAATGACATCCCGACAGATCTGACGTTTTGTAGAATACCTACAGGTGAAACAAAAATTCCCGAGCCTATGATAATACCGACGATAATGGCAACACCCTGAAACAGGCCTATTTGCTTCTTCATTTTAATGACTCCTCCACTTGCAGCCAAGTCCTCTGGCTTCACCTCGGTGATTTCAGCCTTCTCTGACCTCTTGCACAGACCCATTTTGAGTTAGATGTGTGTTACTTTTTACTAATCTGAAAAAGAAAAAAAAATCAAATATAAATATGTGCTAAATGATTACTAAAGTACAGGCATGATAGTCTAAACCACAGGGATCCTCTTTAAGAAACAAAACTAACTTTCGAATACTGTTAAGCAAGTCAAGTGCACAGACATAACAAACCTACCCAATAGTATACTATACTCAGATTATACACAATAAATATCAAGATACTATCTATCAAACTATGTCCTTGTCAAGCTGGAACAGCAATTTTCATTTATTTCTATGACTACCAAAATCTGCTTAAATAGGTTGGATGATAAAGACTGGGGTTATCAATCTAGGTGAAGTTAAGTGACCTGGTCTCTTTCTCATGGGAGTATCAATATGAGACACATTTCATTATGCACGATGTCATGGTTATTTTTTGTAGAAGGGGAAAGGACCCACACCTTCTTTAATGGAAAAAAAAAAACAACACATTTTTTTCAGAACTTGGGAAATTTTTTATGCACCAATTGTTTAACTGACAATAGATTTCCGCTGGAAATGGCTGTCATGTTTAGGCCTACATGTATATGAGTATCAACAGTTTATTATGAGTATCAACCTAGTATCATCATAGTGTTCACTGGGGATTGTTGTAGATTTTTTGGCAGGTACAATGTAACTTAAGGATCAAGTAACAAACAAATGCAGCTTGGTGACGACTGTAACAAAGTCTCACTTGCTGTTTCACGAGTGTCACTGGTAATGCTGAAATCCGTATGGACATTCTTACGATTGGCGGTTCTTCAATATGGACTGGCCCCTTAAGTGTATCTTTGTAAGATGTATAATTATGGTGATTTTAACAAAGACATTTTTCAAAAAGATTATCAGGGGATGTTCCGCATAACTTTTAAATTCTGTTTGCAATACCTGGTATGATCTTTGCATCTGAGTTTTTTGCAAAATGCTTCCAGTTTAATATGTGACTGGCAAAACTGACCAGGTGAGGGTACAAAACTTCACATGTTGATAATAAATATTGATGGAAAATAAACAAGAGCTGTCCATAAGACAGCGTGCTCCACTATTCCGCGACTTGACAGTAAAATGAATTTTTGTCTCAATAAGAGACCTCTACTTTAAAATGAAGATACACCAAGATACAAAAAGACCCTACTACTGACAGGGGTTAAAAGTCAATTATGGAAGGGGTACTGACATTCTTTATTTTAGGTTTCAAGTCTTTATCTTATATTGTACTAAAGTAATATCCAGAAAGCAAAGATTGCCAAAAAACTTTAAGTATGAAAGGGGCATAATTCTGTCAAAAATACAATTAGAGTTATGGGGACTGTAACGACACATGCAGATGACGGTTATGAAGAAATAGTTTTAATTTCATGTCATTATCTTTTAAAGTACCAAAGATATGTTTATAAATGAAGCTCTCAGGGCTTTTTTTAGGAGTTGGGGAAGACGCTGGGCACTGGTCAAATGGGGAAAAATCACGCGAAGGAGGCCAACTTGGGGAAAATTCACAATATTATATCCATCATTTGTATCAGGGGTTCCATTTGACCCGGAACCCCGGGTCCGGACCCGGGAGATTTTCAAAAGACGCTCAAAGGACCCTGCATGATAATTGCCTGTGCGTCACTCGGGACCCGGAGGCATATTCCTTTGATAATCCTTCCTCTTACCATTCATTTCATACAGTAAAACTATGTCCACGATAAACACGTGTATTCAAAATAAACACTCGCGGTGATGCCCTCCTGCCTTTGATCTTCTGCTAAATCCCGCCCTTGATCCTGTGGACATGCCTGGCCGATTTTTCTTTATCATCAAGTTACGTCACGGCGAGTGCACATAGGTAATGAGAATCAATGAAGTGTTAAGATTAATTAATAAAGCGTATTGATTCTGTACTGTCAAAAAGGCGCCAATTATTAAATTATCTGTATTAAAGCGACCAGCTGATTATACCGAGCATGTGAAAAGTGCCCTGCAAGATTTCTTCATGCAAACTTTAAATTAGACCGCTGTTTAGTGATCAAACCTTAATTTCAACAAGAAAATCCACAAATTTTAATGAATTTGGAAAGCAAAAGTAAGTTTAAAATGTCCGTTCACGGTTCTAATTACACCCGATGACATATGCAAATTTTCTAAAATTCACGGAAAAAACTGACTTTCAATGCAATTTTTGATGAAAAGTAGCATCATTTTTTGAGGAACTATCTCGGCTTTACCTTATTGGACCAAGTTAAGTGAACAAAAACAACATTCAGACGACATTCCGAAAGTGTACCAGTATCCGGATAGTACGTTTTGGATACATTTTTTCAGAGTGTTTTAGCACTTCTGTTAAAAAATAAAAATATTGAAGAAAAACCTCATCAAATTAACATGAATTTTGATAAACATTAATTTACAATATGAGATTATATGACCTGAAACAGACATTATGCTGTAACATGTTCTTGGTTTTATTAGCCATTTATTACTTATCGCATAGTGCGGCAATTTTCCTTTGATCTTTGCAGCATGTTATACATAGTAACACACATTATTACTACAAAACTGTGCTGATATCTTACAAAACTGTTGCGATATATATCAACACGGAAATCTCTATGGAGTTTCATAAGAAAAAAAGTGTTCCGATATATATCAGCACAGTAAAACTGTTCCGATATATATCGGAACACTTTTTCTCTATTGAGGTCCTATCAAGGGAGTATAATTTTTTCCTTTCAAAGAAAAGATGATTTTAGCTCCAATTTACAGTTCACAGAGAAAGAATTGTCACAAACACCTACATTTATAAAGTAAAAGAATAAATAAACTAGAATATTTCAAAAACTTGATAGTTATTGCCAAATTCAGAAATACATGAAATATATGAAATTCTGAGATTTCTCAAATGTTTCTTTTTCTTTGATTTTTTTTATTAACAAAACAACAAGTTTTACAATATGTCTGGCCAATGAAATGCAAAGATTTAAAACCAATGCAGAAATCTGTTGGGTACTTTTATCTGGGGAACACATTTTCTAAAACAGAAGTTTCAGTGTTTCAGTCAGCGAGGCGCAGAAAGGGAACCAAAATAGTAAAAATAATAATAAACAAATTTAAATGAAAATAATATATAAATTTTAATGATAAACTATGCGATAAAACAGTTATAATATGTAATGCTCGTGTGTTACGAGGATATATCAGAGCTAGGGGTACATCTCGTTATTTTTCTCTTCACATATCTGTCTCGGCCTACAGGCCTCGACGATATGTGCAGAGAAAAATACCCTCGATGTACCCCTAGCTCTGATATATCCTGGTAACACACTCTCACACATACTATAACTATTACGTAGTATGATACTATTACTATATCAGAAAATATAGTCAGTTGTATCGACATGTTGGGACAGGACCCTGTATTTTGGAAAAGGACCCTTCAAAATATGGACCCAAGGGTCCTGGGACTCTTGGATTTTCAGGTCTAGTGGAACCCCTGATTTGTATGTACATTAGTCATGAGATTTTTTACAGCAATTCAGATTTTAAGTTATCCTATTTCAGGGATCAAATTTAATTTCCCCCCACTAACAATGCAGTGCCATTTTTTCCACTAGCAACATTGTTGTTTCCACTTGGTTATTTGGTTTCATAATAAATGTTCAGCTCTGTTTCCAACGTTTTCACGGTTTGGACAGGCCAGGACTTTCTAGTTTCAGAACAAACCAAAGTACCCGATGATTCTTTGGACTTTTGGCTGGACGCGGAAGTTTTAAGTTTTTTCAGGTCACTGCCCATGATGTTGCTAGAATTTTAAGTATCCCTTGTCCTTTTTCGCCTAAAGAAACTTTTGATTTTCCTCTCCATTTTCGCATTTTCGAATCACCAACCAAAACAAAAGTCAATTTCGTCTAGACGCTTACTTAGATATCTGATAATTTCATTTATAATAGCAACAAGCGTCTAAAAGTGGTCATGTGTTTATAAGTAAAATAACTACCCCAAAGGAGCTTTCAAAGTGCAAAGGACAGTTTGAGCGAATTCGTCGATTATCAAACTTGATCGCGAAAATATTCCAGTGCCATGATTTCCAACTTGGATTTTTTTATTCTCACTCGAATTTCATGAGTTAGTGACTGCTTAATTCGATATCTGAAACATAAGAATTGGAAATAGATTGGGGAAAACTGATTTTTTTGGGGGGAAATTGATCTTTTGGGGAAAAATTTTCCAAGGGGAAGACGCCGACTATCGGTGTCACTTTCTTAGTAAAAAAAAAAACCCTGGCTCTTGAAAAAATTTAACATGGAAATAATTCCAAGTATAACAACTTGGTGACCTTGAGTATTATGGGCCCAGCCCATGCACATATTTTGTTTGTATGCTGCACAATGTTTATGTGAAGTTACAGTAAGATATAAGCATTAGTAACAAAGATCTGACAGAAAAACAAATGTTGCCGAAAAACTTTAACCTTGAGGTTAAAGGGGCATGGCGCTGTGCCACCCTGAAAAGGCCTGGAAAAAACACTAGAAGTGACTTTTCCCAAAAAATTGGACCTAGCCTGACCCCTGTAAGTGTAAAGAACAATTCACAATCTACAGTCTATTTCATTTAAAATGTTCACATTCCAGCATCTATTGTACAAAGGAATCACTGCTCAGATTAATCACTTCAACATTTTCTTCATCCATCTTTGGAAAACAAATAACATGATAAAAGCTGGAAAATGACCTGTCTAACAGAATGGAAATTGGAAATTTTACCCAGAAGTCAGATAAAGCAAATGGAATAGTTACAATGGACATCACCATTTTTCAAGTCAAATAACTGCAATACTGGGACTAGGAACAAGAGCTGTCACAGGAGACAGCGCTGAACTATTCTGATGCTGGATAGTGAAACTGGGCACATCTGAGGAAACTGGAGTTGTCACTGGAGTGTTTAATGTCTCCAATGGTGGATGAAGATATTGCACAATAGCTTGAGTCTGTGTCAAAAATATCAAGTAATAAGAGAGGTAAAGATAAAGTGTATCAAAACACTATATAAGTATAATTCTGAGCAAAAAGGGGGGCATAATTCATAAAATATTGGTGCAAGAGTTATGCACCTTGTGTCATATAATGTGGGACAATTACTTCAAGTTTCATTCAAATGCATTTCGTAATAACTGAGATATAGTGAATTGCATCAAAATTAACCTTAAATTCTAAGTGTGTGTGGGTGTTCGGGTTTAACGCCTTTTTCAACAACTTTTCAGTCATACAAACGACGGTGTCTACTTGTAGCAGTGAGCACAATGCCCAACTTTAGTGCTGCCTCACTGGAATATCACGCCGTAGACATGTGACACGATACCCCACCCAGTCACATTATACTGACACCGGGCTGACCAGTCCTAGCACTACCCTCTTAATACTGAGCGCCAAGCGAGCACGTAACTAGTACCATTCTTTATGTCTTTGGTATGACGCAGTCGGGGATCGAACCCACCACCTCCCGCACTCGAAACGGGCACTCTACCACTAGGCTACCGAGGCGGTTTTTAAATTCTAAGTAAAAGGGGGCATAATTCAAGAAAAAATGGTGCCAAAGTTATGCACCTTGTGTCATATGATGTGTGTAATGATGCTGAACAACTATTTTAAGTTTGAATCAAATCCATTCAGTAATAACAGGTAGAGTGAAAGTGCATCAAAACTTTAACCTGAAATTCTATGTAAAATGGGGGAATAATTCATGAAAAATTTGTGCCAAGAGTTATGCACCTTGTGTCATATGATGTTGGGGATGATGTTGAACAACTGTTTAAGTAGGAATCAAATCCATTCAGTAATAACAGAGATAGAGTGAAAGTGCATCAAAACTTTATCCTAAAATTCTAAGTAAAAAGGGGGAATAATTCATGAAAATTTGTGCCCGAGTTATGGCCTTATGTCAGATGAGTGGGTGATGATGGAATATATTTTAAGTTTGAATCAATCCTCAGTAATTACAGATATAAGAAAGAAAGTGTAAAAAAAAACTTTAACCAAGGCAGGGACGCGGAAAGACGCCGATGCCAAGTAGGATAGCTCTCCCTTATACTTCGTATAGTCAAGCTAAAAACCCTTCCACAACATTAACGAGTTGCTCAGACTGGAAACAGGATTAATCTTTAGTCTGCTGGCAGCAAGTGATTCTGCATTTGCGACCAGCTCAGACCAAGCTGATCATGGTATGCACTGTTTGCTATTCAGTCAGTAAATTTTCAATGAGGCGTAAAAAAAAAACTGTTTGTTTCCAGTGGCCCGACCTACCCTATTTTTTTGCCGCCGACCCTAAACTTTTTAGCGGTAAAACTGGGCCGCATATATTTGTGACCCCGCGCAATAAAAATCATGCCATACATGTTCAACTTTATCTGCACACAAAACATCAAATTACACAATATGATGACGAGGCCTCGACCGTAGCAGTGACAGTCGACCGACGCAAACCAAAATATCGGCAGGCACTATCAAAAGTCACGGTCTGCAAATAAAATAAACCCTTAAAGTGAAAATGGGGAATAAAAACGTACCATATCTGGCGAACTCACAAAACCAAAATTGAAACATTATACTGTTGTAAGCATTGGCGAGTTAGTCAGGATAGCACGAATGGATACTCCCGCCATCGGGCGAGTGGTTTTTACGTGGTAACTTTACCAAATTAAGAAATTACATCAGGCAAATTACCTGGATTGACTGGAATTTGCACCGCGAATCGTAAAAATATCAAATGTCATGCTGGTAATTTCCATTCCACAAGCAGTGCTGCCTTATGTAATATCAATTACATCGCGGTTACTTTTGACACAAAAAATGCGCATAGTGCATTCATTTTTAATATAATCGCTTTAAATTTTCAACACGCTTGAGAACTAATACAGCTTTGAATACCTTAACAATTTTAAGAAGATATCGAAGATGTAGGCAAATTCTTTGAAAACGGATCAAATTTTCATATGTTTGTATAAAATTTCAAACAGCGCGATCTTGATTATTTCTTTCTTTCTTAAAGTAAATAAACGTACTACTATGGTAATAAAATTCAGACTTTGACCAGAGAAGTACAAAAACACAATAAAAGATCTTAAATAATGAAAAGGCGGCATCAATTTAAATACATGGAGTAAACATTTTTCGCAAACAGATTTCTGTGAGAGTGCAGAATAGTGTGTGACTCGTGTACGTAAATAGAAATGTGTTTTAAAATATAAGCATATAATGTTGTTGCGGTTTATAATAATTTTAAATGATTCTTTGTACATGTATTTTTGACACAACCTTGTTAGAATTCTCTCGAACAATATGTAAATTTCTTGAGGCAAATAGGTCATAGAGGTAGGATATCCACTATCATCGTCAGTTTATTCGGATATTGCACATTTGCTTTTAAAAAATTAAAGAAAAAACTTTTTATTGATTTCTTCTCATTTAAGGAATCGAGAAAGTACGATCAATGGCACGAAAACATGACTAATGCCATGACAATCTCGGGCAACTATACCGCTTTGACCTCTGCTTCAGATGCCAAAATAACCGACACACTTCTTAGTTTTTTGTTAATTGATGATGAAAACAAGGCAATTACTTAGTTTATACCTAATAATTACTGATGTAATGTTGTTTTTTCACTTTCAACACGGAGCGAGTGGATGATGACTATTCTGTCCATATTTGGGACACTTTTATAATAATATTTTTCGGATAACAGATTGCTACATTCTTCCATTTTAATTATTTTAGAATAATCCGTTTCTTTGAGTCATATGAAGTATGACGTCTACAATCACAATTTATATGATAGAATGGAGGTCACTAAGTCTAGTAGGTCTACTAGATTAGTGTTGGCGGACCTGCTGACAAAAGTTAAGGTCGAGCTGCAGAGCCTGTAAAAGTTAGTTTTTAGATGGGATTTGTAGTAGTAAGACCTTAAACAACAACTTGTAGCTTTATTAATTCACAATTTAGGCATACCAGTCAAAACTCCATGTCTGGCATTTCCAGTTACCGTAATCCAGAATTTAGTTTGGGGTAGGGGTGATGAGAGAATCCACAGCAATTTTTAAAGTTTCATGTTTAATCAAATAAAACCCTGTTCTCCGCAAGTAATTGCCAACTTCTCCACATGAATTAGCGGCGAGAATGAATGATAAGGACACAACGATCTTATGACCACTCGATCGTAGATCGACTGCTCTACTACTGAGCTAATCGACGGGCTCAACCTGGAAATGAAAAAAACAACAACAAAAATAACAAAAACGCAACATGTAAATCAGCATTTATTTCGTAATATTAAAATACACAATCAAATGGATTTATATTGCTAAAACTCTCAAAGGCATTGTACATTCAGGTAAATCAAAGTTTCAAACATAACATAGATGCATGTTTATAAGGTTTATAATTTCCCTGTTTGAAACTCTGATGGTGCTAGGTTAAAAAAAAAAAAAAAAAAAAAAAAAATACCTACCCACCTACCCTATTTTTTTTTGGCCATGTCACTGGAAACAAGCAATTTTTTTTTAGGCCTGAACAACCCTGTGAAAAACAAGATGCCCACGGGCAACATGTCGGCCCCGCCCTTTGACCCCTAACTGTGACATTTACCTTTGCGATAGGAATCTGGGGTTTGCATATCTTACTCTGTCTCATTGAGTTAAACATATTCATACCAAAAATAAACAAGATTCCTCAATGCATGTCAAAGTTATGGGCCGGACAAGATCTGACATGACCTTTGACCTCCAATACTCTGTCACACTGAGGCCAGGGCCTCCGCTGTTGATCGCCAATGTCGCCATTTGCGATGATTTTAAGAATCTGGCGCTAAATTTTGCGAACTGACGAAAATGAGTGGTGCATAGTTTTTTTGGGTCGTTTATGTCTTTTTTCCATAATGATATGGTAGCAGTTGGTAGTTTCCAGCCACAGATTGAATTGGCCAGGGTCAAAATCTGTCATTAGAGATAAAACCATTGAAGTGAAAGGCTGTTTTGATGTTTGAAATATATTTGTTGATGTGAGTTTGTGATTAACAAGTTTAGAATGGTATGTTGCAGAAATTATTGGCAGATGCGAATGTAAGCTTGATGCATCATTTTCATATAACTGCTTGAAATGACTATATACCACTATCAGCATTGAGCGTCTTGTGAACTGTCAAATGTCATACAGGCCCACACAGTTGAAAATAGTGAAAAAAGTAATCGATTGACAGGTATTTTGCACTCTGCAAGTAATACTTGAAACTGAGTACAGAATGCAAGTGGCCATTTGGCTCTATCATTTCCCCTAACATTTTAATGGCCAGTAACTGTTGGGAGATATGACTAATTTGGCTGAAATGTCGTATTTCGCAGGGCTGAATATCTTCAGGTGGCTTGTGGATTTAAAAATCTAGCTTTGTATGAAGTATAACTATGTAGTTTATTTCTTCTTCAAGTAAATGTAAACCGGTATCTTTTATTTTCAGGTCTGCATTCGTAAGATATCGGAACCGTCTGACTTGGCCACATCGCTCGGAAGTCCGAAGTACTAGAAAAAACCGCTATCTGCTACCTATAAGCGGGTCAAGAAGTGGTTCTCGATACACGTGTTTACCAAAAGCGCTGGTTGTGAAAAAAATCGATAACCAGTCTAGGCGGTGTTTGTCAATTTGGATATTGATGTTGGTTGACACTTTGAGAAGATGATTGTGTAAGTATGTGTGAAATCATTAATCAGTTACAAAACATCTGCAACTCTAATTTGAAGTGCGCCGAGGATTTGCCTAAATTATCGACAATTAGGCGTACTTTATGAGTTTGGATTCTACAAAAAGGCCGACATGTATGTTGGACATGTAGATGTATGACGAATTTTTAATTAGTACGAAAGATACCATTTAGTTTGTTAATGTTTGCAAACATTTTAGATAATTATAATTCGTCAATAACTTAAAAGATTTTTATTGTGTTAAATGTGAATAAAAGACATATAGATTTACTACATGATAGTTAATTTCAACATTATATACAAGAGCTGTCAGAGGACAGCAACGCTCGACTATTTAACACCCTTGTCGCTTGAGTGAATAAGAAAGTCGAAAAAGGGGCATAATTTAGTAAAACAAGTAAAACAGGTTATGGACCTGCATAGTGCTTATCAGCTCATGACAGTGGACAAGGTAGAAGTTTCAATCCATCCCATTAGTGGGTACTGAGATACCAGCTTACATATAAGAATTTAACCCAAAAACTCCCAAGTTGAAAAAGGGGCATAATTTTGTAGAATGCAAAGTTGAGTTATTGACCCTTTGCACTGACTGTCATACAGACAGTGGACTAGTGTGAAGTTTTCAATTCTTTCCCATTAGTGGATACTGAGATACCAGCTTACATACAAAAACTTAACCAAAAATTTCTATGTTGAAAAAGGGGCATAATTTTGTAAAAAAGCAAACTAAAGTTATGGGACCTGCTTTGTGCATGTCAGATCATGACAGTGAACAAGTGTGTGAAGTTTCAATCCATTCCCATAAGTGAGTACTGAGATACCAGCTTACATACAAAACCTTAACAAAAAAATTCTAAGTCGAAAAAGGGGCATAATTTTGTAAAAAAGCAAAATAGAGTTATGGAACCTGTGCAATGTAAGTCAGTTTATCACAGTAAATAAGTGTGTGAAGTTTCAATCCATTCCCGCAAGTGGTTACTGAGATACCAGCTTACATACAAAACCTTAACCAAAAATTTCTAAGTCAAAAAAGGGGCATAATTTTGTAAAAAAGCAAAACAGAGTTATGGAACCTGTGCAATGTAAGTCAGTTTATCACAGTGAATAAGTGTGTGAAGTTTCAATCCATTCCCACAAGTGGTTGCTGAGATACCAGCTTACATACAAAAACTTAACCAAATCGGGACGCGGACGCGGACGCATGGGCGAGTCCAATAGCTCTACTATTCTATGAATAGTCGAGCTAAAAACAAGAAATGTTGAGTGCTAAATTGGTTGACTGATTTTTGTTGTGTAATATTTATGTAAATAAGACAGTATAGATTATACTATATGATAGTTTAAGTATATTTAACATTAAATATAGAAACTGAATTTTCCTTTGTTTTTACTTTTAAAATCATTTAATACACCTTAATATGATCATTCCTAATGTAATTTGAATCTATTTACAATAATTAATTTCCATATGCTCTGACACTAAGACAACCAAATGAGAGAAATAAAAGTGGCTCAGAACTTTGGCTCAAAAGTGGCTCCAACTTTTTCAAAGTGGCGAAAAGGTTGGCAACAAGTATGAAAAACCCACAGGAGGCCCTGCTGAGGTAAACATTCATGTTAAATATAAACAAGACTGCTTCATGCATGTCAAAGTTATGGTCCGGACAAACAATTCCGAATGCACATACACCAAAGGCCATTTGGATAGTGGACAGGAAGTGAAATAATGTGTCTACTGTATTTTCCTTTATAAACTCAATATACACTGTGATCGAGAGGGGGAACAGCCCAGGTGACGGGCTAGGGACATGGTCCCGCACTCATGAGCTGAAACTCAATAAGCATTGTTAAAAGCTAGGCTGAAGTACTTTTAAAATTAAAAAAATGTAGATTTGTAAACAGAACTGTTTTAAAGGGCTAACTGAACATTGATTATATCTTTGGAGTTCGACTGAACATTATATTATAGATTAAGTAACTGTGCATTGCTCTTCGTAGAAAATAAAAATGTTAGAACTGTCATAATGGTGTTGTGTTTTAACGAAAACTTCAGGTGCACCGACCAGGCCACTACGTTACAACGCATCCTGTCTCCACGTGACGTCTACTGACCAATAGAAATCCAAGAAACTTGTAGGAGGCATGATAAACAAACGTTCTTAATACGGCTGGAGGATCCTTCTGTGTGTTTTGCAGTAAAGAATAATGTAGGTATGAATAGGAGAATACATTTCATTGATCCTCACTAAAAAGTCAGTGATATTGCATTTCAATATCTATGTTTGGACGACTATGTTTTCGCTTCCGCAAGCGGGCTCGACAATAAATGATTCCTCCCAAATACAAAGAAAGACCAATTCATTTTAGAAATTTAGCAGGGTAAAAGTTAATTCAATAAACCCATGCAAGGGCAAAAAGTTGGTGAAACAAGAATTGTAATCAAACATACCAAAACTATACATGCTGAACATTTTGTATCCTTGTATTCAATTTCACTTACAGTTATATTATAATTGGTCCAAGAAAATTCACAAATTAGCTGTATAGCTAAATCAGGCTATAAATAGCTAGAAATAGACAATCAGGACTGGTAACCAGACCCCTAGACAAACAGTGTAGGATTATTTAACTGTCAAGAGGTCCAGTAATCAATATGAATGCGGTATTTGCGGAGAGGAACTTTAGATCATTGTCATTTATAAATCAAAAGCAGGCATGGCCAACTTTTTTAGTTTAGCTATATACTATTATTTAAATATTGCGATTTTTCCAAATTTTGGCCAAAATGACAGGAAAATTCCCGTCATTTTCAATGATTTTTTTCCCTTTTGGGAAAAGGTCCGGTACCAGATAAATTGGGAAAATTAGCTGGGTTTTTACTCAGATTGGGAATTTTGATAGATAATTAATCGGGAACGATAGGGAGGGTGCTGGAGAGGTTTCCCTTCCCGCGGCGCGTTGAAAATTTTTGTTATTTCCCATAAGCAAATGGTGATATTCTAGCTATATAGGGGGACTTTTGAATGAAAGTGGGTAGGTATACCTCTAAAGCAAGTTTTGTATTTTAAAATGTTGCTGGATGTTTGAAGCAACCTGTCTGAAATAGTTTTCCATTACAGCTTCTTTTTATTGTGGGCCTACTATGTAAATGCATGGCCCTGGGGCTGTGTTTTTGGTGCTCTGTGCTTCCGAGAAATTTACCCTTACCTACCATCTTCTGTATTGGTAACTGATACAGGATTACATTTCAAATCCATTCCTAACTTTTAAAGGCATTCAAAAAATATGGCAAACACCTTTACTAATTACTTACTAAGATCACAGACACGGGTCCAGTGTTTTTTTTTTTTTTGTTTAATATAAAAAACACACCTATTTTCACACAAATATGCTTTCTATATGTTAAAATGAAAAAAAAATGATGACAAAAATCCGATCACAGTGTTGTGTATGATATTGTGACCGGATTTTTGTCATCATTTTTTTTTCATTTGACTAACATATAAAAAGTATATTTGTGTGAAAAAAAAGGGATTTTCATATTAAACAAAAAATACACTGGACCCGTGCCTGAGACTAAAATACTGTCTAACGGTGGCGACAACGTTAAAAAATTCATCAAACCATTCATTATTTTGACAATTTATTTATTATTTATTAGATCCATGGAAATTAAAGGCATCAATCATTTAATCTGCCGTAATGACAACAAAACAAAAAGATTATTTTAACCTGATAATTGGTTGCTAATTGATTGCAAATTGCATCTTCTCGCGTGTCATTATGTTTATTATACATTGTTATATGTAAAGTGAACGCAGACTGGGTAGTACTATCCCGAAATAAGTTAATTTTATAAGGTAAAATTATCGGAACCAGTCAACTGTGTTTTTTTAACATAATTTCTCAGAGGTTACGATGTAGAATGTCTGGAACAAAATGGCAGTCCAAATTACAAAGATTTTTTCATTTTCGCCACTCGCGATTTTTCTTCGCCACTTTCATCGCAGATTCGCCAAATGGCTCAAGTGGCGAACGGCAGCGTGGGCCCTGTTACTGTAATAACATCATTCAGAATGCTTCTTCCTTTAATTCCATGTAAATAGCATCAAACAAACTGTTTAAATGGTTAAATCATGGTGAATGTCAATGTAACTAAGTTTTCCTTCTGCAATCATCAAAATGCAAACTTAATTTGGTCATATGGGGAATTTTTGGATGATAATTGGGAAAAAAGATTGCATTTTTTAATTGGGAAAGGTCCTTTTAGGGGTACTTTATAAAGAAGGGAAAAAATCGCTGATTTTGGCATCGGTCATATTCCCAAGTTTCAAGTTTATCCATATCAAGGCTTTTTACAAGCATGTGATAAGAATAAGTCAAGCAAAAATTGAAAAACAGTACTCAGTAGCAGGGGTAGACATGTGTGACAAATGAAACAAAACCAAACAGCACAAGACTAAATACGGAATGAATAAACCCACAAAATGCCCAGATTGAAAAAGTACCAGAAAATATCTGTTAAAATTTACAATTTTGTCGATTCTAATGAAAACAAGCTAAAATTTTCTTACAAAATAAAGCAAGTTTTACAAGTCTAGATTTACTACTATCATTCATGAACTGACTTAACTTTAAAGAATTTGGATGTCTTGTACTTGTAGATCTATCATAATTGGGAATGTTATTTTCTCAAATAAAAAAAAAACTGTACAGTATTAGGATGCGACTTTTCTGGACCTGCATAAATAGGTTTCATTCAAAAAAATTATTTTTTACAGCAGATACTTTGTTGATCATCAGACTGTATTACCCGGTATCACCATGATATATTTTTTTTAATTCTATTTTGACAACGCTTCAAATGGTGATGCAACATGAACTCATACTGTAGCTAACAACTTTTGCGGGTAAACTTGAATGGCACTTTTGGTAAAAGTTATTGTAATTTCAGACGTGAAGAAATAAAATCTGGAAATAATTCTTTTCGTTATTTAGAAAAAAAAATAACCAGAACTTACTGAAACAGATATTTCCCGCTCGGTTAACCTCTCACGTTGTCTACCTTCTTTTGGTGTTCGTGTCTTTTACACGCTGTGTTTATTGCATATGATATCAGCAATCTGATCACCTCGGCCTTCATGCTACGACGTATTTACTGGTTATAACACACTAAATAGTTGTTGTTATTTATTCTATATAAAATTGACCTATTTCCAATGGCCGCAGCACACATCAGGACCCATTTTAAATGTCTGTAAACTACATTTTCTTGAAGAATATTGTCAGTGCTAAATAAAAATCAAAAGAAAGGTGGGGGTCATGTTTGTTGCAAGAAAAATAATTTCAGTCAAACCAGGGTCTTTCAAAAATCTGGTCAAACACACTAACTGCAAAATCAGCTAAAAAATGAGACCCCAAATTATACTGGTGCTGTATTATCTATATTTCCATGAAAAATTTTGTCATGTTATTTCATGATCAAAATGCTATCTACATGTCAAGCATAGATCTGTCATGTGATTTTACCAAAAAAAAACAAAAAAACAAGAGGACCAGATGGTCCTGAATCGCTCACCTGTCCCAACATGACCAAGTTTTGAACTGAGCATGACGTCGTTTTTTTCTATTATTTGACATAGTGACCTAGTTTTTGAGCTCATGTGACCCAGTTTTGAACCTGACCTAGATATCATCAAGATGAACAATCAGACCAATCTTCATACAGTCCCATGAAAAAATGGCCTCTAGAGAGGTCACAAGGTTTTTTTCATTATTTGACCTACTGACTAGTTATTGATGGCACATGACCCATTTCAAACTTGACCTAGATATCACATGGTGAACATTTGACCAAATTTCATACAGATCCAATGAAAAATATGGCTCTAGAGAGGTCAAGAGTTTTCTATTTTTAACTAATGACCTAGTTTTGACCGCAGTGACCAGTTCGAAACTGACTTAGATATCATCAGATGAACATTCTGACCAACTTTCAACGATCCAATGAAAAATATGCCTCAGAGAGGTCACAAGGTTTTTCTATTATTGACCTACGACCTAGTTTTTGATGGCACTTGACCAGTTTCGAACTTGACCTAGATATCATCAAGGTGAACATTCTGACCAATTTTCATGAAGATTTTTGTAAATATGGCCTAGAGAGGTCACAAGGTTTTTCTATTTAGACCTACTGACCTAGTTTTTGACCGCACGTGACCAGTTTCGAACTTGACCTAGATATCATCAAGATGAACATTCTGACCAACTTTCATAAAGATCCCATGAAAAATGTGACCTCTAGAGAGGTCACAAGCAAAAGTTTACGCACGGACGGACGACGGACGCTGCGCGATCACAAAAGCTCACACTGTCACTTTGTGACATGTGAGCTAAAAATGCAAAGAAAATAAGGAAAATAGCCGTACACAGCAAAAAAAATGAGTACTATTTGTATCCGCCATTATGCAACTACCATTTTTTTTCGCGCCATTTTTCTATTTAGTGTCTGTATGCCTACTGGAGAATACGGAAATGCCCGATGTTGCAGGATTGGATCTCAGGCTAGTTGCGCGCGCATAGAGGTTACATTGTACCAATTCAATTCCTTATTTACTTCATATCAACAACAAGGAAGTGTCTAGGGGTACGGATCCGTACCTCTAGCATCAGCGTACCTCTAGAATCTGATTCTAGAGGTACGGATCCGTACCTCCAGACAAGCCTGTTAGGGGTTTTCTAGGGGTACGGACCTCCGTTTTTCTAGAGATTAAGGGTCATTTATGTTTCAAATTTTGTTGAAAATGAAATAACAAATAAGACTTCATCAGTCGGCCCCTATTCACCTAAAACTTGGATCTAAATGGTTTACAGGTAACAGCGTTCATCCGATTTGTTACATTTTCTTTCGGAACGTAAATAACCGAGGAACACCAAATATATCACGAGGATTTGAACTGGCAGAAAAATATAAATATTAAACAAAATAATGTTTAATATGTTGGGGAAAAAAATAATTTTTTAACTGATAATTAACGCTAAGTGTATTTATGTTTTTCACACATTTGGTAGCCGGTTCGAGATACAAGGGACGTTTTCACAAACAGTTTCTTTTACTTAATGTCGTTTACTTGATTATTAAACAATCAGTTCCTTGCCGATTATCATTATACCTTGTTAAATAACAAAATAAATAGGTGCATATTATCAAAGAGCTATAAAAAATAAATAGATAGGCAACTTGAAGGCCTAACTAAACTAAAGGAACCAGCGTGGGAGCCATCTGGTCTAGTTGCATAATGGCTGCCAGGTATTTGAACACTAATTTTTCACTTGGCATGGCAACAGAGGTCTAAATTGAGGCTAGATTTTGTTTAAATTTCATTGTGGATGTATTGTTGACATTTTGTTAGGAAAAATGGGAGAGCAGGTTGTATTTGGTGAAGTCAAGCTCGATTTTAGTATGAGTAGTACTTCCAGGTCACAGCAATGTGATTTTGATGTCAGTTTACAGTAAGTAAATGTGACCAGAGAAATCTCTCTTAGAAGATACAAGACCCCTACTTTTCTCTTCATTTTATATCAGTTTTATCATAACTCTTTAAAATGAGGTAAGGATTTGTTCTCTGAAATGGGTCTAGCTATGTTTGGTAGCTCTTTGAAAAAGGTCAGTTTTATATAGAATATATAGGGAAAACTATTTAGGCTATTGTGATCTGAAAGGCCTAGAGCAAATCTCGCCAAAAAAACGTGACAACTGAATGAGATCTCGGAAGTGACGCGTTCTCCACGTGCCTTTTTGTATGCGAAAGAAATTATTCATCGGTAAATATATTACACTCAATGTCTTTATATAAATCACATTGTTAACAATATTGCATTTTAGTAAGATATATTAAAAACATTTTGGTTCAATTCCTACACATCTGAGCTCTGAACCGTGGTAAATTAGGTGAAAAACCACTCGAAGTCCTTCTTTATTTTTATTCTTACAAGGTCATTGAAATGTTTTGATAAAATTTTGCTGGGCTTCATTTATCCAAGTAGTAATGAACCGGACGTCATGCGACCATTTCACGTCATATTGGACTTCATAATGCTCTCTTACCGGTCCACGCGTCAACCGTTGTTTATCGCAGATTCTAACACAATCCAATACATTTTCCTGACATCACAATTATTACGTCAAAACGTTAGACTGCATATACAATGTAATCGCGCAGGAAAAGAAATCAACAGAAAATAGGCAAATACGAGTATATGATGGATGCCGTCAAGGACGTACTTAAAAGTCCTTCATGTTAGAATCGAAATAATATATCTCATTTAGTGATTTGCTTTTGAATAAAGTCATTGTCGTTCTGATGCGTATTATTATATCACTCGAGCTACGCCCCTGTGATATAATTCCTTATTTCTTAAATGTAAAGAGATTGACTACTTTCTTCTTTGTTTAACTGGCAACCAAATCTAGCTATGTTAGAATGTGCAATTTATTCGATGGTAAATCGCTCAATTTTTTATGAGATCGATTTACTGCAAGTATACTAGTACGACTTTGTGAAAACATGAACGATATAATAATGTTTGTATTTTTCTATGAATGATTCCACTACATTACTTTTTGCGACCACGAACCTTTTAATCTAAATACCCAAGAGCCTGGATACTTGTAACTCAATATAATAACACATTAATCACAGTAATGCGACAAATATGCACAATCTATTTCCATGTACCGATTACCTCCCTCTTAATTGCGTTAACTGACGTTTATTCAGAAAAATGATATATTCCATCGCGGATAATGTCACAAAAGTGTAAAAATTGTTCTTACGGGTTTTGTATTAAAAATGAATATTATATTACACACATTTTGCGGTAATTTTGATAAAAAATGAAGGATCGATAGCTGTATATAAACCACAATGAATATTTTTGTCTTTTATCTGAAATATATTATTTATTTATATTATTTCAATTTTGCATTCCTATAAAGATAAATTATATAACAATTTTGTCAGGTTTCATTAAAAAATGTAACCTAGCAGCCTGATCATGATTTGCACTGTTCGCTATTCAGCCAGTATCTTTTTGGTAAGCACCCCTTTTAACATTTAATGATACTGTCCAAATTGGAAGATGAATAAGTTTATTGTAGAAATTTAGCAGGGTAAGGGTAAACCAACGTACTTTGATTCAAACTAGGTTTGGTGAAAATCATTTAAGTTAAACCTGTTCATTAAAACAAGTTATTTAAAGTTTTTTTTAGTAATTGTGCTGTCACGCACCAAAGACGCATAACCATCAGAAGAAATCATTTAAACGTATTTCTATTTTAAGCTCTAGTGGCTCCTAGAAGGGGCCAAGTGTCCCTAACTGAACAAAGAAAGGACCCTATAATAATGCTCCAGACAAGGTTTGATGAAGACCCATCAAGCAGTTCATGAGCATTTAAAGGCAGTTCTATTGTTAACTCTTCCGGCCAAGCATGCCCTAATTGATTAAATTTTGGCGAGGACCTTATAATGATGCTACAGACCAAGTTTCATGAAGATCCATCGAGTGGTTCATAAGAAGAAATCGTTAAAAGCGTTTTTTTTAGACCTAGCTGTCCCTTTTGCGGCCCCTTCAAGGATCTGAACAAATTTCAGAGAGGACTTTATAACGACGCTACAAACCATGTTTGATGAAGATCCATCCAACAGTCCAAGGTATTTCTAATTTTAGCTCTTGCGGCCTCTTAAAGGAGCCAAGTGCCACAATTTGTGTAAATTTTGGAGGGCCTTATAATAATGCTACAGACCAAGTTTGATGAAGATACATCAAGTGGTTCATGAGAATTCTTTCAAAGGTATTTCTACTTTTAGCTCTAGTGGTCCCAAAAAGGGGCCAAGTATTCCCATTTGAACAAAATTTGGAGGGCATTATAATGATGCTACAAACCAAGTTTGATGAAGCTCAATCTAGCGGTTCATGAGATGTCGTTTGAAGGTATTTCTAATTATACCTCTAGCGGCACACAATTTGGAAAGGAGCTTATAATGATGCTACAGACCATGTTTGCTAGAGATCCATCCAGCAATTAATGAGAAGTCTTTTCAAGGTATTTCCATTGTTTTAGCTGTCTATACAGAGTATGGAGTCCTACTCGACCCGATGCCGGCGTCGGCATCCTTCTGCGCCCGCACATTGGTTAAAGTTTTGATTCACTTTCTCTTTATATCTGTAAATACTCGATTTGTTTTAAACTTAGTTATTCCTCATCATTTCCCACATTATATGGCACAAGGGCCATAACTCTCACACCAATATTTTAATTATCCCCCCCCCTTATACTTAGAATACATTCAGGGTAAAGTTTTGATGCACTTTCACTCTGTTATTACTTAATGGATTTGACTTCAAACTTGAAATAGTTGTTCCACCTCATCACCCACAAGGTCCATAACTCTGGCACCAAGTTTTAATAAATTATGCTCCCCCTCCCCCACTTTTACTTAGAATCTAACGTTAATTTTGATGAATTATCACTATATCTTATTACCGAGAGGATTTGATTCAAACTTAGTAGTTGTTCAACATCATCATTCACATCATGACACAAGGACCACAACTCTAGCACCAGTATTTCGTGAATTGTCTCCACTTTTTTACTTAGAATTGCATGTTAAAGTTTTGATGCAGTTTCGCTCTCAGTTATTACTAAATGGATTTGATTCAAACTCAAAGTAGTTGTTCCACATCATATGAAATAAAGTGCATCAATTTTGCACCAAACATGAATTATTCCCACTTTTTGCTTAGAATTATACTTAATGTTTTGATACATTTTATCTTTATCTCTCTTATTACTCGATATCTTTGAGACAGACTTGAGCTATTGTCCAGTATCTTCATCCACTTTGGAGTCATTAAACACTCCAGTGACAGCTCCAGCTTCCTCAGTTTCACTTCCCAGCATCTCAATAGTCTAGCGCCCCCGGGTCTCTGTGACAGCTCTATTCCCCCCAAAAAGGGGGAAAAAGTCCCCTCCATTTGTAAAAAATTAAAGAGAGGACCTTATAATGATGCTAAATACCAAGTTTGATCAAGATCAATCAAGTGGTTCATGAGAAGTCTTTTGAAGGTTTCTCTATTTTTAGCTCGTGGCCCAAAAATAATGATGCTACCAAGTTCGATGAAGACCCATCAAGCGTTTTAAAGGTTTTTCAAATCATAGCTCAAAAGGGCCCCCTTAAAAGGGGGCCCCCAAGTGTTTCCCCCCCCCACCCCCATTTGAAAAAATTTTGGGGAAAGAGGCCCTTTTAAAATTTTTGCTCCCAAAGGTTGATGGAAGACCCATCAACCCAATTCATGAAATTTATTTATTATTTATTTTTTTGGGTTTTTTAGGGGCCACAAAAAACGTAAGGTTATTGGCCCCCAAAAGGACTAAAATTTTTTGGGGTTCCACATCTCATTTTCATCGAAATAAAAAACAAGAGATCCCAGTAAATTTGGCGCCCCCCAAAAGGCCATTTTTGAGTTTAAAAAATTTCAAGACATTGACTAGCTAAAGGTAAAAATTTAAAATTTCTGTACAAAAACACTTTTGCATGGGCCCAAAATTTTCGAAAGCGTAGCTTGAGAAATGTGGAAGTGGGTACTAGATCAATTTAAAAGGAAAAAGTTCTTTGTAACATAAAACTATGCGTGCATCAAATTTAAAGGCTGGGCTTGAGAAATTTGGAAGTAATCCCTGGGTTAAATTTCTTAAGCCCAAATTTTAATTCGGTATACAAACAAGAAAGTGGAAAAAATTTTTAAGGCTGGGGTTTGAGAAAGGGAAGAAAGTGGGTTCACTGGGCAAAATCAAGGTAAAAATTTCATTTCAAAAAACCACAAATCTATGCATGGGTCCAAATTTGAAGCCTGTCCTTCAAAAAAGTGAAATTTGGGGTCACAAAGGTCAAAGTAAAGGCCCTTTTTTGTTTGGGGTACACAATCCTATGCATGTGGTCTAAATTTAAAGCCTGAAGCTACAAAAAATGTGAAAGTAGGCCACTAGGTCAATTTTAAAGGGTTTAAAAATTTTCATTTTGGTACACAAAACAATGAAAAGGGGAAAAAATTTTTTAAAGGCGTAGCGAAAAATTGAAAAAGTAGGTCACTAGGTAAAATGAAAAGGTCAAAGCTGTTTCGGTACCAAAACAAATGCATGTGGCCCAAATTTTTGAAGGCGGGTATTTTTGAGAAATGGAAAGTGGGTTCACTAGGCCCAAAATAAAGGTAAAATTTTCATTTGGGAAACCCCAAAAAAACTATCAAAAGGCCCAAATTTAAACCCTGTACCTTAAAAAAAGTAAAAGTAGTCACAAAAAGTAATGCCCGGGTTTCTTTTTCGGTACCCAAAACTATCATCTGGCCCAAAATTTGAAGGCTGAAACCCTTTGAAAAATTTTGGAAGTGGGCCCACTAGGTAAAAATAAGGCAAATTTCATTTCTAAAACACGAAACGGGTTTTGGGGCCCCAAATTTTGAACCTGTTTTTCAAAAAATGTGGAAGTGGGTTTCACAAGGAAAATATGTTTTCTGGTCCCATAAAACTATCCCATGTGGCCAAATCTGAAGCCGAAATAGCTTAAAGAAAATATAAATTTTTGGTAACAAAGGTAAAAATCAAAGTCCAATTTCATTTCGAAACCCCAAAATTTTAAGAAAGGGGCCCAAAATTTGAAAAATTATACCTTAAAAAAATGGAAAGAAAGGTCACAAGGTCAATGTCAAGGCAAAGTTTTTTTCGGTACACAAAACAAAGCAGTGGTCCAAATTTAAAGGCTGAAGTTTGAAAAAAGGTAAAAGTGGGTCATTGCCCCAAAATCAATGTCAAATTTCTTTTTTAAAAACAGGGAAAACAATATATGGCCCAAATTTGGATGCCTGAACCTTAAAAAAATGTTAAAGAAAGGTCATTGGGTTTCAAAATCAAGGCCCCAAAGTTTTTTCTGCTACAAAAAAACTATGCACGGGGCCCAAAATTTTTGAAGGCTGTAGCTACAGAAATGTGAAAGTAGGTACGGGCCCCAAAATAAAAGGTCAACTCAGGGCAAGGTTAAATTTTGGGCCCACCCCAAAAAAAAACCCAAGTGGTCCAAATTTGAATGTTGTTTTTTTTTTACAAGTTTTTTTAAAAGCTTTTCCCCTAAAAAATTTTATATAAACCCATGTGCCCCCTGGGGCGTGGCCATTTTTTTGGCCCCTGGGGGGAATAATTTGAAAAAATTTTTGGTAGAGAACCCCTAAAAAGATGCTACATTACAAATATCAAAGCCCACCTTTAGGGTTTTGGGACAGAAGATTTTCAAATTTTTTCCCCCTATTTTAAGTCTATGAAAACCCAAAATTTTCCCCCCAGGGCGGGGCCCAAAATTTGGGACCCTGGGGGTATAATTTTAACAATTTTATTTGAAGCCCCTAGATATGTCACATCCAAAAAACAAACCCCTGGGCCCCAGTGGTTTTTGGAAACAAGAGGTTTTTAAAAATTTTTTCCCCTATAAAAACCCATGTGACCCCCAGGGGGGGCCCCATTTTTGACCCCACAGAAAAAAATTTGAGTCTCTTGATAGAGGACAACTAAAATAAAGTTTTATACCAAAAACAAAGTCCTAGGCTTGTGGTTTTGGACAAGAAGGTTTTAAAAAAGTTTTTCCCTATAAAAAATCTATGTAAATTATAGAAATAAAAAAAGGGGCCCCAAAAACTCACTGATAAATTGTTGAACCAGTTGATTTTCGGGGGAGGACACAAATGGGGTACCAATACAAAATTCGAAAATTTTGGGTCAAAACCCCCCCAGAGTTTTTTGGGGGAGATGCATAACGAGAAATTGTTAAAGAGGACGGAAGGAGTATGCAAGTGTTTTTTAATAGCCCACCACCTGATGATGGTAGGCAAAAAAACCCAGGAAAGGAACAAATTTGCATACCTGCGGGAATCACAGATTTTACTGAAAAACCCAAAAGTTAAGCCCCTTTTTAGTCCCCTTTCTTTACGCAGGGAAAGGGGTTTTAAGGCAGGGGGTTTCAATTTTTTTCATCCCAAAATTTGCCCAGCCCCACTTTGGGGCCCATTCATGAAAAGAAGTTTTTTAAAGGTATTTATTTTTTTTAAACCCCTAGGGCAAGGGGCCCCTTTTTAAAACAAATTTTTAAGAGGTTTTTATTCTTCAGACCAAGTTTGATAAGTTTCCATCCATTTTCCATGGTAAGTTGTTTAAAGTTTTTTTCAAATTTTAGCTCTATGGGTTCCCCTTAAAAAGATTTTTTGGAGGGGCCAATAATAAAGCAACAGCCCAAGTTTGATGAAGTAATTTTAAGTGGTTCATATGAAATTATTTTTACCCTTTAGCGATCCAAAAGGGGCGGGAAATGTCCCAATTTGAACAGAGGAGATTTTGCCAGGACAAAGTTTGTTGTATTCCTGGCCAGTAATGTCAGAGAAGATGCTCAAGTATAAATGCTGACTATGGACGCCAAATGACAGACAACGGCCCCTTCCAAATCTAAGCAACACCCGCCCTAAACCCTTTCCCAAAAAGGAAAAAACTAAATAAAGTAAAACAAAAATCCCGTCACTATTTTTAAATTGTTTCCTTCATTTATCAGTTCAGGATTTGAGATGTAATTAATGTATTAATGACAAAGGGACTAGATTTCACATCATTTTTTGGGATGGAAATACTGTAATATACCAAAACTTTTAAAACAAAAACCCCTTTTTTAAAGGGGAAAAAGTTTGGGTACTGTTGAAATCGGAAAAACTTTATAATTCGCTATTGTTAAAAATATGCAAGTCTCTGCTGATAATGGGATCTTTCCTTTCTTCCAACATTTTTTATTTCACTATGAAAGCTTAACAAGAAAAGGTTTCGAAGTATGGACAGTTCCCCTTAAATATTTCATTCCCCGAACTACAACACAGACACTATGAATTATGACAAGAATGAAGCACAATGTTAAATATATAACCTCATTAAAAATGCAAGATCTCGTACCTTTTTACCGTGGGGTGTTGGGTTTTTCAGGGCCAAGTATATATAAAAACCCACTTTTTTCCCCAAACTCCACTTTTGGGCAATGTAGTTCTCAGTTCCCCCAAAACAAAAACTTTGGGGTTTTAAAAAAAACTTGCATCTTTTAAAGGCTTAAAAAAGATGAAATTTTTAAATGAATATTTACAGGGCCTAGGGGAAAGAACACGTATTTGTTGAGATGAAACAGGGGAAAAAAGGGGTTCACAGAAAAAAAATGAAAAAAACAAAGTAAACATGGGAAAAGAAATACCGTATATGAGAGGTCGGGGTTTGATATTTTTCCCCAGCATATCTTTGAAGTTTTTTTTAAATTTTTTTTTATCAAAACGAGGGTTCTGAAAATTATAAAAATCTTTCCCTTAAAAAATGATATCTGTTACATTTCAAAATTATTTCCCCCCATTATCTACAAACATATTACAAAACTGCCAGAATTTTTTTGGGGGAAAATGCAAGCTTAAGTCATGTAAATTAACCCCCCAAAAATTTCAGACAAAAAAAACCAAGAGTAAAAAAACTCCCAAATGGAAAAAAATTTAAAAAAGGGCTAAATTAAATAAAGCTGACCCTAAGAAAGCTTAAAAAATTTCCCAAAAAAAAATTTCAGCCCTAAAAAAAGGAAAAAAAACCTCGGGGTTCCCTACAGAACATCAAGTCATACTTTTAGGTTTTTCAATACTTCCCCTATCTTTAATAAATGGGCACACATTTTTAACCAATCAATATAATTTTTACAATTTCCCCAATACTAAATTTAAAAGGGCCGGGGGTATAAACTTTTTCTGAAAAAAAAAAGGGTTTAAATCTGTTTATATATCCCAAGATTATTTACTTTCTCATAATCTCCAAAAAAACCGGAAATTTTTTCCATGAGGGAATTTTGCAAACCCATGTATGTTTTAAAAAAATTTTTTAAAAAACAGTGCAAATTTATTTTTTCATCACCCAAACTAAAAAATAGCTACCCCCAATAAAAAATATTTTTATAATAAAAAAAGAATTTTTTTCGGGGGTATTTATGTTAAAAATTCTCCCATGATGATTTTTTTCACCCTGAAATTGTCACATTTCTTTTATTCAAACCCAAATACTCAGAAACCCTGGGTTCAAGCCTGTTTTTTGGCCCCCAACCCCCTTTTAATTAAATTAGTGGATGCATAATTACACAGACATCAAAAATGCCAGATGTAAATTTTCAAGTCTAACTCAATCCGAGTCCTCCTCTGAATCTCCGAAGTTGTATCTGACAGCAGCACGTGCACGCCCACCGCCAGCTCGTGGAGCAGGAGCAGATGGAACAAAGTCATCATCCATATCTGAGGCACTAAATTCATCATCACTAGCAAGCTTCTTTTTCTGAAAATAAACACTATTTATCAAACTGTACTTCACATCAGTAAACTTTTTTTACACATTTAGCATGGTCCAGAAAAGTAAAACCCCAATAACAATTTCCCTTTTTTCTTTTGCAAAATTAAATTTTTACAACTTATTTCAATTTAAATGTTTTAGGAAAAAAAGTTTTCTTTGGTACATGGGTGATTAAGGGAACTTTTCAGCGGTTTGTTTTTGGGGTTGGACCTTTTATGTCAATGCATTTCTTCCCAGATTTTTTTATTATAATCTACCAACAGATTTGGGCTATTTTTTACATCAACAAAATTTGATCTAAATTTTTACATCTATCAACAGATTTGGTTTATTAAATCTATCAAAAATTTGGTCCCATTATAAAATCTACCAACAGATTTTTTATTTTAAAATCATCAACAGATCTGGGCTTTATTAATCTATCAACAATCTGGTCCCATTATTTACATCCCATCAACAGAAAATTTTTTCTAAAATTACATCTTTTCAACAGATGGGTGAAAAATGGTCCCGTGAAAAATAAAAGCCCACACTGTAACCCCGTTGGCCTAACTGTACCCTGTTTTGCTAATTTTAAATTTTTGCTTAAACAAACCCACATTGTTTACCAACCTCCTAATCTAAACTTTTAGGCATGGCTTGTTCGTATTACAATTTTGTTAAGATTTGCACCTATGGTTTTTATTTAAAAGCAAATACCTTAGGAGCACTTTTTGTCTTTTTTGGAGCAATTTCATAGTCACTTAAATCTGAAAGATCAGAGTCCAGTTTTGCACGTTTCTTTCCCGCTTTTTTCTTGGGCTTTTTTACTTCACTTCATTTACCAGGGATTCTTCTTTTTTTTCTTTTTCGCAGGTTTTTCTCTTTGGGTTCCCGCAAAATTAAATCTGAAATTTTGGGAATTGCAGAAAAAAAATTCTTCCCAATCACTGCAGGGGTACAGCAAATTAAAAAAAAGGGAAAATAAAAGTAGACCATTGAGTAAATTTCAATTTAAAAATGTAAAGGGAAATAAAATAACACATGGGGGCCAAAAAGAAAAAACTGAGTTTTGTTAAAGAATAAAATCATATTTTGCCATTTTCTGGTAATTTCGTGACGGTAATGAGCTCTAGCTAAGGTTTTTCACTAAAATTATTTCAGTTACAGTTCTTTTAAACCCCCCCCCGGATAAAAAAAATGCCCAAATTAATTTTCTTTTAAAATAAACTCTTTGCCTTGTTTTAAAAGAATGCCAAGGGTTTTTTAAAAATTTACTAGGGCATCGTTTTTTTTACCCGTATAGCTTTGAATCCAAAAAATTTACCTTTAAAATTTTTTAAGCTTTTGGCAAAGGTTTGGGAAATGAAGTTTGTTTTCCATGTTTGAGTTTAATGTTTTTTCTTTGTTACATCAATTTTTAAAGGGAGTTGTGGTCTGGGCACAAAATTGCCCATAACATGTCATCCTTATACATGGGCCCAAAACCTTGAAGCTACAGCCTACATCTCGGGCATAACATCTCAACAAATTTTTGAAAACTTTTTGGGGGAGATTCCAAAAAAATTTAATTGAAAAGAATTCAGTTTTGGACATCAGGACCCCTGACACTGGGAAAAATTGGGGGCAAGGGACTTGATTCCCTGTACGGGTCCCTTTCCCGCCAAAAAATTAAAATCAAAAACCCCTTTTTGGAGGGTTTGGCTGTAAACCCCTTTTATTCAAGTGCGACCAAAAAAAAAACCGAACCAAAATTATGGTTTTAAAAACTTTTCCCATGTTATTTCAAAATTCCTTTACACTTTTAAGGGAACCAAAAAAATAGAAACCACCCAAAAAAAACCTTTTAACCCAAAAAGGGGTTGGGCCTTTCATTTTAATATTCCTTGATGGTGAGAAAAATTGCAACAAAAACAAAAATAAGCCCTTTTATTCCCAAAAATGAATTTTTGACACTGGACCTGGATATAGTCTGTTGAAGGGAAAACACATGGTAAAATTTCCCAAGAAAATCAAAATTCCCACAAAGGACAGACAGACAGTTTTGATCACTAATGCCCCGGCCCATTTGGGACATAAAAGAGCCCTAATTTTTGAACAAAGTGAATGTGAACATAGTAAAGTGTGAGTTCAATACTGTGCTGTTAATATCAACAATAAACTTCATCATGCAGAACTAACTACCTCTGGGTGCAGCTGTACTCATGGTGTGATGGTCATCATCAGAATCAGATAATGATATTACTGTTTTCTTTGACTTTGCTGCCGTCGATTTTGCAAAAGCAGCTGATATGGCAGGCTGCTTTGAAACATTTTAAAAGTGGGGCAAAAAGAAAAAAATTTTAAGGGATGGACCCCCGTAATGACAATTGGCAAAATTTCCCTTCAATTAAATATTTTCCCTAAAGCCAAATTTTGACCTTCTCCCGTTAAATACTGAAAAAATTGTTCTCACATGACTGAAAATGCATAATGGCATTTTAAAAACACACAACTGCTAGGAAATTTCCATTGTCATTACACTTCCACTTTCTTAAAGTATGGTTACACAAGCTTAAAAGAATAAGTAATCTCTATATTAAAGGTGTTCACTTTCAAAAACATCTAATCTATATATGAAGACTCAATGTGGCTAATCAACTAGGGACTTCAACTGCCAAGTACCCAAGATAATTTTTTGACATTGGGGGGCAATTTTTTCCCAAAAATTTTTAAAATAGGGGGGGGAAACGTACAAATGTCTGAGGGGAACTGTGTGTGTTCGGGGTTTTAAAGCTTTTTTAACAATTTTTTTTATTTTTATAAACGGGCCCGGGGATCTTAAACAAATTTTCATTGTTAACTTTAAAAGAAAAAAGGTTTTTGTAGAGGGAAAAAACTAAAGTTTTGGGAGTTTTTTTATCGAAAAATTTTCACACCAAAATTTTTGTACCAAATAAAAAACACTTAACGCTTTTAAAATTTTTTAGCCCCCTCTGCGACTAGGAAAAGTTTTCCCGGGACCCAGTTTACCCTTTTTTATCCCTTTGGGAAATTTCATTTTTTTTGCCTTAAGATAGAAAGAAATAACAGTCCAAAAAGAAATTTGTGGGAAATGAAAAACTCTGTTTTTGAAATTAAAAGTGCTCTTTCATTTTAAGTCTTAAATGTACGCAAAAAAAAATACATTATGTGAATATTCTAGTATTTCTCGAATGTAAAATATGCAAATACACAGCCTATCTGGAGCACTGGCCCTTTAAAATGCCGATTTTTCCAAAAAAGGGGGGGGCCTTTTACCCTTTAATCTACATAAATGAAAGGGGGACATGCCATTACCAAAAAGGTAATAATGTTTTCCATGGGCTGAATAACCAAACCCAAACCACAAAGCTCCCTAAATTTAAAAAAAATTTCATAAAATTTTTTATAACCAAACCCTTTTTTTTCTGCTTTCTTTTTTTGGGGGAGTTTAGGGTTTTCTCCCAGCCGGTTTTCTTGGCTGCTGGCTTCTTATCCACTTTCAAAGGTTGGACAGGTTTAAACAGTTCTTCTTTTGGTGGACTAGTTTCCTCTATGTCACTATCATCAAACATGACTGGCTCAGAGTCTGAAATAATATACAACATGATTAAACTGTTCCATCTTACTGCTCAAGAAATGGACTGCAAGCATGTCTACTACAAAGTCACCTGTATAAACTAACAAGTGACTGTGTATTGCAGTGGTAAAACAGAAGTCCCCTACTGGTATAAAAACTTGTTAATGTTTGTCCCTTGTGATTGATGGCAACAGTGTTAAGACTTCAAGGCATTTAAGACCTAAGAAACAAAAACTATTTTTACTTAAATTTCAATAATGACCTTGACCTACAAGCATAGATCATGTACACAACATACTGTCTCATCATGGGGAACATTTCTGTGCAGTATTAAGATAATCCATCAATGCACAGAGACTGAATATAGTTGAAATGTACTAAACTATTTTGTTGTCTGAAATATGTTCTGGTTTTTTCTCAAATTACGTTTTAGAATTTTAACTCCTTTAAATACTTTGCCTATATCAAGATAATAATTGTTTTTACTTGTTTTCGCGGTTGTTACTGTAGACTGGGATGAATTATCAGGTTTCTGTCCTGTAATTCTTAACCATTCATCGTCTTTATCCTCCGTTCTGGTGGGGACAGCATTGTCAGTGCCACCGAAGTCGGAGTCGGAATCTATCATAACTGCCTTCTTCTTTGCTGGCTCTGCTTTCCTGTAAAACACAACAGCAAACTTGTAAACTCGAAACATTTCATGGGAATTTTAATGGCAATATGAACAGATTTCAGACAACAAAATAGTTTAGTACATTTCAACTACATTCAGTTTCTGTGTTCTGTAAATGCTGGCATTTTAAGTTCTTAAGAGTAGAAATGTCAGACTTGCCACTTCAGGGTTCAATTATAACTTTGCAAGCTCGTAAAATGCAAGTGAAATTTTAAACTGCAAGTAGAGATTTCATAAACATGCACATTTTTTGCATGTTTTTTTTTTTCATTTAGCAAGAAAAAATTCTACTTGTGAAAAATTTGTTACTAAATTATCGTTTGAGTTTTTGTTTTCAACTGTAAAATCATCAGTTACAACCTAGTTCAGTTAATCATTTGGCAGGAAAAACATTGTTTACATACTTCTTCGTAGGTTTTGATTTCTTTTTTGCACCAAAATCAGAGTCATCTCCACTGTCACCTGAGATCTTGAATGAATCATCATCATCACTATCCGCAAACTTCTTGGTCACGGCTGGCTTTCTGGAGTAACAAGAAACAATCTTATGACATATAATCTTAAAATTTTTGAGTAAAAACCAAGTTACTGTTAAATACTGAACTAAAAACAGTTTAAGAAAGGAAGAAATACCATGACATGTTTCAAAGATTTGAGCTCAAAATATAATCTGAACAGTTGCTAATCTCCTAAGTCTATTGAACTGAAGTTGTAGGCTAGAAACAGTTTTTATAGTAACAGCAAATGTAACCTTTACCTAAGCATCTCAAATACAATCCCAAGCATATAGCCTTTATATAAAAGTTTCAACTGAAAATGCCATTTCAATGCCAAAGTAACTATTTTTTCTATTTTTAGTATTAACGACCTTGACCTTCAACCAAGGTCTGCAAACATACCAAACTTTTTGACCTTGTAGACTGCCTATAGACTAGATTTCATTGCAACACCTCATTTTTAACAAGTTATTGAGTGCAATCTTTGGACATAAACCAAGTTTCATTTCAATGGGTAAGAGAGAAGTACAAAAGTGTGAAAGAAAGATGGACAGACAGTTAAAACTCTATATACCTCCTAGGTCTTCGACAACAGGGGCATAAAAATTTACTTCAAATCTTTTTGCTCCAGACATGACATTTTAGGCATATTGTCTTGTTACAATAAAAGTCTGTGTCCAGTTAGTTTAAAATCCATAAATGTTAAACCACCAATTTATCCCAAATAAGGGTGTACTATGTAGATCATAAACTATAACAGCAAATCTTACTTTGCTGGGGGCTTAGATTTCTTCAGCGCAGCTCCAAAATCTGAGTCATCATCACTGATATCTGAGATCTTCTCTGGCACTACCTCTTCATCAATCACTGCTCTGTTATCAACTAATGAACCCTCTCCATCACTTTCTATTTCATCTTCAATGTCAAAGTATTTCACCTGTTTTGCTATAAAAAATATATATTAAAACCATTAGCAACCTACAAATTGTGAAATTAAACAGTTCTGCTATATACTCAAGCAGCCACACATCAACTGGTTGCCATGTTTTCTGACAAACTGAAAAAAATTGAATATTCTCGAAAGGGGAAACCAAAGGATATATTTGTGTGATATTATTTCAAAATTGGGTCTACAGTTTCTTACTAGAAGACTTCTAAAATTTTAAACTATATACATGTAAAGAAGACATCAGGTAACCATGGTTTTCTTTTTAATCACCATAGAAACTCATGTATGAAATTATCTAATTAACTAACAATTTTAATGATGTCACCAGATGGACATAAATTATAAAATCTTTGGTATTGTTTGCAGATTTGCCTGCATTTACTGAAAACCACTTCATTTTACATATAATTTCATGTAAAGTTTATACACTGTGACACGGCAAATAATGCTTATTACGTAACTACAGTAATAACTCAGTTCATACCATGCTGATTTTCATGAGGATTGCATGGAAGCAACTGAAGTGTATGCAAACATTTACATCAATTATCAATTTTATGAGACAATCCGCTACAGAGGTATGGCTCCAAAGAAACAAAAGTTAAACCATTCCATGTTTTTGATACAAAGTTGTGTTTCTTTTGCAAATAGAAAGGGAAGAGTAGCTGAAATCATACTTGTAGTTTCACAGTAGTTCGAACTTTTGTGAAATACGTACAGCTGACTGACAGGCAAGATAAAATCAAAACATCTCCCCTACAGATGGGGAGACATAATTAGCTGGAGCTCTAAGTGTAATTGCTATGCATTTAGTGGCAATATTTTTGACAAAATGAGGTAACATACCTGCTGCTCTCCTTGACCCTTCTCTAGGTATTACAGGTACTGTTTCCAGGAAACTGCCATTCATGTCATCTGATATATCACTCTTTTCTGCCTCGGACTCATCCGACCATGGGTTGCGCTTCTTACCTCCCTTCTTCTTAGGGGAAGCCGAGGTTGTTTTCTTTTGTCTTGGAGCTGTGTAATTTAGTTTATTAACTCTTTTATTTCAAATTACAGCTAAACACAAAGACAGGGAAGGTAAATAACACACTAACAGACAGTAGGGTTGTTACATTTTTTTGCATTAACACAATGGCAATCTTCCTAAAAAATTGTGAGAACTCTAGTTTATCATAATTTGACCATATGCAGCAGTTACACAAACTGAATGGGACACAAAATATAAATAATCTGCCCAAAAATTACAAACTAACATTACCTTTAGGCTCTCTTTTCTGTGCTGCCTTTTTTGTTTCTTTGTCCCCTCCCTTGATGGCATCTACAGGACTTCCCTTGAGTTTGAGTCTGTCTGCCAGTGATAATGGTTCGTTGGTCTCGTCATCCTCCATCTTGAAAAAGTCGAGAATCTTTCCTTCCTTATTAGCTTCCTTCTTCTCCTAAACAAACACAATTAAATCAAAATTAAAATCTTCTCAAGTCATTTATTTATTTTGTTGGGTTTAACGTCCATGACACAATTCTAGGTCATATGGCGACTTTCCAGCTCTGATGGTGGAGGAAGACCTCAGGTGCCCCTGCGTGCATTATTTCATCACGAGCGGGCACCTGGGTAGAACCACCGACCTTCCGTAAGTCAGCTGCATGGCTTCCTCACAGGAAGAATTCAATGCCTCAAGTGAGGATCGAACCCATATCAATGAGGGGCAAGTGATTTGAAGTCAGCGACCTTAACAACTTTGCCATGGAGGCCCCGACCATCAAGTCAACATTTAATAATTATCATCCCACACATTGGCAAATAATTTTATGTTAAATGTATCTTTTCCACCATAGAGATTCATTGTTTTTTCAAATGTTCTGTGATTTAAACTATTTCACACTATTCAACATGCATCATCAAAGGAATGCTTGAACAGTGCAAACTCAAACACCACTGTCATTAAAGTAAGAAATCTTGCTGAATTGGACTCTCAAGTAAAATATGTAACAGAGTTCAAATTTAATCTAGTATACTAGCAACATGAAATTGAACAATTTCAAACAGCAAGTTGAGATTTTTTTAGCTTGCAATCTTTTTTAATGAAAATACCAGGCTGAACCATCCGCATTAGTGTCAAGCAGAGTAATTCTGACTACATCCAAGTTGTGACTGGGATAGTTTCAAAGAAGCCAAAAAGATACCTCAATTCTTGCAATGACACCATTACACTACAATCACAACATTTAACTGTATACCTTACTGCGCTTGGTCCCCTCAGCCTTCTTTTTGATTGAATCAAACCTTGGTTCTACACGACGTCCCATGGGAGATGGTTTAATTTCTTCCACAACCTTTTTCGGCCTCTTTCCCTTACCAACCTTCTTAACGTTACCAGACAAACCAGCATCATCATCTTCCCTTTCCTTCTGTTCCACTCTCTACAACACAGTCATGTTACATATAGATACATACCATTCAGCAATATTATGAATTAACTTGATTTTTTGTAAAAGTAAGAAAGAGTCAAAAGAAAATGAGAACAGCATGAGAGGATCACTTGCTTGAATGACTAAAAATAGTGCGTGGCAAACTGCTTGCTCAACTACATCTCTGGTTTTATAACATAAGAAAGGACTATGAAAGAAGTGTTTACAAATAGCTGAAGAAGGGTTTACATAGTCAATTTCATTTTCCGTTTACTTCTATTTTTCTGCTACTCCAAATTAGAGTAACTTGCTAAATCTTCTGTCTTGTTTTGACCACTAGCATAATGATAAAATCAATGTTTTCTTTTCATTTTTACATCACAAAACAGTTTGTATGACTTACATCTAATTCTTCCAAGAATTGCTCCAAATCATCTTGCCATAGATCTGTAGGTGATTTTCTGCGTAGATCTGACAATTCCTTGGCCTTGGCATCTCGTTTTCCACATAGTTCATCTTTGCGTTCCTTGGTCAAGCACCAGAGGGGCATATTGAGTATGTAGTTAAAGTCGGGACCAGACTCCTCCTCCTCATCTTCCTTGTCATTGTTCAGATCTTCATCTATCATCTGTAACATTATCACCATTTTATATATCAAATGTTGAAATAGTTTTTAGGACTATCTGAATATGCCATGAAATAGTCTGGAGTGCTTTTAAAAGGATTCTGGCTTTTCCCTGCAATAAATGAGTCACTGACTTTGTAATCCTGAACACTTAACTCCCAACACCAAAGTGCATAAATCAACTTGGATCAAATTTGAGGTCCAATTGAAAAAATTATCAGGAGCCGGTAAAGATCATCATTCTATCTAACCGGAGAGGGACTGGGTTTATGACACATGATACATCATATTACATGTATATAGTCTTTTAATTGTTTTATGTTTAATTCTTGACATTTATGTTTGACATTTAGTGTTTATTTCTCTGTTGCTGATATATAATAACATATGAAGTAAATCAAACACCAATACACCAAATGTTACAAGTAATGAATGAAAAAACAAAACCCAAAAGCATTTGATGTGTTAAATTATGTAGCATGACATGATGCTGTGCATAAACAAACATTCCATTTCATCACAATATCCAAATGCAACACAACAGGACAAAACCCACAGAACTTGTTACAGAATGCACATGACAGTAACTGAACAAATGATTTGCCTTTTACAACACAAGCGTAGTTACAATGAACCAAACTTACCTTTTGCTTCAGAGAAACATTTAAATAAGAAAATATTTATAAACCACAGTTTTTCAACACAAATCCAAACATGAACTTCATCTCAACTGTAGAGTAACTGTAATTTTTAACATATATCTCATTTTAACAAAAATCTGGTTAACTGACAGTTAACAAGAGCTGTCCGTGCTCGACTCTGAATTAGAGCTTTGCCAGTAAAAAAAATTCCAAGTTAAAAAGGGACATAATTCTGTCAAAATTCAAATCAGAGTTATGGGGATTGTTTCACTTTGATGGTAAATAAGTATTTTAAGTTTCAAGTCAAAAGCTTTGATAGTAACAGAGATATTTGACTTTATCAAAAATTTTAACAAAAAATTCAAAGTTAAAAGGGGCATAATTCTGTATAAAATTCAATCAGAGTTAGAGAGATTGTTTCTTCTGGTGTAGATTTTGATGGTAAATAAGTATTTTAAGTTTCAAGTCAATAGCTTTGACAGTAACAGAGATATTTGACTTTATCAAAAACTTCAACCAAAAATTCTAAGTTAAAAAGGGGCATAATTCTGTCAAAATTCAAATCAGAGTTATGGGGATTGTTTCTCCTGGTGTAGACTTTGATAGTTAATATCTATTTTAAGTTTCAAGTTAATAGCTTTGATAGTAACAGAGATATTTGACTTTATCAAAAACTTTAACCAATGGCAACGCCGATGCCGGGGCGAGTGAAATAGCTCTACTTTTTCTTCGAAACGTCGAGCTAAAAATAAGATAAGCGATATCAACATTTTACAAAACATCACCCGGTGGAAAGGCTTGATAGGATAGAACGGTCTGAAGACGGAGCACAGAAATGAAATTTTGACAAAGAAAAAGATCTCAGCCAGGTAAAGAGACACTCAGAAATGGGATTTTAGATTCCTGACTGCTGAATACTGAAACATTAATTTGGTTAACAATTAAACAACATCAAGCAAATAACAGTAGTTTCTAGGGTTGGATATCGTTAAGGACGAAGCGGTCCGATACCGATACCGATACCAACGAAACGATACGGTATTTTTAACGATACCAATACCGATACCAAGCTTTGAAGTACATAACATAAGTAATGATTTGGTTAGTATTAAATACACCCTTTTAAGTAGTGTTGAATTTGCTTTGATATATAAAACATTTTAAGTCTGTTAATTTGATGTTGTACTAGAACTATGAGAGAGTAAAAAAATAAACATATCTAACAAACTAGAGTTTTCCAAAAAAACCAAAAAAAAACAGAGTAGATACGTCGCTCACTGTGCTATTTAAATCTAGGACTCACAGGCTGTGGTAATGCTTGCTCAGCACTGACGAGAACTGTTAAATTCAACACTTACTAGCCTTCAAATTAACCAATTTAACAAGTCAGACTCATTGTCACTCATGATAAATCTTCAACCAGATTAACTAGTAATGTATTTAAAGTGCAACATTTTCTTCAACACAATTTTCATTGACAAATAACCCTCAAAACGCTTGAAACAACCAACAATAACGTATTTCTATTAGTTCGCGAAAACCGATGACTTGTTTACGTAGGTTACAGCTTAGTTTCGTAACTTTTTATTCAAATCATTTTTGTTTTCATTTGTTTTGATAGAATATGACAAAGAGCAAACAAATGTCGTATATTTTGCAATTAAGTATGATTTACGTAGTTTAAAACGACGGGAAAAGATGTTTTTATAATAATATTTAGCATACGAAATTATTCGCAAGGCCAGCTCTCCATGTTATTCGGAGCGGTGTCACAGTAAACAATGTCGATCGCGTTATTGCTGTGTTTCAAATACTATTTGCTTATTTTCTGCTTTCTTTTGCCGCGGATTTGGTACTTATTTTGTTTATTTACTTTTATGGAAATACCGAAATCGGAACCGGTTCTTTACGAAACGGTATATACCGGTACTTTTCGAAGTGATTATTCGGTACGGTACCGATACCGGGAACCGGTATCCAACCCTAGTAGTTTCTATAATTCCTAATTAAGAACATCTTTCACACACCGCAGTCCCATTTAACTCCACTCACCTTTCCCTTGTTTTGGGCATTTTTCCAGGCCTTGACTGGATCAGAGTCATAGCCCCTTCTCACCAACGTTTCTATCAGGTCCTTCTTTTTCTTATTTTCTGAAAAATTAGAATTTGAATACACATGAAGTCTATACAATAATAATAACTGTAACTGGCTCTTTAAACTGTCTACTCGATCTTTAACATTTGAGGAAGATCTTGACCTCCAACAATAGAGGTCATCCACAGACCACAGGCAATCATTTTTTAGAAATTTTAAAGTCACCGATTGGAAACAAAATGGTCTAGACTATGGACAAACTGACCACCATACTGACTGACATGATCAAAACAGAATTTCCTCTTTTCTTCTAGGGGGAGAATGGCAAGTCAGAAGTTTTGACATTATCTTCCATTTTCATTTTTTAATTTGATGTAAATATTTTTCACTGAACTATCCTACATTTAGTTCTTCAGTTTTTCTCTTGTGACTGAATCCAATTTAAAGTTATAAATCGTTGAGTTGACCAATATTACAACCAACCATGCTCTGAGGTACTACTTTAAACTATTCTGAAACTTAAGTGAAAATCTCTGTGCTTGTATATCTTTTTACTTACCGATGGTAATGGTCCCCTCAATTTTCTCCATAATAAATCGAGCAATGTTGTCAAACTTGAGAGACTCTGCTGCCAACATCCCTTCAAGGTAATCCTTTCTCTTTTTATACATTTCTAGACGAAGCTCAAAGAACTCGCGTAGAATTTCCTCCACATAGTTGTATTTTTTTATACACCCATTTCTATCAAACAACACCTGTAATATCAACAAACTCCAACTGATTACCTAAACAGTTATAAAAGAAGCCAAAATCACCCCTGAAGATTTAAAATTCTGAAAAGTAGTCAACTTCATTGTAGTAAAGTTTATAAAAACCTATTAACAGACTATATGACAGGAAAAAATTGATCCAGGGATATAAATTTACACTCAGCAGCCGACAGATAGCTGAGCTCACAACTTTCATAGTTAAGGGGTCTGGCTTGAAACTTAGATGCTCAACAATAAGACAAAATACATTGCACTGTACTTAAAATGCATTGTTCGAAATTCACGGTAGTCCGACAGCCCGTGGCTACCAAATTTCAGCTCGGGCTACCGATTTTCCACAGGTACAAGCCCGACTGGGCTACCGAATTTTCCTCATTTGTTTAAAAAAAACATGTTAATTAAACGAGTTTCCAAACTGAGAAACGCTTATGGAATTATTGGTTTTTGCACTCTTACGTGTTGACAATCAAACACAGTGTCAAAGACGTAACCGCAGCGCTAATTGGCTGAATACAATCACCTCTAGCGTAACGGATAATTTGATTAGCTTTCACACTTCTCGCGAAAATCTCACAAGTACCTGCAGTAGGCGGAGCTTAAATTATGCTATCAGCGTGTGTGTAAATGTGTATTCAGCACTTGGTATTACATCTTACAAATTGTCAACAGTCCGAGTTACAGTAAATGGCGAGTGCGGATCCTAAAAAATTGGGCATTGCAGTTTAGATTTCGTTTTGGCAAGGAGTGTCATGTCCAATGCTTTTGGACTCTGACGATGCTGATCTGGACTGGAGTATTTCGAGTTAAAATTTTTCAAAAACATGGCAAACATGTACTGTATGTCTTTTATTACTTCAAACATGCATAGAGGTGTCTGTAAAACAAAATGTTATATGGTGCAAAAATTATGTATTTTAAGGTGTTAACGTTCGGGCTAGTGAAATTGGTGTCGGGCTTGGAAATTTTTTAATCTGGTAGCCTGAACGGGCTATTGGATTCTAATCTGAATTTCGTACACTGAAAATGTATTTAATTATTTTACATTGTGAATGATGTCTAAATGTACTGTAATCAATAATCATTTTACAAATAAGTCATTTAGATGACCTCTTTTTAACATAAAAAAAAAATATATTATTGCCTTTATGCTCAATGTAAATACATTTTCGAGGAAAAAAAGTAACTGGGACATAATTATTAGCTTTAATTAACAGTATAGTTGCCATAAACCTACAACAGAGACTGCATTACCAGGAATCTGGTTACAATAGTCACACCTAAACGACAATTATAATTTTTCTGAAGAAAGCCCTACGTTGCAACTTTGATTCTACATTGATATTATCATTCATCACAGCCATCTGTCTTTGGATTCCATCAAAATCACTATATTATACACTTATTGACTTATAGTGAGGTCAATATGTGTTTTTACTGACCTGTAAAATTTATATTATCATTTTTATAGGTTCATAAAAACACATATTGACTGAAATATAAGTCTATCATTGTTATATTGTATGTCTTTCTCAAATGCACTCATATGACTGGCCCATATTTCATACATAGGAGAACTAGAATGTGTCTGTAGGACATAGGGTGTGCCCCCCAATGGTACATTTGTCACAAATAAGGGGAAATCATTCTAATGTTTGCAGTCTTAATGGGGTATAGCCTAAAAAAAAAATAATTATGAAATGGATTCATTATTCTATACCACATACTTTTTGAGCTATGAGCATCACAAACAAAAAATCCACTATTTTGGCTATTTCAAGGGCCATAGCTCTGTAATAAACGCTAAAATTCTCAAGAAGAATGCCAAGTGTGCAAGGTCACATTATGATAAAGACTCAAGCAAGGTTTCATGAATTTACATTAAATATTTTTTGAGTGAGGCACATAATTAAGTGAAAATGTGCATTTTTTGACTATTTCAGGGACCATAACTCTGAAAATAGGGGGCAGACCCAGATGAAAAATAGGAGGTGTGCAAGTTCATATCATGATTAAGACTCATGCAAGGTTTCATGAATGTATATCAAATATCTTTTGAGCTAGGCGTGTCACAAGGTGAAAATGTGCATTTTTGACTATTTCAGGGGCCATAACTCTAAAAATAGGGGGCGGAGCCAGATGAAAAATAGGAGTTGCACAAGTTCATACCATGATAAAGACTCATGCAAAGTTTCATCAATTTATATCAAATACTTTTTGAGCTAGGTGTGTCACAAGGTGAAAATGTGCATTTTTGACTATTTCAGGGGCCATAACTTTAGAAATAGGGGACGGACCCAGATGAAAAATAGGAGGTGCGCAAGTTCATATCATGATTAAGACTCATGCAAGGTTTCATGAATCTATATAAAATACTTTTTGAGCTAGGCATGTCACAAGGTGAAAATGTGCATTTTTGACTATTTCAGGGGCCATAGCTCTAAAATTTGGGGGCGGAGCCAGACAAACAAGAGCTGTCCGTAAGACAGCCAAGCTCGACTATTCGAAATATTGACCCAGAAGCAGGAAAATATTACCCAAAAAAGTTAAATATCAAAAGAGTTTTAAGTTCAAAAGGGGGAATAATTTGACCAAAATGCATATCAGTTATGGGACTTGCTGCTATCAACTAGTTTTATAACCCCGAAGGCACATGAGAAGTTTCAATTCAATATCTGCATTAGTTTTGGAGATAGTAACTTGCATGTAAAACTTTAACCAGAATTTTCAAAGTCCAAAAGGGGGCATAATTTGCCCAAAATACATGCCAGAGTTTTGGGACTTGATCCAGTGAGGTTAGTAATTGATCTAGAAAAAGAAAAAATAAGTTTCAAATCTATATGCCTTTTAGTAATAGCTGTATGTACTTGCACGCAAAACTTCAACCAGAATTTTCTAAGTCCAAAAGGGGGCATAATTTGGCCAAAATGAAAGTCAGAGTTATGGACTTGATCCTATCAACTAGTTTTTATAACCCCGAAGACACATGTGAAGTTTCAAATCAATATCTGCATTATTTTTGGAGATAATAACTTGCATGTAAAACTTTAACCAAAATTTTCTAAGTCTAAAAGGGGGGATAATTTGCTCAAAAAACATGTCAGAGTTATGGGACTTGACCCAGTGAGGTTGGTAATTGATCTAGAAAAAGAAAAAATAAGTTTTAAATCTATATGCCTTTTAGAAATAGTTGTATGTACTTGCACGCAAAACTTTAACCAGAATTTTCTAAGTCCAAAAGGGGGCATAATTTGGCCAAAATGAAAGTCAGAGTTATGGGACTTGCTGCTATCAACTAGTTTTATAACCCCGAAGACACATGTGAAGTTTCAAATCAATATCTGCATTAGTTTTGGAGATAGTAACTTGCGTGTAAAACTTTAACCAAAATTTTCTAAGTCTAAAAGGGGGCATAATTTGCTCAAATAACATGTCAGAGTTATGGGACTTGACCCAGTGAGGTTGGTAATTGATCTAGAAAAAGAAAAAATAAGTTTTAAATCTATATGCCTTTTAGAAATAGTTGTATGTACTTGCACGCAAAACTTTAACCAGAATTTTCTAAGTCCAAAAGGGGGCATAATTTGGCCAAAATGAAAGTCAGAGTTATGGGACTTGCTGCTATCAACTAGTTTTATAACCCCGAAGACACATGTGAAGTTTCAAATCAATATCTGCATTAGTTTTGGAGTAACTTGCATGTAAAACTTTAACCAAAATTTTCTAAGTCCAAAAGGGGGCATAATTTGCTCAAAATACATGTCAGAGTTATGGGACTTGACCCAGAGAGGTTGGTAATTGACCTAGAAAAAGAAGAAATAAGTTTCAAAGCTATATGCCTTTCACTGATGGCTGTATGTACTTGCATGCAAAAACTTAACCAAGGTGTGACGCCGACGCCGACGCCGACGCCGACGCCAGGGTGAGTAGAATAGCTAGACTATTCTTCGAATAGTCGAGCTAAAAATAGAAGGTGCGCAAGTTCATATCATGATAAAGACTCATGCAAGGTTTCATTAATTTATATCAAATACTTTTTGAGCTAGGCGTGTCACAAACTTCGGACGGACGCACGAACACATGCACGGACAAGAGCATATCTATATGCCCCCACCACTCATGTAGGGGGGGAGAGAGGCACAAAAAGTGGCAATGCACAAGAGTCATTATCACTTCTGCAGGTCAATATCGTTTTTTGCGGACCAACGTGTGCACCCCTTTCAACCAATCAAATGAGCGCATTTGAGAAGGGTATATAACTTTAGAAATAATACATGGCAGTATCTTTACACAAATGCAGCCATTATAGATGTTCTTTAACCACGTATTTAGTGTGCTGATTTGGCATAGTATAATATCAGCAATTTTGTCCCCAACTTCAGGCATAATAGAACTACAATTAATACTAATATATTGTATCTTGCCGGCTGAATCATCCAGCTGTATACATGGTCAACATAGGTGACTGAGTGAGTGTTAATTTATATCCCGGAGACCTAACCAGAATAAGTCACAAATAAGATTACATCATTTATAAGTGCAATCTAATAAGATTGCATTAGCGGCTACTTTTTCTGTCTTTTTGTGTTGTTAAAGAACAAATTATTTTGCTTTAAGAGGCCATTTGTGTCAAGAGACCGCATTTTGCCCTTCTCTAAAACATACTTAAGCCTTAAATAACAGCCCCAATAGATAACGCACACAAACAGGAAATTACACAGAAGTCCCCCTCCTTCTATAAATATATAATTCAGTCATGAAAATTCAGTTCTTATTATACATTTAAATTCAAATTAAACTGACCAAGAAAAACAAACACTTTATACAGATCTGCCTATTTGAACAAGCTTGTGTGAAATTTTGAGATGAAACAAGAGCTGTCCTTAAGACATCATATTCTACTTTTTTCAGAGCTTGACTCTGAATTAGAGCATAGCCAGTAAAAACTTTATAAAATATTAATCAAAAAATTCAAAGTTAAAAGGGGCATAACTCAGGGATCATCTTAGGTCAAAATTTTAGGGAGAAGTGACCTCCCTCCGTAGAATCTAGGGAGAAATCGAGGAATTTAAGGAGAAGATTCGACATAGTATTCAGTTTCCTGCCTATAATTATATATTTCCACTTTCTGTGGGTCTTGCTATAACTTATTAACAGTAATTATTTAAGGAAATTGATCATTGCATTATTATTTTCATGAATTTCTAAATAAAGTATTAATTTAGCTATGGAAAAGTCGCCTTAAAATTTTTATCCGAAATTTACACGTCCGAAACTCGTAAGTTTATCAGGTGCACGATCGAAACACCATGAAAATTTTCATTCATGTTTCGATTCTCGTGCTTTAATAATGCCCGATTCCTGCATCAACTTGTTCAGATTTATACATTTAATTGATATATTTCTTAATCTTTATCAGAATAATACCAAACTTGTAGATACTGGCGATCTTTTTACAATAATTATGTACGGCAGTTGAGATGTCCGCGGAATCGTATTTTATTTTATCAACAGCGCCCGGGCAATTCATTTACAGAAATTGGCCGTATTTGAAATATTTTTTGAAGTAAGTTTTAATAAAATCAGTAAATAATGTACAATTGATGCATAAGATCATGCACTCGTTAAGTTGATCGGCTTTTTGCACGCCGATTGAAAATTTTCAAAATGGCGGCGGCTTACAATATTATTGATTAACACTGTGGGATATTAACGATACGATTGGCTGAAGTTTGACAGGCGAGTAGGCGGGGTTGACTAAGGATTTATCAGTAATTTAATCTAGAATATCCATCAAGTTTTACAACTTTAAGTAAACAGATTACAACACTCAGAAAAACTCGGCGATTCAGATTTCGCCTGGAGGCGATAATTAGGCGAAGTGGCAGATTTTAAAGCGACGATATCGCTCAAATCGCCTTGTAGGATGATCGCTGTAACTCTGTCAAAATTCAAATCAAGAGTTATGAGGATTGCTTGTCCTGGTGTAGACTTTGAAATTAAATAACTATTAACAGAGATATCTGACTTTATCAAAATGTTTAACCGACGGCGACGCAGCGCAGGGGTGAGTGCAATAGCTCTACTTTTTCTTCAAAAAGTCAAGCTAAGAAAGAGAACAGAAACAAATTATTTACCATGGAAGTAGTCGTTAAAGTATTTTGCAACTTGAACACTTTATGCAATCCTTGCTCTTCAGCCTTTGCGAGGTTCTCTGGCGTCATTTTCACAACAAATTTCACTGTCGTATCTGTGTGGTACTCTTTATAATCTCTGCAAAGCAAGCCTCCAGCATTAACATTGCCTTATATTCAATTTATACAAGTATCTTGTTTTAAAATACTGCTACACTTCTGCTTTTTATCTTAGGTGGAAATCAGACTGCTATACTTAAACACAAAAGAAACTGTGCACTTTACATTTTCAGATTTTCTCACAATGCGGTGGGGGAATGAAGTCATGTATGGCATAATTTTAAAAGGCTAAACATTTATCTTTTCAACTAACGTGATTTTGTTGTCGTATTTGAATACGTTTAAGTGTAGGATGCGTCTACATTAAGTAGGGGTCAAAATCAAATATAAACAAATAGTCAAGAGATGTTTTCTTGTGTTCATTTTCTGTAGTGCAATAAAATGTGATGAAAATTTTGCTTTAATATGGTGTGTGCCAGCTATTCTGTCTTACAACTTGCATAACACACCATCTCATGGAATTAACATGACGCTGTAATACCATTGCTTGAAGACGGTTCCATTCCAACTGCATGTGGTCTACCAGGTAGACGACCTTTGGCAACAGAACCCTTTTGCACAAATCTATCTCTCAACAGTATTTTAGTATTTCTATTGCAAATAACTGCCCGTGAAACTGCTATGATGGAATCGCCTCTACTCAGCATCATCAAGGCGTAATTACACCAATGTTCCTAAAGTCATGGAATATTTGCTGCTTGAATATTTTGAAATCTAATGTGACATTTGCATTCCTACATGTGCAAATGAATGTAAAGAAAACAAGTTTTACCAGCTGTGCCTATGTATACATGTTGCATGTGGAAATCGTGTGAAACTGCTATTCTGGCTATTAGGTAAGACCTAATCATAGTTTGACCAATATATTGTATACAATTTCAAACAATAGAAAAACTAGAATGTGTCTGTAGGACACAGGGTGTATCCCCCAAACCCCACTGGTACCTTTGTCACAACTACGGGGAAATAATTCAAATGTTTGCAGTCTTAATGGGGTATAGCCTCAAAAAAAATTATAAAAAGGATTCATTATTCTATACCATATACTTTTTGAGCTATGAGCATCACAAACAAAAATCCACTATTTTGGCTATTTCATGGGCCATAACTCTGTAATAAATGCTAAAATTCTCAAGAAGAATGCCAAGTGTGCAAGGTCACACTATGATAAAGACTCAAGAAAGGTTTCATGAATTTACATTAAATACTTTGAGTGAGGCACATAATTAGGTGAAAATGTGCATTTTTTTACTATTTCAGGGGCCGTAAGTCTGGAAATAGGGGGCGGACCCAGATGAAAAATAGTAGGTGCGCAAGTTCATGTCATGATAAAGACTCATGCAAGGTTTCATCAATTTATATCAACTACTTTTTGAGCTAGGCGTGTCACAAGGTGAAAATGTGCATTTTTGACTATTTCAGGGGCCATAACTCTAGAAATAGGGCGCAGACCCAGATTAAAAATAGAAGATGCGCAAGTTCATATCATGATTAAGACTCATGCAAGGTTTCATGAATCTATATCAAATATTTTTTGAGCTGGGCATGTCACAAGGTGAAAATGTGCACTTTTGACTATTTCAGGGGCCATAACTCTAAAAACTAGAAAATCCTTTTTTTAAAAAAGCGCATGTCTCCCCCAATGCAAAGTCCTATAGGCAAGAAGTCAATAGGGGTCTGGAGCGAAAGTCAAAGAGACACTGATGGTTGGCTGCAATAGGGATCATCTACTTGGCATGTCCAGTCATCCCGCTAAATTTCAACACTCGTGGCCTAGTGGTTCTCAAGTCACTGTTCAGGCTTTTGTGACCCTGACCTTTGATCAAGTGACCTCAAAATAAATAGGGGTCATGTACTCTGCATGTCCAATCATCCTATTAAGTTTCAACATTGTAGGTCAAGTGGTTCTCAAGTTATTTCCAAAAAATGATTTTACATGAACAGGCCACTGTGACCTTGACCTTTAATAGACTGACCCCAAAATCAATAGGGGTCATCTACTCTGCATGTTCAATCATCCTATGAAGTTTCAACATTCTGGGTCAAGTGGTTCTCAAGTTATTGATCGGAACTGGTTATCAATGTTCAGGCCCCTGTGACCTTGACCTTTAACGGAGTGACCCCAAAAACAACAAGGGTCATTTACTCTGCATGAACAATCATCCTATGAAGTTTCAACATTCTGGGTCGAGAGGTTCTCAAGTTATTGATTGGAAATGGTTTTCCATGTGCGGGCCCCTGTGACCTTGACCTTTCACAGAGTGACCCCAAAATCGTTAGGGGTCATCTACTCTTCATGACCAATCATCCTATTAAGTTTCAACATTCTGGGTCAAGTGGTTCTCAAGTTACTGACCGGAAATGGTTTTCAATGTTCAGGCCCCTGTGACCTTGACCTTTAATGGAGTGACCCCAAAATCGCTAGGGGTCATCTACTTTGCATGTACAATCATCCTATGAAGTTTCAACATTCTGGGTCAAGTGGTTCTCAAGTTATTGATCGGAAATGGTTTTCAATGTTCAGGCCCCTGTGACCTTGACCTTTGACGGAGTGACCCCAAAATCAATAGGGGTCATCTACTCTTCATGACCAATCATCCTATGAAGTTTCAACATTCTGGGTCAAGTGGTTCTCTAGTTATTGATCGGAAATGGTTTTCAATGTTTAGGCCCCTGTGTCCTTGACCTTTGACAGAGTGACCCCAAAATCAAAAGGGGTCATCTACTCTTCATGACCAATCATCCTATGAAGTTTCAACATTCTGGGTCAAGAGGTTCTCTAGTTATTGATCGGAAATGGTTTTCAATGTTCAGGCCCCTGTGACCTTGACCTTTGACGGAGTGACCCCAAAATCAATAGGGGTCGTTTACTCCAGCAGCCCTACAACCCTATGAAGTTTGAAGGTTCTAGGTCAAATGGTTCTCCAGTTATTGCTAGGAAATGAAGTGTGACGTACGGACGGACGGACAGACAGACGGACGGACAGGGCAAAAACAATATGTCTCCTGGGGGAGACATAATAAGGGGCGGAGCCAGATGAAAAACAGGAGGTGCGCAAGTTCATATCATGATAAAGACTCATGCAAGGTTTCATCCATTTATATCAAATACTTTTTGAGCTAGGCGTGTCACAAGGTGAAAATGTGCATTTTTGTCTACTTCAGGGGCCATAACTCTAAATATCGGGGGCGGAGCCAGACGAAAAATAGAAGGTGCGCATGTTCATATCATGATAAAGACTCAAGCACGGTTTCATCAATTTATATCAAATACTTTGTGAGCTAGGCGTGTCACAAGGTGAGAATGTGCATTTTTGACTATTTCAGGGGCCATAACTCTAAAATTAGGGGGCGGAGCCAGACGAAAAATAGAAGATGCGCAAGTTCATATCATGATAAAGACTCACCCAAGGTTTCATCAATTTATATGAAATACTTTTTGAGCTAGGTGCATCACGAACTTCAGACAGACGCACAGAGAAGAGCAAATCTATATGCCCCCACCACTCATGGGGGGGGGGGCACAAAAACATAAATATGATGCAGTAATAGGGAATCCATCCTATCGATCTGACAAAAATAGGGATCAATCCCGCTACAGTACCATGTGATAAATACCGAATGCGATATACTATCAAATCAAAATATGTGACCTTCCGCCAAGTGCACTGAGCTTCTGACTTTGTTCTTTTTGGTATAATACGCTTTTTCCTTGTGCGTATTAAGTGTCAACATAACTTGTCCGTATGGCAACATCTTGCACATCAGTACAAATATTGGCAGTATTGTTTTTTATTCCAAACTCACCTTACCTTTAAACTGATACAAACTCACATTTCTTGGCAAGCTTATGGACTGTACACATTCCCGATTGAAAGTGCCTTATTTTAGAGATAGTACCTAAGCTTTTCAAATCATAGGTTTGAAGTTAAAAAGCTTTGAAATAAAGGCAAGTGTCCATATATTTCTCAAAAATAGATATGTAGACAATATTTTAACCAGAAGCGTAGAGTTATGAGCATTTAATATTTTCATGTAAAAGAAAATTTTGTGATCAAGAAAATGTAACTCTTCTTGAACATGGAATGCAGGAACTTCAAAAGGACATAATATAGTGAATATTTTCTAACTGGGTGCATTTGATTTAACATTCAATTGTGATCTGGATTTCTAAATAATGATCCATAATACTGTGTGCTAAATATTAGGAAAATCTGGAACAGTCTGTAAACAGAAAAAATATGCTGTAGCAGAATGCAATTATTTAAGCTCTAACCAGGACTCGAACCCAGGACGTTTCACACCTAAGACAGACATTCTTCCACTTCCCTATAACAGCAGTAGCTAATGGCTATGCAGTTTAAGTGCACCTATTACATTACGTGAACTGGAGCAATTTTGTGACAGTAACATTATAATCGGTGACCTCTGGATTATCAGCGTATTCGCTTTGTTACCTAAGCAATTTTCGTGTAAAGAAACAAGAACTGCCACTAATGGTGACAAATGCCCCCGCAGCGCCTTCACCTTTGACCTGGTGACCTTGACCTTTGACCCCAAAGTCAGTAGGGATCATGTACTCAAGAAGTACTATCAGCATGTGAAGTCTGAAGGTCATGGGTGCAGTGGTTCGCGAGTAAAGTGCCTTCAAGTTAATGTTGTGACAAACGAACAAACGAAAGGACGGACAGTTGAAATCTAATATGCCTCCCTAAAAATATAATCTAATGCTGCCAACGTTTAAATCGGTCAAAACTGCCCAAATTTCTCTGACGTGTTGTTCAGAGTAATAACTTACTAACTGCTGGTAGTACCAGTGAAATATAACTTACACTGAATCTTTTATATTTACCCTTTTAGCAGCTGGCGAACAGCAAAGACGGTGAGCTTTGTCCAAATATAAGCAATTATTTTACCAGTTTTGAGTGGATTTCAACTGATTGGAAATTACAGTTACAAACTAAATACCTTTCTGCAAAACATGGAGTCATTAGCATTCTATGTCAATCAGTATTATGACCGAGATCGACTGCAATTCATTCATTCGGAAGATTCATAGACACAGTCTGTTGTTTACATTTTTTAATCGTAACCTGTGCATTTGTAAAAACCACTTTATTCTGAAAAATCAAAGTATGCCAAGAGCTATGGTACGTTCTCTACTTATTTAATATAACTCAACCTTTAGGATGAATGCGATTTTAGATCGAACATAATTCATTTATAATACATCTAACTAAAACAAATTTTTTACTGCAATAGGGTTTCCACTGACATGTGTACTAATGTCTTTAAATATACAAAATGTTTACGTGATAAGCTGTGGCGACTTTTCTGAGGTGTTCAGCATAGCTTCTATAACATCCTCTTTATAATCCTGGGTCCACTTCCTCACTGGTAACTCAGTAATCTCCACTGTTTGATCATCAATAATCGAGATCTCACCATTCACAACATATCTATTGTCTACCAATTGATTAATGGTCCCCTTGAAATTCTTGTACGATGGAAACTGGAAAACAATCAGGGAGTCATCCATCTTAACATAAATTTCGACTTTATTAAAACAATCATATGCCTTCCATGTTAACTTTAATAAGCAAAATGGATAGTCGATAAAATGCAGAACATGTCAAAGAAATCAAGATTACAAGTAGAAATGAAGTTTCTAATTATGACTTACCATAGGCAAGGGCTCATCACCATCAAGCATGCGTTTCAAGTTGGCAACAATTTCTCGAATGTCGAAGTTGGGGATCTTTGTGCTCCATCCAGTACCAATACCATCAGCACCATTCACCAGAACCATAGGAATAATTGGACAATACCACTCCGGTTCTATCCTCAGATTGTCATCATAGAGGAAATTCAGCAAAGGCTCATCATTCACATGGAACAGCATCCTTGTCAGTGAACTACAAACATATACAAGAGCTGTCAGTGGACAGCACGCTCGACTATTCTCAGTGCTTGATAGTATAATATAAGCAATGAGTAAAACTTTAACATTACAATAAGCATATTCTAAGTCAAAAAGGGGCCATAGTTCAGTCAAAATGCTTGATAGAGTTGCCTCCTCCTTTCTACAGACTGGGGTCATGATTATAAACAAGTATGCAAAATATGAAAACAATATCTCAATGGACTTTGAAAATATTTGGGGTGGAACGCAAACTTTAAAAATTTATTCTGTCAAAAAGGGGCCATAATTCAGTCAAAATGCTTGATACAGTTGCCTCCTCCTTTTCACAGACTGGGGTCATGATTATGAACAAGTATGCAAAATATGAAAGCAACATCTCAATGGACTTTGAAAATATTTGGAGTGGTACGCAAACTTTAACATTTATTCTAAGTCGAAAAGGGGCCATAATTCAGTCAAAATGCTTGATAAGAGTTGCCTCCTCCTTTTTACAGACTGGGGTCATGATGGTAAGGCGAAAAAAAAAATTGTTTGTTTCGGGTATCCCGACCTACCCTAAATTTTTGGCCCGACCCTAAATGTTTTTATGGCCTTGGAGAATAATTTTTTCAACTTTTTGACAAAATGTTGCCAAACTGCACTTTTTATGCTTTAAACACGGTCAGTGATGTTAGAAATCAACTTCCTGATGCTCTAAAGGCATAACCCCCTTACTTGTATTCATTTTTTGACACAAAAATAACTTCCGAAAAGTCTCCCTTAATGAAAAAAAATTCCAAAAAAAAAATTTCAGACCTACCTACCCTAATTTTTTTGAGCATGTTACCGGAAACAAAGGATTTTTTTTTTTAGGCCTAAACAAGTATGCAAAATATGAAAGCAATAGCTCAATGGACTTCGAAAATATTTGGGGTGGTACGCAAACTTTAACATTTGTGTGACGCTCACGCTCACGTCGGGGTGAGTAGGATAGCTCCACTATTCTTCGAATAGTCGAGCTAAAAATCATTTACATGGAAAAACAAGAGCTGTCTCCGTAGGATGACACATGCCCCCGATGGCACTTTGAATGAATAGTTATGGCCGATGTTAAGAGTTTAGGACCTTTGACCTACAGAGCTGGGTCTTGCGCGCGACACATCGTCTTACTGTGTCACACATTCATGCATAGTTATTTTAAAATCCATGCATGAATGACAAAGATATAGACCAGACATGCCCATCAATGCACTATCATGAAAAATGATCTTTAACGTCTAAGTGTGACCTTGACCTTTGAGCTACGGACCTGGGTCTTGCGTGTGACACGTCGTCTTACTGTGGTACACATTTATGCCAAGTTATTTGAAAATCCATCCATCGATGACAAAAATATGGACCGGATACGCCCATCAATGCACTATCCTTTAACGTCTAAGTGTGACCTTGACCTTTGAGCTACGGAACTGGGTCTTGCGCACTGCATGTCGTCTTACTGTGGTACACATTCATGCCAAGTTATTTGAAAATCCATCCATCGATGACAAAGATATGGACCGGACACGCCCATCAATGCACTATCCTTTAACGTCTAAGTGTGACCTTGACCTTTGAGCTACTGACCTGGGTCTTGCGCACTGCACGTCGTCTTACTGTGGTACACATTCATGCCAAGTTATTTGAAAATCCATCCATCGATGACAAAGATATGGATCGAACACGCCCATCAATGCACTATCCTTTAACGTCTAAGTGTGACCTTGACCTTTGAGCTACGGACCTGGGTCTTGCGCACTGCACGTCGTCTTACTGTGGTACACATTCATGCCAAGTTATTTGAAAATCCATCCATCGATAACAAAGATATGGACCGGACACGAAAATTGCGGACGGACTGACAGACCGACAGACGGTTCAAAAACTATATGCCTCCCTTCAGGGGCATAAAAAGTCTTCCCAGTTGACTGCAGAGAGATAAAATTATTCACATGGAAAAAGATTTTTGTTAGCGGAGAAATACAGAAGAGAAATTCATTTACATGGAACAACTATCAGGTCAGTGAACTGAAGAAAAAATAATAGCATTTACATGGAAAAACAAAATTGTCAGTGGACTACAAACTCAGTGAACTATAAACAGATAAAATCATTCAAATGAAATGACAGTCCTGTCAGTTTGCCTATGTGCAAGAAAACCCCTTCGTCTCTTAAAACAAGAGGACCATGATGGTCCTGAATCGCTCACCTGTTCCCACATGACCCAATTTTGAGTATGACGTCGTTTTTTCTATTATTTGACACAGTGACCTAGTTTTTGAGCTCATGTGACCCAGTTTTGAACTTGATCTAGATATTATCAAGATAAAAATTCTGACCAATTTTCATGAAGATCTATTGAAAAATATGGTCTATAGAGAGGTCACCAGGTTTTTCTATTATTTGACCTATTGACCTAGTTTTCGAAGGTACGTGACCCTGTTTTGAACTTTACCTAGATATCATCAAGGTGAACATTCTCACTAACTCTCATGAAGATCTCATGAAAAATATGGCCTCTAGCGAGGTCACAAGGTTTTTCTATTTTTATACCTACTGGCCTAGTTTTTGACCGCACATGACCCAGTTTCGAAACTGACCAAGATATCATCAAGGTGAACATTCAGATCAATTTTCATGAAGATCCATTGAAAAATATGGCCTCTAGACAGGTCAAAGATTTTTCTAATTTTAGAACTACTGACCTAGTTTTTAACCGCAGTTGACCCAGTTTCAAACTTGACCTAGATATCATCAAGATGAACATTCAGACCAACTTTCATACAGATCCCATGAAAAGTATGGCCTCTAGAGAGGTCACAAGGTTTTTTTATTATTTGACCTACGAACCTAGTTTTTTATGGCACGTGACCCAGTTTCAAACTTGACCTAGATATCATCAAGGTTAACATTCTGACCAATTTTCATGAAGATCCATTCAAAGGTATGGCCTCTAGAGAGGTCACAAGGTTTTTCTATTTTAAGACCTACTGACCTAGTTTTTGATCGCAGTTGACCCAGTTTCAAACTTGATCTATATATCATCAAGATAAACATTCAGACCAACTTTCATACAGATCCCATGAAAAATTTGGCCTCTAGAGAGATCATGTTTTTTCATTAGTTGACCTACTGACCTACTTTTTGATGGCACGTGATGGCAGTTTCGAACTTGACCTAGATATCATCAAGATGAACATTCTGACCAATTTTTATACAGATCCATTCACAAGTATGGCCTCTAGAGAGGTCACAAGGTTTTTCTATTTTTAGACCTACTGACCTAGTTTTTGACCGCACATGACCCTGTTTCGACCTTGACCTAGATATGATCAAGATAAACATTCAGACCAACTTTCATACAGATCCCATGAAAAATATGGCCTCTAGAGAGGTCACAAGGTTTTTCTATTATTTGACCTACTGACCTAGTTTTTGAAGGCACGTGACCCACTTTCGAACTTGACCTAGATATCATGAAGATGAACATTCAGACCAACTTTCATACAGATCCCATGAAAAATATGGCCTCTAGTGAGATCACAAGGTTTTTCTATTATTTGACCTATTGACCTAGTTTTTGACGGCACGTAACCCACTTTCGAACTTGACTTAGGTATAATCAAGATGAACATTCTCACCAATTTTCATGAAGATCTCATGAAATATATGGCCTCTAGAGAGGTCATAAGGTTTTTCTATTTTTAGACCTACTGACCTAGTTTTTGACCGCACATGACCCGGTTTCGAGCCTGACCTAGATTTCATCAGGGTGAACATTCTGACCAATTTTTATGAAGATCCATTCACAAATATGGCCTCTAGAGAGGTCACAAGGTTTTTCTATTTTTAGACCTACTGACCTAGTTTTTGACCGCAGTTGACGCAGTTTCGACCTTGACCTAGATATCATCAAGATGAACATTCAGACCAACTTTCATACAGATCCCATGAAAAATATGGCCTTTAAAGAGGTCACAAGGTTTTTCAATTATTTGACCTACTGACCTAGTTTTTGATGCCACAAGACCCACTTTCGAACTTGACCTAGATATCATGGTGAACATTCTGACCAATTTTCATGAAGATCTTTTGAAATATATGGCCTCTAGAGAGGTTACAAGGTTTTTCTATTTTTAGACCTACTGACCTAGTTTTTGACCGCACATGACCCAGTTTCGAACTTGACCTAGATATCATCAAGGGGAACATTCTGACCAATTTTCATAAAGATCCCATGAAAAATGTGACCTCTAGAGTGGTCACAAGCAAAAGTTTACGCACGCACGGACGACGGGCGCTGCACGATCACAAAAGCCCACCTTGTCACTTTGTGACAGGTGAGCTAAAAATCAATGGATTTTTTTTTCAAATTTAATGAGATTTTATAGGCTTCATTTTTACAGTTATTTCACACTTAACCATTTCATTACTTCTTTTTTTTGCTATTACTTTTATTCAGTTTTTCTGCTAAACACTTATAGTATATCATTGTCAATCTTCTTTATTTCATTACTTATTTTACCATCTCTTCCATAGATCTAAAACTCAATAACATATCAATAAACTTGCAGGATTTCAAGCTCAACAGACATCTTGCGCAGAAACATTTGTAATTGCTCTTTCCACTTTTCGTCTTTGAGATATCTCCTGATTTTGTCTTTGGGGCAAGAACCATTTCCTAAGCTCATCTTATTGAAATAATAACCACTAAGGTTTGCTAAGTTGCATTTACTTTTTCACTTCCCAAGTTTGAGGCTCTCATATTTCTTCTGCAAATGTAACGCTTGACAGTTCTATACTCTTGCTCTCTTTACATAACATTTTATCTTAAATAAACAGTAATGTGAATTCAATGTACCTGAGCATTGTGAAGATGTAACGGGGGCTGGAAGCATCCTTGCCACCATGTAATCTTGTACCAAACTGACCTAAAGGTTGCAGCAGGTTCAAATTATTGCTTCCGACGAAGTTCTGTGCCAAGCCAATAATCGTACCCATTAATGATACCTGTCAATAGAAAACATTCAACAATATAATGTAACTAGAAAATGCTTTTGTAAAAAAGCGCATGTCTCCCCCAATGCAAAGTCCTATAGGCAAGAAGTCAATAGGGGTCAGGAGCGAAAGTCAAAGAGACACTGATGGTTGGCTGCAATAGGGATCATCTACTTGGCATGTCCAGTCATTCCCCTAAATTTCAACACTCATGGCCTAGTGGTTCTCAAGTCACTGTTCAGGCTCCTGTGACCTTGACCTTTGATCAAGTGACCTCAAAATAAATAGGGGTCATCTACTCTGCATGTCCAATCATCCTATTAAGTTTCAACATTGTAGGTCAAGTGGTTCTCAAGTTATTTCCAAAAAATGATTTTACATGAACAGGCCACTGTGACCTTGACCTTTAATAGACTGACCCCAAAATCAATAGGGGTCATCTACTGTGCATGTTCAATGTTCCTATTAAGTTTCAACATTCTGGGTCAAGTGGTTCTCAAGTTATTGATCGGAACTGGTTATCAATGTTCAGGCCCCTGTAGCCTTGACCTTTAATGGAGTGACCCCAAAAACAATAAGGGTCATTTACTCTGCATGAACAATCATCCTATGAAGTTTCAACATTCTTGGTCGAGAGGTTCTCAAGTTATTGATTGGAAATGGTTTTCCATGTTCAGGCCCCTGTGGTTTTCCATGTTCAGGCCCCTGTGGCCTTGACCTTTAACAGAGTGACCCTAAAATCGTTAGGGTTCATCTAATCTGCATGACCAATCATCCTACGAAGTTTCATCATTCTGGGTCAAGTGGTTCTCAAGTTACTGACCGGAAATGGTTTTCAATGTTCGGGCGCCTGTGACCGTGACCTTTCACAGAGTGACCCCAAAATCATTAGGGGTCATCTACTCTTTATGACCAATCATCCTATGAAGTTTCAACATTCTGGGTCAAGTGGTTCGCTAGTTATTGATCGGAAATGGTTTTCAATGTTCAGGCCCCTGTGACCTTGACCTTTGACGGAGTGGCCCCAAAATCAATAGGGGTCATCTACTCTTCATGACCAATCATCCTATGAAGTTTCAACATTCTGGGTCAAGTGGTTCTCAAGTTATTGATCGGAAATGGTTTTCAATGTTCAGGCCCCTGTGACCTTGACCTTTGATGGAGTGACCCCAAAAACATTAGGGGTCGTCTACTCTAGCAGCCCTACAACCCTATGAAGTTTGAAGGTTCTAGGTCAAATGGTTCTCCAGTTATTGCTCGGAAATGAAGTGACATACAGACGGACGGACAGGGCAAAAACAATATGTCTCCTTGGGGAGACATAATTACGGCAATAAGTACGTCTTTAGTGTCTAAGACTATCACTAACTGAAAGTTTTGTAACAATATAATATGGGCTTTAGAAATTTTAAAAAATCAATTGGTCCAAACAGAATCACAGTCTACTACACAACGCTTACCGTAACAATTTGAGGGAAAAAAATTCAAACAACACCAAATCATAGAAAGAAAGTCGTTTCACATGGAAATTGAACAGCATATAAAACATGTATATAACTCTACAAAACAACTGGCAGTAAAGTAATATATACACTGAATTCTGGAAAAGTACCGCATAATGGGGCCACACTTTTCGACAGTTCAATGCCATTAAAAACTCACCATTTTAAAAGAACTGTTATATATCTTCGTTTTAATGCATTTGCAATAATGTCCCAGTGCTGAAGTTTCAAATAACTATGTGGAACATAGTTTTCAGATTTCAGATTTATTTAAATCCATGGCATATAATATGCATGTGGATATAACAAAGTGAAATAGTTAAACATTCACAAATCAATATTGTACAAAATATTGTGCAAAATGTTGTACAAAATGCGGTACAATTGACTAAGAAAACAATGAATTGGACCGACCACACTAAAATAACCAAAGATGAAAGGGAGAGAACTCAAAAACTGTTAATGCAGAAATAATAACAGAGTATATTCCCCAAAATATTGCCTATTAATTGACCTGAATGCTTATTGTTTTCCCTTATATTGCATGTAAACCTCAATAATGGGGGGGGGGGGGGGGGTCCAAAACATTTACATGTTACACCAGAGATCGAAAAAATTAGGGCTGTCATTGACTGGGTCTTGATTGGCATATCGACGATATATCAATTATTAAATCGATTAACAACCTATTTGTTCATGGGCATGTTAATGTTATGTTTAGTTTTATTGCCTACTTTTTATATTACTGTTTGATTGTGTTGTATTTGTATCTATGAAATAAATAAAATAAATGAAAATTAATGAAATATTTTATAGATCTTCATTGTGCCTTCACTCCTCTTTTGCATTTATCCTACTTTACAACCTAGTGAACTATAATACCAGGCACTGGAGTAGGGTTTCAAACAGCTAAAATTCTGCATTTCTCTTCCACAGGTATCTGTTTATTTAATAAATTAATTATTTTATTTATTTTCAATGTTTTTATCTATGTTTAGTCTGTTTCATACCCTGTCTAATTTTTAGCTTGCACTAACATTTGGTATCGGTACCGCGTTTTTGTTGTTTTTGTTTTTGTAAGTTGTGTCCCTGTAATACCCATAGGTATAATAATAGGTGCAAAGTATACCTCACCTCACCATGATGGTACGCTGATAACTCAGCTACTGACCCAGCCAGCTGGGCAACCTTGATCTCACGGCTGACAAGATTTCTCTTCAGACAGGTAAACAACACCTTTCTTTGACCTGGCTTCAAACCATCCACCGCAGAGGGAATAGACCGCTCTAAATCCATGTTGGAGAATAGAATGAGTTCTCTGTTGATGAAATCGTTGAATGTGACACTCCTGGTGTTTTTTCCATAAAGATAAAGCTGAAAATTATGGAGGTAATAAATAGTTAATATGGAAATAAAATGGAAGAAAACTTATTTCCATGATAAAAACAAGTTTCTTAAGTAACTACAAACTGTCAGAAAATAATACCCCCATAACATCACCTTCCTAGACAAAATCATTTAAGAAGATATGGAGCAGACAACATGGATGGACAGATGGATACACAACTTAAATAAAGCCCCATATACTTCTGGGGGTGTAATAAGAGAAATTGTAAGATGGTATCTTACAGCTGGTAAGCCCATCTCAGCTCTTCGTTTCTTTTCTTCCATCCAATGAGACAACCATTCCTTTCTCTCGTCCACCTTCTTTTTGTTGAATGCCAGATTAATTGAGGCATCATCATCAGCCCCCGTGTATCTGAACTCTATCTTGTGTCTGTTCATGTCGCTGAAGTACTCTTTTGCCTCCTTAGAGGTGCTAGTACCCAAACCTGCATGTACAGGTAAAGACAGTTAACTTAAATGACAGCCATACTTAAATAATGTAGCAATTGTAGGAAATGTCAGGAGGGTTGAAATTAAAGCCTGCATACTCAAAAAATGCCTGTGACTTTTGCTTAAGCTTGCAATTTTGTGAGTAGAAAAAAAATATATATATACGGAAATGACAACAGCTTTCATTTCTTCAACTTTGGTTTTGATTTGCTGTAATAAACTGTGCAAACAGCATTCACTAACAGCGTTTTTTGCACAGTACACATTGGCCAATGACATTTTACACTGTGCACATTATGTAGACTGGTTTGCAAATTATGATCATGTGGTGATATTTTATATCTACAATTTACACAATCCAATTTCTCCAGATTGCCAAATGTCAGAAAAAATGACCAGATACTTATATATGTAAAATTAATACCAAACAAGAGGGTCATGATGACCCTGGATCGCTCACCAGAGTAATATGAGCTACATGTTTCAAATGTCAAACTGATGATTTTTAGAAATGTTTTGGAAGATTTTCCGATGTACAATCAAGTAACCCCTGGGGCGGGGCCAATTTTTACCCCGAGGGTCATGATTTGAACAAAGTTTGTAGAAGTCTACTAGGCAATGTTACATATCAAATATCTAAGATCTCTTCCTTCTGGTTTATTTTAAGCAAATTTATGAAGATTTCCCTCTGTACAATCAAGTAACCCCTGGGACTGGGTCAATTTGACCCGGGGGGGGGGGGGGGGGGGGGAGGTCAAGATTTGAACAACTTTTGTAGAGGTCCACTAGGCAATGCTACATGTCAAATATCTAAGCTCTAGGCCTTCTGTTGTTTTTTTTTAGAAAATTTTGAAGATTTTTCTATGTACAATCAAGAAACCCCATGGGGAGGGGTAAATTTGACCCCAGAGGTCATGATTTGAATAAATTTTGTAGAAGTCTACTAGGCAATGCTACATGTCAAATATCTAAGCTCTAGGCCTTCTGGTTTATTTTTAGAAATTTTTTGAAGATTTTCCTGTGTAAAATCAAGTGACCCCTGGGGCGGGGTCAATTTTGACCTTTTGAACTTTATGCCTTCTGGTTTATTATAAGAAAATTTTTGAAGATTTTCCTATGTAAAATCAAGTGACCCCTGGGGTCATGATTTGAACAAATTTTGTAAAGGTCCACTAGACAATTCTACATGTCAAATATCTAAGCTCTAGGCCTTCTGGTTTATTTTTAGAAATTTTTTGAAGATTTTCCTATGTTAAATCAAGTGACCCCTGGGGCGGGGTCAATTTTGACCCCGGGGTCATGTTTTGAACAACTTTAGTAGAGGTCCATACGGCAATGCTACAAGTCAAACATCTAAGCTCTAGGGCTTCTGATTTTTGGAGGAGAAGATTTTTTAAGATTTTCCTATGTAAAATCAAGTGACCCCTGGGGCAGGGTCAATTTTGACCCCGGGGTCATGATTTGAACAAAATTGGTAGAGGTCCACTAGGCAATGCTTCACACCAAATATCTAAGCTCTAGGGCTTCTGGTTTTTGAGAAGAAGATTTTTAAAGTTTTTCCTTTCGGTTGCTATGGCAACCAGAGTTCTGCATGGAATTCAATTCTTTGAACAATTTTTGAAGAGCTTCACCAAAGGAACATTCCTGTGAAGTTTGGATGAAATTGGCCTAGTGGTTTATGAGGAGATGTCATTTAAAGTAAAAGTTTACGGACGGACAAATGACACCGGACGCCGGACGGTGACTGCTCCTAATAGCTCACCCTGAGCCTTTGGCTAAAAATGGCTGAACAAGAGGATGACATCATGCAAGTTGAAATTTCCTACTCAAAAAAAAAAATTTACCAATGCAAAAGAGAAGTTAAATTCAACCACTGTATGTATAAACATGAATCATGATTGTCCTAAATCACTCATCTCAACCTTTTTGACTATACCTTTGGACTGAAGCCGTTATTTTGGTCCATAAACAAAGCAACTGGCAATATACAATCAGTGCAGTTATTACAGGATCTGCATAATACTGTTATTTTCATGTTACCTCATTTTGTTCCATAGCAACAAGAATTATGGTCGTACTTTCAAAATATACATAATCCCCTTATGGTCTGCTATCAACATACCACATACAAAGTTTCATTAAAATACACTGCAGGGTATTGTTTAAAACAGGATCAAGATTCTATAGATGGACCTCTGCCTCAGTGTTTTTAATTTTTAAGTATTTCCCACTGTAAGGAATTAATTGTAAAAACTGCAAGCTCTTCAAAACTGTTCACAATCATAAATTCCTTGAGAATAGGCAGTTAGTTAATAACAAAAGAAAGCAAACCTTTGTAGTACTTTATCTTCCACGTGTTCCAGTTACTAGTGGCTGCTTTCCATTCTTCAAACTCCGGTAAACTGTAGAACGATTGCTCTTCTTTACCCTTAGTTACCTGCAATATTCATGTCTCTTAATACATCATCAAACAAACATTCTGACCAAAAAATTCTTGAAACAGCAGAGTCACACAGAGAAAACTAATCCACATATCCGTTTTAACAAATCAACAGCTGGACTGGTTTTGGTAGACAATCATCCAAGATAACTTCTGTGCAATTAGTCTGAAATCTTGCCACTGATTATGGGAACTAGTTTCAACAATAAACATATTTGGAATAGCAAGTTGTCTTGGAAGAGGATTACTCAATGAAGATTTGGTGGAGGTTTCAAAAGGTATCTGTAACCATTCTCTATAATGCCATTACTAACTTGAACCTTGATCGGAAGTTTAGGAATCTAATGTCTTTTTAGATACTTGTAGTAAAATCACTCAGCTAAGCATACTAACCTTGACAATGGGTGTGATAAACTGATTGACAACATTGTGTTTGAGCAGATTTGGCCAGAAATGTTGTAGAAAGTTTATGAGCAAGCCTTTGATATGGGAGCCGTCCTGGTCCTGATCTGTCATGATCATTATCTTGCCGTATCGTAACATCTTCAGCTGATCATGGTCCTCATACTTCTTGTTGAACTGAAGTCCCATGATCTTTACAACATTATTGATTTCAGCGTTCTCCATAATCTGCGTGGAGGAAAATAATCTGGTCAGTAACAACCACTACTTTCTGAATGACCAGAAACCTGTTTTCAGGCCACAAGACAACCAGAGCAATGCTAATAAACTGTATCATATAAACCTTCACCATAAGCTAGTATGAAAAACTATTAAGTACACAGAACTTCATAATCTTGAATATCATACGGGCATAAAAAGTGTGTTGTATCAAGTACTGTCTGTCTTAACATCTAGAGTTGTTTGTAGAACACTTATGCCCCTCACCCCCCATTTTCAGTCCTGTGACCACTTTGACCTTGACCCTTGACCTACTAACCCCCAAAACAATAGGGAAGTGGTTCTCAAGTTATTGGGAAGAAACCATTTACAATGTTCAGGACCCTGTGACCGTCAACCTTGACCGACTGACCCCAAAAACAGGGGTCATCTACCTCATAACCCAATCACTCTACCAAGTATGAAGTTTTTGGATCAAGTGGTTCTCAAGTTATCAGGCGGAAACCGTTGACTATTGGCAGACGGAAGGACTTACGTAGGTGCAAAGCAATATACCCTGCTTCTTCAAAAGGTTGGCATAATAAAGAGTAAATAAACATCGCTGTCACCCTCCAGTACATGTATCTGTCTTCTAGTAAGAAGAAGTGGCAAAGTTGCAAGGCTCACCTGTTTATGAGAAGCTTCTCGTACATTCAACACTTTACCTCTCAGTGGGAACACACCATACCTGTCACGCCCCACAACACCAAGACCTACAACATAGTAAAATAGTCAGCAAACATAAAATAATAATATGCAGGTAAAAACACACAGTTTCTGACAAGCAGACTCCCATCCTGATTTCTACTACATGTATATCAATATATTTTCTACAGCGTCAAAGCTCGCAATTTCTCCCTTCCCTTTCCACCTGTTGCCAAGCTGATCTCCATGTAGCTTATTAATGCCTAGACAGCTGGGCCACCACATCACACATTATTAACCTGGCAATAGTCTCATTTAATATCTAAACCGCATGCCAAACAATTAACTACAGCTATCACAAGTGACTATTACAACCAGACACTGCTCTGATACAAGGAATGTAAAATGCTATCATGACCTTTGAGCTTCAATTGGGACCTTAAACTTGGACCTAGGGACCAAAGTTGAGCACTATGTATGTCCTCTTGCAGGCTTAAGTGATGCTAGTTTTATGATAATTCTTCAAGTGGACAAACATGGAGCATACAAAAATTAGGAACCATTTGATCTTTGGCCTGTAACAGTGACCCTGACCTTGGATCTGGTGACGTGTGACATATGCTCTGTATGTCTTTTAAATGAGAATAACAAACAATTGCCATAGTTTTATTAAAATCTTAAAATTACTTAAGATAATATGAAGCAAACACAAGTTTTAAATTATTTAATGCTCTTTGAAATCATGCTTTCAAGCGTAACTTGTAAGCCATACCCCGCTGAAATGGTGATAATAATAACTCTACTATTTGAAAAACACTAATAAATAGAACATGCATCAGTAAACATTTATTATGTTTAACTGCTTTACCAGCAACAGCTAAAGTTTTAGCTGAATCTCCCTCAGTCAGGATGAGGGTACAATCAAGCGAGTGTTTCGTTCCAGCATCGTTAGCATCATCAAGTTTGGGTATACCCCTCAATTTGTTCTGTTTGGCACCACTAACTTTCTTCAGCTGTGACTGGGCCTTGAACTTCATCCAACTCTGTATGCTTTCAACAATACCACACTTGCTGACCTGCAAAACACGCAACACTTAAAGATGAGGGAAATTTTTTTTATATCTTTTACAGGTAAGTATTTTGACTCTTTATCCTCAAACTGCTCGTCTTCATTCAAATTACAAAACCAGATTGCATGCTTAACGAAATGGCTGGAGAGACTGCCTAACATTTGTCTAATCAAACAAAACTTTGTCTGACAAACATTTTCTTATTTAAATAATCATTTCCAAATATTGTAGTATTACACTAAATACTCTTAACTTCCTGTTTGATTGTTTTAGAGTAACTGACAAGTCATCACAACTTTTATAAAATTTTTGTCAATGGAAACCACTTTTTACCTGTTTTGGAATGTATATTTTGTTTGTGTGAATGTTTAACATTTGGTCAGGGGCCTTGAAAAAACTTGCCAAACCTGCTTCAATTTTGCCCGACATGTCAAACAGTTTGGTAAATTTTGCATTTAGTCTTTAGTGCTGCCAAATGGGGCATAATTTACATATTAACAAGGTCTTGTAAACAACAAGGGCCACGATGGTTCTAACTTGCATGCCTAAGTAACTCTTGCAACAATGACAATCTGACGATCTGAGACTGCATCAATTACCTGAACATTTAAAGAAAGACTTTGTCATTAAAATTTACATCCCCTAGGGGCTATGTTTTTTACTGATCAGTAACTTAACAACATTACCCTTTTGTGATCACATCCCTGACATTGTTCATATTCAACATCAGAAAACAAGAACTGGATCGCTCCAGAATTACAAAAAAAAACATTTTCACATTCAACTTCAAGAAAATTGCTATCTGTGCAACATAACTTTTAACACTTCTTAAATACATGGAGTACAAACTCAAATACTTAAAAACATTGTCTTAACTACTGTCAATTTTCAAATATTCTGTAAAGTATAAATCACGCAGGTTTCCTGCTTTTTGTTTATGACATCACAATAAACTTTTTTTCCAAAGCAAAGCTACCAGCCTGGTCTATTCCCATTAGGTAAGTAAGAACCGTACCTGTGTGATGAATTTTTCCGACAGCTGACACTTGGAGCCAAATGATTTTGCCTGTAAGGTCATGTTCTCTTTCGTCTGTGAGTCGAATGTTGGATTCTCTATTAAACAGTTTACAAACAACCACAAATGGTTCTTCACCTGTAATAATACAATACCAGTAACTATACCAGTACCACACATTAAACACATATCAGAGATAAGTAAAATGGAACATTTTTGTTGCATTCATGCCTTACTTGGATTCATCCTCTCCTGTTGTTATGCCAGAGGATCAGATCAGATGATACTCAATACATTTTTAATGGAACTGAACAAAGAACAGAGGTTAAGACAACTATTTCACCCATTACAGTTCAAACACTTATTTTTTTCAGTTTCATATTCTACAGTTAGAACTTACATGTACATACAGGGGACTGTTGTCAGTGATAACAGGTGAATAAAGAATTATAGCAAAGCAATACAAAGTCCTCTTCTGGTCAGATGCAGTTGTACATTACTTTCAAAAATTTACCTGGAAAGGCTTGATCTGAACACCTCCCTTGTTTTTCTTGCTCACAACTTCTATCAATTTCTTGACAACTTGGTCAGTAACATGGTCAACATGACGCCCTCCCTACAAACAATGAAATAGTATTAGATCAACATGCTTTTTTACCAAAAAATATGGAAGTCTGCGTTAAGTTTATAATTTTTCAGTATCAGCACAAACATTCAACACCTCCATATGAATTAAAGCTGGACAGATGAAGTTCGTCAAATTTTCTGTCATATCATCGCAGATAACATGTGTCATCAAAAAATCAAACCAACCAACTCATTATTCATAATCCTGTGATCTAAATACAAAGGTCACTAAATATTTAACACAAAAAGATACAGAAATAAATTTATGTTATTGAAAAGGAAAGTTGAGAGAAGAAAAGGAAACCCTCTTTTTTTACTGTAAAACCCTTTCAGTTTCAAAAAGTTGATGCTTACATGTTTAAGCCAAATATCACATGACATACAGACAATAATAGTATAAAGAATCCAGCAGGACTCCCTAGAACAAACTTCTTACCTTAGTAGTGGCAATGCTGTTTACAAAGCTGGCTTGTTGAAAACCTTTATCACTCAATGTGACAGCAACCTCCCACCTAGGACTAACAATTTCATGTACCAACTTCACTGGTGCACCTGCCTCATCTACTTTGTCTTTAATGAACAGGTTCACATAATCTCTGAAGTTCTTAACCTGCAACAGTTTAAGTCAATCAATACAGTCAATTTCTATTATTGCAAAACTCAGTATCTAGTACTCACCTCTCTGAAATTCTGATCATTGGACGGACATAGGAAACACCACAACATCCCATTTCATTAAACAGTCATAAAGAAATATGTTTGCGATTTTAAAGATATTGAGCAGACCAGATATGATGTCATTCTGACCTTTGACCGTACCATATTGCTTCATCCTTGGATCAACAGACTTCTGCATACAATCTCATTATGGTAAATACTACTGCAAAGTGTTTACCCACCTTTTTTCAACTAATAACATGCAAGACATTTTCAAAGTTTTCCAACACTTATTCATGAACAGTATACAAACTGAACAATATCTCTTAAGCGAAATGTTAAGAGGTTGATCTATTTATAGCTGCATTGAAAAAGCAGTAAAACACTAAATCAGATTATTGCTAAGAAGCATAACATTCATCGTTAAGAAACCACAGCCATTCGCTATGCTCCCTCCTGACCAGTTTCTTAATGATGAGAAAGATTTTACTTCACAGCCTCTATCCTTTACTTACAGGTACCCTCTTGCCATTCAAGATCACTTTAACATCTTTTGTAGCTGCAGCGATGTCAAAAGCCCTTCTAGTGAACAGATCTACTGTATCTTTATCAAGCGTCTCCATTCGGAACTTCTCAAGATCCGGGTAAAATGTGATAGCTGTAAAATCTTCATCTTTAGCTTCAGTGATGGATGGCTCTTTTGTCTTCCCCATGTTGTCTTGCCATGTCTACAAAGCAAAAATCTAATATATAGTCCCACAATGCTTCAAAAAATGTGCGGTTCTGACCAAAGGCTATTTCAGAGAGACATTAATTTGAAAATTATAATGGATGATAAACAAGTTTGTTTTTTTTTGGTTCATTGAAATTCAATGTCACTTAATGAGGCAACCTAGTGTCAGAACTGGAACTTCTTTACCTTAACAGGAGTTACAACTAATACAGATATACATTTAATCCTAATGTGTTTGATGTACTCTTATGTACATCTTCATATAGATTAAATTTCTCTGTGCAATTCAGGGGAAACAAGGCAGTCTGAAAGACAGTTATATCCCCCGCCGCTGTTATGGATAGTGGAAGGGTTGATGGTATTGGGTGGAAGCATTGACGTTGTTAAGAATATTTTATAGTCCATGTATGACGACATCAATGAATCTGAAAATCCTTCAAGGGGTTTAGGAGATACAGAGTGGACACAAAATGGAATGCTCAACCCTTTGACCTTGTGACCTTAAGCCAAGATGGCTGACTCATGAGTTCTGCACAACATATTGATGAGGTGATCATTTGACCCAAGTTTCAAGAAAATCCTTCAAGGGTTTTAGGAGATACAGAGCGGACACAAAATGGAAGGCTCAAACCTTTGACCTTGAGTTGTGACCTTGACCTAGAGCCGACATGGCTGACTCATGAGTTCCGCATATCGTCTTGATGAGGTGATCATTTGACCCAAGTTTCATGAAAATCCTTCAAGGGTTTTAGGAGATACAGAGCGGACACAAAATGGAAGGCTCAAACTTTTGACCTGGAGTTGTTACCTTTACCTTGAACCAACATGGCTAACTCATGAGTTCTGCACATTGTCTTGATGATGTGATCATTTGACCCAAGTTTCATGAAAATCTTTCAAGGAGTTTAGGAGATACAGAGCAGACACAAAATGTTACAGACGGACGGAGACCATTACTATAACCCTATAATAGTTACTTCATGCTTTTAAGTAAAAAATATCTATATAATATGTATTATTCATTAACATGTGACATTCATTACCTGTCTAAATCCTTTGTGATATTCCTTGTACGAGGTCTCCACAACAAACTTCTTGCTGAATATATTGCACAATTTAGCACCGTAACCATTTCTCCCACCTAGCAACAAAACAAACTTTAAACATGATATCATAATAATATATTAAATTCCTTCTTTTTTATCAATGTTTGATAATAACCTTCACCTTGTTGTGAATGTTTGTGTGTAATTATTGTAATGTCAATGTAAGTATGATACAGTTATTGACTGGACAAGAAAAATTAATTTACAATCTTTGACCTCCACTTTCCATCTATGGCTCTGGGTCTTACCCAGACAGCGTTCCTTATAATATGGAAAACACAATGGTCATGAATGGATATGACACAAAGCAGACCCCGTTATCATCTGACCTCAAGGTGTGCTTGTTTGGTTTAATTTTAAGTCACATACACAAGATTAAGGCCACATGGAACCTTTTCAAATTTTATTGGAGAAGGATGCTGCTCCATATATAATTTTTTACAATTTCAGGTACCTTGGTACTAGTGGGTATAACAGACCTTCCACCAACCAGACGGCCTACTCACACTACGACTATAGCGGGGAGGTGAGGCAAGTGATATGAAGTTTGCAACTTTAACCACTGGGTCATTGTGGCCCCTTCCAAATGTTACCTCGACCTTTGTGCTTTGGAATCTGGGTCTTGTAATGTAGAACATATATGCAAAGGAATACTTAAAACCTTTTGATGGAAAAGAAGAGTAAGACATTTCATAAAATGTCAGTCATTGTGTAAAAGATGCAGCCGATTTCTATGATCCCTATTTTTTTCTTCTTAAAAATATAAACAATTTCTTTAAACAGAGCTCCAGATAAGATGCGTATTAGCGTAAATTATGCTTTGAAATAATGTATATTATACGCATGTCTGCTAATTTTTTAGCGTATAAAAACGTACATGAAATTACAGAATCGCATGCAATGACTTTTTACAAGCGTAAACAAAATCTGAATCGTCTGGATACTTTACACAACAGTGCACGATCGGCATTCATTGTGCCACATGTGCCACATTGAAGGTACAAAGACATTGAATGGTACTCTATAAACCTTGGTTAAACTATATTATACACTCAATGCGTGTGTAAATCAAATTGTTGGGAATTAATATTGATGGTAAGGTAGTGTATTTTAAAGCGGTGTCAATTTAAAATATCAACTTCCAGTGTGGAGTAAACAACAACATGTCTCTTTCTAAGAATGTATGAAGTGAACAGACGTGCTACGCATTCTTTAAACCAACAAAAAATGATACCCAAAACATCGTTAAAGGTATATTGAATAATCTATTGGATTTGGCAGTGAGTGTGAAGCCAAAGCAAGCCAATGGAGAAAAAGAAGCAAAAACTTGAATGCCGAATTGAAACTGAACTGCAAACAAATTCTAGATATTACACCCAATAAATATGTTATAAAACTGATTTCTGCTTTTTTTTCTCATTTACAAATATACAGGAGTAAAATTACCCCTAGTCAATTTCAGATTTTACCATTTTACTCATTCGCAAGAATTTTGATGAGTAAATACTCCTAGGCCAAAAAAATTATCTGGAGCCCTGTTTAAATCTGCCTACATATCTAAATTTTGCTGGAATGGGTTATGCAAAACAATTTTTAAGGACGGCCTATAGCTTTAACCACACTCGTCAACTACAACAACGTTCAATCACAATTTTGAACACCGACGTTTTTCAATTTTCTGATGTTTTGAAAAATCTTGAGTCCAGGACTGGTGTTCTGATAAGCTATTATGCAAAGAGAATTTCCACAGTTATTTTGGTATCATATTCTCTTGCAAGTTTCTTCATTTGTAAACTGATGCAAACCACTTACAACAAATGCAATAACAAATGCTTTCACAATAAATCTTATCAGTGATAATGATTCTGGATGAAACTGCTACATCAAATGCACAAGTTTACAAGCAGCTGTTGACCATGACTTACCTGTAACCTTTTTCTGTGTATCATCATAGTTACTGGACGTTAGAAGATGACCAAAAATCATTGTAGGAACATACATATTATGCTCTTTGTGTTCTACCACTGGGATACCTCGTCCGTTGTTCCATACCCTGATCTTATTGGCTGCCCTAAAACCAGTCCACCAAGAGTTAAACCATTAATACCACAAAACTAGAGCCATCCATAACATGGTGCGCCCGACTATTCAACAACTTCAAAGTTGAACAAGGGTCATCACTTGGCAAGACTTATGTAAAGTTCTGAATTTAGTAAAAATAATTTTTTTGTTGTTTGTTTTGGGTATAACGCCATTTTTCAACAGTATTTCAGTTATGTAACAGCAGGCAGTTAACCTAACCACTGTTCCTGGATTCAGTACCAGTACAAGCCTGTTGTCCGCAAGTAACTGCCCCACATAAATCAGAGGTGGAGGACGAATGATTTCAGACACAATGTCTTTTATCAAATTGTCAAGGAGAACATATGCCTAGCCTGGGGATCGAACTCATGACCCTGTATTCCATAGACCTGCGCTCTCACTATTGAGCTAAGCAGGTGGGCTACCAGTAAATAAAAGTTTTACATGACAATAATAACAACTTGCATGCAAAACTTCTATCTCTTTTACCAACCATAATCTGAATTAATTTCAACCAAGAATTTTCCAACTATAGTTTTATCAGGATGTCTTACGTGAAGCATCAATCATTATTGAGATACAGATTGACAGTTGCAAGCAAAACTAACCAAATTCTGTAATTGGAAATAGTGCCATATTTTAAATCAAATCCAACCCAAAGTTATCTAACTTGGTTATTTCAGTAAGTCTCATTACTGGAAAACATTGACAGAAATTTCAATCCAATGGCTATGCATATAGTTGTACAGCCTGACAGTTAATTACACGCAAAAATTAAACTGAATTTTCTAATCGGAATAGGGCCACGAGTACTAAATGCATACAAGATTTATCTAACATGATTATTTCAGTAGGTTAGATGACTAGGAAACCTTGAATGAAGTTTCAATCCAATACATGCAACAGTTAGTGAGATACAAAATTGCATAGAAAACTTAAACCAAGGTGTGACATTGACTTTTGGGGAGAACAGCTCTCGCAATTCCTCAAATATTCAAGCTAAAAATTGAAAAATTATTTTCTCAACTCTATTTTGGATACATAAATATATATTTTTCAAGCTTCTTATAGAATAAAGGTAAAAATGACATCAGTTTGTAGGGCTGTAACGAGTATCTGAGTACTCAGTTATCCATGAATTCGACCAAAAGTTCAAGTACGTGGTTCGATCTGTGAATCGTCAGCCCCGACTTGCAGAACGGATCAAATCACCACTTGTCCGACGTTCCACAGCCATATAAGTTTGATTATTTACATTATCTTGCTATCAACTTGGCTACTTACGGGTCAATGTCAATTTTGATGCAGTTCATCTTTGGATCTCGTTGCTTATTATCAGCAGCATTCACTAGAACAGAAAAAAGATTTCCTTAGTATTCACACTGCTGAAAAACAGTACTACAGTAAAACTTGCTCGAGAGATCACGACTATTAGAGACCACTTGCATTAAAAGACCACTTTTTCTGTTCCTTTTTATGTTGTTAATGAACAATTTATGTTGTATTAAGAGACCATTTGTGTTTGTCCTTCCCTTAGATGGTCTCTTAATACAATTTGTACTGCAGTGTTTTTTCCCACCAATTTTGGAATGGGGCCGGGGCCTTTACAATTGGGAACAAGAGGACCATGATGGTCCTGAATCGCTCACCTGTTCCCACATGATCCAGTTTTGAGTATGACATCGTTTTTTCTATTATTTGACATAGTGACCTAGTTTTTGAGCTCATGTGACCCGGTTTTGAACTTGACCTAGATATTATCAAGATAAAAATTCTGACCAATTTTCATGAAGATCCATTGAAAAATATGGTCTCTAGAGAGGTCACAAGGTTTTTCTATTATTTGACCTATTGACCTAGTTTTTTAAGGCATGTGACCCAGTTTCAAACTTGACCTAGATATCATCAAGATGAACATTCTGACCAATTTTCATGAAGATCCATTCAAGGGTATGCCCTCTAGAGAGGTCACAAGGTTTTTCTATTTCAAGACCTACTGACCTAGTTTTTGATCGAAGTTGACCCAGTTTCAAACTTGACCTAGATATCATCAAGATAAACATTCAGACCAACTTTCATACAGATCCCATGAAAAATATGGCCTGTAGAGAGGTCACAAGGTTTTTCATTATTTGACCTACTGACCTACTTTTTGAAGGCACGTGACCCACTTTCGAACTTGACCTAGATATCATCAAGATGAACATTCTGACCAATTTTTATGGAGATCCATTCACAAGTATGGCCTCTAGAGAGGTCACAAGGTTTTTCTATTTTTAGACCTACTGACCTAGTTTTTGACCGCACATGACCCTGTTTCGAACTTGACCTATATATCATCAAGATGAACATTCAGACCAACTTTCATGAAGATTTCATGAAATATATGGCCTCTAGAGAGGTCACAAGGTTTTTCTATTTTTAGACCTACTGAACTAGTTTTTGACCGCACGTGACCCAGTTTCGAACTTGACCTAGATATCATCAAGATGAACATTCAGACCAACTTTCATACAGATCCTATGAAAAATATCGCCTTTAGAGAGGTCACAAGGTTTTTCTATTATTTGACCTACTGACCTAGTTTTTGAAGGCACGTGACAAGATCCATTGAAAATTATGGCCTCTAGAGAGGTCACAAGGTTTTTCTATTATTTGACCTACTGACCTAGTTTTTGAAGGCACGTGACAAGATCCATTGAAAATTATGGCCTCTAGAGAGGTCACAAGGTTTTTCTATTTTTAGACCTACTGACCTAGTTTTTGAAGGCACGTAACCCAGTTTCGAACTTGACCTAGAATTTACCAAGATGAACATTCTGACCCATTTTCATAAAGATCCCATGAAAAATGTGACCTCTAGAGATGTCACAAGGAAAAGTTTATGCACGCATGAACGGACGACGGACACCGCACGATCACAAAAGCTCACCTTGTCACAAACCTTGTCACTTTGTGACAGGTGAGCTAAAAATGCATCGTGCCTAATTTGGGAATTGTTAAAACTAATATCTTCTGTTAAAATGTCACATTTAAGAGAGGAAATGGCCATAATTTATTATTATGCATTTTTTTAGCAAACTGTCTGTGTTTTAGTCTTGTTTGAAAAAGTTGGAAAAAAAGAAAATATAATTAACTTGGGGAATTTTAGCCTTGAATTTGGGGGAAAAAAAACATACTATTTTCCATTGGGATTGGGGCCCTATTGCGGCCCCAAATTGGCTAGAAAAAAAACACTGTACTGTATTTCAAAAGACAGAATTTATACTTGTATAAGTATTTAAAGGTATACACTAGAGTCTCTGTATATAAATGAGATGGGCGAAATTTTCCCCAATAATAAAATTTCTTCAAACTTTGGATATTGAAGGACATCATCTTAGAAACAAAGATATACAATAAAAGTCATAGGTCACCAGTATTGAAAGTTATCTGCCCCTGAAAATGGCATTTTAGGAGAAATGCTGTTTTCAAGGGCAGATAACTTGAATGGTAAAATATGAAAATTCATCAAGGGATTATGAAAAGAAGTGTTTAAAATTTATCTTATTTTAGCTCTAACAGCCCTGCAAAGGGGACATTTGAACAAATTTGGGAGAAAATCTTATAATGATGATACAGACCAAGTTGGATGAAGATCCATTTAATGATTCATGAGAACTGCCACCCTTTAAAGGGACCAAGTGTCCCTTTTTAACAAAATTGGGAGAGGACCTTACAACGAGGCTACAGACCAAATTTAATATTGAAAATCCATCACATGGTTCATAATAAAGTCATTTAAAGGTTTTCAGCTCTAGCGGCCCTTGAGTGTCCCTATTTGAACAAAATTGGGGGAGAAACCTAATAATGGTGTTAATTGTTAAATATGAAGTTTGCTGAAGATCCGTTAAGAGGTTTGTGAGAAGGAATTTTTAAAGGGTTTTACATTTTCACCTCTAGCAGCCCTGAAAGGGACCCCAGGTGCCCCCCCATTTGAAAACCAAAATGCGCGAGGACCTTGAAATGATGCTTTAGACCAAGCTTTAGTCCAAGTCTAATAAAGACTATCAAGCAGTTCATGAGAAGAAGTCATTTTTAAAAAGGTTTTCCTATTTTGAGCTCTAGGGATCCCTACAAGGGATCAAGTGGAACCGAGAAGATTCCTTGACCTTTATGTAAATTTTGAAAGACAGACAAATGACACAGGACCAGCAACCTATGCCAAAAGCTGATCCTGAACCATTGGTTCAACTTAGCTAATAAAAACCTAAATTTCCTATATAATCTAGCTATATGTGTAATTGGTCTTTTTGTTTCTTAAAAAAATCTCTATTAAACAGAAGATATGAACAAGAGCTGTCACTAATGGTGAAAAATGCCCCCGCAGCGCCTTGACCTTTGACCTGGTGACCCAAAAGTCAGTAGGGGTCGTGTACCCAACAAGTACTATCAGCATGTGAAGTTTGAAGGTCCTGGGTGCAGTGGTTTGCGAGTAAAGTGCCTTCATGCAAAAAGTTAACGTTGTGACGAACGTACGAACTAATGGACGGACAGTTGAAAACTAATATGCCCCCGAAAATGTCATAAAATGTTGCTTAAATTTGAAGATATTGCTTACCGAGTATTTCATCAAATATTTTGTATAATCCTGGCACAAAAGTTATATCCCTTTGTATCATCAGGTCCATATCGTCATTTAACACCCACATTGGCTGAAAATTTTAATACCAGATAAAACAAGGTAATAAATCAGACTTGAGAATAAGTTTTATAAATTTGGCAGGTGCTAAAAATGGAGCCTTAAGTTCAACAGCAAGCACATTGTTAGGTGTCTAAATCCCATTAGGGGTAAAAAATCATGTGATTTCACACCATCACATTTCCTGCCAGCTAAGTCCTTTCAAAATCTAGAATTTTTTCAAACAACCTAAACCTAAATTATATTTATTTGGACTGCTGCCCTCTGCACATTGTCTCATCACCACTTACCTATATTTCGGATTTCAAGTCCATACCTTGAACGTTTTTACGCTGGAAAGAAATATGACAATGTACTGACCTTAGAGATCAATTTGTAACCTAACCTCTGACAGACAGACTTGGTTCGTGGAAAGCAGGGAGTGTTTAGACGAGGGTTTGTTTGGGGTGGGTGGAGAAGTAATGTGGACTTATACCCAAGTTTGAAGTATCTTTTTTTTTAAATTATGCTCTGGACATAGAATTCGGATGTCTGAGCTAACTTCGTAACCTTAAGCTTTTGACTTAATGACCCATTCATGTGCTCTGCACATTAACTTGTTGCTACCTACAAATAAAATGTTTGAAGGAAATAACTTGAATGATTATTAAGATATGCTCTGGACACTTTGGCCTACTGACCCATACAGGCTTCCCATTGTAACCTACATGTCAAGGTTGAAGAACTTGAATGGTCATTAAGTTACCCTCCTGGACACAAAATATGATGGACAAATCTGATCTTTTGAGCTCAATTTGCGACAACTACAGTTTCCTATTACAAAAATATCCATCTGTGAAACTGACAATATCGAGCTTTAATACTAAGCCAAACACATTTTCCACCATGGTCATCCTCAGACAACATTTCCTATCTACATTTGCTTTTTTGCAGCATCTTCTATGCATTATATATTTCATCAGGACTGCAAATAAACATTTCATACTTCATAACTTATTGGTTTTTAGAATACAAGCAGCACTACCAGGCTAGAGAGATAATGGCAGAAAAAAATCCCCAATTTTCCCAGTTAAAGCAGAACTTTCATTTTTTATATATGCCAGTTGCTGTTTTTATTTCATTATGGACCTATACTTGATGTTTTGGTTTCATTTTCAAGATCTTTTGCATCTATGGAAATGTAACCACATCTTATTACAAATGTGTTCATTCTCATATTTTAGCTGTCAGCTTAGCAGAAGTTCCACAGTGTTGACTAAAGAGACACCCCTACTTTTTCTTGGAAATTTTGGTGCTTTTTTGTGTATGGTAAGTCATTATTGATGAAGTTACTAATTCCTTTTCAAAATAGGCTTGACAATGCAGGGATATAAATTAACACTCGCCCAGTGCGACCAGATTTGAAGCTGGTCGAGTCAATTTTCAAAAATATTCGCCCAGCCGGCGAATGGCTTTGGATTCTATTAATGTCAATATTCTGGGTTTTTCCGAGACTGTCTTATTAATATGCACTACGTCACTTAAATCGACCAATCAAAATTACCGATATATACTACAACCAATCGGAATATGCGGATCATTTACTCCGTCACTAACAATGGCTGCGCCCATAGAAATACAGCACTAGAAAGTAGAGGTTTATTGAAGGTTGTTAAAGAGCTTAGAACGGTCGGTCGCGGCGTCAAAAGGAAATATTATCAGGATCATCTAAAGACCTAAAGGCCAATGAGGACTTTAATGAAAAATGGGCTGTTAACAGACTGCGGCTGCATAGAACACCAACCGCAACATGGTTTGTACTTTTTGTACAAGTAATAATTTCGTAATTGCGAGTCCTGTAACTCGACAATGCAACAAAATACTAGAATGCAGACGTCCATAAGCGTGCAGCCTCAATCAAAATGCCCATAAATAGCCCAAATCCTCTAGTGCTGCAAAAATCGTTCAAACTTTAAGTGCGTCTGGGTTTGAGAGGCTGTGTCCTATATTTAGAACATGTCATGCACTGGTTGATTACAGCTTTCCTTTTCAGTGTGAGTTTGATGAGTGTTCTGTAATTATATTTAAACAAGAGGACCATGATGGTCCTGAATCGCTCACCTCTTCCCACATGACCCAGTTTTGAGTATGACGTCGTTTTTTCTATTATTTGACATAGTGACCTAGTTTTTGAGCTCATGTGACCCAGTTTTGAATTTGACCTAGCTATTATCAAGATAAAAATTCTGACCAATGTTCATGAAGATCCATTGAAAAATATGGTCTCTAGAGAGGTCACAAGGTTTTTCTATTATTTGACCTATTGACCTAGTTTTCGAAGGTACATGACCCTGTTTTGAACTTTACCTAGATATCATCAAGGTGAACATTCTCACTAATTTTCATGAAGATCTCATGAAATATATGGCCTCTAGAGAGGTCAGAAGGTTTTTCTATTTTTATACCTACAGGCCCAGTTTTTGACCGCAGGTGACCCAGTTTCAAAACTGACCTAGATATCATCAAGGTGAACATTTAGATTAATTTTCATGAAGATCCATTGAAAAATATGGCCTCTAGAGAGATCAAAAGATTTTAATAATTTTAGACCTACTGACCTAGTTTTTGACCCAGTTTCAAACTTGACCTAGATATCATCAAGATGAACATTTAGACCAACTTTCATACAGATCCCATGAAAAGTATGGCCTCTAGAGAGGTCACAAGGTTTTTTTATTATTTGACCTACTGACCTAGTTTTTTTAAGGCACGTGACCCAGTTTCAAACTTGACCTAGATATCATCAAGGTGAACATTCTGACCAATTTTTATGGAGATCCATTCACAAGTATGGCCTCTAGAGAGGTCACAAGGTTTTTCTATTTTTAGACCTACTGGCCTAGTTTTTGACCGCACATGACCCTGTTTCAAACTTGACCTAGATATCATCAAGAAGAACATTCAGACCAATATTCATACAGATCCCATAAAAAATATGGCCTTTAGAGAGGTCACAAGTTTTTTCTATTATTTGACCTACTGACCTAGTTTTTGAGGGCACGTGACCCACTTTCAAACTTGACCTAGAAATCATCAAGATGAACATTCAGACTAACTTTCATACAGATCCCATGAAAAATATGGCCTCTAGAGAGGTCACAAGGTTTTTCTATTATTTGACCTACTGACCTAGTTTTTGATGGCAAGTGACCCACTTTCGAACTTGACCTAGATATCATCAAGATAAACGATCTGACTAATTTTCATGAAGATCTTGTGAAATATATGGCCTCTAGACAGGTCACAAGGTTTTTCTATTTTTAGACCTTCTGACCTAGTTTTTGATGGCACGTGACCCAGTTTCATATATGACCTAGATATCATCAAGATGCACATTCAGACCAATTTTCATACAGATCCCATGAAAAATATGGCCTTTAGAGAGGTCACAAGGTTTTTCTATTATTTGACCTACTGACCTAGTTTTTGAGGGCACTTGACCCACTTTCGAACTTGACCTAGATATCATCAAGATGAACATTCAGACTAACTTTCATACAGATCCCATGAAAAATATGACCTCTAGAGAGGTCACAAGGTTTTTCTATTATTTAACCTACTGACCTAGTTTTTGATGGCACGTGACCCACTTTCGAACTTGACCTAGATATCATCCAGATGAACATTCTGACCAATTTTCATGAAGATCTCATGAAATATATGGCCTCTAGAGAGGTCACAAGGTTTTTCTATTTTTAGACCTACTGACCTAGTTTTTGACCGCACATGACCCAGTATCGAACTTGACTTAGATATCATCAAGATGAACTTTCAAACCAACTTTCATACAGATTCCATAAAAAATAAGGCCTTTAGAGAGGTCACAAGGTTTTTCTATTATTTGACCTACTGACCTAGTTTTTGAAGGCACGTGACCCAGTTTCGAACTTGACCTAGATATCATCAAGATGAATGTTCTGACCAATTTTCATGAAGACCTTTTAAAATATATGGCCTCTAGAGAGGTCACAAGGTTTTTCTATTTTTAGACCTACTGACCTAGTTTTTGATGGCACGTGACCCAGTTTCGAACTTGACCTAGATATCATCAAGTTTAACATTCTGACCAATTTTCATGAAGATCTTATGAAATATATGGCCTCTGGAGAGGTCACAAGGTTTTTCTATTTTTAGACCTACTGACCTAGTTTTTGAAGGCACGTGACCCAGTTTCGAACTTGACCTAGATATCATCAAGATGAACATTCTGACCAACTTTCATAAAGATCCCAAGAAAAATGTGACCTCTAGAGTGGTCACAAGCAAAAGTTTACGGACGGACGCATGGACGGACGGACGGGCGACGGACACCGCACGATCACAAAAGCTCACCTTGTCACTTTGTGACAGGTGAGCTAAAAATTGATGTATTTTGGCAGGAAGCAAATTACAAGACTTATTATTAAGTATGTCGATCTGAACCGCTGTTAGTATATTTTTCCGCTAATAATAGCTGGGCCCCTAACTTTTAGGCTGGGCCCCTAACTTTTAGGCTGGGCCCCTAGAATTTGCCAGTAAGGAGCCCAGTTGGCTAATAGGGTTTGAGTGTTAATTTATATCCCTGCAATGTGTGACAGCTCTCAGATTTTTTTTTAAAGAACACTTAGCAAAGTTATTTGCTGCTGTCCTACCTCTAACCCTAACTGCTAATCATGTATTGCCATCTTTGAAAACATACCAAACTGGTTTCAAGAGCCACTATTTCATTGGCTGGCAATAATGCAAGTCAACCAGAACTTGTCTTTCAAACAAAATATGAAAATCTAGGTTAACCTTCTTTGTCCAAATTATGGCAGTTTTTTTTGTAATTTTCATGAATAATCCATCGGAAGTATCGCACTGCCCACAATCTGCAATCTCTGTGAAAAAAATGCGTGCCTGCTAGACAAATAGACAAGACATTCATACACTAAAATTGATTTTCTTTTTTGGGAGAAAAACTGATCAGAAGTTGGAACAGTAGAAGCTTATGCACATCTACCCCCCTCTGAATATTTCAACGGATTTACACAATTTGAGAAAATGTACTCTAGGTACTCAGGAAAACCTGAACCTCTGTCATATATATATGCTTGAAACCTTTCACCCAGGAAAACTGCTTAACTTTATTTACTTTTTTTTTTGACAACGACTATACTTTATGGAAACTTTAACATTTGACACTTGAGGCAATTTGCTAACTTGGCTCATACTCAACCAATATCTTATTCATCGTAAGGTTTTAATCACTGATACCACTTCTTTTAACATTTCCAAATTTTGGTGTATAAAGACTCATTTTTATTATTGTAAAAGCCCAAATCAAATTTCCAATTAAAAGTGGAGAAAACACGGACTGAAAAAACTTTATACCTGAGTAACACTTTCTACTGATCCGATGTATGTGTCTGGACGCAGTAAAATATGTTCTAGCTGGGTTTTCTTTTGGTATATTCTTTCAATGGACAATCTTTTCTTTGACCCCTTTCCTTCACCTGCACCACTATCTGGAACGAAGTACTCATCCATATTTTCATTCTCTTTTGAACTAGCTGCTTTTTTCTTTGGCTTCACTGCTACTGCACCCTGCGTTTCATCTCCACCATGATTCATCTTGTCAAAAAGTGCCTATAAAGAAGTAGAATTATATATTCGTGAGTTTCCTATGAAAAGGACATTATATCGGAAGCACAACAATCTGTCAATCACAATGATAGTGTTTGAAATTAGCGGTAGTCTGATAGCCCATGGCTACCGAATTTCAGCTCGGACTACCGATTTTCCACAGATACAAGCCCGACCAGGCTACAGTTCCTGACCAGGCTACAGTTTTTTCCTAATGTGATTAAAAAAACATGCTATAATTAAACGCATATAGCATCGTGATTTCATACGATCTCCATTAACAAATGCTTATTTTCAAGAATGCATCATGCATCGTCCAGATTGAGGAACACTTAAATTATTGACAAAAAATACATATTCCAATCAATTCATTAGTGAAAGTCGATTATACATAGTTAATACTTTACAGTGTTGTTCTTTTACCATGGATACCAAATAATTGTGTCTACAATTCCAATTAATCGCATGGTTAATCAACAATTTCTTTATAAAACGTTGTTTTTAACACTCGCACATATTGACAATCAATACAAATTGTCAAAGACTTAACCGCGGCACTAATTGGCTGAATACAATCACCTCTGGTGTCACGGATAGTTTGATTCGCTTTCACACTTCTCACGAAAATCTCACAAGTAAATGAAGTAAGTGGAGCTTAAATTATGCTATTAGTGTGTGTTTGAATTTGTATTTGACACTCATTTTGATATCTTGCATATTGTCAATAGTCCGAGTAGCGGTAATTAGCGAGTGCGGATCCTAAAAATCGGGTGACTTGAATTTCGCTTTGAGGTTAGATTCCATTTGGCTAAGACTCATGCTTATGGAGTGATGTGTCCGATGATGGGGACTCCGACGATGATGATATGGAGTTAAAAGTGTTTAAAAACTTGCAAACATAATTATGTCTTTTTTATTCCTTCAAACATGCACAGATGTCGGTAAAACAAAATTAGGTATTTTATGGTGTCTGCGAAACAAAAATGACTTTTCTACTGGTATTTTCTTGATAGCTGTTGTAAGGTTATTAGTTAAGCAATATTTCTGAATTTTACAGATGTTATTTGTGTATAATTCTTCTGTATATATTTGTAAAAAGTTTAGTGATAAATTGACATTTTGATAGAAAAAAACAATTAAATATCAGTGTTTTTATTAAATTTTGTGTTTCTCTTCACTTTAACCTATGGTATTTTAAAAAGTATTCCAGATAGAAAAAAAATAAGAAATACCATTAAAAAGCCAGATTCATTAGCAACATTTTATTAATTGATGTCAAACCAATCCCTTGAACAAAAAGTTTCATAAATATCAGATTTCTAACAGAGGTGTCAAATTTATCAAATTCCACAAATCACCCTATGCACACAATGCAGATAAACTGATAAGACAGTATTGATTATTGATTTATGATAAGCTGTCATAAATCATACACTGTAGGTAGCTGATATGGCTGACTGCTTGTGAAGTAATGGGTTAAGTTTGGGCTAGTGAAATTGGTGTCGGGCTTGGAAAATTTCCTATCTGGCAGCCCGAATGGGCTTGTGGATTCAAATCCGAATTTCGTACAATGGAAGTTAGATAAGAAAATGTATTAACTATATCTTTTTTGTAAAGATTTTGAATCTGCTGCAGTATCAAACTGCTGATTTAGTAAGTGGAAATGACATGGTAAACTTTACTGTCAGATTCTGTCAAATTCTGTTAAACTGTCTTTGCATCAACATAATCTGTCAAACATATTGTTTAAACTGGAGATTTGGGCGATATTTAAAAATGTGTAACCATATCCAGATATAAAATTTTGAATACCGGGATTACATTCTATTAGTGGTGCTTAACTGGCATTTAGACAGTTGTTAGTTTAAAACTGGTTCTAAACATTTGCCTTATTTCATTTATTTAAGTGGAACCTTCAAGTGCTGAAACTTTATCTTCTGTATGTTAAATCCCTTTCTATCCTGAAATATTGATCCCTGCTGGGTGAAGTGTGTGGAGCTGGTTGATCTAATAAAATTCTCTATTGCATCTTATATTGTGCTTTTTTCTGTGTTCGGATCAGAACGTATGATTTCAATCATGTTCGACATTCAGTGTTCACGAAAGACCCTGAAAATTCACAGGACAGTTGGTCTGTTAAACATGATTTTTTTACAGGACTGGATAATACTTTACCAGACCAAATTCTTTTTAATAAATTTGATATATGATCTTTAAAACTGGTATTTGTACATAGTCTATATAGACAGCATTACACAAATTACATCCCTTAAGTTTATTTCCACATACTAATTGAAACAGAGTTCAGACATTATGTTTTCAGACTGTAAAAAGTCTCCGTGTACTTTGATTCAGTGTTGTTATATTTTCTGGCCCTTTGGGACCATGGAGTCTGTTAAACATGATTTTTTTACAGGACCAGGTAATTCTTTACCAGACCCAAATTCTTTTTAATAAATTTGATATCTGATCTTTAAAACTGGTATTTATACATAGTCTATATAGACAGCATTACACAAATTACATCCCTTAAGTTTATTTCTACATACTAATTGAAACAGAGTTCAGACATTAAGTTTTCAGGCTGTAGAAAGTCTCCCTGTACTTGGATTCAGTGTTGTTATCTGGATGGAGTCCATTCAACATATGTATAATCGAGTCCCGTCGGTGCTAGGGGGGCGTGAGAGGTGTTGCACATTTCATTAGATTACCTCTCGTGAACAGACTCAATCAAAACGAGTCTGCTGTTATTCATCTTGGTTGCATTCTTTGCTTCCAAAGGATCTTTTTACAGATTTTATTCATTTGCTATATAATCGCTGTCTTTTCCTCCGCAAGTCTATTATTTGCACCGAGTCAGGTTGATGTTGACATATAAAGAGAAAGATGACCTCGAAATTTCTGAAAATTCCCGTCTGGTTCCTGCATACATAAATCGAGTACCATCCACGATAGTACGCATCCAATGATAACGCACGTTCTTAGAATTGTGACATCATGAGGGGTTGCCACTGTTTCTATTTTAAGGACCAATGAAACAAGCGCTTACTAAAAAACTGTTTGACATCAGTTTCTTGGGATTCCATGTTACAATAATAATGAAAGTCAAACTTTCGTGAAATTGTGGAGGACTTTCTTCTTTCGGCTTCTTATTTTATCATATTGACCTGCAATTTTTATCAGACACTCAGTCTTGTGAACTTGATATATCACGACGGACCGGATCAAAATTTACCAGACATGTCCGACGTCTTTCACGACCTCTGTAGTGAATGTACGCTTAAATCTTTTTGATTTTAGCATGTCTGCACAAAATTAGCAGTTAAAGGTTGGACAGTTTTCTACTATTTTCAGACGCGTACGCCCTGCAGTGGATGGCAGTCTGTTGGTGAATGTTGCACACTGATTCGGCGGCCTATGCGGTGTGCAAATACAGGTTTGTCACTGAAGGTATTAGGGAGTGTTTGGCTCAGAATTGGCCCGAAGCATAGAATTGTTTGTTTTATAAAGCTATTGTCTTTGTCAAAATCTAGTACTACGGGAATTTTCTGTTCCCTTTGTCTAGCGTTTTTAGGTTGTTGTAGGTCTTTTCTGTTCTTCGGGAGTACTTTGTTCAAGCAATCATTTAGTAGCTGTTTTGGATATCCCAGTTTTGCAAAGAAGGCTGTAATGTTTTTTGTGTGCTTGTGAAAATCTGCGTTGAGCGTGCATAGTCTTTTTATTCTCAGCATTTGGCTGTAGGGGATGGATCTTTTAATGCAGGCCGAGTGGTTTGAGCTGTATTCTAGATAACAGTGTTTGTCACTTGGTTTACAGTAGAAGTAAAATATAATTTTGCCATCTGTGCTGTGTTTTGTTACGGGATCTAGGAAAGTGATACTTTTATTACAGAATTCCATCGTAAATTTGATGGTTTTGTGGAAGCTGTTGCCGTGCTCGAAGAATCGATGTAGCTCGACTTCTGTTCCTGTCCATATCATATAGATATCGTTATAAATCTAAGGTATGTAGTTTGAATAGTGCTGCACGCAGCATACTTGTTTCTTATTGGCAGTGGCTACGATTACAGTACCATAATCCTAGCCTCCGATTCTAGGATTACGGAAGTTCCATATTCCTAGACACACCTATGAGGATAGGCTAGGATTACGGAAGTATTTAAGAGGCATCAAATATTGGTTAAGTCTTATCAAACATGCATAAATGATGTTGTGAACTTACTTTTTTTCACTTAAAGTACTGAAAACGAAATACAAAAAACGTATACATATGGGTGTTGATTTCGCCCGATTCTATATGCGCGGAAATCTAAAGTGACAGGCAAAATCAAATCATAAAATTTTAAGTAATGAATATCCATAAAAATATTTTTTGAGCTATTAATCAGTAAAAGTATATATAATTCTTCGTTTGTCTGCCAATTTTCAAAGAAGAAATAGAATCTATATATTAAGTGTAGTTTTGGAAAGAAAAACATATGCATACGGGTGTTGATTTCGCCTGTTTCTTTGCCTTTGGCTGATCGATAACACGAAATAATAGGGCAGGCATGAAAAAACGCTATTTTAAGTGAAATAAGAAAGTTTACAATAACATTTATGCATGTCCTAACATTTTGATGCCTCTTGACTTGAGTTCTTCCGTAATCCTAGCCTATCCTCATAGGTGTGTCTAGGAATACGCAACTTCCGTAATCCTAGAATCGGAGGCTAGGATTACGGTACCGTAATCGTAGCCACTGCCTTACTAATTCACCCATGAATAGGTTTGCAAGTGATGGTGCAACTTTTATGCCCATCGCTGTACCCCCGATCTGGAGGAAATGTGAACGTAAAGTTGTTGCAATGTAGTACTTGTTTCAATAAGGCTATAATACTTTGATTGGGCAGGCTGTAAGTAGCTAAAAAAAATCAGCTCAGAGATGCTGTTATGGATCTCTGCGCTGAAACGAATCCCATACCGAAACCTAACCAGGAATCGTGCCAGAAGTCTGTCACGCTATAATTTCATCAAATGAAATGCAATGGACTCACCTTTTACTTTAAAATATTTCTAATCCATTTTTCTTTTGAACTGGCGTAAAATAATAAATGCAACATAGTTTGAACACAAGTTATACACTCAAGTTTCAAATTGGTACCCCTGTCTGCAGTATCTTGTCCGCCATTGCAGTTGTCTCCTGATCAGGGTACTCTTCATTTTGAAAACCAATAGTCAGTATATAGAATCTTTATTTATTGACCTTTCCTGAATTCATATAGTAGGTAAAATTTTGATCTTGATTTTCAAAATTAACCACGTGCTCTGAACTGTTGCATGACGTCATCAGATTCTCACGAGAGACTGTGCGAAATGTTGCAGTTTGATACTGGTTAGATAACCAAATGGGGTTTCGCCATAACTTAATGGACGCAACCATCAACAGCGTTCGACACTAACGGTGTCCCGGGATCCCGAGGACACCAAAAATCCGCAAGGGATCCTAAAGTTCACAATTTCGGTGTTCCGTCGGGACTCTTGATTTTCAGATAAAATATTATTCTAAAAAATGAAATTCCCCAGTCTTGTTCGCTCAAACATCGGTCTTTTGCTAAGGCTTCCAGGGCGTTCAGTTGACCCGAGGTCCCGGGTTTTGACCCGCGAAAATCGAGAAAAACTCGTATTTTACCCGCATAAATTACGGCACGTGCGTCGGCTTGACTCGCGGAAATTTACTTAGATGCGTTCCAAGTTCAATAGTTCTGCCCCCTGTCAATCAAAATCCCAGTGAATTTCAATATTGTTAGCCGGCACAAGCGGAAATATGGCAGTAGGCGGAGCATCGTATGTTAATTAGCTACCGACAGATGTCAGTCACGCCACGCGCCAAATGACACGTGCTTATCTCGCGGTTTGTATTTAGTACAATATGCCTTGTCATTATCAAAGGTGTTTATTGATCAATGTTTACAAGTTAATTGATAAACAATGCAGCCTTAGATTATCGTGTTTGTACCATTATTTTGTATGCTCGATACGATTACATGAGCCGGTCGGCCGTTACGGTCTATAACAAATTTATTATCATTGCCGAGGCTTTGTTTGGGCAAAACAAATTAAATAAGCAGAAATTATACGTGGTATGATGAGAAAATAAAGTTAAAACAGTTATCTTTTCAAGAACTTTAACTGTTACTTTTGTTTTTCGTATTTGTCACTCGTTTTCTAGACCGACATTTTCGAACATTTTTATCATTTCTCACAAGATTTTTCTAGTACAAACTAAAATAAAAAGCCAATAAAACGTCTGCATTTACGAAAAATATGATCACTGTTGCCAAAGCAGCTCTTATTTAGAAGAATTTGCTGATAATAAAAGCATGCAAACGCTAAACCCCACCCACCATTAGGCAATGTGCAAAATAAAACAACTAAAATATGAAATGTTTAAGAAAATCTGTTATGACCAATGAAATAGTTTTAGGTAAAGTCTGTTAATAAGGCCTAAAAAATGTTTGTATCTGGTAACATGCTCAAAAAATTCGGGTAGGTAGGTCGGAACATTTATTTTTTGATTTTTTTTTTTTATTTAAGAGAGACTTTTCGGAATTTTTTTTTATGTCAAAAAATGATTACAAATAAGGGGGAATGAACTAGGCGGCATACATTTAGACGAACTACAACAAATGACAGAGGAGTGCAATGGTAGTGAAGATGAGGGGGAAGAGAACTTGGACAGAAATGACATTATTCTTCTACAGCAAAAGTCATACAAGCTATTGTTGTCATTGATGTAAAATGGAAATAAAGTGGAAATAAAATACATGTAGTACTGTAAACAGTTGTGTTTGTTAGATTTTAGTTTTTTCATGTTCTTACCACATTTTGTTATCAGGGACTCCTAATTTTCAGCAGGGATTCCTAAATTTCCCAGCAGGTATTCCTTCGGGATACCTGGCAAAAAAGTTAGTGTCGAACGCTGATCAAAAAATAAAAACAGTGTCATTAATTTATGGCAGCCAGAAATAGCTGTAAGTGGCTTTATGTTTTAGTAGTGCTCTTGCTACAGCCGTAGTAGGAAAATGAAAAAAGCCATTATGCATATATTCACGATATCGACATTATGGATAAAATCCCGTTTTCCAGTATTAACCACTAATAAACGCCCGTTCCCGTTTTTACGGTGAGGGGGGTATCGGCCATTACGCTACATGGCGGTAGTGTTTAGATTATCCATTTTTTCAAGTTTTAAACAAAGAAAATGAATAAAAAAGTATTGCAGATTATCATTAAACATTGTTGTAATTAAGATGTAGCAAAAATATCCTCAAAGTTTACTTTATTTTTGAAATTTTACCTTTTATTCTACACTGCCGCTTCCGTGGCTCGATACCGAAGGTGTGAAATTATTCGCATTTTTCAAGGTAAACAGATTATTTTTGCAAAAACAAATGTTGCCGAGGTCGTAAAAGAGTATTTTCATTGTGAGAAAGTAAGAACTTTCCTATATCCTTATCTCCTGGCAAAAATAATCACTAATATTGTACACGGTCTTTATATCGGTTAATCTCACCAGCCCCCCTGACCTATGTACGGAAATACCGGAAAAGGGGATTTATCAATAATGTCGATATGGTGAATTATTTTGGACAGGCCATGTCACTGTAACTTTCTTATAAAAATTTTGTTCCCACCAGAGATTTCTAGTACCAGCTTACAATCAATAACAAATTTCAACAAAATTCAAGTTATAAAAATGTGTAAGAAAGAATTATATTATTCAAGCAACAATCAAATTATGACAAAATAACGGTTATAATCAAGACAATATGTTTATTTTTAAGACTAATTTATGGCTTGCAAACAAACCTCAGGTATGAAGAGACAATCTATTTGATCTTCTTCTCACATTTGATACAACTGGTAGAAAAAGCGAAAACTTGTGTGCATTTCGGATAAAATCAGAGGCTGACCGAGCATTGATTACGTCATGAATCGATAAGCATAAACTAAGAAGTAAAATATCACCTTCAGAGGACCGGAGGAAGTCATCTGTCGGTGAAAAAGAAAATTCCAATTGCAACCTTCTTTAAAACAGAACGTCTGAGCAAGCTTTCTACCAATAACAAATAATTCTGGGACTTCTAGTTTATATTTTAAAACAGAATGCTTCCACCATTTTCCGTTTTGTTATTGGCGGGTCTTTTGTAGAATTAACTAACCGCCGTATCGTACCCGTTCGGGTTACTGGGTAGGTTGAATACCACTAAATCAGAGTATTCTTTGTTTCATTTAGAATCCGCTTAATTTATAACATTATTTCGTCTCTTTTTCAGATACTTATATTCCCGTTATGGATGATATCTTTACTACAGAAACAGCAAAAAAGGAATGTAGCTTTTACAAAAGAAAGTTACACTTTATTAACTATGTATATTAACTATGTAATATATATGTACAACTCCGTTGATTAAGTCCCTTCTTCCAATGTCACTTATCGGACCCTAAAGTTCCTACGCCATCTTTTTTATAGCATGTGCTAGGAGCATGCATATTTTTAAAAATGCTTTCAATGCTTATGAAAACGCAGTAGAGTAAAAAAGAGTGCAAATGGGAAAGGATTAGGACTCTATATATGATCATTTGCATTGGCTTACATTAGATTTTGTAGTGATCATTACGTTAGGTCAGATCAGCTGATTTCGGTACAGCCATTCAGCTTTGTATGGGGTGCCGTTTCACTCAGTGTTTATTTACTATTTTGTGATATTCTAAATTCATTTTGTGATATTCTTGATTCATTTATGATATAATTGAATGTGTTTTGTGATATCTTAAAATATAGTGTATTTAATGATGTCAGTAACTACATTTCCTAAAAATGAGTTTAAAATATCTTAAACTTGTTTAAAAATATGATTACAAAATAGAATATTGGATATATATAATACGAATACGTTTTGCATCCTGAATTCGATTTAATGATATCCTAAATCATTTAAGGATAACATAAATTACATTATATAATACCAAGCAATCATTTAAGGATGCCTAAAAGATCTTTTATTTGTATGATATCTTAAAGTCGATTTCTGAATATCTTTAATTCATACACAATAATATTATTCTACGATTTTAACTTATTTGATGATATCATAGAATAGAGTTAAAGATGTCCTAAAATCGGCATCTTAAAATCGACAAAGTTACATCAAAAGGTCGATTTTTTTAAATATCCTTAATTTTATTTAATGACATCTTGAATTTTTTATGTGATATCTAAAAATCATTTATGGATATTATAAAATAGAATTAAAGATATCATTGAATTGAGTTAAGGATATCACAAAATAAAACTGATTTTAAGATAAAAAATAATTGAATTAAAGATATCCATAAACCATTTTGTGATATCTATAAATACAATATCAATGATATATGAAAATAATAAATGTTATCATTAAATAGATATACAATATCAATGAATGATATCTCAACATGAATCTAGGATAGCCTAGCAATAGCTGTTGGTTATCATAGCTCTTTCATTTCTTAGAAAAAATAACTTTCCTGCCTATAACTACTGCAGTGTGCTTTGGTTTGGTCTTGTTACCTTTTCATATTTTTATATGTATCTATTTAACCTTTACACAAAAAAATGTGCAACTGCATAAAACAACTGTTCGACTATGAAAATGTTTCCCGTTAAATCGACCATTACCTTGATCTTGGAGCGGAAGTACATATATTTGAAAATGTTTAAAGATATTTTGTTGTCATCACTTTTAGTTTTGTGCAAGTTCAGGTTACTATAGATGTACCAGTCATTCAACTCCATCATCAAGTACAGATACTTAAAGCACACGTTGGTGCCTAGACATTCAATTTCGTGAGCTAGTCTTATGAAAATATTGGAAAATATTGTTTTCCTATCCAAAATTGTCGAAAATCTACAGTATCATACCTATGCTAACTGCTGATTTTCCAGTCCTGGACCTCGATACCCATGTTGGTGCTAAGAGGTAGTGACCAACACTTGAATGTGATCGCCGCTCCTCTTGATTACATAAAACTATCCAGCTTAATTTGAATCACTTGTACCTGAAAACAGTTTCTCTATAACTGAAGACTTGGAGAACAGGTATCTGAAAACAGTTTCTCTATAACTGAAGACTTAAATGGAGACAAGTCATCTGGTCATGCTAAACATCCACAAACGAACCCAGAAGTACCATTTCATGATAACAGACAAGTCACCTAAGTTTTTAAATATTTACTATCAATATAGAGTCAATAAATAAATGAACTATATGCGCTCATAGACGACCACAAACCAGACATGATTGTGGGTACACAAAATTGGTTTTTTTAATACACTTGACCTGTTCTTAAAATCAAATAATACACTTATTATCACCCTTCTGGCATCTTATATCATGATATTGAAGAAATGATATCAGGTGTAAAACGAAAAGTAAATAAATTAAAGTTGAGAGAAATACACCTTTACGAAAAACGGACTAGAACGAATTCAAAACTTATATAAAGACAAGAGAGTCAGCAGTTAATTGATGATAATAAGTCTAAAACTGGGGAGGATATTGGGTCAGTTTTTAAAATCTTCCTGAAAGATGTTTATCAAAATCAGTGGAAAAATGTCCTGGATAAGCATAGAGATTAAGAAACTACTAAATTGCTACACTAGGTAAATATGCTGGAATAGTATATTTGGTAAAAGACATGTAGCACTCGAATATTTAGTCTAATATGGCGTGATTTGATGCCAGTTAAACAAAGAAGAAGGTCAAACTATGCATATTCTGTGAGAAACAACGGTTGACGAGTGGATGGTAAGAGCATTATGACATCAATAATGACATCAGACAGTAATGCTGAAGCAATGGAATGCAGAAGGAGTGTGCAACAAGGAGACAGAATTAGAAAACTTGCTACACAAGTAAGGCGTTAGTATATATTGCATACAGGAGATTCACCTGAAGTCAGACAAATTGTTCAAAGTCGGAATATTTTAATCATTCCGATGTGATAGGGAAGGTACAAGCAAAAAAGGCATCCTCACATTAGTCAGGAACAACATCAATGTTTTTCAGATTAAAAAGCATATGGCTGACTCTGAGTGTCACGTTTTGAGCCTCAGAAAGAACATTGTATCACTCGATAGAGCTCTATCCCTGACAAAATTCCAACTGAAGAGACCCACTTACTTGTTGCTGGGGACTTCAACAGTCATTCTCAAAGCTGGGGATATGACCACCTTGACAAGCAAGGAGAGGAAGTGGAAACCTGACAGGATGATAACAACCTCAACCTGGTAATTGATCCTGATGATTTTTCAACATTTTTCTCGAGAGGTTGACACACTACATCCACACCAGCCCTAGCTTTCTGCTTGAATGACATCCATGGGCACATGAAGAGGGAACCTGGGAAGCAGTAAGGTGACTGTGACCATCGAACTGTCTATCTGACTATGGACGGGACAGCTGCCACAGCATCTATCATCCCAGGATGGAATTACAAGAAAGCCGACTGGACCTCATTTCACCATCTAAGCAACGAGCTTTGCAAAGACATCAGAGTAGAGGGCAGGGACATTAACAAGTTGGTAAAGGACTTCAGTGGCAGTATTATAAAAGCTGCCCAGAAGTCTATACCCAGGGAAGCCAGGAAAAAGTACAAACCATACTGGAGCGAATAGTTAGAGGAACTTCAGGGGCAGCTGTCCGAAGCCAGATGGGAAGTAGAAGCCCGTTCCTCACAAGACAGCATAATCCAACTTCAGCATACCAAGGCCAAATTCCTCAGGTACAGACGTGAAACTTCGAGGAGGAAGGATTGGAGATTACAAACATCATCTCTGAACCTTCAAAGAGACGGACAACAACTGTAGAAGCTGGTGAAGTGCTTTGCTCAGATGAACGATGAAGAAACTGATGAAGAGAGGCTCAACAACATTGGAAGAGAATGATGATAATTATGTTGACAGGCAGAAAATAGATTCGCTGACAAGTACTAATTTGTCACTTTGAAAATCGTCTGATTTTCAGAAGATTCCAGTATTTTGGAGGGTTCGGCTTTAAAAATCAGTTTTTACTGTATGAAGATCTGGGTACCATCCCTGACAACAAGGAAAGGCAGCGAGTGGCAAAAAAGAGCAACGAGAGAGGAAGGCCCACAGAGAAGCTTCAGGGCCCATGAACAAGCTCCTATCCTTAAATGAGCTCCAAACAGCTCCCAGACAGCTAAAAGCAAGAAATCTCCAGGACTAGATGATATCACCAATGAGATGCTGACATATTTAGGCAAGACCGCAATGTGCAGGCTCCTGGAACTTTACCGCCATGTTGATGTCACATCAAGCACTGGTCAGCTGGACCTCAGGTACATTGCCACAGATATGAAGAGAGGCAGTGATAATTCCAATTATGATGAAAGGCAAGAACCCTAAAATTGCAGCTAGTTACCGCCCCATCAGTAGTATTGGAAAGACCATGGAGAAGATTGTCAACCATCGCCTTACCTGGAAACAAACGACCTTCTTGCACCACAGCAATCGGGCTTTAGTCAGTTCCGCTCTACTGAAGACCAAACAACTTATCTATCACAGTAAATCGAAGACGCTTTTCAAAAATAGACCTGAACCTGCAGTGAGCGTTTGACAGAGTCTGGACAGATGGGCTCCTAGTAAAGCTCATGAGGAGCAAGGTGGAAGGTCAAATGCTAAAGTTGATCAAGTTCTACCTTCACAGCAGAAGAGCCAGAGTCAGACTGTAACAGGGAGGTCCAAGTAGGAAGTTCTTGCTACGTCATGGTGTCCCTTAAGGAGGAGTCCTCTCTCCAAATCTCTTCCTCATTTTCATAAATGACCTATTTTCAGAGTTCATGCTGCTTTAAATGCAGACGACATGGTACTTTGGTGCAAAGAAGAGCGTGCCATAACAGCCACCCTGAGAATGCAAGAGGCTATGAACATCCTCACCACATGGGCTGAAGACTGTGCGTCACTGTCAATTCACAACACCTTTTACCCAGTCGCCTAAACAGAAAGCAGGTGCCTTATGATGGGCACAATCCCCCTCAGGGAAGAACCCCAGTGACCTTTGACAAATTTTAAGGCAATCATGGAAGACAAATAGCCCAGGCAGAGGGGAAGGCATGCAAGATGTTAATAATTTGCAAGTTTGCTGGGACAACATTCCTGTTCTACATGAAATCTGGTTAAATATGTTTTGTCTTCACAAAATCTAGATCAAGTTCAAAACTTCATCATTCTGAATCAAAGAAAACGGTAACTCTATATGGGTCATATTTTCTACCTGCTCTACCAGAAACATTGACAGATGTTTGTCTTTGTGGTATCTGGGTCAGGTTTGAAGCCAGTTTACCAGTGGTAAAAAAGCTTGGTCATGATGTCAAATCATACATGAGCAATGTGCCTGTCAAGTTAAAGGATCAAAGGTCATACCATTCTATCCATTCAGGGATTACTGAGTTCAGGATTGCAAACAGATGGTCAAATGATCACCACAATCAAGTAAATATTCACTACACATGACATTTGACTAAGAAATTTTAAAATTAAGAGGGTCCATCACTGGGTGACTGTTCTTTTGTCTTTTTGGTCATAGTAACCTTGCCTTTTGACTGACTGACTTCAAAATCATATAGGATCATGAAGACCTACATGCAATGTTCCTGCCAACTTTGTGGACTGTAGGTCAATTGGTTCTCAAGCTTTGAGCAAAAACAGCTTTTGTACTTTTGACCTCATGATTGCTCATGAACAATGTGCAAATGAAGTCTGAGGGTCATTAAGACAAAGTCTTGTTGTCTCACAGTCATATTGTGAGGAAAGGATATATTGTTAATAGATGACCATCACTATTACATAAAACATTTATTCGGGTGTATACAGCTCTAAAGGCAACCATTTATACCTGATCTATATAAAACCTGCCGAGGTTGTTGGTCTTCATATCACCTCAGTCATTTTCAGAACTGCCATTTTTTTTAATATTAGGTAAAAAACTCAAGTAATTACTTAGTTAAGTCTGTTATTTAAAAATTATGCTATTGCTTAAGTTATTGTTATTAATGTTGATTTTTTCTCTAACCACTAACCCCTTTAACTAAATATGACCCCCATAAACAATAGGGTTCACCTGCTCTGTAATTCCTATCTCCCTATGAAGTTTGAAGGTTCTAAGTCAAATGGTTCTCAAGTTATAAACCAGAAATGGATTTATTTTCTATCCCCTGCGACATTGACCTTTAATAGAGTGACCCTAAAATCGATAGGGGTCATTTCCTCTGCATAACCAATCATCCTATGAAGTTTCAACATTCTGGGTCAGGTGGTTCTCAAGTAACTGACCTGAAACAGTTTTCTGTGTTCAGGCCCCTGTGACCTTGACCTTTAATGGAGTGACTCCAAAATCAATAGGGTTCATCTACTCTGCATGACCAATCATCATATGAAGTTTCAACATTCTGGGTCAAGTGGTTCTCAAGTTACTGACCGGAAATTGTTTTCCATGTTCAGGCCCCTGTGACCTTGACCTTTGATCAAGTGACCCCAAATTCAACAGGGGTCATCTACTCTGCATGTCCAATCATCCTATGAAGTTTCAACATTCTGGATCAAGTGGTTCTCAAGTCACTGATCAAGTCAAGTCAAGTCACTGATCTAAAACAGTTTTCTGTGTTCAGGCCCCTGTGACCTTGACCTTTAACAGAGTGACTCCAAAATCAATAGGGTTCATTTACTCTACACAAGTCAGGTCTTCCATGTTCAGGCCCCTGTGACCTTGACCTTTAATAGGGTGACCCTTAAATCGATAGGGGTCATTTCCTCTGCATAACCAATCATCCTATGAAGTTTCAACATTCTGGGTCAGGTGGTTCTCAAGTTACTGATCTAAAACAGTTTTCTGTGTTCAGGCCCCTGTGACCTTGACCTTTAACAGAGTGACTCCAAAATCAATAGGGTTCATCTACTCTGCATGACCAATCATCCTATGAAGTTTCAACATTCTGGGTCAAGTGGTTCTCAAGTTACTGACCGGAAATTGTTTTCCATGTTCAGGCCCCTGTGACCTTGACCTTTGATCAAGTGACCCCAAAATCAACAGGGGTCATCTACTCCGCATGTCCAATCATCCTATGAAGTTTCAACATTCTGGATCAAGTGGTTCTCAAGTCACTGACCAGAAATGGTCTTCCATGTTCAGGCCCCTGTGACCTTGACCTTTAATAGGGTGACCCTTAAATCGATAGGGGTCATTTCCTCTGCATAACCAATCATCCTATGAGGTTTCAACATTCTGGGTCAGGTGGTTCTCAAGTTACTGACCTAAAACAGTTTTCAGTGTTCAGGCCCCTGTGACCTTGACCTTTACAGAGTGACTCCAAAATCAATAGGGTTCATCTAATCTGCATGATCAATCATCCTAAAAAGTTTCAACATTCTGGGTTAAGCGGTTCTCAAGTTATTGATCGAAAATGACTTTCCATGTTCAGGCCCCTGTGACCTTGACCTTTAATAGAGTGACCCGAAAATCAATAAGTGTCATCTACTCTGCATGACCAATCATCCTATTAAGTTTCAAAATTCTGGATGAATGGATTCTAAAGTTATTGACCGGAAATGGTTTTCCATGTTCAGGCCCCTGTGACCTTGACCTTTAATAGAGTGACCCCAAAATCAATAGGGGTCATCCCCTCTGCATGACCAATCATCCTATGAAGTTTCAACATTCTGGGGCAAGTGGTTCTCAAGTTAAAAACCGGAAATGATTTTCCTTGTTCAGGCCCCTGTGACCTCGACTCCAAAATCAATAGGGTCTACTCTACATGACCAATCATCCTATGAAGTTTCAACATTCTTGGTCAAGTGGTTCTCAAGTTATTGGTCGGGAATGGTTTCCCATGTTCAGGCCCCTGTGACCTTGAGCTTTGATGGAATGACCCCAAAAGCAATAGGGGTCGTCTACATCATAAGAAGTTTGAAGATTCTACGTCAAATGGTTCTCCAGTTTTTGATCGGAAATGAATGGTGACATATGGACGGACAGACAGGGTTAAAACAACATGTCTCCCCCAGCTGGGGGAGACATAATAAGCGGTTAGATTTTGGGTCAAAAACAAGGTCATTTGGTAAATCATTAACAAGAGGGTCATGATGACCCTGGATCGCTCACCTAGATAATTGGGCCTTAGGGTGTTAACAGGCTTTTCCTTTGATTTGACAGTGTGACCTAGCTTTTGACCAATATGACCCAGATCGAACATAGCCTAGAGATCATCAAGATATCATTCTGACCAAGTGTCATGAAGATAGGATCATAAATGTGGCATCTAGAGTGTAAACAAGCTTTTCCTTTGATTTGAGCTGGTGACCTAATTTTTGACCTCATATGACTTGGTTTCAAACTTGACCTAGGAATCATCAAGATAAACATTCTGACCAAGTTTCATGAAGATAGGGTCATAAATGTGGCCTCTAGTGTGTTAACAAGCTTTTCCTTTGATCTGACCGGGTGACCTAGTTTTTAACCCAACATGACCTAGAGGTCGTCAAGACAAACATTCTGACCGATTCTCATGAGTCTGGACTCTGAGCGCTAACAAGATTTTCCTTTGATCTGGGTTGCTGCCCTAGTTTTTGACCACACATGACCAAGTTTCGAACTTGGCCTAAAGATCATCAAGATAAACATCCTGACCAAGTTTCACGTAGGTAGGATCATAAATGTGGCTTCTAGCGTGTTAACAAGCTTTTCCTTTGTTTTGACCGGGTGACCTAGTTTTTGACCCTACGTGACTGAGATTTAAAATTGATCTAGAGGTCATCAAGTCAAACATTTTGACCATTTCTCATTTGTTTCAAACTTGAACTGTGGACTCCAAGATTTTCCTTTGATATGGTCTACTGACCTAGTTTTTAACCCCACATGACCCAGTTTCCTACTTGGCCTACAGCTCATCAAGACAAACATTCTGACCAAGTTTCATAAAGATTTAGTCACAACTGTGACCTCTAGAGTGTTAACAAGGCAAATGTTGATGGATGACGCACGACGCCTGACAATGACTGGTCGCAATAGCTCACCTTGGGCACTTTGTCCTCAGCTGAGCTAAAAAAGTGAACGTGTTAAGAGTGTCAGCATGACTAAATATGGTATTTTTTGATAAATTTTATGAAATGCCATAAATTCTGACGAACAATTTGGCCCATAAGTCATATATATTGTGACTCTCTTTGGTAAACATTGCTTCTGAAATGCAGATTCTTGAGAACAGACAAGTGAAGGACAAAAGGTTACCAACAGTCAACTGATGACCAATGGGTGGCTGACATTCAAAATTTATTCTTAAACCTTAGAAGTGATCAGTAATAACATAAAACTTCCTCGTATTAAGTTAATTTATTTTTTGGATAACATTTAGACATAACATTTTTTTCTTTGAAACAATATTAATATTATTTTCACAACCAGATCTGAAGGTGCACATGATCAGCAACTGGAATACTTCAAACTGATGAAAACTGTCAATGTTTCTTTTCCTATGTTTCTTTAATATCATTTAGACTTGTGTTCAAGTCGTTAAAAGTCTTGCTTTTTGGTTCAAACTTTAAACCTTCAAAAACATCATTCTTACATAAATCATACTTTTTTAAACAGAAATATGCTTTAGCTCTTCGATAAATGCACTTGACATTGCCCGGTTCAATGTCCAATACTTTTGTACAGTTAGCTACAACATAATCATAACTCTCTTCTTTCAGTTGACAAGCTGCTATGTTAGAGTAACACTGTATTCGTAAAGTGTCATATTCAGCGGAAATTGCTTCAGCCATTTTCTCTTTTGGCAGCATCAATATCAACAATTTCAGTGCTTGACTAAAACGCTTAAATGCATATTCATTTTTTCCACTTTTGAATAGATCCAATCCTTTTTCTTTGAGACATTTAGCTTTTTCAAATTTTTCTTCATTAGAGAGCTGGTACACTGGAATGCAGTTTTCAAACTGACTAAGAGTTAGAGTAAGTGTAACACTCTTATCCCTATTCATCTCTTTATTCTCTGCTACATGGACAGAACATTTCTCTCCAACCTTCAGAGTCCTCAGTTTATCCTCTATATCATCACCTAAAGGAGATTCACTTTCACCAATACAGAGGTCAAATTCCTTTTGCACAGGATATTCTAGTGAGACAGGATCTTTTGTGTCAAGAATGATTTTACAACTTGCACCATCTTGTGGCCTTATATGGAAAGTCCTGTAGGGCTGATCTTGGAAACTGCTTAAAGATACACTGTCTTGTTCTGAGGAATCTTGGATACTTGGACAACCTGACATGTTGACTTGGAAAATCTAACCTCTACCTGAAAATAAATCAATGAAAGTAAAGGATTAAATATATTAATATACTCAAAATCTGTTAGAGTGCTTTTTTTGGTTGCAGCTTCATTTTGGAAGACCTAGATCATGATTGCCCTAAATCACTCAAATTTATGAATGACACAATGTCATTATATCATGAATGGTAAATAGATAATACCACCAAAAAAAGAAGTCAAGACATACTGATATCCCCTTAAAAATACACTGTCTCAATTATTGTATCAATTACATGACTGCAGCATGAAAACCATTGATGCAGCAAAAAAAATTAAGGTAATCAAAGTGTAAATAAAGAGATTCTGAATTTAAAACATCAGAGTGGCATTGGTCATTTATATCTAAAAATACATTCTCCTTTATTTCTTTAATAAATTACAGATAAGGATTTAGGATATGCTTCTCTGAATCTACCTGTTTGACCTAATTTCCACAAGTCGGTCGTGATATGAGGTAGTCAAGAGTTTATATCAATTTCCAGAAATATACAGCACTGTGAATCTTCTTAACTCTGAAGTTACGAAAGAAATCCGTATGAAATTGTGTGTGATCAACCACATTATGGTGATCTAAATTCTGTTTAAGTTTCATAGTTCTAGGTCAAATATATCAAAAGTTATGATGCAGAAATTGCCATATTTATAGTACCCTATATAGTTAACAATAGAAACTTCTAAGGGCCACAACTCTGGTGTTACTTGGGCAATCTGACTGAAACTTGACGGGCCGCATAACCTCATAGTGGTGAACATGTATATGAAATTTTATTTAAATATTCCCAACCACTTCCTAGATATGGCTCCGGAAGAACGGACGGACGGAAGGATGGCCATATGAAGTTTCTACATGAATATTAATGTTTAATTTATTAAAGCAAGTAAGTCTGACCAGTATATTATGACTTCTTTATTTTTTAAAGTCTTCGTTTTCCTAACAGTAAAATGCAGATACGGGTAAGGCTTAGAGGGATGACAACAACAAGAGCTGTCGGAGGACAGCAACACTTGACTATTCAACAGCCTTGTCGATTGAATAAATATGAAAGTCGATAAATGGGCATAATTTAGTAAAACAGCCAAATAAGGTTATGGAACCTGCATAGTGCTTATCAGCTCATGACAGTGGACAAGTGTGTGAAGTTTCAATCCATTCCCATTAGTGGGTACTGAAATACCAGCTTACATAAAAGAATTTAACCAAAAACTCCTAAGTGGAAAAAAGGGCATAATTTTTTAAAATGCGAACTTGAGTTATTGACCCTTTGCACTGCATGTCATATCATGACAGTGAAGTGTGTGAAGTTTCAATCCTTTCCCATTAGTGGATACTGAGATACCAGCTTACATACAAAAACTTAACCAAAAATTTCTATATTGAAAAAGGGGCATAATTTTGTGAAAAAGGAAAATAGAGTTATGGGACCTGCTTTGTGCATGTCAGATCATGACAGTTAACAAGTGTGTGAAGTTTCAATCCATTCCCATTAGTGAGTACTGAGATACCAGCTTACATACAAAACCTTAACCAAAAAAATCTAAGTCGAAAAAGGGGCATAATTTTGTAAAAAAAGAAAAATAGAGTTATGGAACCTGTGCAATGTAAGTCAGTTTATCACAGTAAATAAGTGTGTGAAGTTTCAATCCATTCCCACAAGTGGTTGTTGAGATACCAGCGTACATACAAACCCTAAACCAAAAATTTCTAAGTCAAAAAAAGGGCATAATTTTGTAAAAAAGCAAAATAGAGTTATGGAACCTGTGCAGTGTAAGTCATTTTATCACAGTGAATAAGTGTGTGAAGTTTCAATCCATTCCCACAAGTGGTTGCTGAGATACCAGCTTACAAATTACATACAACAAGAGCTGTCTGATGACAGCGTGCTCGACTATTCGAAGAATTGATTGAAGAATGGTGTCAAAATATTTCCACCGATATTCAGACAAAAGAAATAAATAGATTAGACAAACAATGTTCCTGTATTACTTTGATTTCGATAAGTCTTGCACTAAATGGCAATATATGAGCCAATTTCAAAGTCCAAAAAGGGCCATAATTCAGTCAAAATAGTTATGTACTCTTGCCTACAGATGGAAATCATAATGATAAACAAGTGTTCAAAGTTTAAAAGCCATATGTCAAATAGTTTTGACAAAACATGGACTTGTATGGAAACAGAACCAATTTCAAAGTCCAAAATGGGCCATAATTCAGCCAAAATAGATGACAGAGTTACGTTCTCTTTCCTACAGATAGAGACTATTATACTAAACAAGTGATAAAAGTTTCAAAGCCATATGTCAAACACTTTACAAAAAATATGAACTGGTACGAAAAACTTAACCAAGATTTCTCAGTCAAAAAGGGCCATAATTCAGCCAAAATCCTTGATGGAGTTATGTACTCTTGCCTATAACTGGACATGGTGATGGTAAACAGATGTTGAAAGTTTCAAAGCTTTATCTCAAAAGACTTTGTCAAAATATGAACTGGTATGAAATATTAACCCAGATTTCTAAGACAAAAAGGGCCATAATTCAGCCAAAATCCTTGATGGAGTTATGTACTCTTGCCTATAACTGGACATGGTGATGGTAACTAAGTGCTGAAAGTTTCAAAGCTTTATCTCAAAAGACTTTGTCAAAATATGAACTGGTACGAAAAACTTAACCATGATTTCTAAGTCAAAAGGGGCCATAATTCAGTCAAAATCCTTGATGGAGTTATGTGCTCTTGCCTATAACTGGACATGGTGATGGTAAACAAGTGTTGAAAGTTTCAAAGCTTTATCTCAAAAGACTTTGTCAAGATGTGGACTGGTACGAAATATTAACCCAGATTTCTAAGTCAAAAAGGGCCATAATTCAGCCAAAATCCTTGATGGAGTTATGTGCTCTTGCCTATAACTGGACATGGTGATGGTAAACAAGTGTTGAAAGTTTCAAAGCTTTATCTCAAAAGACTTTGTCAAAATATGAACTGGTACGAAAAACTTAACCATGATTTCTAAGTCAAAAGGGGCCATAATTCAGCCAAAATCCTTGATGGAGTTATGTGCTCTTGCCTATAACTGGCCATGATGATGGTAAACAAGTGTTGAAAGTTTCAAAGCTTTATCTCAAAACTTTGTCAAAATGTGGACTGGTACGAAAAACTTAACCCCAGGTGTGACGCCGACGCCGACACCGACGCCGACGCCGTGGTGAGTAGGATAGCTCTACTTATTCTTCGAATAGTCGAGCTAAAAACTTAACCAAATCGAGACGCAGACGCATGGGCGAGCCCAATAGCTCTACTATTCTATGAATAGTCGAGCTAAAAATGTTGTGCTGGCATGTTGGTATGAACACGAAGATCAAATGTTGCATTTATAGTGTGCACTGATCATTATTACATTAACAAAGATTTTATTTTGTCGTACTGGCACTCGCCCGAAGATGAAATAAACTACACTGCGCACTTGCCTACAACTTTCTAAATTTCATTATGGTTTGTTAGCAGTTGCCAGGATGAAACAACAATATACCCTTTAAAGGTTGCGCACACAGGAACACATTACAAAATGTCCTGAATCACCCGCCATAGTTTATCCCCCCGCCAAAGGCGAAGGGGATATTAGAAATGCTCTCCAGTGCGTGCGTGCGTCCATCCGCAACGATCTTTGTCCGAAGCATAACTCCAAAAGTACTGGAGGGATTTTCTTCAAACTTCATACACTGATAGAACACATTGGGAGGAAGTGCAGTGTGCAAGAACAATAACTCTATCTTGCCTATTTTTTGAGTTATTCCCCTTTATCTTATTTTCTTAAACAATTTTGTCTGGAGCATAACTCCAAAAGTACTGGAGGGATTTTCTTCAAACTTCATACACTGATAGAACACATTGGGAGGAAGTGCAGTGTGCAAGAACAATAACTCTACCTTGCCTATTTTTTGAGTTATTCCCCTTTATCTTATTTTCTTAAACAATTTTGTCTGGAGCATAACTCCAAAAGTACTGGAGGGATTTTCTTCAAACTTCATACACTGATAGAACACATTGGGAGGAAGTGCAGTGTGCAAGAACAATAACTCTACCTTGCCTATTTTTTGAGTTATTCCCCTTTATCATATTTTCTTAAAAAAATTTGTCCGGAGCATATCTTTTTCATGCATGGAGGGATTTTGATATATCTTGGCACAAATGTTCACCACCACGAGACGGAGTGTCATGTGTAAGAACCAGGTCCCTAGGTCTAAGGTCAAGGTCACACTTAGAGGTCAAAGGATACAAGAATGAAAACCTTGTCCGGAGCATTTCTTCTTCATGCATAGAGGGATTTTGATATTACTTGGCACAAATGTTCACCACCACGAGACAGAGTGTCATGCGCAAGATCCAGGTCCCTAGGTCTAAGGTCAAGGTCACACTTAGAGGCCAATGGTCAGATACAAGAATGACTTTGTCCGAAGCATTTCTTCTTCATGCATGGAAGGATTTTGATGTAACTTGGCACAATTATACACCATCATGAGATGAAATGTCATGCGCAGTTCCTTTCTTTAGAATTACCTCCCTTTGTTGTTACTTTAAATAGCTTTTATTGTAACTTTTTCATTACTAGTCGTAGGGAAAAATCAAGACCACTTTTCTGTAGTACAACATGCATGCTACATCTAATTTTGAGGTGTATTTTGACCATCTCTACCTGGTAAAGATTTTTATGTGGACTTACATTTTTTTTTTTTTTTTTTTTTTAAAGATTAACTTCCCTTAGTTGTTACTATAAATAACTTATATTGTAACATTTTTATAAGTGACTGTAGGGAAAAAACAAGACCTCTTTTCTGTGGTACAACATGGATGTTACTTTCCAATTCTAGGTGTATTTTAAGATATCTCTACCTGGTAAGGAGTTTTTTTGTGGACTTAGAAAAACAAAAGACTTACAGTGATTACTTAACAACCACAAAATTAAAATTCCATAAATTTGCAAATACAGCTGCTAGAGTAAAGAAATTTGCTGTCACGGGCGTATATTGTGACATTCTGGCACTCTTGTTCCCTGTTAGCTTTTCATTCCTTCTTTTTACAGTAGCCATATAGAAAAACATCATAGCTATATTGTTCATGAAAATTAATCAAATTTAGCAGTAAACCACCTCACCACTGACTTATTCTTTCTTCCACATCTTTAAAACCCCTGATGTGGACCACAACTAAACGGTTCTTCAAAGCTTTCCCCAAAATTAATACTTTCAGACACTAACTTGCCAGGAACTTTAGCCTTCAATTATAATATGCCCGGCGGGGGGATTGGCCATGTCTAACATGGCTCTTGTTGTTTTGGGAGCGATGGTCTTTGATGCATGAAAAGGGTATAGGGTTGTAGCTTGTTCAATCCCAAAGTATCTGTATCTCCAGCTTCTGGGCTGCAGGTTAAAACGTATCAAAATCAAAATGTAAAGAACCAACGTTCAGACACAAAGCCCTATAAAAACGGTCTGACTTATTACCCCAAGACACCCCAAGACTACCCCAAGACACCAAAAATAATGATTCAAACGTATTTTTGAACAGTAAACCTTTAATTAAAATCAAAATAACCCAAGTAAGAACATGGAGAACTTAGGTACAGACATATTAGACCTTCCTGGTACAGGTAAGTAAAGAAAATAATGTAGGTCGGTTTGAAAATCGCAGCACGGGAGGTAACTATAACGGATTAAAAATTATACCTAATTGAATTATGTCCCTTATGATTGTGAATGTATTAGTGAAAGTTTCGTAAAATATTGAAAATGCTGTATAAATAATGGATCAACAATAATGCAAAACTGAGTTATGCTTATGATACAAATAAAATATTACAATACAATTAACAATTGTAAAAATAACATATTGATAGTGTATTTCATTTTTAAATTTATTTTTTTTTGTCTGAAAAAATGTAAAGAATATTCAGAAATTAACAGGGCGCCAAATCAAAGGAACTGTTATATTACATGTGATTATTTGATGAAATAATCAATCAAACTTCAAGCCTTTGCTAAGTGCCAAAATGCCGGCATCTTATCAGCAACACGTGTTACGCCAGTTGTTGTGTTGTTTGACACGTTATCGTAAATTAACATACATGTTTGGCTGATAATTATCTTTAATGATGCCCGAGTGCCGATTTGAGAAATAGCAGTATAATCAACAATTGATTGAATTAACAACTCTTCTTTAATCTAAATAATCAATTAAAGTTTGTTTTTTAATATTTAGTTTGATGTACTGTCTTTCCCTAATTGACCACGTTTTATAATCCACAAATACAAAGGGCCAATTTTGATAAATTAAATCAAACTGACAAAATACTTTAACTCATTACTTAAACTTGCAATCAACATTTATATGAAATGATATAAAATGTTGCGATTTCCCAGCAACATCCTGTTGTATTTAGTTGTACACTCATTGTGTAACATACTATTTCTTTGCATACATTTATTGCTATTCTTAGTGATATCAAAATGCCTCCAAAAAAACGCAAAATTACTGTAAGCAAAATATCTGTCTTTTGGCCATGTGGAAATTGTAGACAGAAGTACTGTAAAGTTGACTGCATTCAATGCGATTCATGTTATCAGTGGTTTCATTCAAGCTGTGAAAATTTGTCATCACAGGAATTTGATCTCTTTCAGAACTCTAGTATAAATTATACATGCAAGAACTGTTTTGCTTTAGATCTTGGGACATCGTCATACAGTGTCACAAACGGATTATCCCGCATGATGCAGGTAAATATAAACAATTATTTTAAGTCAACACAGTATAAAAACACTGTCCGCCATATTCTGCTTAGACTGGATTTATGCTGGATCCACGGGGAAGACATTCTCAAATGCGACACTTTCGAGATTTTTTAAAGGTATTTTAATATACACGTATCTCGAAAGAAGTGCATTTGTTTTAGTGTCTCGGCAAGTAGGTATGGCATGACGGGGCTTAGGCTTGCCAGTCAGGTACCAATGGTGTCCCCATTGCACGGATCCTAACAGTCTATCAGGTATTACAAAGATGGAGTTTGTCCAATTTGTAAGAAGTCGTTTCTCTTTAAAAGTTTATGAAAACTATTTTTGATTTCTTTATTTGGAAATAGGTTCAAGTATGTTCTAAAGCAAATTTGATAAAAACAAAGTATTAATAACGTCACAGTAATAAACTGAATTTTAATGAAAAATCCGGCAAATATATAAAACACAGCAGTTTTCCGTAAAATATACAATGCTTTCGCGGTAATGTTAAGATAAAATTTATGCAGACCGTTATGAAAAATATTTTTGATTTGTTTATTTGGCAATAGGTTAGAGAATGTTACAATACAAATTTGATTAAACTACCTTTTTTAATTACACCACAGTAATAAACTGAATTGTAATGAAAATGACGGCGAATTTCTTAAACATTTCAGTTTTCCATAAAATATACGATGCTTGCACGGTAATGTTAAGATAAAATTTATGCAGACAGTTATGAAAAATATTTCTGATTTGTTTATTTGGCAATAGGTTAGAGAATGTTACAGTAATAAACCGAATTGTAATGAAAAAGATGGCGAATTTCTTAAAGATTTCAGTTTTCCGTTAAATATACACTGGTAAAAAACATCTAATACAAATAAATCATTTAAACTCTGTTTTTCTATCCTTTTTTTTTGATCATATTGGACATTTCCACTTAATAAAAACAGAAAATAAATAGAAATTATTTAAAATTCATACATGGTACAGCTATAACTGAACGCTCTTATCCGTGAGGAATAATCAAGCAGGGTTCGTGTTATGAGTTCGGCCTTATGAGTTTGCTATTTGGTACACCTATAATCATTACCGTTACTGCAACTCAGAAATAACTTTGTTGAGATTTTCTTTTAAATAAACTTCTAAAATGGGGCATAATTAATTGAAGAATATTTATTAATCCTTTAGCGGTTACCTCCTTGTTAAGTTGTTTTAATGTTGTAATGATAAGACCGGCCATATTATAGGTCAATATTATATTTTTTACAATAAATTAGCTCAAAATATCACAGTTTTACATTATATTTTAATGGAATATATAAATAACCATTTATTTGAAGTCTTGGGATGTCTTGGGGTAGTCTTGGGTGTTTTGGGGTAGTAAGTTGGACCCCTATAAAAATGTCTTGGGGTCGAAATGTCTTGCTAGCAAGCTGACTAGGGGCGAGTTAATTTGGTAAGAAATTCATATATTCAGTGCAATACAGTTTACAATTAAAAAACTGAGGTAAAACCTACTTTTTATTCAACAATGTGTCTTGACACCTACGCGGGTGTTTGACATCAATAGTTGTTAGACTGGTGTACGTCGTTGAAATTCTGTTGCAATTTTTCTGAACCAAAATTTTGAAGGCAGTCTGAATTTTCTCTTCCGGTTTTCTCCAGTGTGTTGGCAAAATAAATAAGATCGAGTTTTTCTTATCTTTGATGAGTGAGACGTATTTATGATCACAATTGTTACGCTCATGTAATTCCCTACATGTTTTTCTTGTCATCAATTAAAAATACTGCATTAATTTCACATATACGATGGTGGTTTGCTTTAGGTAGCCTACTGTTCTGTGTTCAGCTGGTCTGTGGCAAATTTTATAATTTATGTTTGTTAGAAAAAATGGCAGTGGATAGGGCTCCAGTATCTAGGACCTAGCCACTTCCTGAATAAATTTACAGACACTTTCGGTCAGCACACATTCCTTACCAGCCATGGCTAGTCGAACTAATCCGACATATTCAGTTTGTTTTATATTGTGACAGTCAGACTGTAATTTTACAGATTTTTCTATCAATAAATTTATAGTCGAGCTGGAATAGCGCAGTGGTTAGCGCGTTTGCTTTATGACCAGAGGGTCGTGAGTTCGAGCCCTACCACAGTCATTAGGTAGTGTCCTTAGGCAAGACACTTGAAATCCACACATTACCTCTCTCTTCGGGTGGGTTATATCTAGAGTGAGTTTACATGTCTACGTCCCTGACAAAGGGTTTGACATTAAATGGGAAATAAATAAATAAATAAATAAGATCAAATGTTTGAAAACTGCTAAAATCATACTTTGACTCAAAGTCGCAGCTTGAAATTAATTGGTTTGCTTATTGTAAGCATAAATAAAGGTCAATTGTAACTTTTAGGCATTTCTGTTGACTTTGATTTTTTTGACAATGCCAAAAAATCAAAGTCAATAAAAATGGCTGAAACTCACAAATGATGTTAATTTGTGCATACTGTAAATAAACCAATTAATTTCAAGCTGGGGTTTTGGGAATAAATGTTTCATCAATTTTCATACAGATAATCTGTAAATACACCACTTTTCTAGACGTGTTAATATTCTCAATCTTTTAAAACAAGGAAGTGGCTGGTGGGTCCATCTAGGTGGGTCTGGTAACTGGACCTCTAGATTTCAGATCTGGAGGTATGATAACAAGATTCCAAGCCGGAGTGTGACATCTGGTTATCAATATAATTACTTTATTATCATAATTGCTTGAGATAAGCTACGATTAGCTGTCGTAAAGTTACCATTTGTAAATATATATAAGAATTAAGGTCTAGGATTTTGTTGCTTTTACAGACATTCTGTAAAATATACAATTTTGTAAATTTGTTGACAATCCATAAATTTAAAGATTTTTTCAGTCCTGTGTATATGAACTCTGTAGCTGTTGAAGTTATAATTTATTATTTAACTCAAAACCGCAGTTTAAAATTATATGATTTAGAGATTGCATGCACAAATAAAGTTGATCAAGGAGCTATAAATAAAATAGATCGGCAACTTGAAAGAGCAAATCTCACCAAATAAAACGTGACAACTGAATGAGATCTCGTTTACCGGAAGTGACGCGTTCTCCACGCGCCATTTTGTATGCGAAAGCAATTATTCATCGGTAAATTAATTATCATGGTATGACCACGCTTCTTTTGATGGTAAGAAACGTGTACTTTGTGTCTTAAGACTATTTCACATTAAACTAATGTTGTTTTAGAAGGTAACATGTATTTTAAATGTAGTTTTAAAGGTACCTATTATAACTCCATGGTCGCCGATGTTTGTTTTTTACTAAGATAACGCCAATTCACGCTCGGACACAAGATCACGCAAGATTACAGCCAGTTGCCATTCTGTGTATTTTATACTTCTTTGAGTTGATTTGTGATTTTCAGCCAATATGGATGACAACTTTTCTTCTTCTTTCATCCGCCCGCTTAGCTCAGTAGGGAGAGCACTGATCTACGGATCGCGGGGTGGTGAGTTAGATCCTTGGACGGGCTGTATGTTCTCAATTTGATAAAAGAAATTCTGTCTGAAATCATTCGTCCTCCACCTCTGATTCAGGTGGGGAAGTTGGCAGTTACTTGCGGAGAACAGGTTTGTACTGATACAGAATCCAGGAACACTGGTTAGGTTAACTGCCCGCAGCTGCATAACGGAAATACTGAACAGTTGAAAAATGGTGTTAAACCCAAAACAAACAAATCTTCTGTTATAGTAATGGCAAACTTGCAATTAATGTGAGAGCGGACGCAGTGGTAACACTGTCTGACTACGAAACCAGGGGTCGAACCCCCGCTCCTGGAACTAAAAATTACTAACATTGAGATAAGAGTCCCGTGTATGGGTGCTTTATACCTGGCACGCTAAAGAACCAGGGAAGCTTCTGGAATTGGAGCGTCTTCTGTATGTTGCACTGTCCTCCTACTAAGATTACTAACAGTCTTCTGGATGAGTCGCCCATGTGGGGTTACCGCTTATATAGAAACAGATTAATGATACATTATGGCCATGTGGGAGTGGGGGGACTTCTTTTCTTCTTTTTTTTTAGTAATGGCAGACATTCAGTAATTATTAATGATACATTATGGCCATGCGGTGGGGGGTGGGGAGTGGGGAGTTAGAGAATTTAAAAGAATGTCAGATTTCCTAGGCAGCAGTACTCAATCCACCAAGCGCTTCCTAACAGTTGTGATAAAAAAATCCAGTTTAAGTCTTTTATGATATTTGAGGCTGTGCCTGGGGTATTGCTGTAATTTTTTGTTACAAATCTTGCTGTTTGTCTTTAAATGTTTTCTAGTTCATCAATATCCTTCTGATGGTTAAGGATCCCATACACTAGAACAGTATTCTAAATTTGGTCTTACAATAGTATTATAAGCAGCTTTTAGAAAAATGTACATGTACATGTATGTTACGTTTTAAGAAACCTAAGCTCCGACTAGCCTTATTAAAAATTTTATTTACATGATGAGACCAAGATAAATTTGATGATACGCCTTAATAGGTGGCTCGACTGATGACAGACAGAGGTTGATTGTGCAAGGTGTAGACTGCATTTATAGGTTTTCTGGACCTAGAGACATGCAGTAACTTTTTTTTTTTTTTTTTTTTTTTCAGGGGTAAATCTGTATTTAGAAAAATTCAATTCAAATGTTACAAACTAGCTCTATGGCTTTTTCAATACTACCCTAACAGTCACCACTTACTACAAAGTATATCTTCTGACAAGAAAGCGTTAAAATCGATCTATAGAAATAGCTATGATACATTAATAACAATTTAACAATTTCATGTAGATATTACTGTTCGATTACACTACCGATAATAAAAAAGTTGTTATTTTACCCCACTTTTATACATTTCCAGTCAATTATCTACATTTCAGTTCTAAGTTAATCTAATTCTGAATGTTGCATATTGCATAATCATTTTTAGCTCATCTGATTTTTTGAAAAAAAAATGATGAGTTATTGTCATCACTTGAGCGGTTGTCGGCGTCGGCGTCGGTGTCGGCGTCGGCGTCTGCGTCGGCGTTGCCTGGTTAAGTTTTATGTTTAGGTCAGCTTTTCTCCTAAACTATCAAAGCTATTGCTTTAAAACTTGGAATACTTGTTCACCATCATAAGCTGACCCTGTATAGCAAGAAACATAACTCCATCTTGCTTTTTGCAAGATTTATGGCCCCTTTTGTACTTAGAAAATATCAGATTTCTTGGTTAAGTTTTATGTTTAGGTCAACTTTTCTCCTAAACTATCAAAGCTATTGCTTTGAAACTTGGAATACTTGTTCACCATCATAAGCAGACCCTGTACATCAAGAAACATAACTCCATCTTGCTTTTTGCAAGAATTATTGCCCCTTTTGGACTTAGAAAATCAGTTTTCTTGGTTAAGTTTTATGTTTAGGTCAGCTTTTATCCTAAACTATCAAAGCTATTCCTTTAAAACTTGCAACACTTGTTCACCATCATAAGCTGACCCTGTACAGCAAGAAACATAACTCCATCCTGCTTTTTGCAAGATTTAGGGCCCCTTTTGGACTTAGAAAATATCAGATTTCTTGGTTAAGTTTTATGTTTAGGTCAACTTTTTCTCTTAAACTATCGAAGCTATTGCTTTAAAACTTGCAACTCTTGTTCACCATCATAAGCTGACCCTGTACAGCAAGCAACATAACTCCATCCTGCTTTTTGCAATAATTATTGCCCTTTTTGGACTTAGAAAAATCATTTTCTTGGTTGAATATTATGTTTAAGTCAACTTTTCTCATAAACTATCAAAGCTATTGCTTTAAAACTTGCAACAGTTTTTCACCATCATAAGTGGACACTGTACATCAAGAAACATAACTCTATTCTGCTTTTTGCAAGAGTGATGGCCCTTTTTAGACTTAGAAAATCATGGGTAGGACAATATTTCTATTATACAAAAAAAATCAGATGAGCGTCAGCACCCGCAAGGCGGTGCTCTTGTTAATATGAGTTCTAATAATGTTTAAAATGTTTTTCAAAAACATCAGCTACTAGAGAACAACATGACCAACTTATCCACAAGATATATAATTATTCATGTAAAAAAATTCTTCTCCACACTATTAACTTTGTTCTTGAATAGGAATTCAAATGAAAGAATTAAATATCGAACAAGGCGTCAGTATACCACTTTCACTGGCTTAGAAGATCTACAAGAGTCCATCCCTTTTGTTTATCTTCTCTACATGTTTTATCAATTATTGCGGTAGCAAGTTTAAAGCTTGCCTTAAGTCCATGTAAAGATGGTATAACATCCCTTCTTTTACAGAGAAATATGTATCTTTTAATTTCTAAGCACAACACATTATAATTATATACAGTTTTTTCTGGATAACCCAAGATAAACGATTTACAATTAGTAAAAAACATATTATCATAAGTTTTGGCAAGTTTTTCAATTTCTGTGATCAAGTGTTTTACATGACCACATTCCCAAAATAAATGAACTAAAGTTTCTTTTCACTTTTACAAAATGTGCAATATTCAGGTATAGTCTTGTTCATTTTGAATAACAAAACATTTGTACCTAATATTCTATGAGAAATTCTAGTTTGTAGCCACTGTAAATACGTATCCTTACATGTCATATAAACCCAGCTATATATGTGTTTCCATTCAGCAGTATCAATATCAAAGATATTACACCATTTTTCTTGAGACGTTGGATTGTCAGAGTTTTTAGCTCACCTGTCAAAAAGTGACAAGGTGAGCTTTTGTGATCGCGCGGCGTCCGTCGTCCGTCCATGCGTCCGTGCGTGCGTCCGTAAACTTTTGCTTGTGACCACTCTAGAGGTCACATTTTTCATGGGATCTTTATGAAAATTGGTCAGAATGTTCACCTTGATGATATCTAGGTCAAGTTCGAAACTGGGTCACGTGCCATCAAAAACTAGGTCAGTAGGTCTAAAAATAGAAAAACCTTGTGACCTCTCTAGAGGCCATATATTTCACAAGATCTTCATGAAAATTGGTCAGAATGTTCACCTTGATGATATTTAGGTCAAGTTCGAAACTGGGTCACGTGGGGTCAAAAACTAGGTCAGTAGGTCTAAAAATAGAAAAACCTTGTGACCTCTCTAGAGGCCATATTTCTCAATGGATCTTCATGAAAATTGGTCAGAATGTTCAGCTTGATGATATCTAGGTCAAGTTCGAAACTGGGTCACGTGGGGTCAAAAACTAGGTCAGTAGATCTAAAAATAGAAAAACCTTGTGACCTCTCTAGAGGCCATATTTTTCATGAGATCTTCATGAATATTGGTCAGAATGTTCACCTTGATGATATCTAGGTCAGGTTCGAAACTGGGTCACATGTGGTCAAAAACTAGGTCAGTAGGTCTAAAAATAGAAAAACCTTGTGACCTCTCTAGAGGCCATATTTTTCATGAGATCTTCATGAATATTTGTCAGAATGTTCACCTTGATGATATCTAGGTCAAGTTTGAAACTGGGTCACGTGGGGTCAAAAACTAGGTCATTGGGTCTAAAAATAGAAAAACCTTGTGACCTCTCTAGAGGCCATATTTCTCAATGGATCTTCATGAAAATTGGTCAGAATGTTCAGCTTGATGATATCTAGGTCAAGTTTGAAACTGGGTCACGTGGGGTTAAAAACTAGGTCAGTAGATCTAAAAATAGAAAAACCTTGTGACCTCTCTAGAGGCCATATTTTTCATGAGATCTTCATGAATATTGGTCAGAATGTTCACCTTGATGATATCTAGGTCAGGTTTGAAACTGGGTCACGTGGGGTCAAAAACTAGGTCAGTAGGTCTAAAAATAGAAAAACCTTGTGACCTCTCTAGAGGCCATATTTCTCTATGGATCTTCATGAAAATTGGTGAGAATGTTCAGCTTGATGATATCTAGGTCAGGTTCGTAACTGGGTCATGTGCGGTCAAAAACTAGGCTAGTAGGTCGAAAAATAGAAAAACCTTGTGACCTCTCTAGAGGCCATATTTTTCACGAGATCTTCATGAAAATTGGTGAGAATGTTCACCTTGATGATATCTAGGTCAAGTTTAAAAGTGGGTCACGTGCCTTCAAAAACTAGGTCATTAGGTCAAATAATAGAAAAACCTTGTGACCTCTCTAGAGGCCATATTTTTCAATGGATCTTCATGAAAATTGGTCAGAATTTTTTATCTTGATGATATCTATGTCACATGTGCTGAAAAACTAGGTCACTTTGTCAAATAATTGAAATGACGACGTCATACTCAGTTCAACACTGGGTCATGTGGGGATAGGTGAGCGATTCAGGACCATCATGGTCCTCTTGTTTATAAAAATTCTGTACATTTGTTTTATTCCTTTATCTGTACTTAAAATAGGCTTCATAAAAAAAGGTATGAATGGGAATACATGGTCCATATCTGACATTTTATCAAGTAAACGAATAGATTTAAAAGCTTGTAAGATTGCTCTTTTAATTCCTTCATATGTAAGAAAATTTATTTTCAAATCTGAAGTTCTCTCTAGGTCTTGTTGGTCAATAAACATCCCATTTTTGTTCATAATATCTTTCACATATCTAATACCTTTATCATACCATAACTTAAAGAATATAGGTTTTCTATCAATAAGAATAAAGTGATTATAGTATAATGGCATTTCAAGAAAATTATCCACCGTAACTATCTCAGATTTTTCAATCAATTCAGAAAACGCACGCAATACATCTTTCCAAAAGCAATTTTTAACATTGTTGACCATTATGTCTATGTATCCCTTTCAACAATTGCATAGTTCTTCCAAATTCAATGAATTACTAGTAAGACAGTAGCATTTGTTATTTGTACCCTTTAACATCCTTTTAAGCCAGCTAAGTTTTAAACTTTTCAGGTATGCGTACACGTCAACCATTTTTAAACTGCCTTCTGCATATTCCTTTACTGCAACTGAGTTTTTAATTTTTGCCGGCCCTTGCCAAAAGACATGCAGTAACTATGTGGCATTTGTTTACATTGAATGACATCTTCAATTTCTGCTCCCATAAGGCCTAAAAAAAATTCTTTGTTTCCGGTAACAAGCTAAAAAAATAGGGTAGGTAGGTCGGAATTTTTTTATTTTTTTTTTATTAAGACTTTTCGGAAGTTATTTTTGTGTCAAGAAATGAATACAAACAAGCAAATTCGATGAATTGGTATCCCCCGCCGAAAGGGTTTGTGGTGAGGAATGGCAAAAAAAATATATACAACAAAAAGTTAAGGATGTTCCTAAGAAGCAAATAATTTCATTCGTCGAATCAATTTAACAGAAAACGAATGTTTAAAGTGTACATAATAAATGTATGTTACATTGATCTGACTAAAGAAATTATTTTGAATGGAATATGTTTACTGTAATAAGCTTAGCTTTTAGGATTAAATGGAGTTATTTGAAATGTGAGCTTGAAATGTAACTAGAACAAAATGTTGTCTTCGAGTAGTTTGGCACCAAGTGTTGTTTAACATGTACATTTGAATTTAAAAGAACAGTCCTTAAGAGAGTGTTCTTAACAAAGTTAAGAGAGCAAATCAAACCTGTAAGATATCTTGAACATGGCTGGCAGCATGATGGGTGTGGTTACAACTTCACATGTTGAAGGTTTGATCACTTAAAAAAAAGGAATGGGGAAAAAATTACATTGATGAAAAATGAAAAAAAAATGTTTGGGGGGGGGGGGGGGGGGGGGGGGGGGGGGGGGGGAGGGATGCATAATTAGGGGTGGTGGGCATGACTGGGTGGAAGAGCGAGGTGGGGGAACAGTACAACTTTGCATGTTGATAAATATTCATGGAAGGTTTGAAAAAAAAGACTAAGAAATAAAAAAAAAAATATTTTTTTTTTGAGTGGGGAGGAGTGGGGGTTGGGAGAGGGAGGGGGTGTGACCAAGGCAAGGGGGTGACCAGGTGTGGGTACACAACTTCACATGTTTATAATAAATGTTCATGGAAAAGAATGAAAGAAGTTTAATGAAATTCTATCAAATGGTAAGTTTGTTATGTACAAATATGTGGATTTTTAAACAATTAAAGGGCAATAACTCTGAAGTTACTATTGACATCCGGACGAAATTGTGTGTGCACAACCACATTATGGTGATCTAAATTCATTTATGTATAGCAGAAATAGGACAGGTCCAGGTCATACGGTAAAAGGTCAAGGCCACAGCACACAATATTACATATCCACTAGTCCACTTGCTTCCAACAGGCCATGTGGCATGTATATTTTACAAACAGCTCTTGTTGAAACTTGAGATTTAGAAATCATACTGTTGTGTCTGTGATATAGTCTGGGATAATATACTTCACTTTCAGTAATAATATCAAATACTAAGCTGTAAGATGATACAGGTCTATTTATCCCTTTTTGTTTCACTTAAATGTGTGCATTGATAGACTGAAATCCAGAGTTCCGAAGTTGTAGTGAAAAGTAACAGAATAATGTAAGCATGTTGATTATAAAGCTTAAACTTTAAGAGATTTACTTGATTGTATTGTAATTTCAGGATAGACAATCCATGACTGTAGCAGAATGTTTGCTAAGCTGAAGGAGAAGATACAGAAGGAAGGGGGAAATGTTAGTGAAGGGGAGAAAACTCTGTCTCCTCTACCAGGTCATGCAAGTCCACGTCGTGTCAGCCTGGTGTCTACAAGCAATGGTATTTTGCTTGTGTTGTAGAGTTTTAAATCAGACTGTATTGATTAAAGTCATATGGTAGTTTTCAAGCTTTTGATCCGAGGTACCCATCGTTGCATTAATATTTCAAACACAGATGTCCTCTTGGTAAATTGCTTCCCCGAAGTCAGATGCCATACCTGGAAAATGTTTTAGATCACTATTCAGGCATATTAGACAGCTTACATCCAGAGAAACTTTAACTGGACTTGGAGATTGGGTTATTGTTGAAATGTATTTCTGTGGAATGTAGAGTTCTCGCTATATTTTAGAAAGCTAAATTTTCACATATTTGAACCATTCTTTCTTACTTGTTTCATACATTTAAGTAATGAGCTGTTATATTTGTACAGGTAATCCAGCTCAGAGTCCAGTGAGCAAGGAAAAAGTTGGCGAAAGCTTAACCTTTTCAAGGTCAACTGATGATTTGGTATGTATAATGTGACATTTATATTAAGCTATCTAGTCTTTTTTGTTGTCTGGTTTCTATTAAATCTATCCAAAGCTAATGGACCAGGCTTTAATTCAGTGTAATTTACAAACTTACTTTAGTTATTTGGCCTTCATTATTTTAAAAAGAACTTCAGTATTTCAATTGACCTTCCAGTTTCTGCATTCAGTATTAGTAATGACCCTTGACTGCTTATATTTATAAAATGTTTTTACACATTAATTATTTACAAAGAACAAATTGCAAACCATTCAAGAAACGTAAGTTCAGAATATTTTGTATAAAATAATTTACATACTTCTAATATATTTGGAGAAGTATTTATTTTAGTCTATACTAATTTAGTTTCGGTCAGTTGTGAAACAGTTTCTATAACTGACTTCTATCAGTTATGGACACATCATACCTGTGTAACTCTGTGTTAACCTTAACATGTCTTCATTTTAGTGCTGAGCACAAAGCAACCATTTTTCCATTCTTTGCTATGATGTTGCCAGGCAACAAAACCACAGCCTCCTGCTCTCAAAATCCATGCTGTATGTTTAGGCTACAGAGACAGTTTGCAGTTTAGTTCTGTATTTATATAGTCTGGTAAAAGGAAAAAAGCTGTATTAAGGTCATTGATGTAAAATAAACCAGATTTTTTAAAGAACTCATTTAATGTTGTTTTGTAGTGTTTACTGACTTTGTGTCTTTTAGTTAAGAACAGACTTTAGCAGTAAGGAAGAAGTGTTGGCAGCCCTTCAAAAGAGAACTGAGCAGTGTAAAAAGTTGGAAGCTAAAAATTCAGGTAATTTGTGAACCTTTTAATGCTTAACATTCTAATGCCCTTTCTTCACCAGTCTTAAAGGTGGATAATCAGATTTTGGACATGTAACTCATTTGTTCGAAACTTTAGCATCTGATCATTTACACTCATTTATGTTCACTTAACACTTAATACAAATTAGATTTTACTGGAGGTATTTTTAAAATTTCTTTTTCCTATCCTGGTTGCCCAACCAAGATAGAGTTATTTTATCATAAGTATAAATTTGATGAACATACTTTGCCTAAGGAAATGTATAAATATTAGACATATTGTAATATATTTGTAAAATATTTACATTAAAAATTATGTATTTAGATGGAATTCATTAGAAACGCAAGTTTGAAAAATTATTATTACCTCCCTTTGTCTGTCTTGGTTGCGCAACCAAGATAGATTGGAAATAAATGAATTCAGAAGCTACACACAGCTTTAAAACTTGCATTTTGGTTCAGATTGTTCAATAGTTGATATGTCTATCAAATGCAAATGTAAAACTAGACATTGTATCGAAATAAAAAGAAATACCCAGCTTTTTATATACTTTAATATTAAAGGGGAGTAATTACAAAATTTTATAAAAATAATAAAATATACATTTCAAATAGGAATCTAACTCTATGTAATCGGTCTTTTTGTTCCTTAAATAATTCTCTACCAGAACATACAAAAAGCAAAAAATGTCATTAAATGTTGATTAAATGTGATTGACCACCTTTAATTACATTTGCACATATTTGCAATTTTTTGAAAATATTCATTTAAACAGATTAGGATACAAAGTGAATGTTTTATATTAATTGTGAAAAGCACCATTGAATTGATGCCTGACATTTGTAAATACCAAAGATTTGTTTGTTTGTTTTGGGTTTAGTGCCATTTTTATGACTTTTTGAAGAAAAAAAACAGGTATTTTGTGATAGCATGTGCATCTTTCCATCTGTCTGTGATAATTCGTGTTCGGAGCATAACTTTATAATTATTAAAGATATTGACTGTAAACTTGGCGTATAGGTAGATGGTGATGAGACGATGTGCAGAGAGCTTGAGCCAGCTCTGTAGGCCAAAAGTGAAGGTCACAAATTGAGCTAAAAGGTCAAAACTGTCCATCATATTTTTGTGTCCGGAGCATAACTAAATAACCATGCAAGGTATTGACTTCAAATAAGGCATGTAGGTAGGTGGTGATGAGAAGATGTGCAGAGCACATGAACCAGGTCTGTAGGTCAAAGGTCAATGTCACAAACTTAGTTCAAAGGACAAATCTGTCCGTCATATTTTGTGTCCGGAGCATAACTTACTAACCATTCAAGGTATTGACTTCAAACTTGGTCTTGTAGGTAGATGGTGAAGAGGTAATGTGAAGAGAACATGAACCTGGTCTGTAGGTTTAAGGTCAAGGTCACATTGGGCTCAAAGTCCAATCTGTCCGTCATGTTTATTGTCCGGAGCGTAACTTATTGATCATTGAAGATTTCAAACTTAGAGATGTAGAAAGGTTGTGATGAGGTGATGTGCAGAGTGTGATAGGTCAAAGGTCAAGGCCAGAGCAAGGTCAAATCTGCCCTTTATATTTCGTGTCCAGGGCATAACTTAAAATATATTAAAAGTTTTGACTTGCAACTTAGAATAGGCAGGTGGTGATAAGACAATATGCAGACTACACCCCCCCCCCCCACCCCTCCCAAAAAAAAAATCATTTAGTTTATTGCCATTAAGTATCCTGTCACTACTACATCCTGTGATCCATAGACCTGTGATGTCCCTACTGTGTTATGTCGTGGGATAAATACCCAGTGTAAATATACAAGCAGAATGTAATTACAAAAGTGCCTGTAAAGCTTTACTCCTATTAAAACTTTTTTTTTTTGCATAACAGCAAAACGTTGCAAAATATTCCATTAAGTTTATCCCAAAAGCTGCTCTAATTAATTGCAAGTTTTAACATCTTTTATAGTGGACATGTGAACGATTCAGTTCAAATCTTCTTAAATTTATTACTGATTCTTAAAGGATTTACATCTGCTATGAATGGAGAAGTGTCTTCAGCTAATTTAATGTTTTGTGTCTACTAAGTGTAATACTTTCCCTATGTAGTGTGTTAAAGATGACCATCAATACAAAACATGCATATAAAACATATTATGTCTGTGGATGCTTATTGTCTTTTCAAAACAGCAAAAATTGTTACACAGATATGTACCAATAGTAAATAAACCTATGTCCCATAGTGATGTTTTATAACTACCTGCATACCTGTTTTGTTTACATTAGGTATTTTTATGCCCCCCGAAGGTGGGCATATTAAAATCGCACTGTCTGTCCATGTGTGTGTGCGTCCGTGCATCCATGTAAATTCTTGTCTGGGCTGTATCTCTGCCATCTATAAAGGGATTTTGAAATAACTTGGCATAAATGTATACCATAATAAGATGTGTCATGCACAAGATCCAGACCCCTAGCTCCAAGGTCAAGGTCACACTTAGAGGTTAAAGGTTAACATGGGCTGTTTCTTGTCTGGTCCATAGCTCTGCCATCGATGAAGGGATTAAGATATTACTTGGCATACATGTTCCCTATAATGAGATGACTTGTCGTGCGTAAGACCCAGACCCCTAGCTCAAAGGTCAAGGTCACACTTAGAAGTCAAAGGTTAACATGTCTGTTTCTTGTCTGGTCCATACCTCTGCCATTTATCAAGAGATATGAAAATAATTTGACTCAGATGTTAACCATATTGAGGTTTGTCACGCTTATGACCCGGGTCTCTCAGGTCAAGGTCAATGCCACAGAATGATTCATGCTTAAACTATTCTGGCATATTTTGCGCAGACAACTGTAGCACTCTTGGGCACGCTTCAGGGGCATTTGTCACTAATAAAGACAGCTCTTGTTATCAATAAATCATACATGCTGCATGCATTTGTTTTATTGTAATTTTAGAGTATGTGACTGCAATGAAAGACAATGCCAAAAAGATAGAGAAGCTGGAGGGCTACATTGAAAAACAGCAGGATGGTATGTACAGTGCATTCATTTACATGATCTCTTGTGAGGAAAATATTATACATAATGCTGTTCCTATTGATTTCAACAAAAATTGAATGGGTCAGATTTGAGCATAGGTACATATACTTCAAAGGAAAAGCCAGAGCTGGTGTCCTAACATATTGCATTGTTCAAACTTGCAATCCCATGTATAAATTACTTTTAATAAATGTGATAGTAAAATGTACTTCAGAGGAAAATTTCAACACATAGATTGATATTCAACCAAAACCTTTCTATAAAAAAGTGGTTGTTACAACAAGTTGTCTCCCCAAGGAAGTGAAATTGTACTGTTTGTATTGAAGCAGGAAGACAAAGGGTTGACCTCTCAAGGAAGGTTATATAGGTATAGATGTTATTTGGAAGTGGTATTAAGCATATGTTAAACTGTAGTTTCAAAATATGAAGGAAAAGAAGTTCTGTCATAATTTTGTAGCTTCAGTGAGGTTTATCAAATATTTTATTTTCAGTGCTTGCCAAAAGGACACAGGAGTTAAATGACCAGTATCAGGCTAGCAGAGTTAAAATGTTAAATGAGCTTGAACAGAAAGAAAAGGTGAGAAATATTGAAATTTAGTAACAATTCACTTTGGCTTCACTGTTTTGGGCTGATTTGAACCAAAGGTTCAAAGTGAGCTATTTTGATGGTGCTTTGCATGTTGTTCATAGTCTGTTATAGCTTTTTACTTAAAAAAACAACCTCAAGAATCACATAACGGATCTTCATCAAACTTAAGTCATGTGGTTCAGTGGTGATGCTTGACCCCTTTTAAGGGTTACAACAGCTGAAAAAAATAAAAAAAATAACAATTTCTTCTCAAGAAACATTTGATGGATTATCACCAAACTTGGTCTGTAGCATCTTTGTAAGAACCAATCCAAGTTGCGCATATTTTATTGGCTTTTGGTAGAATGGTTTTTGGTGGAGTTATTGGCCTTTTAAATAAAAGCTATATTAAATCTACCACCATCTTTTTTTTCACCAGTTTCACAGAATTCTGTTCACAGAATGAGTATATCTGTAAGATCTTTATTAAGATCAATAATGGGTCAGATTTGAGTAATAAGTCCGGGCTTATATGCCTGTGATTAGTCAAAAATGCCATAATTTACACTTGGGTGTCTTCATTTCTAAACGGACCCTTACTACAATTATTTTCACAGGATGTTTACTTAATTAGAGCTCTTTCAAGTTCTTTTTTTTGGGTGAAGTCTGATTAGTATGTTGAGAATTATGTGCCCTTGCATTGTAAAACATGCCTTGTTTCACTATTTACAGAAGAAACAAGAATTGTTAGAGAAGTTAAAGCAAACAGAAAATATGACAGAAAAATATTACAAAAATGAAGAAGAGAAAGAAGAGATTCAGCAGTTCACTACACAGGAAATGGGAAAACTTAAACATATGGTAGGTTTGTTACTAGTAGATGGGAAAACATAAACAAAAAATCTTTTTGTAAATGGTTGTTTTTCTTCTTCATCAAGGAGGTCAAATATAATCAAGATCTATCTTGTTGTAGCCCGCCCGCTTAGCTCAGTAGGTAGAACGTCGGTCTACGGATCGCGGGGTCGTGCGTTCGATCCTCGGGCGGGGCGTATGTTCTCCGTGACTATTTGATAAAGGACATTGTGTCTGAAATCATTAGTCCTCCACCTCTGATTCATGTGGGGAAGTTGGCAGTTACTTGCGGAGAACAGGTTTGTACTGGTACAGTATCCAGGAACACTGGTTAGGTTAACTGCCCGCCGTTACATGACTGAAATACTGTTGAAAAACAGCGTTAAACCCAAAACAAACTATCTTGTTCTGTCTGTCAACCTGGCAAGATATTTTTCAATTCAAAGATACAAAGTTCAGGTACATTGACCATTTCCAAGTTTTTTTTTATAAGTTCCCTATTGGTTGAACACTTGAGAAGACTATAGGAATGCCGTCCATCCATCCCTCTGTCTGTCCGTCCATCAGCAAATCTGGATCCCGCAATTACTCAAAAAAGTATTCAAGCTAGGTTCGTAAAACTTGGTATGTATATAGAGGACAATATGTAGATTATGCATGTACATGACTTATGCTTGTAGGTCAAAGATCAAGGTCACTATTGAAGGTCAAGTAAACATTGATTCTGCTCCATAACTTTTATATGCATCATTTTTGATGGATAATCTTAGTGCTACACAGATATGTTTCTCATGATGAGACAGTGTGCTTGTCGGTCAAAGGTCAAGGTCATTATGGAAAGTTTTCCACTGGTAGGGGACCTCTGTATTGCCACTGCAATACTCGGTCACTTGTTCGCTTTGTTTTGGTTTATACTTTAAGTATTTTTATGATGAAAACCATTTTAACATATTTATCTTGTTTTTCAGCTTATATTAAAAGAAGAAGAATTGGCAAAATGTCAGAATGAATTGCAAGAAGTTCAGAAGAAAAACAAAGAATTGTTATCATTAGAAGACAAGGTTAAATCTGTAGAATCAGATAAGTAAGAGACTGTTTGTATTATATTGTTTATTCTGCCTTATGTGTAGGTGGACAGCAGACCTCAGTGTCTGCTCAATAACTCAAGCATTTTTCTTTTTCAAACAAAGACAGAATTTTTCATTTGCTGAAATTTATAAAACTTACTACGACTTCCGCGATTTAATTTGGTCTTACTGAAAGGTAAAGTAAGTGTATCTCTAAAATATCTAGTCAAAACTTGAAAACCAGCCAGTTATTCAAAGCTTTGTAACGCTCATAAACAATGAATTTGGTGTGTGTTTTTTTACCTAAAAAAGAATGTTTGTCATAATAGTTATTAGGTGAAATCAATTAAGAGCCAGTTTTGACTTGTATCCTTAGAGATGCAAACAGTGATAGTTTCTGCTAAATGCCTAGAGTGATTTTAATGGGATATTTAATAAACTATGATTTATATGTTTTGTAGATGTAAATTAGAGGAGGAGGTCACTGGCCACAGAAAAATTGTTAGTGCTTTAACCAAGGAAAGAATTACCCTTGAGGAATCCCTCAATGAGGTGAAATCCCAGTTACTAGAGGTATGGGTATATGATATTATTTTTGTCTAATGTCTCTTTTACTGAGCTGTTGTCTGTTAATATCTAAGTGGATGTAGAAAAGGACATTATAATGAAATATAATTTGCCTCTGTAAAAGATTAAGTTCCTTCCAGTTCAGAAGTTGTTTCATTTTCTTTTTAATTTATTGCTTTAATAAAGTCTGGTATAGCTTATGGAAATTATATTTCGAGGGGTAAGTGCCAGAACCTGCTATGTGCATTTTTTAGCTCACCTGTCACAAAGTGACAAGGTGAGCTTTTGTGATCGCGCGGCGTCCGTCGTCCGTCCGTCCGTCCGTCCGTCCGTGCGTGCGTGCGTGCGTGCGTCCGTAAACTTTTGCTTGTGACCACTCTAGAGGTCACATTTTTCATTGGATCTTTATGAAAGTTGGTCAGAATGTTCACCTTGATGATATCTAGGTCAAGTTCGAAACTGGGTCACGTGCCGTCAAAAACTAGGTCAGTAGGTCTAAAAATAGAAAAACCTTGTGACCTCTCTAGAGGCCATATATTTCACAAGATCTTCATGAAAATTGGTCAGAATGTTCACCTTGATGATATCTAGGCCAAGTTCGAAACTGGGTCACGTGGGGTCAAAAACTAGGTCAGTAGGTCTAAAAATAGAAAAACCTTGTGACCTCTCTAGAGGCCATATTTTTCATGAGATCTTAATGAATATTGGTCAGAATGTTCACCTTGATGATATCTAGGTCAAGTTCGAAACTGGGTCACGTGGGGTCAAAAACTAGGTCATTAGGTCTAAAAATAGAAAAACTTGTGACCTCTCTAGAGGCCATATTCCTCAATGGATCTTCATGAAAATTGGTCAGAATGTTCAGCTTGATGATATCTAGGTCAAGTACGTAACTGGGTCACGTGGGGGTAAAAACTAGGTCAGTAGATCTAAAATTAGAAAAAACCTTGTGACCTCTCTAGAGGCCATATTTTTCATGAGATCTTCATGAATATTGGTCAGAATGTTCACCTTGATGATATCTAGGTCAAGTTCGATACTGGGTCATGTGGGATCAAAAACTAGGTCAGTAGGTCTAAAAATAGAAAACTTTGTGACCTCTCTAGAGACCATATTTCTCAATGGATCTTCATGAAAATTGGTCAGAATGTTCACCTTGATGATATCTAGGTCAAGTTCGAAACTGGGTCACGTGCGGTCAAAAACTAGGTCAGTAGGTCTAAAAATAGAAAAACCTTGTGACCTCTCTAGAGGCCATATTTTTCAATGGATCTTCAGGAAAATTGGTCAGAATGTTTACCTTGATGATATCTAGATCAAGTTCGAAACTGGGTCACGTGGGGTCAAAAACTAGGTCACTAGGTCTAAAAATAGAAAAACCTTGTGACCTCTCTAGAGGCCATTTTTTTCATGAGATCTTCATGAATATTGGTCAGAATGTTCACCTTGATGATATCTAGGTCAGGTTCGAAACTGGGTCATGTGGGGTCAAAAACTAGGTCAGTAGGTCTAAAAATAGAAAAACCTTGTGACCTCTCTAGAGGCCATATTTCTCAATGGATCTTCATGAAAAATTGTCAGAATGTTCACCTTGATGATATCTAGGTCAAGTTTGAAACTGGGTCACGTACGGTCAAAAACTAGGTCAGTAGGTCTGAAAATAGAAAAACTTTGTGACCTCTCTAGAGGTCATATTTTTCATGGGATCTTTATGAAAATTGGTCAGAATGTTCATCTTGATGATATCTAGGTCAATTTCGAAACTGGGTCACGTGCGGTCAATAACTAGGTCAGTAGATCTAAAAATAGAAAAACCTTGTGACCTCTTTAGAGGCCATATTTTTCAAGCGATCTTCATGAAAATTGGTCAGAATGTTGACCTTGATTATATCTAGGTCAAGTTCGAAACTGGGTTACGTGCGGTCAAAAACTAGGTCAGTAGGTCTAAAAATAGAAAAACTTTGTGACCTCTCTAGAGGCCATATTTCTCAATGGATCTTCATGAAAATTGGTGAGAATGTTCACCTTGATGATATCTAGGTCAAGTTCATAACTTGGTCATGTGCGGTCAAAAACTAGGTCAGTAGGTCGAAAAATAGAAAAACCTTGTGACCTCTCTAGAGGCCATATTTTTCACGAGATCTTCATGAAAATTGGTGAGAATGTTCACCTTGATGATATCTAGGTCAGGTTTAAAGGTGGGTCACATGCCTTCAAAAACTAGGTCATTAGGTCAAATAATAGAAAAACCTTGTGACCTCTCTAGAGGTCATATTTTTCAATGGATCTTCATGAAAATTGGTCAGAATTTTTTATCTTGATGATATCTAGGTCACATGTGCTCAAAAACTAGGTCACTATGTCAAATAATAGAAATAACTAGGTCATACTCAGTTCAACACTGGGTCATGTGGGGATAGGTGAGCGATTCAGGACCATCATGGTCCTCTTGTTAAAATTTTACAGGAGAGCGTTTTTTTCTTTTTTCTTTTTAATAGTAGGGTATTTTGAGATATCAAAACTATGGTTTTAATTACATTATCATTATTCAATATGTGATATATGTATTTTGATGATATCTTTAGTAAATTAGGTCAAATCCAAAAAAATTGTTTTGGCACAACTAAAAGGCCATTTATTTGCAAATATCAGAATAACTAAAACATTCCATTGAAAGATATCTGGTTTTGGCATGTACAATTCTGTTAAAACTTTCGAAACAATACTGAGCCAGAACATGCTATAAATTGATAGCTGGTGAGAATGTTGCATATCACAGTTTTTGCAAGTGTCGAAAACATTCTATAAAGCAACAGTATCTTCTAGCATATGCAAAGTTGACATAAATGTAAGTTTTTTGGCATACAAATACATTCTATAAAAACATAGATTCTTATGGCATGATGCTTTCTTTGTCTTAGCTTAAGACTTTTCAAGTCACAAATAGCCTATATGCATATAGCTCCATTTAGCTCTTATTAGACTGTCTTATCATGTATTAAGAATCATCTACAACGTTTTAGTTAATGTGTTTATGTATTTCAAAATACATTAATGTAATGGTATGAAATATAAACACTGCATTAATAGAGATATAAAGTTTGATACACATGTTTATGACTGTAATCTATGTAACTATCATTATTGTCTCACACTAAAATAGATAATAGGCAAGGGTAGATTTCTCGGAAGCACACAGCACCAAAAACACAGCCCAGAGCCACGCATTTACATAGTAGGCCCACAACAAAAGAAGCTGTAATGGAAAAATATTTCAGACGGGTTGCTTCAAACATCCAACAAGTACATATTAATATAAGCAAAATATTGATAAAGGGGAAGGAAACGGTAAGGGGAGAAATTGGGCGGGGGTAGGGAGGAATCCGAAGGGGAAAGTTGAACAAGGACAAATATACAAGGGAATGCCATGTTTTTTAAAAACAGTCGCACTACAACGTAAACCACAGTAGCGCAGACATTCATGTACCAAAGACAAACACACAACGAAGATCAACTGAATAACATAGAAAAACGAACAAGCAACACATAAGAAAACAAAAGGGGACCGTTATAAACTTACTAAAAGTAAAGGGGATGGGATGCAAAAAGTAGCGTAAATGAAAGGGAAAGAAGAGGGCTAAGTCTTGGGAACCCCATTGTCAGTCACATTTAAAATGTAGTGGTAAATTTATCTGACTCTCAGTGTTAAGTTACTATTGGAGTCATTGCTTGAATCTTGAACAGCATTTGGTTCTGGTAAACAATCTCTGGTACTGTTTTTACTGTTAATTAAAGCTGTGTAATACATGGAAATATTCAGGAATATTACCACTCTTGCATAGTTGGGATAGACACTTTTTCTCTGCGGCAGAAATAGGTAGCTTTAAATGATACTTAATTGGCAACAGTATTTGCTTGTTGTCTTCTGGAGGGAAACATTTTCAGTTTTTCAAATTCATTACCTATAACCTTTTTAAAACTCCTTTAGTTCACTGATACATATAGAAGAGAGGTTATATATAAAACCAAATATTAAACTTTTTATGTCAAAATATGTTGTTTTAAAAACTATTGTCCCTAATTGTTGAGTCTTGATATCTACTGATCACTACAAATATTGTTTTATAAAATTGTTTATAATTAATTACAGTTATTCCTTCATAATCTGAATAATGCCAGTTTAACACAAAGGCAATATACTTTTCCATTCTTTCTTCAAGAGTGTCATAAATGTGAAGGATTTTTGCCAATGTGTTTCCAACTAGCTTATAAAAAGCAGTTACAATTAATAATGTTTGATTTTTCCTCTTCCAAGCTCATTTGCTGACAGTAATAAGTCTACTTCACTTTTAATAACTTCCACTCTTTTTTCTAAAACATTTAAACAGGATGAATGTTCAACATTCCAGTGCAAAATACAATATCTGCCACACACTCTAAACTTGATAGTCCGTTTTCATCACCTAATTATTGAAAAAACAGTAAAAGTCAACACTGCCAAATAAACCTATCGTGGAATGTCTGCTTCTTGACATGCAAATGACAAACAATCTTACTACCGGGCCTTCAACCAGAATCTTCTATCATAACATAGCACAATATGGCTGTTGCACTACTGTAAAATATCAGTAAGATTTAGGTCCTATCTTTACATGACTTTTTCTGGCTCAGTTGGGTTAATGCATAATATATAGAAAACTGCTCTGCTAAAACGTGCTATCTTTACATAACATGTTATGGATTTTGAAAAATCCTTCCAAAGCCTTAAAATGCAGTCTACCAAAAGCAGCTATTAGTATATAGATTGTTTTGGTTCATTTCAAGTAAGATAAACTTACTTTGATAACATGCTATGTAATGAAAACTGTTTTTGGCATAACTTATTAACATAGATTCCGCAATGACTGGTTTGATCCCAATTAAATAACTTAGGAAAGAAATATGATATAATGACGCAAATTGGTGCATAATGTGCAGCTTGAAAAACTCTACCAGAAAATGCAAAAAAGTGAAAAACGTAAAATATGGTACATAGCACCTTCTGGCACTTACCCCTCGAAATTTTGTTCTTTAATAAAGGATTGAATGTTATATTTTGTATGTTTATATGGGTATAAACCACATTGGGACTTCTTACAACCATTGATCTCTGCAGCATTAGACAGTACAGCACAGAGGACAAGTCCATGATAAATTAAGACTTGCATTCCAGTAAAAATACAGTTAAAGATTTTGTTTTAAAATATGTATAAAGCAGATAAAAAATCTTATAACCGTGTTGGTGCAATTTTGATATTTACTTAAAAAATATGTTTCTTTTAACAGTGGCATTTGGTAATATTTATTCAAACGATGTCAAGATTACACATGTAGTCTTGTGGAAAGGGTCACTTTCGATGTTATTGCACCCAGTGTTGTTTATGTGAATATAAACATTTGTTTCTTGCTATACATAGTATACAGTGAATATAAATCTTTTTTTAGAAATCATCAGCTTTCTCCAGTCTTCAGGCAAAGTTTGCCGAGCTAGAGGGTGAACATCAGACACTGGTACACAACTCGGACCAGCAAAAGCACAAAGTATGTATACATAAATCACTGCCGTGTGAGATGTCCTTTGAACTCAATGCTTTGACTATATTTGATATATTTTGATTGACAAAAAATAGTAAATCAGTGCTTTGTTCTTCTGTGTTATAAGCTATTTATACTGCAGACCTTTTACCCTCATGAAATTTTTTTCAGATCATGCAGTTTTCTCTTAAAATTGATATTGACCTTTTTATCTTCAACTAACAGACCCTGGCTATTTAGCCTCTTAGTAACATAAATGTGTTTAGGAGATGGCCATTTCAGTGGTTCAAAGACTGCACTTATGGATGCCCTATGTTGCGTTTGCAACTGTAAGTGAAGTAATTCCTGAGAAAGTAGTACCAGTATGCTTTTCTGTGAGGATATTTGTATGTGCAGTGTTTTGCTAAAAGTAATGATTGTGACTTGGTACATGTGTCTTGAAATTCCAAGAGACAGAGCTTTTAACCTAGAGGTAACTGGAATCTGACTCTCTGTATCTATTGTTGTATTTGTATACATGAAGCAGTTTGGATCTGCGATGTTCTGTTTACATTTATCTGGTACCCATGCTTGCATGAAAGTTCTCTTTCAGTGCTGGAGTATCCATTAATACTGATATGTATTTCAAGCCTTATGAAAAATGAATTTAAAAGGTACCAAGTATGTTGACAAGCAGAGAATAAGCATACTGTATTAGAATGAGAAATTGGCTGTTAAAAAAGAAGGATACCAGAACTATCATTTTGACCTTTAGTTGAATTAACTGTGTATGCTAAATCAGTGTCTTAGAATGCAAAATCACAGTATAGTGAAACAGAGATTTCAGTTTTCCCTCAGTTTCATCTGCAGTCTTTTCCAGGTGTATACAACTGGCATTAAGTATTTGTATCAGCATTTGTGTTAATTATATTTCCAGTTAAATCAACAAATACAAGAACAAAAGGATGAAATAGAACAGCTAAATGAGAGATTGTCCTTATTACAACAGCGGGAACAAGACAAGACTCTGTCTGGGGATGATAGACTTGTAGCTATTGAAAAGGAGGTATGTAAAACACATCAATTTTTTAATACTGTTAAATTGTTTAATTTTGTACGTTAGCATAAAATTTCATGGTTTTGCTCAACTTAGCTGTTTCACAGGGACATGGATTTGTAGATCATTGAAATTTAATTTCATTGATTATCAACCAATCTGTGGTATAATAGGGTTATTATAACAGTAGCTCAATCTGGGATGCTGTATTTGGCTCATGTGGATTTTGCCAAATCGGATCTCACGAGGCCCGCATAGGCCGAGTGTGATCTGTCCTTGCAAAATCCAGGAATACAAAATCCCAGATCTAGCTACTGTTGTAATGACTCTTTTATTATATACCTCCACTTTGTTTGTTTATTTGTAATTGAACGAAATCTTACATGTTTGTTGATGTTAGAATAAAATGAGTTATGTTTTTGTGTGCGCTATTTATACAACTGTGTCAGCTCATGCAAATTAATGAGAGTAGTCCGGCAACATACAACACGGAAGGTATAATACAGGGTTTTGGGAGGTACAATATGGGATTTTTCCAGCTTGTTCGTAAAATGCAAGGTGTACTTTTGACAGAATTTGTATAGGTATATAATAAAAGGACTTATTGTAATGTTTACTTACCAAAGAGGAATATACAACAACTGAAAGACTTAAATCAGTTTGAACTTGGACAGAAAGGTAGTAAGTAAATAAAAAAGTTCAACTAATGTTGTTGCATATTTTGTGAATCATGATTTGAATGAGAGAATTGTAAAAAATAATGTATATGTTTCAGAGAGATGGATTAGAAAGGAAATTGACTGAAACAAGAGAACAGTTGTCGCAAATCAAATCTTCATGGAGTGAAAAGATTTCCCACTTGGAAGACCAGGTATAAAATATGTAAATTTCTGTTTTAGAAATTAGTTACATTTAATGTCTTGCTTTAGTGAACATTGTTTTGAAAAATGAGGTTGAATAAAAATTTCGGCTACTTCAGATGAGGAAAAAATATCAGTTTATTGTTTTGATATTCCAACAGAACAGTAGGAAGATCTTTGAACTGGTGGAGACATATTATTTTTGCCCTGTCCATCCGTACGTACGTCACACTTCATTTCCGATCAATAACTGGAGAACCATTTGATCTAGAACCTTCAAACTTCATAGGGTTGTAGGGCTGCTGGAGCAGACGACCCCTATTGTTTTTGGGGTCACTCCATCAAAGGTCAAGGTCACAGGGGCCTGAACATTTAAAACCATTTCCGATCAATAACTAGAGAACCACTTGACCCTGAATGTTGAAACTTCATAGGATGATTGGTCATGTAGAGTAGATGACCCCTATTATTTTTGGGGTCACTCCGTTAAAGGTCAAGGTCACAGGGGCCTGAACATTGAAAACCATTTCCGGTCAATAACTTGAGAACCACTTGACCCAGAATGTTGAAACTTAATAGGATGATTGTTCATGCAGAGTAGATGACCCCTATCAATTTTGGGGTCACTCTCTAAAAGGTCAAGGTCACAGGGGCCTGAACATGGAAAACCGTTTCCGATCAATAACTTGAGAACCATTTGACCTGACCCAGAATGTTAAAACTTCATAGGATGATTGGACATGCAGAGTAAATGACCCCAATTAATTTTGGGGTCACTCTATTAAAGGTCAAGGTCACAGGGGCCTGAACATGGAAAACCGTTTCTGGTCAGTAACTTGAGAACCACTCGACCCAGAATGTTGAAACTTCATAGGATGATTGGTCATGCAGAGTAAATGACCCCTATTGTTTTTGGGGTCACTCCGTTAAAGGTCAAGGTCACAGGGGCCTGAACATTGATAACTATTTCCAATCAATAACTTGAGAACCTCTTGATCCAGAATGTTGAAACTTCATAGGATGATTGAACATGCAGAGTAGATGACCCCTATCGATTTTGGGGTCACTCTGTTAAAGGTCAAGGTCACAGGAGCCTGAACATGGAAAACAATTTCTGATCAATAACTTGAGAACCACTTGACCCAGGATGTTGAAACTTCATAGGATTATTGAACATGCAGAGTAGATGACCCCTATTGATTTTTGGATCAGTCTATTAAAGGTCAAGGTCACAGGGGCCTGGTCATGTAAAATCATTTCCGGAAAATAACTTGAGAACCACTTGACCTAGAATGTTGAAACTTAATAGGATGATTGGACATGCAGAGTAGATGACCCGTATTTATTTTGGGGTCACTTGATCAAAGGTCAAGGTCACAGGAGCCTGAACAGTGACTTGAGAACCACTAGGCCAAGAGTGTTGAAACTTAGCGGGATGACTGGACATGCCAAGTAGATGATCCCTATTGCAGCCAACCATCAGTGTCTCTTTGACTTTTGCTCCTGACCCTATTGACTTCTGCCTATACAACTTTGCATTGGGGGAGACATGCGCTTTTTTACAAAAGCATCTTCTAGTTAACTTTTACTTTAATCCTGGTTCAATTTTATGGCTCTTGTACATAGCTGAAAAAAACTTTGGAGGTTCATGTCATTGTGGCATGTTATGCTATGTTACTCCTGTTGTTTGAAGGCCAGTGCTTTGGTTACTCATCAAAATATCAGTTCATTGAAAAGCATGTAAAAACATTTTTTTCTGAAGATATCTCATCTGAATGGAAAGATAGTGGAGGACAGTGAGGAATTAGCCGAAGCCAAAAGATACACAAAAACTGTACAAGAGAATATGCAGAAGGAGGTAGTTAGAGCACTTTGTATTTTGTTATACTGTAGATATTTATTTTTGCCTTGATGTTTCATTTTAAGAACAGGCATTACAGAGCTGAATAAATGTAGGTCACCACTCTCCTGATGTTGTTGTTTTTTGTAAAAGTTTAGTTTAAACTTGTTTTAGCTTGATTGTAACAGAAGCTTTCAGCTTATAATCTTTACTCTTGAGAACTGATGCCGTATGTGGAAGTGGGTCATGACCCAAGCTGAGTCCAGACCTACAACCTGCAGGATTAGCAATTGTACCTTAACCTTTACACCACTTCTCCACTCTGCTTTATAGTTCTATAAGCTGTCACTAACCTGCTTACTTTCTAGTTTCTTACTTAATATGCATCAGTTTTTATACAGTTAACTTAACAGTTATTTATAGAAGTGAAATGAAATTACTTGCTTTTTAGATTGACAACCTGAAACAGAAACTGAAGGTAGCGGAACAGGAAGTTCAGGAACAGGTGGATCTCCTGTCCAGGAAAGAAGCAAGATTTAAAAAGGAGGTGAGTCATGTAATAACTTTAATTGTTGCCAACTTCAGCTTGTGATTTACAATTTTGGATATAAAAGTTGCAGTTTTAAAGCTGTTGATATTGTCTTAATGTAGTGTATTTATTGAACTATGTCATTGTAACACCCTTGTATAAGATTGTAAAAAAATTAAATTTTGATAACGACAAGTATAAATTTATGAGTTCTTTTTTTTTAAAAAAAAAGGCAATCTTTTTAGTAGTATATTGTTAAGGTGTTGACATGGAAAGGATAAAGTTTTAAATGGTATTTATTTAAAAATGTTTTGTGTACATTACTATATATTTATCCTAATTTAGAATGAATTATTTGATTGTAGAGACTTGAACTAGAGACAGAAGTATCAAAAATGAAGTTAGAGAAAATAGATTTAGACACACATCTACGTGCCAAATTAACATCTGTTGAGTCGGAACTGATGGCGCTTGAAATAAGCAAAGCACAGGAAAAGTCAAAACTTGAGGATGCAGTTGTATGTGCAGTTATAATTCTGTTACATAGTTGTCGTAGCATTGATATTTACGTCTCATGATTTCCTTCTGAAAACTTTGTAACTGTAACTAAACCATCTTCGTGTCAGTCGTTATGCCATGAAAGCTAATCCTTGTAAAATTTATGAACATTTACATGTGTGGCATGTGTAAATGATATGTAGGTTAGCAACAATCAGTTCTAACCTGTTTTGTCAGGATAAATACATTAAGATGAACGTGATGGATTTCAATTTTTAGCTCGACTATTCATAGAATAGTAGAGCTATTGGACTCGCCCATGCGTCGGCGTCCGCGTCCGCGTCGGCGTCCGCGTCCCGATTTGGTTAAGTTTTTGTATGTAAGCTGGTATCTCAGCAACCACTTGTGGGAATGGATTGAAACTTCACACACTTATTCACTGTGATAAACTGACTTACATTGCACAGGTTCCATAACTCTATTTTGCTTTTTTACAAAATTATGCCCCTTTTTCGACTTAGACATTTTTGGTTAAGGTTTTGTATGTAAGCTGGTATCTCAGTACTCACTAATTGGAATGGATTGAAACTTCACACACTTGTTCACTGTCATGATCTGACATACACAAAGCAGGTTCCATAACTCTGTTTTGCTTTTTTACAAAATTATGCCCCTTTTTCCGACTTAGAATTTTTTGGTTAAGGTTTTGTATGTAAGCTGGTATCTCAGTATCCACTAATGGGAAAGGATTGAAACTTCACACACTTGTTCACTGTCATGATATGACATGCAGTGCAAAGGGTCAATAACTCAACTTTGCATTTTACAAAATTATGCCCCTTTTTAAACTTAGGAGTTTTGGGTTAAATTCTTATATGTAAGCTGGTATCTCAGTACCCACTAATGGGAATGGATTGAAACTTCACACACCTGTCCACTGTCATGAGCTGATAAGCACTACGCAGGTTCCATAACCCTATTTTGCTTTTTTTAAATTATGCCCCTTTTTCGACTTTCGTATTCATTCAGTCGACAAGGCTGTTGAATAGTCGAGCGTTGCTGTCCTCCGACAGCTCTTGTTGACATTATGGTATACATGTAATTTTGTATTATCATGAGATCAGTTGGAAAAATAACTAGTTAGCTAGCTTTTTTATGCCCCCACTTTGGGGGGAGAGCATATAGATTTGCCCTTGGCCGTCCTTCCGTGCGTGCGTGCGTCCGTCCTTCCGAAAATGTTGTGTCGCGCCTAGCTCCGAAAGTATCTGACGTAGAGTCACAAAACTTTAAGGAACGTTGGTCAGCATGTGTAGTTGTGCACCTGGGGTTTCGAATCCGGATTCATTCAGTCTTGTAGGAGTTATGGCCCCTGACTTTGTTAAAATTGGTCATTTTAGTGTTGTGTCGCACCTAGCTCCAAAAGTATTTGATGTAGAGTCACAAAACTTTACAGGAATGTTGGTCAGCATGTGTAGTTGTGCATCTGAGGTTTCGCGTCCGGATTCATCTAGTAATGTAGGAGTTATGGCCCCTGACTTAGTAAAAAATTGGTCATTTTAATGTTGTGTTGCGCATAGCTTCGAAAGTATTTGACCTAGAGTCACCAAAGTTTACAGGAATGTTTGTCAGCATGTGCAGTTGTGCACCTGGGGTTTCGTGTCCGGATTCATTCAGTCAGGTAGGGGTTATGGCCCCTGACTTAGTTAAAAATTGGTCATTTTAATGTTGTGTTGCGCTTAGCTCCAAAAATATTTGACCTAGAGTCACCAAAGTTTACAGGAATGTTGGTCAGCATGTGCAGTTATGCACCTGGGGTTTCTGGTTCGGATTCATTCAGTATTGTAGGAGTTATGGCCCCTGACCTAAGAAAAAATTGTCATTTTAATGTCATGTAGTGGGGGCATCTATGTCCCATGGACACATTTCTAGTTTGGTCAGTGGTTGTACCCAGATGCCTGCCTCACTTTCCGAAATTACACCCAGAGCCAAAAGCATAAGACCTTGGGTTTTATTTCATAAGTTTGAAGTTAGAAAGTTGCCATTGGATATAAGCATTGTAAATATGACTTAGATAAATTAAGTGGTTCTGTTGATCTTATGCATTCTGTGTTATTACTAGGCCAAACATGAACACACAATCTCAGAGCTTGAGAACAAACTTGTAAAATCAGAGGAACAAGTAAAGGGTCTGGAAGATAAACTGACAAAGCTTGAGGTATGCTATATTTTCTTCCTTTTTAGCTCGACTATTCATAGAATAGTAGAGCTATTGGACTCGCCCATGCGTCGGCGTCCGCGTCGGCGTCCGCGTCCCGATTTGGTTAAGTTTTTGTATGTAAGCTGGTGTCTCAGCAACCACTTGTGGGAATGGATTGAAACTTCACACACTTATTCACTGTGATAAACTGACTTACATTGCACAGGTTCCATAACTCTGTTTTGCTTTTTTACAAAATTATGCCCCTTTTTTGACTTAGAAATTTTTGGTTAAGGTTTTGTATGTAAGCTGGTATCTCAGTAACCACTAGTGGGAATGGATTGAAACTTCACACACTTATTTACTGTGATAAACTGACTTACATTGCACAGGTTCCATAACTCTATTTTGCTTTTTCACAAAATTATGCCCCTTTTTTCGACTTAGAATTTTTTGGTTAAGGTTTTGTATGTAAGCTGGTATCTTAGTACTCACTAATGGGAATGGATTGAAACTTCACACACTTGTTCACTGTCATGATCTGACATGCACAAAGCAGGTCCCATAACTTTATTTTGCTTTTGTACAAAATTATGCCCCTTTTTCAACAGAAATTTTTGGTTAAGTTTTTGTATGTAAGCTGTCATCTCAGTATCCACTAATGGGAAAGGATTGAAACTTCACACACTTGTTCACTGTCATGATATGACATGCAGTGCAAAGGGTCAATAACTCAACTTTGCATTTTACAAAATTATGCCCCTTTTTCAACTTAGGAGTTTTTGGGTTAAATTCTTATATGTAAGCTGGTATCTCAGTACCCACTAATGGGAATGGATTGAAACTTCATACACTTGTCCACTGTCATGAGCTGATAAGCACTATGCAGGTTCCATAACCCTATTTTACTTTTTTACTAAATTATGCCCCTTTTTCGACTTTCTTATTCATTCAAGCGACAAGGCTGTTAAATAGTCGAGCGTTGCTGTCCTCCGACAGCTCTTGTTTTGACTGTAATCTGTATAACTTTTGGGTTTTTCCTTCCTTGTAATAACTGTTTTCTATTACTTCCATGTTTTTACTTCCCTGTATTACTTTCATGTTTTTACTTCCCTGTAATGACAGTAATCTGTATTTAAAAATACTTTGTTTTTACTTCCCTGTAATGACAGTAATCTGTATTACATTATGTTTTTACTTCCCTGTAATGACAGTAATCTGTATTATATTATGTTTTTACTTCCCTGTAATGACATTAATCTGTATTACTTTATGTTTTTACTTCCCTGTAATGACAGTAATCTGTATTACTTTATGTTTTTACTTCATGTAAATTACTTTGTTTTTACTTCCCTGTAATGACAGTAATCTGTATTACTTTATGTTTTTACTTCCCTGTAATGACAGTAATCTGTATTACTTTATGTTTTTACTTCCCTGTAATGACAGTAATCTGTATTACTTTATGTTTTTACTTCCTGTAAATTACTTTGTTTTTACTTCCCTGTAATGACAGTAATCTGTATTACTTTATGTTTTTACTTCCCTGTAATGACAGTAATCTGTATTACTTTATGTTTTTACTTCCCTGTAATGACAGTAATCTTTAATACCTTCATGGTTATAATTTACAAGGGTATAGGTATAGGTCTTTGCAAAAATGTACAATATGCATCTCTGAAAAGCCAATCATGAGGGTAAGAAAGTGTGTTGCTCAAATATTCATGTTTATAGAGTTAATACAATTAGTGACATTGTAGTTGATGCATGTGCTATGTGTATGGTATAATTTTAGGCTGAAATGAAAGACTTACAATCTACAACCAAGTCAGTGCAGGAAGAACTAGGTCATAAAGAGAAGCAGTTGAGTGAAGCAAAAGCTCACGCACACTCACTACAAGAGGAAGTGATTCTAACACAAGAGAAACTGGACAAAGCCTTACACAGCTCCAAGTCGAAGATAACAGAACTTCAAGAGAGCAATAAAGGTAGTTATGTAACATTTTATCTTATTGTAACTGTATATAAGTAAAGAAGAAATACAGTGGCTTTACAGTGAAGCACCTGCTTGTGTTGTGTTTACATAAGTTAGGTACAGATAAAGGGCAGTGGACCTGATATTTTAATTAATAAATGTGTTGTATGTACGTGTGGACGTTGTGGTAGATTAGGTATTTTAGATAACAGTTATGATTTTACCCTTAAGGCCATGAACAAGTTGTTTTTAAGTTAAAAAAGTGTTTGTGTTGTACCTATAAAGGTAAGAGTGGGCTCAGTGATCCAATGATAACACTTTTTGACTTAGATGGTTGTGAGTTTAATTCCCTGCTCCTTGATTCAAAATATCAATAAGAGTCACATGTATTGGGGATTTACACCTGGTATGCTAAGCAAACAGTGAAGTGTCCGGAATTTGAGTGTGTTCTGTATCTTGCACTATCCTCCTACTAAACACTAGTAACAGTCTTCAGGGGTCAGCCATATCCGTTACTGGTGGCAATTATACAATATAAACATATAAAGGTATATGTGGCATCATTCATATATATGAATAAAAAGTGTATATAAAATATCTGTGTAAAAAGTGGATACATATGATGTCATGGATTTATGCTGTGTATATAAAGGTGATGTGACCAGATATACTAGTTTCTTTAGGTCTTTAAAGAATTCTCTAAGTATGTACTGTATCATGTACTTGAGTCTATACAAAATGCTTTATGTATGTTACAGACAAGGATGATTTCATGTTACGCAATGCAGAACTTTCACAACAGTTGACAACATTGCAGCAAACATTACAGGACGAGAAACGCTTGCTAGAAGTAGAAGTAGAGGCACATAGAGAGAAGGAAAGTGAACTTAGTATCAAATGTCAGGAGTTAGAAACCAGGGTTTGTCTTTATGTTGCATTTACTGTAACTGTATAGGTCCTTTTTTTCTGCAGGAAATCTATTTTTGTAGTTGAGATTTAGTCAACAGATTTGAAGTCGAGCAGAAATATGATATATTTTGTTTTTATCTTTTTAACAAAGTTACTGCAAACTCGTAAATTAATTATTTGATAAATAGCATCATTACCACATCATGTAAATTGTTAAGGGATATAACAACCAGCTTTCATAAAATTGAATAAAATTTCAATCTTGTTTTTTTTTTATCCTGTTATGTTTTGTGCATTAGGACAATTGAAAGTAAATACTGAGTGAAGAATTTCAACCCTTGCATTTATCACGATGATGCAGGAATTTTTTTCTGTTGCTCAGTATTTAATAGGTAGAGTTTTGCTTATTAGCAAAAACAACATCATGACATCACAATGTGTTCAGGAGAGTTTTTTCAAAAATTAGTTGCACAGAAATTAAACGTAGACCCATTTTGAAAAAGTCACAGAATCAAAATTAGATATTACTCTGTATTATGTAATGTCTGATAGAGGATTAATACTGGAGGCTTCTGTAGTACAATATATAGTATTCTTTAGACTAAATGCAGTTGGTAGATGAATATGTTCTTTACTGTAAAGAAAATTTGCCTCACTTTTTGAAGCATAATGTCAACATCTTTATGAATTTTATATTGTTTAATGCAAGTGATTAAAAATGTTGTTGATTTGGAAAGTAGACTATCTTTGTTGAATAAACAAATGTAATGTGATGTGTAATGTATATTTAGGTTGTAGAGTTGACAGATTTCCAGTCTGATCATCATGCCAGTAATGATCAGGTGATACAGTTAGAGGATACAGTCTCAGCACTCGAGGAACAGTTAGCAGAGAAAAATAAGGTTAATAGTTCTGTTTTCTAAATTTAAATGCTGTAATAGGTGAATCTGAAGGGGAAATAGAAAAATTTTCATTCAAAGGGTAATAGCTGTAATTATGCCCCACTTCGAGGAAGATGGGGTATATTGTTTTGCAGATGTCAGTCAGTCGCTATGTCGGTCGGTCGATAGGTCTGTCTGTCTGTAGACGCTTGGGCCTAGGATCATGAAAGTTGATAGGAAGGTTGGTCATGACCAATAGATGAACCTTATTGATTTTGAGGTCAGTAGGTCAAAGGTCAAGGTCACAGTGACCCGGAACAGTTAAACGGTTTCCGGATGATAACTCCAGAACGCTTGGGCCTAGGATCATGAAAGTTGATAGGGAGGGTTGGTCATGACCAGCAGGTGACTCCAATTGATTTTGAGGTCAGTAGGTCAAAGGCCAAGGTCCAAGTGGCCCAGAACAGTTAAACGGTTTCCGGATGATAACTCAAGAACGCTTGGGCCTAGGATCATGAAAGTTGATAGGGAGGTTGGTTATGACCAGCAGATGTCCCCTATTGATTTTGAGGTCAGTAGGTCAAAGGTCAAGGTCACAGTGACCCGGAACAGTTAAACTGTTTCTGGACGATTACTTGAGAACGCTTGGGCCTAGGGTCATGAAAGTTGATAGGGAGGTTGATCATGACCGGCAGATGACTCCTGTATATTTTGAGGTCAGTAGGTCAAAGATCAAGGTCAGTGACCCAAAACAATTAAACCTCATCCAGACGATAACTTGAAAACACTTGGGCCTAGGATCAGGAAACTTTATAGGGATGTTGATCTTGACCAGCAGATGACCCATATTGATTTTGAGGTCAAAGGTCAAGGTCATAGTGACCTGGAACAGTTAAACAGTTTTCGGATGATAACTTGAGAACGATTGGGTCTAAGATCACAAAACTTAATAGGGAGGTTCATCATGACCAGCAGATGACCACTATTGATTTTGAGTTCAGTAGGTCAAAGGTCAAGGTCACATTGACCCAGAACAGTAGAACTTTTTTTGCCAAATAACTAGAGAATGCTTTGGTCTAAGATCGCTTTTGATACTGAGTTTACTTATGACTGGTAAATGACCCATAATTATTGCTTTGAGGTCAGTATGTCAGACGTTGAGTGCACAGTGACCAAATAATTTCTGTGCCTTGTGCAATTACTGAATGCATCAAGGGGGGCATTTCGTGTTCTATGAGCTCTTGTTTATATTATCTCATAAGCAGAAATATTATGAGACAGTGTAAGTTCAAACAATCCAATGAAACTCTAAGATATATGAATTAAGTTTCTTTGTGTTAGATTTATTTTTGTGGCATTATCTAGAGTGTTTAGAAGTTGCCAGTTATATTTGGAGAAGTTAAGAGTTGATAAATTTTTGAAGTTTTGATACAAGTTTTGGTAAATTATATTCATAAAGTGTTTTTGGAATGGGCATCACTGGAGAGACAGGTGAACAACATTGTTTACTAGGAGGGCTATTGTTTTTGCCCTGGTAACTGCATTGAAGTTTTAAAGCTTGGTTGTCAATTTCACTATATTTATCTTTATATCTGCATATGGACCCTTTAAGTCAGATTGAATGTTACTGGGGATAACTTCCCAACCCAATTTTGAAAAAATGTTTTTTTTTGTCCACTTTTTGATAGTACTTCATATTGTTTCTTAGTGTTCACCATACACACATTCTTTCCCTCCTTCCAGTGAAGTTAAAAAACTTTTTCCTATTGCATCAAGCCTTTTCACATTTTTTTTAGCTCACCTGTTGAGCTTTTGTGATTGCCCTTCGTCCGTCGTCCCTTGTCCGTCCGTCCACAATTTCTTGTGAACACGATAGAGACAACATTTTGCAAGCAATTTTAATCAAACTTGCACACAACTTGTATTGGCATAATATGTCGGTTCTTTTTGAAAACTGGCCAGATCCCTTCATGGGTTCCAGATTTACAGCCCCTTAAAGGGCCAAAATTTGCTATTTTTGGCTTGTGAACAAGATAGAGACCACATTTTGCAATGGGTTTTAATCAAACTTGCACACGACTTGTACTGGCATAATATCTCGGTTCCTTTCGAAAACTGGCCAGATCCCATCATGGGTTCAAGAGTTATGGCCCTTTAAAGGGCCAAAATTTGCTATTTTGGCATTTGCAGCCGTATAGAGACTTCATTTATTGTTTAATTTGATACAAACTTGTAAATTATCTTTAACAAAAATAGATCTTGCATTCCATGATGAATCCGGCAGATCCAATTATAGGTTTTGGAGTTACGGCCGCTGATTAACCCCTGAAAGAGCCAAAATTTGCTAATTTTACCTTGTGATCACGATTTTACATTCGAGTTTAACCACACTTACAAACAACTTAAGTCACAATAATAACTTTGTTCCTTTCGAAAACCGGCTAGATTGGGTCATGGGTTCTAGAGTTACTGCAAAATTTTCAATATTGGCCCTTTCAGCCATATAGAGGTTTCATTTATGCTTTGATTTGATACAAACTTGCACAGAATGTTTATGTTGATGATCTCTAGGCCAAGTTGGAAACTTGGTCATGTGGGGTTAAAAACTAGGTCACCAGGTCAAATCAAAGGAAAAGCTTGTTAACACCCTAGAGGCCACATTTATGACCCTATCTTCATGAAACTTGGTAAGAATGTTTACCTTGATGATTCCTATGCCAAGTTTGAAACTAGGTCATGTGGGGTCAAAAACTAGGTCACCCGGTGAAATGAAAGGAAAAGATTGTTAACACTCTTGAGGCCACATTTTTTACCCTATCTTCATGAAACTTGGTCAGAATGTTCATCTTGATGATTTCTAGGCCAAGTTCGAAACTGGGTCATGTGGGATCAAAAACTAGGTCACCCTCTCAAATCAAAGGAAATGCTTGTTAACACTCTAGAGGCCATATTTATGACCCTATCTTCATGGAACTTTATAAGAATGTTTATCTTGATGATTCCTATGCCAAGTTCAAAACTGGGTCATATGGGGTCAAAAACTAGGTCACCCGCCAAATGAAAGGTAAAGCTTGTTAACACTCTTGGGGCCATGTTTATGACCCTATCTTCATGAAACTTGGTCAGAATGTTCATCTTGATGATTTCTAGGCCAAGTTTGAAACTGGGTCATGTGGGATCAAAAACTAGGTCATCTGCTTAAATGAAAGGGTAATGCTTGTTAACACTCTAGAGGCCATATCTTTGAACCAATCTTCATGAAACTTGGTAAGAATGTTTATCTTGATGATTCCTTTGCCAAGTCTGAAACTGGGTCATATAGGGTCAAAAACTAGGTCACCACTCAAATCAAAGGAAAAGCTTGTTAACACTGTAGATGCCACATTTATGACACTGTCTTCATGAAACTTGGTCAGAATGTTTATCTTGGTGATTCCAAGGCCAAGTTTAACAGGTGAGCGATATAGGGTCATCATGACCCTCTTGTTTAGTAGTTTTTACCTGCCATAGTATAGTAGAGCATGATGTCCTTTTGAAAGCCCTTGCTGTTAACTAAAAGCATTTGAAAATCTTTCATCAAATTTATCTAATTTTGAAAAGTCATCATTTATTCTGTACATTTAATTTTATACATTTGTTTTTATTTCACTTCTAAATTTCATATTTTTCTGATAAATGATATGTACAGTTTTCAAAATGTGTGATTTTATTCTAGGCACTAAAGAAACAGGAGCAACGACTGAATGATTTGAAAAAGACATTACAACGGGAACTAAAAGTGCAATCTTTACCAAATGATGAACCTCTTGACCCTAAAGTTGCAGCACTGACTCCCCCTTTACCTCGAAAAAACTCATTGACACAAAAAACACACAATAGTGAACACCCAACACGGACACGTAGGATAAGCTCCCATGAGCGTAGTCCTATACCTGGTGAAACGGTTATGGATTCAATTGATGGAATTAATGTTTCTTTAGGAACTCAAGATTTCTTTGTAGGTGATAGTTTACAACACAAATCTAACTCGGATAGGATTCCATATAGTGTTTTAAATTCTCATGCTACTATATCAGTGAGTGACTCTCGTGGTTCCGCTAGCCATCATGGTGCCTATAGTTCTCATTCTGGCCACGGTCGGATACGAGAGTTTGAGACTCGGCATCTAGAAAAGGACATTAACTTCCAGTATCTCAAACATGTTGTGATGAAATTTATGCTGAGTAGGGAACATGAGGTATGTATTCGTCAAATAATTACCCTTTTAGTAATAAAATCTGTAAAAACATCCTTTGGAAGCAAAGAATGCAACCTAGCAGAATAATAGCAGACTCGGTTTGATCGAGTCTGTTCATGAGAGGTAATGAAATAAGCAACACCTCTCACGCCCCCTAGCTCTATTACACATCAACTGAACGAACTCCATTAGAGTCATTTTACCTATGCTCGACCAGCCAAGTGCTCGACCACTATTTATAAATGTACATGTTTATTGAAATAAACCTTTGAACTCACGGTTTTTGTTCATTTATTTCCTTCCCAGCATCCTTGTATGACATCATACATATTTGATCTAGATCTTTAAGGGGCTTGTTTGTTTACAGACGACAGCTTCTTTGCATCTGTGAAAATACTTACCGTGAATCTCCTCTTGAAAATGATGCGTCTTTCCCGAATTCTTTAAGAAGAGTACTGGAACAATGTATTTTATAGTCTTCTAACCTTTATTGATAATTTGATATAAGCTTATATCTGTAAACTATCGACTTGAAAGTAAAATTTAAGATGTAAACAAACACGCCCACCTCTCGAAAGGTCAAAACAAAAATGGCGCCTTCATTAGTTGCGTCATGTAGACGCTTGAGATAAAAAGATTCATCGCGCCATAAGACAAGTTGGATAAAATGATTATGGACATTTGACTTTTTGAAGTTTTTAGGTTTGTTTGATTGTTAAAACAGTTCGATTTCTTGTTAAATTACTTGATGGATACTGCAGACACACCATTTACCAAAGTTCCTTTTGCCCGCTTTTCAGGTAGGTGTTTCTATCTCTTGTTTGAAAGTCTGAAACTTATTGATTTTAAAATCTGAAAACAGAACTAGAAAATATGAAGTTTTGACTATAAAAATATTTGTTTGTTTGATTTTATAATTACCTCTGAAAAAAGAAATCGGTCTGGTCGAGCATAGGAAAATGTCACTTTAAAATTTAGTGTTTTAAACCCTATAGTATGAACCGCGCGATATTTTATCCTGATCAATGTCAGCCAAACGTTTGGGTGAAAATTTACCAATAAAAGTAGGTCAATTCAGAAACTAAACGTTTTCCACAACCTTGTCAGTTTTTAATTTGTTCCGAGAAAAATACTTGTAAATCTGGTCGAGCATAGGTAAAACTGGTCCACTGGGAATTGATGGATAGAATCAGTTATCATCTATAAGTAGGAGCAATATTAACTGACCTATTTTTAGGAATCTGTCAGAATCTAAAAAACTTTAAGCTAGGCATGTAATCATTAGAACTGAAGTGATACAAATCTCCCAGGTCAGTTTTGAAAAAGTAGGCTAAGTTAGTAGCAATGAATGCTAAATCTGAAACAAAAAGACTATACAGTATGTAAAACATTTTGCTATTGCATTTCAGGCATTGCAGTTAATCAAGGCAGTTTCTCTATTACTACGTTTCACCCCTGAAGAACAAAAACTTATCAGAGACACCCTAGAGTGGAAAATGTCATGGTTTGGTGGTTCACAGCCACCAGCAGTATTAAAAGGACAGACAAGTAAAATTGTACCACCATCCTGGTGATAGCCTAGTTATGCTAAAAGCAATATAATACAGTGTCCGGTGCCTATTGTGACTAGCAGGATCAGTGCTTTCTACGGTAAAGAGTGGAGTACTAGTATAGAGTGGGGATAGTGCGTGACCCTGATGAATTCAGAAGTATTTATGTTTAACAAATGTACAGTAGGACATATTATCTAGGGTCACAAAGAATTAGCAGTGTGTTCTAGTAATTCAGGGTTTCAAGAGATCTTAACATAGAAAATATAAAGAAAATAGCTGAGGACCACAAAGATTGCTTAAACAAGTCCATTGCCCAAGACACTGATGCTTGAGCAAGTGCTGTTTCACTGTAAAGCAAAGTCAACAGCTCACTACATCATGTATGTACGCCTTAAAATTTAGACAATAGGTTTTGTCTGCCTTGAAATTTCAGTAGGACGGATTTAGCCCTCCTTAACATATCAACAGGAGAGGTTTTCCCCTTGTCTTTTTTCCTTAAAATTTTCTTTTGTACCAGTTAAAACTGTGTGAGGGGTTTTGTCCACTTCATCCAAAAAGTAGGCAGGAAAGGTTTTGTTGTCATCACACTTTGGTTAAAGTTATACATGCAAGGTCATACCTCATTAACCACTGCATTAATAGACTGAAACTTGCTAGTCATCAAACCTGCTGAAATAACCAAGCTCTTGCCTGAATTTAATGCAGATTGTGGCCCATTTTGACTTAGATAATTCTGCATGTATTGGATTAAAACTTCAGACAATGCTTCCCAGTCATCAAACCTACTGAAATAATCAAGATAGGTTACTCTTGGTTGTATTTAATACAACTTTTGCCCCTTTTTCAACATAGAAATTTTTGTTAAATTTTTGTGTGCAACTATTAAGCTGTATTTCTAAAGCATCTACATGTATTGGATTGAAACTTTACACAATGCACCCTTCTCCTCAAATCCTTAAGTAACCAAGTTAGATAACTCTAGACTAAAATTGGATCAAATTATGGCCCATTTTTTCTTTACCTAGAAAAATTGGTTGAAATATTGCATAACATGTTGTCATCATTGCCATAATGAATGTTTAATTTTGAGCAAATTGTTTGACCAGACATAGAATGTTTATAAGTATGTTGTCTTTGCCAAGTTTGATATTCAGGTAGATACTCTATTTTTGCTTTGGAGTTTTGGCCCTTGATTTGTTGAAATTGAGAAATGTGACAGCTTGTCTTCTCAGTAAGTGGAGTATTTTTATAGTCGAAAGTAATTTGCTGTGACAGACATATATTGTGCAGTTGACAACTCATTGCTTGTTGGATTCTGTTGGGGCTTGCTTTTAGAAGGGGTAATACATTATAGTTACCATTTATTTAAAAAAAAAATCAAAGTTAAAGTTCATTATAATAGAGAAGGAAATGTTGAATTGTGTAGTTGTTGTACATTAACATATAGTAAAAAAGTTACCATCATTATGAAAGTTAACTGTGCTAAAATTGAAGTTATAAATTCAAAGTTAGTACTTTCTAATCAGTAACTACCATTTTAGAATGGAAACCAATAGTTTTTGTCAGAAATGAATTAGCAAACAGAGGAAAATGTCAGTTTTAAACATGTCTGTAAATGTTCTTATGTAAACAAAGAGTGCCAAGTCAATGTTATATAGACATGTTTTATCAGTGTTGATTGGGATGTAGTGATATAAGTGCTTAAATGATAATTATGTCTCCCGCCACACAGTGGTGTGGGAGACATATTGATTTACTCCAGTCTGTGTGTGTGTCTGTCTGTGTGTCTGTCTGTCACAAAGCTTGTCCGCACTCTAAGTCGAACATTTCTCATCCGATTTTCACCAAACTTTAACAAAATTTGTTTGACCATAAGACCTCGGCCAAGTTCGATAACTAGCCAAATTGATTTAGGGGTCTTGGAGTTATAGCCCTTGAATTACCAAAAATCGGCCTTTTTAGCTCACCTGTCACAAAGTGACAAGGTGAGCTTTTGTGATCGCGCGGTGTCCGTCGTCCGTGCGTGCGTGCGTCCGTCCGTAAACTTTTGCTTGTGACCACTCTAGAGGTCACATTTTTCATGGGATCTTTATGAAAGTTGGTCAGAATGTTCATCTTGATGATATCTAGGTCAAGTTCGAAACTGGGTCACATGCCTTCAAAAACTAGGTCAGTAGGTCTAAAAATAGAAAAACCTTGTGACCTCTCTAGAGGCCATATATTTCACAAGATCTTCATGAAAATTGGTCAGAATGTTCATCTTGATGATATCTAGGTCAAGTTCGAAACTGGGTCACATGCCTTCAAAAACTAGGTCAGTAGGTCTAAAAATAGAAAAACCTTGTGACCTCTCTAGAGGCCATATATTTCACAAGATCTTCATGAAAATTGGTCAGAACGTTCATCTTGATGATATCTAGGTCAAGTTCGAAACTGGGTCACGTGCCTTCAAAAACTAGGTCAGTAGGTCTAAAAATAGAAAAACCTTGTGACCTCTCTAGAGGCCATATATTTCAAAAGATCTTCATGAAAATTGGTCAGAACGTTCACCTTGATGATATCTAGGTCAAGTTCGAAACTGGGTCACGTGCCATCAAAAACTAGGTCAGTAGGTCAAATAATAGAAAAACCTTGTGACCTCGCTAAAGGCCACATTTTTCATGGGATCTGTATGAAAGTTGGTCTGAATGTTCATCTTGATGGTATCTAGATCAAGTTTGAAACTGGGTTACGTGCGATCAAAAACTAGGTCAGTAGGTCTAGAAATAGAAAAACCTTGTGACCTCTCTAGAGGCCATATATTTCATGAGATCTTCATGAAAATTGGTCAGAACGTTCACCTTGATGATATCTAGGTCAAGTTCGAAAGTGGGTCACGTGCCTTCAAAAACTAGGTCAGTAGGTCAAATAATAGAAAAACCTTGTGGCCTCGCTAGAGGCCATATTTTTCATGGGATCTGTATTGGTCTGAACGTTCATCTTGATGATATGTAGGTCAAGTTTCGAAAGTGGGTCACGTGCCATCAAAAACTAGGTCAGTAGGTCAAATAATAGAAAAACCTTGTGACCTCTCTCAAGGCCATATTTTTCATGGGATCTGTATGAAAATTGGTCTGAATGTTCATCTTGATGATATCTAGGTCAAGTTCGAAACAGGGTCATGTGCGGTCAAAAACTAGGTCAGTAGATCTAAAAAAAGAAAAACCTTGTGACCTCTCTGGAGGCCATACTTGTAAATGGATCTGCATAAAAATTGGTCAGAATGTTCACCTTGATGATATCTAGGTCAAGTTTGAAACTGGGTCACGTGCCTTAAAAAACTAGGTCAGTAGGTCAAATAATAAAAAAACCTTGTGACCTCTCTAGAGGCCATACTTTTCATGGGATCTGTATGAAAGTTGGTCTGAATGCTTATCTTGATGATATCTAGGTCAAGTTTGAAACTGGGTCAACTGCAGTCAAAAACTAGGTCAGTAGGTCTAAAATTATTAAAATCTTTTGACCTCTCTAGAGGCCATATTTTTCAATGGATCTTCATGAAAATTGATCTGAATGTTCATCTTGATGATATCTAGGTCAGTTTCAAAACTGGGTCACGTGCGGTCAAAAACTAGGCCAGTAGGTATAAAAAGAGAAAAACATTGTGACCTCTCTAGAGGCCATATTTTTCATGAGATCTTCATGAAAATTAGTGAGAGTGTTCACCTTGATGATATCTAGGTAAAATTCAAAACAGGGTCACGTACCTTCGAAAACTAGGTCAATAGGTCAAATAATAGAAAAACCTTGTGACCTCTCTAGAGACCATATTTTTCAATGGATCTTCTTGAAAATTGGTCAGAATTTTTATCTTGATAATATCTAGGTCAAGTTCAAAACTGGGTCACATGAGCTCAAAATCTAGGTCACTATGTCAAATAATAGAAAAAAACGACGTCATACACAAAACTGGGTCATGTGGGAAGAGGTGAGCGATTCAGGACCATCATGGTCCTCTTGTTCGCACTCTAATTCAAACATTTTTCATCCAATCCACCAAACTTGAACAGAGTATGTTTGACCATGAGACCTCAGCCAAGTTCGATAACTAGCCATATCGGTCCAGCATTTTGGAGTTACGGCCCTTGAATTACTGAAAAATCCGCCTTTTTACTCTTGTCCGCTCTCTAAGTCGAACATTTCTCATCCGATCTTCACCAAACTTTAACAAAATGTGTTTGGCCATAAGACCTTAGCCAAGTTCGATAACTAGCCAAATCTGCCAAGGCACTTTTGATTTATGGCCCTTGAATTACTGATTGGATCCACTCATCCAGACCATCTTAATTGGATCCACTCGTCTAAACCATCTAGAGAAACTAGACATTTTTCATAGGGGCAGTTGTGGGAGACATGCGCTTTTCTCAAAAGCATCTCTAGTTATTATAATGTGTTGCTGAAGATTTGAAAATATTAGGTTAATGTTTTTGTGATAAAATTTTACAAGGGATTTGTGCAGTATATATATTCAGCTTTGTGATATACATTGTACTTTATACACAAGAATATTCCATTCCATTATTTATACATAAAATGCTTGTATAGTTATATATGTATATAAACACATAGGGGAAATCTAAAACGTGGTCTTCGTTGGAAGATGGTCTTTATGAAGAAGTTGATACACACTGTAAATGTTGAAATCAAAATATACCTAGTGGTATTTTATAGCTAGCTAGTCTGGGATCACAAGTGGTCTGACTGTAGATGTTACTACACGAGCCTCAAAATGGGATCCCATGCTGTTGATTTAATAGAATTGTGCTTGACCTATTATGGTTGATGTAATAGAATTGTGCTTGACCCATTATGGTTGGTGTTTATATCATGGACCAGAACAGAGGGACTTGGATAAATATCATACTGAAATATTGTATGCAGTATCATGAAGTTTAAAATTGTATGACTAATGTATCAGTGTTTATTGTAAAACCAGAGTTTTTAATGCCGTCTTTGAAAAAGAGGGGTTATGTCTGTTGGCCTGTATACATGTACCATTTCGTTTCCAATAAGTAACTAGAGAATACCAAGTCTAACAATGGTCAAACTTCATAAAATGATTATGTCTCTTTATCAGTAGGTTACCTGTTATTTTGGGGGCAATTAAGTAAAGGTCAAGGTCACAGTGACCTTTAAGACTGAAATTAGTTTCTGCTCAGTAACTAAAGAATGCTTTGGCATACAAACTGAAAACAGTTCCTCGCTATAATTAAAGGAGTTTGATTGTCAGTCTTCACAATATTACGATGGTTGCTTGTAAGTCAGTAGATGACCCCTGTTGTTTTTAGGTCATTTGGTCAAAGGTCAAGGTCACAGCATACAAATTACATTACCTGTTTCCTAAGAGAGGCCATCAAGTGTGGCATGTGTTTTACAAAAGCTCTTTTGTTAGAACAGGATCACAGTATTGTCCAATGGAGAATGCTGGCTTATTTTGCAAAATAAATTCAGCTACTTTGTTACTTAATGAAGTTACTGTGCGGCAGTTAGACATGTACTAGTATAATAATAATCTTATAACAAGGACTTTCTTTAAAGAATGTGATAGAATCCCTGTAGAGATCTTGCCATGGACATTATTTCTTCTCAAAGAATTTTTTACAAGAATAATTTTCGTGTGAATTACTAATATACATATAATAAATTTAAAGTAAATTATCCTTTAATTAGGTTACGGACAAATATAGTGAAGTCAAGTTTATTGTGTTTTGAATTTATTGCATTTTCAACCAACTAGAACTTTAATGATCTGATGATTCATTGATTAAGTATATTAAAAAAAAATTGATATCACAACAAAATATGTATTTGTATAGCCAGATATTTGGAATATACTTAGTCAAAGACTTGTTGATAATTTTGTTGTTAAAGAATTAAAGTAGTGAAGTTTATGGAATGCATTTAATGTTTGTGTACTTACTGCTTCAGTTTAAATGGCAGCAAGCAGTAGCTAGCATATAATATTGCACACAAATATATTTATTAAAGGTAATAATGAAATCAAAGTTTTGTTTGTTGTTTTTGTTGAGTTGTTTTTATTTTATATTTCTGACAACATCCTTCGAACATCATTCTCCCCTAAAGTTGTTATGGTTCAGCTGATTTGTTAGCTCATCTGATTTTTTTGGGGAAAAAAAAAAAGATGGGTTATTGTAATCACTTGATCGTCATGCCTGGTTAAGTTTTATGTATAGGTCAGCTTTTCTCCTAAACTAATAAAGCTATTGCTTTAAAACTTGCAACACTTGTTCACCATCAGTAGCTGACTCTGTACAGCAAGAAACAAATCTCCATCCTGCTTTTTGCAAAAATTGTGGCCCCTTTCGGACATAGAAAATATCAGATCAAATACCAGATTTCTTGGTTAAGTTTTACGTTTAGGTCAATTTTTCTCCTTAACGGTCAAAGCTATTGCTTTAAAACTTGGAGCAGTTATTTGCCATTAAAAGCCGACTCTACACAGCAAGTACCGTAACTCTACAATCATTGCTTTTTGCAAGAATTATGGCTCCTTTTGGACTATGAAAATCACATTTCTTAGTTAAGTTTTGTGTTTAGCTTTAAAACTTGCAACACTTGTTCACCAACAAAAGTCGAGTCTGTACAGGAAGAAACATAACTCCATCCTGCTTTTTGCAAGAATTATGGCCCTTTTTGAACTTAGAAAATATCATGCAAACACACAGGTAGGACAATATTTCTATTAATCAGATGCGTCTGCACAGGCAAGGCAGTGCTCTTGTTGTATTTTGTAGTCTCTCTTTTACTGGTTTGTTATTGCTAGGTAATGTAGTTTATGTAGACTAAGTATTAATTCCTGCCTTTTTTCGTATTACAAATCTTCATCATGTCTGAAAACACAAACACTCATGTTCTTGGAATTCCGAACGCCACAAATAAGGTTGCTAATCATGTGATTGCTAAATAAAGCCTTCCTAAACATTACCCAACCTACAATAGTAGCTTGTGATGTAACATAATTCTGTTTTAGTCTGACCTCATTACTTGCCAATAAATCACACATCTACTAATGCATGCATCATAAATATGTAATAACAACAGTCACATCGTCATATATTTATTATTGCATATTATCATTATAACTGGTCATTATTTTACATACAACAGGAATGATAAAATATATATCAAAATGACATGGTTATGAAACATGTATGGACAATACCACTCAAGTGAACCTTTGATACATAAAATAAGTTACAAATTTATGTCTTGAGACAAATAAGCTTATAAGAAAAGAACTTCTTTAACAATGCAGAACACTGACACATTTCAGAGTTCTAACTAATTGTATAAATGACATTAATCTTTAAAACAGGGTTATTTCTTCCTAAAATTTCTGTGTATGCTTGCAGTGTATGCTTGTCTTGTCATCAAAAATTTCTGTACAAACACTCCGCAAAATTACTTATTGTTTAACTCTTTTAGACCAATTACTTATTTACTCCAGTTTAAACATATGTTCATGTTGTCAACTATACTGAAATAATGAAAATTATATAATATGTATGTTTCATAATGAACCACATTTCATTCTATCAGAATGGAGAAAAGCACTAAACTGCATTGGGTGGAATGGTAATAAGTCTACGAATACCAACATTCTGGTTTACTTTTCTTTTTCACGACGGCACACAGTTCACAATAAATAGTCTGTCAATGAATTCTAACATTCTGGTTTAATATTCTTTTTGACTGTGGCACACAGTTCATCTAGTAAGTTAGGTTACATAATACATAAGCTTTGACAAATGACATATAACCCTAAAAAGCTTCAGGCAAAATCTTTCTGACAGAGAGAGAATATCATATTACAGAGATTGCACTGAATTCATTCAAGTTGCATTTTAGAGAAGAAATATATGTATTTCCAAAACAAAACTGCATTCCACTGTTATACACTTAGTCTAGCAGTAATATAAGTGTTGTCTGTCTGGTCAGAAAGCACTTGTAAATGTGGACAATTGTCAGCTGACATTGTCAATTTGTCATAAATTATATACATGCAAATTGTAATACCGGTATATATTTACCAGCTGCTTGATTCCTATCTGTCACAAATGTATTTTCTTTCTGTAAAAGTATCAAAATAACCAGATAAAACAGGTATGACATTCTTCACTGAATAATAGATATTCCTAATATCTATACGTTTAACTTTAAATTCTCAATAGGTAAAAGTGCTGCTTAAAAAGTAACATTTCTCATCTACTGAAGCCTATTTAGATCTTATTTATCATAAAATGATGAAAAATGCTACAAGTAATCCACTGGCCTAAAGCATAGTTCTCATTTATTACAAATTTTTGTATATCAAGAGTTCAAGCTTACATGTATGTGTATAAAAACACTTGGAAGAAAGATAAATATCAAGCAGTGAAAATTGACCAAATACACAAGATAAGTCCTAAAAATATTTAGACTCGTTTTCTGTCTGTTAAGACTCTGACGATACAGCCAGCACCTCCAGCAGCGTAAACCTGAAATACAAACACCATCACCAATATGAGTTTCAAAATGAGCACAACAAGCAAAATAACATAATTAACATAAAACTTTAAGATGTATCCATTACAAGGTTTTAAATTTTCCTTGTCTATTTAAAATCAATGGTATACTGGGGATGGACTCAGTGTAGGCATTTGTGCATACAACAAAGCAGATAGAAGAAGTTAAATGTTAAAATTTCTCTACATAAGAAATTTCTATATTTAAAAAAAAACAAAAACAAGAAAAAAACACTAAAGTGAACCTTTGTCAACTGTATTGAAATAATGTAAATATATACATGTACGTATATATCATAATGAACGAACTGCAGTTGCAGGAATGGTAATAAGTTTATATAACAGTTCCGCTATTTATGTATTACCCTGATGAAGCCTTTCGGCGAAACGTCAGTACAATAAAATTGTAATAGTTTTTCGTGTTTGGTGGTATTTTTCTACTATATATTTTTCAAAGCAATACGAAATAAACTATTCATTACTGTGCTGAGGCACCTGGTAATGTGCAGTACAAAACAAGAGCTGTCGGAGGACAGCAACGCTCGACTATTCAACAGCCTTGTCAATTGAATGAATACAAAAGTCGAAAAAGGGGCATAATTTTGTAAAATGCAAAGTAGAGGTATTGAACCTCTGTACTGCATGTCATATCATGACAGTGAACAAGTGTGTGAAGTTTCAATCCTTTCCAATTTGTGGATACTGAGATACCAGCTTACATACAAAAACTTAACCAACAAGAGCTGTCCGTAAGACAGCCAAGCTCGACTATTCGAAATATTGTCCCAGAAGCAGGAAAATATTACCTAAAAAGGTTAAATATCAAAAGAGTTTTCAGTTCAAAAGGGGGAATAATTTGACCAAAATGCATATCAGTTATGGGACTTGCTGCTATCAACTAGTTTTATAACCCCGAAGGCACATGTGAAGTTTCAATTCAATATCTGTATCAGTTTTGGAGATAGAAACTTGCATGTAAAACTTTAACCAGAATTTTCAAAGTCCAAAAGGGGGCATAATTTGCCCAAAATACATGCCAGTGTTATGGGACTTGATCCAGTGAGGTTAGTAATTGATCTAGAAAAAGAAATCAAAGGCCTGAATGGCCTGAGTCGGCTAATGATTGATGTACTGACAGTATAGTCTACCAGTTTCAGTTTGTTTTTAGTTTTTTTCTTAAAATTTCATAACACAGCTCGATATTTACCCAAAATATTATATCTGGATACGATTACACTTTTCTCCAGTTTGAACAATATATTTTACAAATTGTGATGATACGAAGACATTAAGCAGCAATTGGCAGTATCTGACATTGAAGTTTACGGTTAAATTACCTCTTAATTAAATCTTTTCATAAAAAAGTTGTTTCGTTTCGCCAAACATAGACGATCTACTTTCGATTTCAAAAACTACAAGAAAATACAATTTAATGTTTCGCCGATTTGTTTATTAATTAAAATCATTTTTAATATCAATAGTAACTAAACAAACCAGTAAGAGCTTCTTCTTCCGATAATTTATCCGTTTACTGACTGCAAAATTCAACCCACGCAAAGTTTATAGAAATCATACGATGCGTGTTTACGTTCAATGTGGGAGAATTAAGGCTGATCGGCTATGTTACCTAACGCATCCAGACAATTCAGATTTTGTTTTTAAAAAAGCATTGTGTGCGTTTCTGTAATTTTATATATGTTTTTATACGCTTAGAAATTATTAGACATGCGTATTTGCATTATTTCTATACGTAATTTACGCTAATACGCATCTTATCTGGAGCCCTGCTGGAACTATTTTTTGTCTTTCGCTGGATGTTACCCAAGCTTTGTAAGCCTGCGCAATTCTTAAAATGCACATTTATGCTTAATGAGTTACATTCGAGAATTGCACAATTACAAGTCATAAATATGACAGATTACATCGTATATTGGTCATAGCAAAGGGAATTGACACAACTTAACTTCATTCATGCAGTGAACTAATTGAAATTTGAGAAATCTAATGGAACTACATCCCTTCACATGTTATTCGGTCCATTTAGAGAATCGTTGGATAGCAAGGACTCGTCAAAAGGCTTTCAGCCTTTAGCCGACTCAAAAATAAGTTTCAAATCTATATGCCTTTTAGTAATAGCTGTATGTACTTGCACGCAAAACTTTAACCAGAATTTGCTAAGTCCAAAAGGGGACATAACTTGGCCAAAATGAAGGTCAGAGTTATGGGACTTGCTGCTATCAACTAATTTTATAACCCCGAAGACACGTGAAGTTTCAAATCAATATCTGCATTAGTTTTGGAGATAATAACTTGCATGTAAAACTTTAACCAAAATTTTCTAAGTCTAAAAGGGGGCATAATTTGCTCAAAAAACATGTCAGAGTTATGGGACTTGACCCAGTGAGGTTGGTAATTGATCTAAAAAAAGAAAAAATAAGTTTCAAATCTATATGCCTTTTAGAAATAGCTGTATGTACTTGCACGCAAAACTTTAACCAGAATTTTCTAAGTCCAAAAGGGGGCATAATTTGGCCAAAATGAAGGTCAGAGTTATGGGACTTGCTGCTATCAACTAGATTTATAACCCCGAAGACACATGTGAAGTTTCAAATCAATATCTGCATTAGTTTTGGAGATAGTAACTTGCATGTAAAACTTTAACCAAAATTTTCTAAGTCTAAAAGGGGGCATAATTTGCTCAAAAATACATGTCAGAGTTATGGGTCATGACCCAGTGAGGTTGGTAATTGATCTAAAAAAAGAAAAAATAAGTTTCAAATCTATATGCCTTTTAGAAATAGCTGTATGTACTTGCACGCAAAACTTTAACCAGAATTTTCTAAGTCCAAAAGGGGGCATAATTTGGCCAAAATGAAAGTCAGAGTTATGGGACTTGCTGCTATCAACTAGTTTTATAACCCCGAAGACACATTTGAAGTTTCAAATCAATATCTGCATTAGTTTTGGAGATAGTAACTTGCATGTAAAACTTTAACCAAAATTTTCTAAGTCCAAAAGGGGGCATAATTTGCTCAAAATACATGTCAGAGTTATAGGACTTGACCCAGAGAGGTTGGTAATTGACCTAGAAAAAGAAAAAATAAGTTTCAAAGCTATATCCCTTTAATTGATGGCTGTATGTACTTGCATGCAAAAACTTAACCACGGTGTGACGCCGACGCCGACGCCAGGGTGAGTAGAATAGCTAGACTATTCTTCGAATAGTCGAGCTAAAAACTGCTAAGTCAAAGGGGCATAATTTTGTAAAAATGCAAAGAAGAGTTATGGGACCTTCACAGTGCATGTTAGATCATGACAGTGAACAAGTGTGTGAAGTTTCAATCCATTCCAATTAGTGGATACTGAGATATCAGATTACATACAAAAATTTAACCAAAAACTGCTAAGTCGAAAAAGGGGCATAATTTTGAAAAAAAGAGTAGAGTTATGGGACTTGCTTAGTGTATGTCAGATCATGACAGTGAACAAGTGTGTGAAGTTTCAATCCATTCCAATTAGTGGATACTGAGATATCAGATTACATACAAAAATTTAACCAAAAACTGCTAAGTCGAAAAAGGGGCATAATTTTGAAAAAAAAGAGTAGAGTTATGGGACTTGCTTAGTGTATGTCTGATCATGACAGTGAACAAGTATGTGAAGTTTCATTCCATTCCCATACATACAAAACCTTAACCAAAAATTTCTAAGTCGAAAAAGGGGCATAATTTTGTAAAAAAAAGCAAAATAGAGTTATGGAACCTGTGCATTGTAGGTCAGTTAATCACAGTGAATAAGTGTGTGAAGTTTCAATCCATTCCCACAAGTGGTTACTGAGTTACCAGCTTACATACAAAACCTTTACCAAAAATTTCTAAGTTGAAAAAGGGGCATAATTTTGTAAAAAAGCAAAAAAGAGTTATGGAACCTGTGCAATGTAAGTCAGTTTGTCACAGTGAATAAGTGTGTGAAGTTTCAATCCTTCCCCCACAAGTGGTTACTGAGATACCAGCTTACATACAAAACCTTAACCAAAATCGGGACACGGATGCGGACGCCGACGCATGGGCGAGTCCAATAGCTCTACTATTCTATGAATAGTCGAGCTAAAAACACAGCATGAAATATATTCAACTGAAATGCAATAAATTCAAACTGTTTAAGAATATATATTTCACTAAAACATCTACTAACAACAGTTACTTTGTTTAACTTGGAGTTAACCCCATTTTTCGAAAATATATCAATTGTATTTTTGTTTGGTTAACACCAACAAAATTTAGATCGTATGGTGACCGTTCTAGCTTTTGATGGTGAAGGAAGACCTAAGGTGCCCCTCAACACATTATTTAACCTTTAGCCTGCTGTCGGCAAGTGATTCTGCCTTTGCGACCACTGCAGACCAAGACCAGCCTGCGCATCCGTGCAGTCTGATCATGGTCTGAACTGTTCGCTATTCAGTCAATAAATTTTCAGTGAACACCCCTTCAAATAATAAATGGTATTGCCCAGATTGAATGATGGACCAGTCCATTTTAGAAATTTAGCAGGGTAAAGGTTAAGCTTGAATGAGCACCTGGGTAGGACAACAGATTTTAAACCATCAGGATGGCTTCCTCACATTAAAAATTCTACACCCCATGTGAGGTTTTAAACCCATTCAGTGAGAGGCAAATGACTCAAAGTCAGCAACCTTAACCACTTGGCCATTAGAGTCCCCATATTTTCAGTCATGTATCATAACACTAGTGAGTTAACCCCAACACAAATCAACTGATAGTTATTGGTTATTTATATATCTGTATCAAGAAACATGCAATAAGTTCTGCTGCGGAAATATTGCACGACTTTAAGAGTGCGATATTATTCTGTGAAAAAATGAGTGCATATTTCCAAAGCAAATTTAATAATCTTTATTAATACAAAAACAACGCTACACTTTTAATTATTGCATCAATGATATAAATTTGCTCCTTAGTTTGAGTAAAATTGAAAACATCGCCATATAAGAACTTTCAAACGTGACAACATGCATGAAACTGATGTCACAAATGACGTCATGCACTCGATATGAAATTTGTATGTAAATATGGAAAAATATTGTTTCAGGTTCCATTGTAACTTAACGGAGTTTACCTTTTCATGCCATGTTAGAAGTGAGGCACTGCTTCCTTCTGATGGAAATTCAAAGCCTCTGTAGATATATTTCATAAGAACATCTAGAAGTTTAGTGTCTAATGATTTCACCGCACCTTCTATTTCAGATGTTTTAAATGAGGTAAGCACCCTTATTGCCAGTGCCACAGCTTTGTCCTGTAATCACACACATAAAGTAATGTTAAGTTAATGTCAAACCTTAAAAACTTTACAAATTTATTTGTTTACGAAAAAGAAAAATATTTAGAGTTAAAGCTCTTTGCTGTGTTAGCTATTAAGCAGTAATACAAAATAGAAGGAATTTAAGGTATCCGGGCCATAGATAAGCAAGTTCTATATAACTGTGCTATTAAAATGTATCAAATATTGATGCCTGGTAAGCTCATATAATTTTGGTACCATCTGAAAGAGTATTGTCTACTGAAAAAGAAAATATATATAAGTTACATGACAAAAATATGTTACAGAATTTTTTGTTTTTTACTTTATAGTTTTCCATGATACTTCAACAAAAATCAATTTATTACAGTGTAAGATTTATCATTTTGCAGTCAAAAAACATGACTGTAGTGATTTGTGTATATTATTTATGGTCATCTTATTTACTAATTCTTGTTCAGCAGACGCAACTCTTTCAAATAATACCAAAAAAAACATGGGGTCACCAGGCATCAAAATGTTATCTATTTGTGGATCGGATACATTAATTTTACTATTACAGTCATTTACAATTTTTCATGCAGGCTTTATTTAGCAATTGAATTTTAACAGCCTTATTAATTCTGATTTATATTCACATTATTATCTGTAAATTTTATTGAAAAATAAATTCATCGTGAGTATTACCTAATCTACAATATATCATACTTGAATGAAATATCTACTAAAATAATACTGATTTTTAACACATGAATTTATATTCTAACATGGCTCAATTTGATTGTCAGTTAAACAAAGAAAATGGTCAAGTTCTGTATGTGAGTACATAGTAGCATACTCGTATGAGCAACAACTGATTACTCAAAACTACAATCGATTGTCAACGACTTCAGACATTTTCAATCAATTTTCGATTATAACCAATCATTGGGGCATCACTAAAAAATATGTATCATAATGGTACTTGAGAAATAATTTCTGTAAAACTGCACAGGACTAAAAGCAAGTTATTATGCAACATTAGGTAAAACAAGAGCTGTCACTAATGGTGACAAATGCCCCCGCAGCACCTTGACCTTTGAACTGGTGACCCCAAGGTCAGTAGGGGTGGTGTACTCAATAAGTACTATCAGCATGTGAAGTTTGAAGGTCCTGGGTGAAGTGGTTCGCTACATAAGTGCCTTCATGCAAAAAGTTAACGTTGGCCCCTGTGACCTTGACCTTTGACCTGGTGACCCAAAAGTCAGTAGGGTTGGTGAACTCATAAAGTACTATCAGCAAGTAAAGTTTGAAGGTCCTGGGTGAAGTGGTTCGCGAGTAAAGTGCCTTCATGCAAAAAGTTAATGTTGGCCCCTGTGACCTTGACCTTTGACCTGGTGACCCCAAAGTCAGTAGGAGTCAGTGGTGTACTCAATAAGTACTATTAGCATGTGAAGTTTGAAGGTCCTGGGTGCAGTGGTTCGCAAGTAAAGTGCCTTCATGCAAAAAGTTAACGTTGGCCCCTGTGACCTTGACCTTTGACCTGGTGACCCCAAAGTCAGTAGGGGTGGTGTACTCAATAAGTACTATCAGCATGTGAAGTTTGAAGGTCCTGGGTGCAGTGGTTCGCGAGTAAAGTGCCTTCAAGCAAACAGTTAACATTGTGACGAACGAACTAACTAACTAAGGAACGAACGAACGGACGGACAGTTGAAAACTAATATGCCTCCCTTTGGGGGCATAAAAACTAAAGTCATAAAACATTTCAATGAAAATAAAACTAAAACAAATGTTACCTTTACTGCTTGGCTTTTAGCCCCCAGAGGTGGATTCCTCAATATAACTTCTAGTGCATCTACGTTCTTCCCTGTTCTAATAGTTAAGGACTAAATAATAAGTTACAGGCCATAATCTGATCCAAGGGACCTGGCTAAAACAGCACTAGTAAACAAATATTAATAAACACTGTATATGCTGATTTCATATTTAAACAAGAGCACCGCCTTGCGGGTGCTGACGCTCATCTGATTTTTTTTGTATAATAGAAATATTGTCCTACCCATGATTTTCTAAGTCTAAAAAGGGCCATCACTCTTGCAAAAAGCAGGATAGAGTTATGTTTCTTGATGTACAGTGTCCACTTATGATGGTGAAAAACTGTTGCAAGTTTTAAAGCAATAGCTTTGATAGTTTATGAGAAAAGTTGACTTAAACATAATATTCAACCAAGAAAATGATTTTTCTAAGTCCAAAAGGGGCAATAATTATTGCAAAAAGCAGGATGGAGTTATGTTGCTTGCTGTACAGGGTCAGCTTATGATGGTGAACAAGAGTTGCAAGTTTTAAAGCAATAGCTTTGATAGTTTAAGAGAAAAAGTTGACCTTAACATAAAACTTAACCAAGAAATCTGATATTTTCTAAGTCCAAAAGGGGCCATAAATCTTGCAAAAAGCAGGATGGAGTTATGTTTCTTGCTGTACAGGGTCAGCTTATGATGGTGAGCAAGTGTTGCAAGTTTTAAAGGAATAGCTTTGATAGTTTAGGATAAAAGCTGACCTAAACATAAAACTTAACCAAGAAAACTGATTTTCTAAGTCCAAAAGGGGCAATAATTCTTGCAAAAAGCAAGATGGAGTTATGTTTCTTGATGTACAGGGACTGCTTATGATGGTGAACAAGTATTCCAAGTTTCAAAGCAATAGCTTTGATAGTTTAGGAGAAAAGTTGACCTAAACATAAAACTTAACCAAGAAATCTGATATTTTCTAAGTACAAAAGGGGCCATAAATCTTGCAAAAAGCAAGATGGAGTTATGTTTCTTGCTATACAGGGTCAGCTTATGATGGTGAACAAGTATTCCAAGTTTCAAAGCAATAGCTTTGATAGTTTAGGAGAAAAGCTGACCTAAACATAAAACTTAACCAGGCAACGCCGACGCAGACGCCGACGCCGACGCCGACAACCGCTCAAGTGATGACAATAACTCATCATTTTTTTTCAAAAAATCAGATGAGCTAAAAATCATAGTTTCAAAAACAAAGACTTCATTCTTTTATTAAATCCAAAGAGCTATAAAAATAAATAGATCGGCAACTTGAAAGGCATATAGAGCAAATCTCGCCAACATCCCGTGATAACTGAATGAGATCTCATTTACCGGAAGTGACTCTTTCTCACACGCCATTTTGTATGCGAAAGCAATTATTCATCGGTAAATTAATTATCACCATATGACCACGCTTCTTTTGATGGCAAGAAACGTGTACTTTGTGTCTTAAGACTATTTCACATTAAACTAATGTTGTTTTAGAAGCTAACATGTATTTCAAATGTAGTTTTAAAGGTACAAATTGTAACTCCATGCTCGCCGTTGTTTGTTTTTACTAAGATAACGCCGATTCACGCTCTGACACGAGATCACGCGAGATTACAGCCAGTTGCCATTCTGTGTATTTTATACTTCTTTTATTAAATCACACTGGCCTTAGCTTTTACAGAAGCTCTGGTTCCAGCTGCAGGTTAATCTTCACCCTGCTAATTTCTAAAATGGACTGGTCCATCATTCAATTTGGGCAATACCATTAGTTATTTGAAGGGGTGTTCATTGAAATTAACTGACTGAATAGCAAACAGTGCAGACCATGATCAGCCTGCATGGATTTGCAGGCTGATATGGTCTGCACTGGTCGCAAAGGCAGAATCACTTGCTGCCAGCAGGCTAACGGTTAATCAGCTGATGCCAATATCTGTATGTTGTATATTGTACACTGTATGTTGGTTTGCCATTTTTTGTAATTTATTAATAATTACTCTTATAAATACTGTTATTATATTTGGTCGTGTCACACACAGCTCGTATCTGAAATGATAAAATTGTTAATTTTCCGATACATTTGTGTTAATACATTTTCCGTTATTTATATCAAACTATCAGAGTTTGTGTAATTACTTAATCAGTTATGTTTAACTTGTTTTGTAAAATAAAAATAACAGAAATCGTTATAGTTTTTCGCTTTTCATGATCTAACATATCACATCTATTTCCTCGACACTTTGACCACTGACTGTTACTAATTGCAAGTACCTGGCATGCGGGTTCATCAAAAATGGAATTTTCCAAAATATCTATGGCATTTTACATCTTGGAATTAGAAATTCCTGAGAATGTCATTTTGTCATTTATACACTAACCAGTAACCTTGGATTGCTTTACTAAATCAAAACTATTTTCGAGTTAATATGCATTATGTGTAGTTTCAAATATTGTTTATTCATTTTTTACAGTTTGCAAAAGAGCTATAAAAATAAATAGATTGGCAACTTGAAAGGCATATAGAGCAAATCTCGCCAACCTCCCGTGACAAAAAAACGAGATCTCGTTTACCGGAAGTGGCGCTTTCTCCACGCGCCATTTTGTATGCGAAAGCAATTATTCATCAGTAAAATAATTATCACCGTATGACCATGCTTCTTTCGATGGCAAAAAAAACCCGTGTACTTCGTGTCTTAAGACCATTTCACATTAAACTAATTTTGTTTTAGAAGCTAACATGTATTTTAAATGTAGTTTTAAAGGTACAAATTGTAACTCCATGCTCGCCAATGTTTGTTTTTAGTAAGATAACGCCGAATCACGCTCTGACACGAGCTCACGCGAGATTACAGCCAGCTGCCATTCTGTGTATTTTATACTTCTATGAGTTTGCTTACCATTACTGAAACTTTATTAAAAGGATGGAAATCTGAAGACAATTTAAATTTTAATAAAAAATATCGAATACGAATAGCTACCAACAGAATTTAAATTGTTAAAAACATTTTTTATCAATCAATATTATCTTACATTTTTACTTTAAGGCAAATCAACACAATATATCAGTTTTTTATGAGTTCAAACTAAATTTGCTCCATGTTTTATAGAGGATATTACAGCAGTGTCTTTTCATATTGAATTTATTAAACGAATTGAATAAAATAATAAAATGCGAGGCTCTGCCAAGCATTTTATCAATTTTATTCAACGAGTTTAAAAAATTAAATGTGGAAAGTCACAAATGTAATATTCTTTTGATCACGTTTGCCTTTCCTGTCGAAGCATCAAAAATTCTACTTTCTTTTACTATATAAACAAGTCAATTTGACCAACGTCTCCTATACTGGTATCGGAACAGTACCCGAACAGTACCAGTATCCGAATTCTCGCAATTTCTCCTTTCATGTAACCCTTCATAAAGAGAGTACTATATGTTTTGGAAGGCTGCATCGAGCGAAATTTCGTTCATCAATGACAAGTGTTTACAGAGAAATTCTACTTTCTTTATCAAGCAATCAACTTTCTGTTTTGTTTACATCTGAGGGATTCCACATGACACGCATGCGCTGAAGACCAACCCATGTTTGTCCTATTCCAGGGAGGTAAATCCTGAGCTTAAGATTTGCACTCCATTGTAGAATTACTCTCCCTTTATAATTAGATAAAATATTAAGGAAATTATATTGCTAATGCATCACATGGGTATTTAGATACAAGGTAGAGCGCTCGCCTAAGGTGTGAGAGGTCGTGGGTTCGAATCCCAGCCTCCGCTCAAACTTTTATCTTTTTTTTATTACTTTTTTAAAATCTATATAACACAGCTTAAGGACTTAAAATCAATATAAAACTCCCATATACCGGGGGTACAATGTATACAGTAATCAAATAAACTACTGTTTACAAACTTGACAAATACACGATGTGAAAGGTGCTTGTCTGAAGTGCTGCATAATATGATTGTACAGGTGCTGTACGGTACCGTACGTAACGGAACGGAAGATAGCCACACCCTGTACGATTTATGGGGAAAAGTAGTAAAGGTTAATTACATAATTTAAAATCAAAATTATAAAAGATTTTCAGTCAAAACAATTTTAAAGCTGCTTAAAAAACCATTTATCGGAAACTGGTACTGTAGATAAAACAATTAACGTTAATTAGACTGCCCTTTCGGAGCCCGTTTTTGGACGCATGCGCAGAAAAGGCCGGTATTGTTTACATCCTTGCAAAGAGTAAAGACTAGGGTTTAACAATTTGTAGATTACTTTTGTAAACAATTTGTATTTAAAAATAAATATAATGAAAACCCTCATTTTTTATCGGAAACTGGTCTGAAACCAGTACTTTAAACGACGTCGACGCTTTATTACACTAGTGTATAATCATTTTTATATAATGGCTTTATTACTCCCCACGGCGTCAATTCACTCAAAACCCATTCTATCAATGGTTATTAAGTGTAGAGTTTATAAAACCTATTTAAATAGCATACATCCCACTACATGTAATAACACAATATGTTTCATATATGTGGTATACTTCATCCTGAAATGGTACACTTAATATGCAATGGTACACTTGTGTACTGGTAAGCTTTGTCCTGCATCGCTATCGGCCCCGCCATCACACAAAAAGGCACTTCCTAGTTTTCAGTGCTTTGGGAAAACAAAGTCAAAGAGAACTAAAAAGCACCTTAATTTTTTACATAAAATAGACAGCAAAAAATATGAAGTTTTATCTTAAGAAAAATCAGCCAGGGCTAATCAAGCCGGTGGGTATTTTTCTTTTACTTCCAGTACAAAAGGATATTGTGTTAGAAAAGTGTTGACTTCAGATTCGTTTGGACCTTGTTCTTCACCTTCAACCATTTCATCTTTGAAATTTTCTGGGTCATAATCGTCAACATTAACTTTTCTGAATTTATTTGATGAAGTGTTCTTCGACATGTTGCCGCAGCGTGCTTTTCAATAATTGAAGTTGTCTCACACCCCGGAAGTAAGTTTTGCTTCCTCAAATTGAAGACTTATATAAAAGCCTTCTTTTCGGAACAGAGTTTAAGTTATAAATGGAATACGATATCAGTCTTCTACACACTTTTAAATTATTCTAAAAATATTATTAAACTGTTTTAAGGAAATACTTTATTATTCAGTCGTCAATAAATTTTCGAATATTTTATTATGCTGACTTTCTTACAGTCTTTCTACTTCCGGTATTTTTTCCACAATCATGGTAAATAAAATACTAAGATGAAATCGTCTTGAATCTGTTTGTTTATTGTGTTCCAAGTCAATTCCCGTATCAATTAGGATAGACCGATTTCTTTTCAAATATATTTAGATTTCATTTAAAGGACTGACATTCGACATTGGGTCGAAATAAACGGTTTTTTAGCTACTGTCACCAAAGTTTTATGCAAGTTCTGTCAACAAATCATAGAATATGTACAAAAGATAAGGTCTGTATTGCGTTTCATTTTGCTTGCAGTTGTTATTTCACTAGGTTCCTTAGCTTCTATGAAATCCACTCCAGTGGCCAATTATGTGTTTACTAAATGTCTGTACTGAAATGGACACTGTAGGCTACATGTCTAGGACTTTTTTTGCATGAATTCAATTTCTCTTACTTCTCTTTTTGAAGATTTAAAAAATTGTTAGGTCATCTCTGTCCACTCCAGAGATCACATCAGGTATCGGTTTTCCCTGAGCACAAACTTGTATGTTTTGGCTGAATGACCCCCCAGTGTTTCTTTTTCACCAAAATATTTGGCGAAATGCAGCCCCATTCCCCCCTCGAAATAGTATGTTTCTTTCCCCTTCTCGATGCGTAAAATTCCCCTCCGAAAAAAATAAAAAAATCACCAATCAATTAAATCGTAATTCACTAGTTTATTTTGTTAATTTTGATATAGAAAACAGTTCACTGTGGTATCTCGCGTTTTGTTTACGTCGGCAGGGGTCACGCTGTCGATCGCCACTTGAGCCATTTGCGACAAAAAATTAAATGTGGCTCCTAAATTTTCTAATTGGCGAAAATGGCCAGAAGCTATGTCTGTCTGCAAAACTACGAATATTGCCAGTTTTACGAACCAAAAAGGTGTGAAAAATCGATAATCTGTGTAGACACAACATCCGTTATTGAAAGGGAGGGTGCCAATTTGCAAATTTTTTTATTTCATCAGGCAGTTAATTGGCGATAATTAGATTATTGAATAACAAACTGGATAATTATAATCATCATTTTGTGCACTTGATACAATTTTGTGAGCAGTCGGTCGTTAGACTAACCCTCGGCAATCATAGAAAATTTGTTTGGGCAAAAACAAATAAAAATGCTTTAGACAAGCAGAAATTGTAAGTATTGAATAGCTTTGGTCATAGAAAAGCAATAAAACATAGGTATTTTATCAAATATTTAATTCTAACTTACATTTTCCGAATTTGTCACCCGTTTTCGTGACCGTGATTTTCGGATATTTCTGTCAGTTCTGATGAGATTTTTTAGTGCAATCTTAATAAAAAGCCAATAAAAAGTCTACATTTAAGAAAAATATGACAACTGTTGCAAAAGGAGCTCTTATTTTGAAGTATTTTTCGAGAATAAAACATGCAAAGCCATCGAACCCCACCCACTTATAGGCAATGTGCAAAATAAGACACTGTTTTTTTTTCAAACATTTTTTTCTTCTTTTTTTGATATCTTTATTTTAAATGTGATTTCCAGAATTTTTGTTATTAAATGGCAGATGTTTATAAAAATGATAATTTTAGAAATTAACACAAATTGATTTTCTAAATAGCTTTTTAAAGGGTTACTAAGAAATATGTAATAACTTTATTAATTTCTTGAGTAGTATGAGTACTTTGGTACATATAATGTAGTCCCACAAGAACGTCAATGCTATGCGCTTCGCCGTTGTTGGCCTCATAATTTTATCTTCGGAAAAAGCAGTGGCTCAGAGAAAAAAATTCCCAGTGTGACCCCTGTGTCGGCACTGGTATTATACGAGTAACTTCCCTTGATAAATCACTATCATTGAAGCGCTTTATTATTTCGTACCACTGTTTAAATGTTAGTCTGTAAATGACTCTCATTCTATTTGTTTGGCAGGGTAGTGTTCTGGTCAGTCAGGGTTTGATTTTATGCTTTGGGAAGGGACTAGTCGAACTAATCCGACGCTAACACTTTTTTTACTGTGACAGGTCAAATTAACGGTGCAAATGTCAGAAAGTAAAAAGCAGCCACTAGGCGACAGTAAGCTTGTCTAGGAAGGGACCTAATGTCTGTTGTAAATTTTGGTAGGTTAGTTTTTCTGGGGATTGAATGCTCAACATTTTCTGCTGAAAAATGGATGTCTTATCCTCCACATTTGAAAAACTTATTTGGTTATATAACAGTTGTCTTGCCATCTGGTATTACTATGCTACATTGTGTTATATGTCGTGTCACATGCTCTTATGGGCCCTTGATAATAAACTTGAAACTTGTTTATTTCAACGCCAACAAAAATTCCCCTTTTCTTAGTTTTACGTCGTTTTTTCCCCCTCCAAAGGGCACCAACCCCCTTCCGGTAAAAGTGAGAAAAAAAACACTTGACCCGTAAAAAATAAGCGTTATGTGTCATAGCGGACGCATTACGAAATGTGTTCGAATGTTGGGTACGAAACTCGAATTTCAAGCACATACAATTTGTTCTCCATTTGTCCAAGAAAAGCCTTTCTCACTTCGTTTTATATTTGTTAACTTCGTTTTTGTTTTCTGATGCTGACTTTCCAGATCGTTGCCAGGGCCAGTCATCACAGTGTGTGTCAAAAACGACACTCGTTTTCGTAGAGTCGCGAAAACTTGTAACAGAATTTTTACGGACTGAGTTCCTACTGGTAAATGCTAATCTATACGGATCACGCTATAAATCGTAAGTGTCTACGGTAACATGATTGCGAAAAAGTAAACTCGTCTGTAAAAAATGGACTGACTAACTGCCATTGCGCTTGAACGGCCAGAAATTTCACTTACCCGTTCAGACTTTTTGATCCGACTTTTCCAAAATGGGATTTACTTAGCCTGGTCTTTGTTGTGGTCGAAGACTGTTACTATCAACTTTTGTAGTATCAAGCACAATCAGAACCTTTTGAGGCAAATAAAACGAGTCAGGGATGATTTTCTTGACAACAAGACTGAGAATCTTCAAAGCAGGTTGCTCCATGATGAACTTAATTTACTTTAATGCTCAACCCAAAGAGGTACCCTGAGCACCAAACAGATTTACATACCCATGTAACAGATCAATTAAATACTATCTGTGAACACTATTTAGATTTGATCGATACTAGCTCAATTTTTGCAGTTCAAGCATCTAGTGATGTCACGGAAGGAAAACTTAATTGTTACTTTCTAAGTGGTGACCCCCAATTTTTAAGCCCTTAGGGGGACCCTGTTACCCAATAAAAATAAAGTCGAGGGAAAACCCTGAGGTAAGCAGGTCGGAGACTTCCCCTGGATTGAGACATTCTCTCGATCTAAACCTATCTTCTTCATATTGCAAAATTTCTAATTTTTTTACCAGACATCATGAAATCTTAGATGTATCAGCAGGTCAGACACGTACAGTTTGAAAACTGTTGTGAAGAAAAAGATAAGATAAACAGTAAGTGGGTGGATTTGTCTACTGTTGGGAGGAAAGGCTGATATATTATTATTATTATACCAGATTTATATAGCGCCCTTTTCATGATCAAATACACGTTCAAAGGCGCTTTACATAGTTCAAATGCAGCCACAAAGGGTGCATAATTCATCCTCTACTAGTACAGACACAGAGCGATCTGACCAGAGGGACAGAGTGAGACAAAGCCCCCACGACACAGAGATCAGAAATCAGATACAGGCTTGTCCGGCTATCTTAGCCTAGCTCGTTGCGAATAGACAGCCTGGTTCTTTTAACGTGCCCAGTGTATAGCACTGATACACGCAAGGATTGCCTGGGTTCCTGACCAGTACACCTCGTATATGATGGTACGGTGTTGGTCAGTGAAGGATTTGGAACAAATCTGGTAATTTTATGTTCTTGTGACAAACCCGCTGTCATCAAGTTGAGGGTCAGAGGTCAGAGTCGTTGTGATCTTGAGACAGAAATGTTTCTTATTAATGAATAACTGGAGATCACTTAAGATAAAGCCGCAGATGATGACTCTTGTCTCAGATGAAATAATGAAGATTTTGTAACATTGGATCGATAGGACTGATGTGGCTTTCATGTTTTTTGGCCCACTTTAAAAAGGGGGCATACATGTTTTCTTTGTGAATTGGTTTAACAAAGACCTACATTTATAATTATATTTTCAGGCGACAGTCAAGGTGAAAGCCAAGGAACTCCGTGGCAAAAGAAAGGAAGATCTCCAGAAGCAACTCCTTGAATTAAAAACGGTAAGAGTTATTGTACTAAGGCAGGAGAAAAATACTGTCATTAATGTACCGTAGATACCCGTGTATAATGCGCACCCGTGTATAATGCGCACCCCCGATCTTAGTCCAAAATCCTGGGAAAAAAAAAAAAAAAAAAAAAAAAATTTTGGTCAATTTTGAGGTGGATGGAAAACGAAAGTAGAGTTTACATCGACACCGGTAATAAATTTTATCTCCACGGCGGAGAGCAGCATCGGTCTCACGGTACTATCGATTTTTGTTTTCTCGAAAATAAAACCAGTAAATTATTGTTATATTTGTTGTTTTACCTTTTTTAATTCACTATTTTGAATAAATAAATAGCAGCTAATTCAATATTTCGGAATGGTATCTTTCAAAATGACATGAGCTTCTCAATTTAAACTGATAACAAAAGGTGTGATAGTGTTTTTGTCACGATCATAAAGCCAGTAATTACCGGCAATCAACGTGTCACCTCGTGTCAATTATGTTGTTCACAGTTTGATCTCGGTTAAAGATAATTCTCGATCTTTAATTAGTAACATAATTTTTGTGATTTATAAACATTTCTTTCGTCAAAATACTTTTAAATTTATATGAAATTAATTTTGTTTGAAAGAAAAATAAACAATTCGATCTTTTACGGAACGTAACGGCAATCTTAGATTTTAGCGGAGACAGTAAGCGCGGGGAGTAGTTTCCCTTTACCAAAATGGCGAACATCGGTAACAAACTTGTTTTGAAGTTGGAAAATTGTCTATACCTGTGTATTATGCGCACCCACGATTCGGGGGTGGTCCCGGGGGTCAAAAAACTGCGCATTATACATGGGTATCTACGGTATATCTCTGCATAATATACAGTAAAACTACTAACAACTGGTAATTATACAACTTTTAAGTTTTTGTTTAAGATATAACCGAATGATAAACCAAAATTAATGTGGTATATTGTTTTCTTGTTTCTGAATAAGTTGTAGACATCTTTGCATGCACTGTTAGCAGTTTTCAGGACTGTTGACTGTCAAGTTTGCAGAACAAGAATCCTGGACTGATACTACAATAAAAATTATGAAATTTAGACTACGTCAGACAATATTCAATTGTAGGTAATGTCATGCAAAAATTTCTTAAAATATTTTGCAAAACGAGAGAAAAGGTATGGTCAAAATATCTGAGTCAGCTTGTGAGTAGGGATAAATTGACTACCCGTTTCTCAGACAGCATTGAAACTGCAGTTGAAACGAAAATTTAATATTTTGTTAGTATTCAGTTTGACTTAACTTTAGCATGTTAATTCTTTCTGCTCTATCCTATTTCAGGAATTACAGAGTCTCCGTGTTGCCAAGGTTACTGGTGGAGCTGCCTCAAAACTAGCAAAGATGTATGTAAAACTTGGCTTGCCTATTCAATTTCTTTGAAAGAAGTAGAAATTTGGAAGACTTTTACCCAAATCAAAAGACTTTAGATTATCCTTGTTGTTTTTATGCCCCCAACGGCGGGCATATTTAAATCGCACTGTCCGTCCGTGTAAATTCTTGTTTAGGCTGTAACTCTGCTATCCATAAAGGGATTTTGAAATAACTTGGCATAAATGTTCAACCTAATGAGACGTGCGCAAGACTCAGACCCCTAGCTCCAAGGTCAAGGTCAAAGTTAGAGAAAGGTTAACGGGGTGTTTCGTGTTCGGTCCATAATTCTGCCATCCATGAAGGGATTTTGAAATAACTTGGCATAAATGTTTACCATAATAAGATGATATGTCGTGCCCAAGACCCAGACCCCTAGCTCCAAGATCAAGGTCACACTTGGAAGTCAAAGGTTAACAGGTGTCCGGTTCATAACTCTGCCATTCATCAAGGGATTTTGAAATTACTTGGCACAAATGTTCCCCATAATGATACAACTTGTCATGCGCAAGAGCCAGACCCCTAGCTCTAAGGTCAAGGTCACACTTAGAGGTTAAAGGTTAACATGGTCTGTTTCTTGTCTGGTCCATAACTCTGCCATCGATGAAGGGATTTAAAAATTACTTGGCATAAATGTTCCCTATAATGAGATGATATGTCATGCGCAAGACCCAGACCCCTAGCTCCAAGATCAAGGTCACACTTAGAAGTTAAAGGTTAACATGGTCTTTTTCTTGTCTGGTCCATATCTCTGCCATTTATCAAGGGATTTGAAAATAATTTGACACAAATGTATAACCAATTTGACACAAATGTTAACCATATTGAGAAGGAGTATCATGCTTAAGACCTGGGTCTCTCAGGTCAAGGTCAAGGTCACAAAATAATTCATACATAAACTATTCTGGCATATTTTAATTGTAGCATTCTTGGGCACGCTTCGGGGGCATTTGTCACCAATAGTGACAGCTCTAGTTTAGAGTGCTTTGAATAGTGATATTGCTTTAAAAGATTTGTGAGAAAATCGTAAGAGGTGAAAAATTCAGATGATTTTGATTGATTGTTGGTCTGTTTTGTCAAGCCACAAGTGATGATACTTACAGCCGATGAAAAGATGAAGATCTGTAAATACTTTGGATCGATAGGACTGATGTGGCTTTATGTATATTTTATATACTTTTTTTGATAGAACTATGATTTTTGTGGTTTTTTTTCAAACTTTTCGTGCTGTCTCGTCCTAAATGTGATCTCAGACAGTCTTGGCTGGACTTTGACGGAACTGTTACTACCATTGTAGTTAAAAGTTTAAAGTCTTTTGAAAACATTTAAGAAATCAGAGAAGCATACATTTAGTGTGACTGATGGTCGGGGGTGTGTTTTGGAGCTTTTAGGTCTTTGTTATACTTTATAATATCAGGGTTTTTAGTATTTAATGTGTTCAGACTCGATGTGTTGTTAAGATTCAGAGTTTAGTTAAGGCATGTTGGTATGGTTTCCTGTTTGATATCTTAAGTTGTGAACTCCTGATCATACTGACGAGCCTTCTACTACTATAGCTAAGGGGGGCAATTTGCAAGGTTAAGTCACTCACAAATGTTGATTCTTGTCTCAGAGATAAAAATTAAGGTTAAGATTTTATTACCTTTGATCAACAGAATTTATGTGGTTTTCTTATTTATACCATTTTAGAAGAGGGGGTATACTAATTTGCATGTTGTTGGTTGTAGATGGAAAATTTGATGATTCCTGTTGTTTACTGTTAGTGGATGACTCCTATTAATGGTTGCCAGGGTCAGTGAATTGTCTGGTTAATATGAAAACTGGGTCAGTAAAAAATTAAATTTAAGGGAAGTCGAGGAAAAGTCTTGAAATTTTTGAAAATAGTTGCAATTAAAAGCATATTTTCACTGACTAAAATCATATTACGAAATAAGGCTAAAGCCTGAAAAACTATTTCCTTCATATTGCAAAATTTTCAGTTTTTTGACCAGACATCATGAAATCTTACCAGAATGTATAAGCAGGTCAGACACATATAACAGTTTGAAAACTGTTGTTAAGAAAAAGATCTGATAAACAGGTTAACAAAGTGGTATGGCATTGGTCAGTGAAAATTTTTGGAACAAGTCTATTTTATGTTCTTGTGCTAACCCTGCTATCAATGATCAAGTTGAGGGTCAGAGGTCAAAGTCATTGTGACCTTGAGACAGAAATGTTTCTGATTAATAAATAAATAACTGGAGATCACTTGGGCCAACAAGATAAAGCCGCAGATGATGACTCTTGTCTCAGATGAAATAATGAAGATTTTATTACATTGGATCGATAGGACTGATGTGGCTTTCATGTTTTTTGGCCCACTTTAAAAAGGGGGTATACATGTTTTGCTCCTGATCTGCCTGTCTTGATATTGACAGGGCAGTTCTATTGCCAGTGTTGGTGCCAGTGACACTTTTGGGGTCAATAAAATGTTTGAGACTATGGTCATCAAACTTAAAGCATGTATTCCTATTGTCTGACATTAGATGACTCATATTGTTTTAGAGGTCAAAGGTTAAGTACTGAGCTGGAGACGTACAAAATGGTTTAGGATATATGGCTTGAGAATGCTTGGTGCTATTGCCATCAAATCACATAGCATAGATTACCCCTTTATTCTTTGGGGGACATTATATCAGAGGTGAAGGTCACATAAAATTTGACTGTGAGTAAACACACCTGGTTACCTTGGACTATCTTAACAGGTATACTTTTACATAGGGCATCCTTTAAAGTTGTCTGCTCTCTAACTTGAGCAGTTCTTACCCAATTGTCTGGATTGTCCCAGTGGCTGGAGAGTTGCGGCCCTTGAATTACTTAAAATTGCTAAAATTGACAGGGTCTGCTTTCTTACTTGAGTAGTTCTTATCCAAAGTTCACTTTAAAACTTGGTGACAATGTTTATCGGCAGTGTCTTGCCCAGGTTTGATCCATATTTTCCCAGTGGTGCTGAAGTTATTTCCCTTGAATTACTCAAAATTGTGAAAATTGACTGACTGCTCTCAAACATGTTGTTCTTACTGAAAAAAACTTTGTCACAATATTTATGGTCAAAATATCTTGGCCAAAATAGATAACAAACTGTTCTGGAATTATGGCCCTTGAATCACTCATAATTGTGAAAATTGAGTGTCCGCTCACTTACTTGAGCAGCTTGTATCGAATGTTCACCAAACTTGGGCAAATTTTTAAACCAGCTGGATACTCACAGTCACTCTTGAGTTATGGTCCTTGAATTATTTGAAATTGTGAAAATTGACAATGTCCAATTCATAACTTAAGCAGTTCTTATCCAACGTTTACCAAACTTAGAATGTTTATTGGCATATTATCTTTGCCATATTCAATCACCAGACAAATAGTCTTTGTTGCTCTTGAGTAATGTCCTTTGAATTAGAACTTAGTTGACATTGAGAAAATTGACAATGTGCCTGCTCAATTATTAGACATTGTAAAAGTCAAAAGTAATCTGCTGTAACAGGCATATATTGGGACAGTTTGATGTAAGTTGCTCCAAAAAAATTTTTCCACGTGTATTTAGAACTGATATGTAGGCTTGCTTATGAAATAGATGTAACTTCAGTTTTCAAAAGTAATTTTGTTCATGTGCAAATCATAAAGCTAGACCATAAAAAGTGCATGTTTTATTTTTTCAGCCATGTTGTGCGAAAATCTATTGCTAGAGTTTTGACAGTCATTCACCAGACACAGAAGGAAAACTTGAGGAAATTCTATCGTAACAAGCGTTACATGCCCAAGGACTTGCGTCCTAAAAAGACACGTGCTTTGAGACGCCAGCTTACCCCTCGTGAAAGGTCTCTTAAAACAAAGAAGCAACAAAGAAAGGAACGTCTCTATCCCATGAGAAAATTTGCTGTTAAAGCTTAAATGTGTCTAATAAATTAAGAAAAAAAAGAATTGTGTTTAAGTTTGACCTGAAGAATAAGGAGAGCTATCCTACTCACTACGGCGCCGGCATCACACCTCAAGTTTTTCGTACTAGTCCACATTTTGACAAAACCTTTAGACATATAGCTTTGAAACTTACAACACTTAAAAGTCTTGTTTACCATCACCATTTCCAGTTTTAGGCAAAAGTACATAACTCCATCAAGGAATTATTTTGTCAGAATTATGGCCCCTTTTAACTTACAAATCTTGGTGAAGTTTTTGGTACCAGCTCATATTTTGTGTTAACTGTTCAGGGCTCGACACTAACGCTGGTCCGCTGGTCCGAGACCAGTGCTTTTCAGGGAGGACCACTAACTTCTCGAACCTGTGTGGTCCGATGGACCACCGAAAATTACAAGCAAGTCATTTTTAAAATAAATTAATAAACATTGAATTGTTCACGGTACTGCAGTTTAAAAATAGAATTTGGTTTTCCCCGTGTATATTTTCTTGAAATTTGGAATGCCCGGATGTAACGCTGGTACTAAAACCCGGGAACGGAACACGATAACTTATCTATCTGCTTGAAGTATAATTTACGAACTATTGAGGTATCAGTACAGTATCCAGCGTTCGGTAGAGCCGAGGTTCCAGATTTTGACCCGCGAAAATCGAGAAAAACTCGTATCTGACTCCCACAGAAAATGCCCCATGCGTCGGCGTGACCCGCGGAAATTTTCTTTGATTCGTCTTGAGTTGAAAGTTCTGCCCCTGTACCAATCAAAATCCCAGTGAATTTAAATATTGTTTGCCGCCATAAGCGGAAGTATGGCAGTAGGCGGAGCGTCGTATATTAATTAGCTACTGACATATGTCAATTACGCCACGCGCCGACTGACACGTTGTCATCTCGCGGTTTGTATTTAGTGCCCGTCATTATCAAAAGTGTTTATTGATCAAAAAGTTAAAAGTTAATTGATAAACAATGCAAAAAGCAGCCTATTATCGTGTTTGTACAACTTGTTAATTAGCAGTATACAGCTTCTGCTGTATTGTTGTCTTGCCGATTATTACTGAACAACAAATTGGATAACGAATTTCATTTATTTTATGTGCTTGACACGTTTATATAAGCCGATCGGCCGTTACGATCTATAGCATTTTATTTAATTTATTATCATTACCGAGGCTTTGTTTGGGCAAAAACAAATAAAAATGCTTTTAATAAGCAGAAATTATAAGTATTCAATAGGTATAAAGAAAAAAAAGAAATCTATAACACGTATTTTATCAAGAATGTAATGTTTCTTTTGTTTTTCATATTTGTCACCCGTTTTCACGGCCGTGATTTTCGGACATTTTTAACGAGATTTTCTAGTGCAATCTTAATGAAAAGTCAATAAAAAGTCTGTATTTAAGAAAAAATGACAACTGTTGCAAAAAAAGCTCTTATTTTGAAGCATTTTTCGAGAAGAGGCACCAAACCCCACCCACTTAAAATATGAATTGCTGAAAAAATCATCTTTATTGACATCTTTATTTTAAATTTGATTTTCAAAATTATTTTTAATAATTAAATGGCAGATGTTTATCAAAATAATAATATAAAAATCACATGTTTTGCAGTGTTTGTAAAAAGTACTCTATGAAAGAAGAGGGGGTCTCATATGTTACTGGTTGCGTTAACTTAAAAAAAAAACATCCACACCTAGGTAGGACCACCTGAAATTCTGTCGGACCATCAGTTTGCAAAAGCTGCTGGTCCTTCGGACCACCACTGGAAAAAAGTTAAGTGTCTAGCCCTGCTGTTTGACATATGGCTTTGAAACTTCTATATCTTGTTTCTTATAACAGTCTCTATCTGTAGGCAAGAGTATGTAACTCTCTCAAGTATTTTGGCTGAATTATGATCCTTTTTGGACTTGAAAATTGGTTAGTTTTTGTACAAGTCCACTTTTTGACAAACCTTGTATTTTTACAGGTTCCATAACTCTGTTTTGAATTTTTCAAAAAAATAAAAAATATGTACCTTTTTCATCTTATGTATTTAGTTACCAGTGACAAGGTTGTTGAATAGTTTAGGGTTGCTGTCCTACACCTCTTGTTAAGCAATAGAAAATTAGTTTTTAGATTCTCGTTCCCACCCGCCCCTATCTGAAACTCCCCGTCCCGAAATTTTTTGTTGGTCAAAATTTGGATATCCAAAATTTTATGTCCAGATACTCATACACTTTCATACCGGTAAACATTGCCCAATTCTCCAGTATAAAGAATATGTTTGACATATTGTGATGGTGCAAAGACAGTTTAACAGCATTTGACAGTATCTGATATTAAAGTTAACCATGACATTACCTCTTATTAAAATAAGAGAAACGTTCATGAAAAATTGGCATTTAGACACCGCGAGCAGACGTTCTGACAACCTATATTCAATTTCAAAAACTTTTAAGAAAAAGGTAAAGCAAACGTATTTTCTTATCTTTATTTGATTGTTAGTGATTTTATTGATTAGAATTGAATATCTGTTGTCTGGATTTCAATTGTGTTTAACACGGACATTTGCCTCCGTCGGGGAAGCCGGACAAGCCATTTTCACGTGCAAAGAAGGTGACACTACCGCGTTGTTTCATAGATTTGGAATAGGACTAAATATATTACGTTTGCAAGTGCATTTAATTAAGATACATAAGAAGGTTTTTTTCAAGTGTCGAACTACTTGACTACGCATTTTGTATGTTTAAGGCCGAACTTCAATGGCATCATCAGTTTCACAGGCATAGCTTTTAGCACGTGCTCAGCAGCAGGAATGACAGATTGATTGTATTTTAGCTCACCTGAGCAATGCTCCGGTGAGTTTTTCTGGTCACTCGATGTCCGTCAACATTTAGCTTGTGTATGCGATAGAGGCTGTATTTTTCAACTGATCTTCATGAAATTTGGTCAGAATGATTACCATGATGAAATCTAGGCCAAATTTGAAAATGGGTCATCTAGGGTCAAAAACTAGGTCACTAGGTCAAATCAAAGAAAAACCTTGTGTATGCGATAGAGGCTGTATTTTTCAATTAATCTTCATGAATTTTGGTCAGAATGATTGCCCTGATGAAATCTAGGCCGAGTTCGAAAACGGGTCATCTGGGGTCAAAAACTAGGTCACTAGGTCAAATCAAAGAAAAACCTTGTGTATGCGATAGAGGCTGTATTTTTCAAGTAATCTTCATGAAGTTTGGTCAGAATGATAACCTTGATGAAGTCTAGGCCAAGTTTGAAAATGGGTCATCGGGGGGTCAAAAACTAGGTCACTAGGTCAAATTAAAGAAAAACCTTGTGTATGCGATAGAGGCTGTATTTTTCAATTAATCTTCATGAATTTTGGTCAGAATGATAGCCTTGATGAAATCTAGGTCAGCTTAGAATATGCGTCATTTGGGGTCAAAAAGTAGGTCATCAGGTCAAATCAAAGAAAAACCTTGTGTATGCGATAGAGGCTATATTTTTCAATTGATCTTCATGAAATTCAGTCAGAATGATTGCCTTGATAAAATCTTGGTCAAGTTTGAATATGGGTCATCTTGGGTCAAAAATTAGGTCACTACATCAAATCAAAGAAAAACCTTGTGTATGCAATAGAGGCTGTATTTTTCAATTGATCTTTATGAAATTTAATCAGAATTATTGCCTTGATAAAATCAAGGTAGAGTTTGGTTATTGGTCATCTGCGGTCAAAAACTAGGTCAAATCAAAGAAAAACGTTGTGTATGCAAAAGAGGCTATATTTTTCAGTTGATCTTTATGAAATTTGGTCAGAATGATTTCCTTGATGAAATCTAGGTCAAGGTTGAATATGGGTCATCTGGGGTCAAAAACTAGGTCACTAGGTCAAATAAAAGAAATACTTGTGTTTGCTCCAATTTTAATGATACTTGGTCACAATATTTTTTTCTATGCAATCACTAGGTCTGTGTTTACACTGTTATGGTGTGTTTCTCAGGTGAGCGACCTAGGGCCATCTTGGCCCTCTTGTTAGCTCACCTGTCACAAAGTGACAAGGTGAGCTTTTGTGATCGCGCGGTGTCCGTCGTCCGTCCGTGCGACCGTAAACTTTTGCTTGTGACCACTCTAGAGGTCACATTTTTCATGGGATCTTTATGAAAGTTGGTCAGAATGTTCATCTTGATGATATCTAGGTCAGGTTCGAAACTGGGTCACATGCCATCAAAAACGAGGTCAGTAGGTCTAAAAATAGAAAAACCTTGTGACCTCTCTAGAGGCCATATATTTCACAAGATCTTCATGAAAATTGGTCAGAATAATCACCTTGATGATATCTAGGTCAAGTTTGAAACTGGGTCACATGCCATCAAAAACTAGGTCAGTAGGTCTAAAAATAGAAAAACTTTGTGACCTCTATAGAGGCCATATATTTCAAAAGATCTTCATGAAAATTGGTCAGAACATTCAACTTGATGATATCTAGGTAAAGTTCGAAACTGGGTCACGTGCCATCAAAAACTAGGTCAGTAGGTCAAATAATAGAAAAACCTTGTGACCTCTCTAAAGGCCATATTTTTCATGGGATCTGTATGAAAGTTGGTCTGAATGTTCATCTTGATGATTTCTTGGTCAGATTTGAAACTGGATAACGGCAGTCAAAAACTAGGTCAGTAGGTCTAAAAATAGAAAAACTTTGTGACCTCTATAGAGGCCATATATTTCATGAGATCTTCATGAAAATTGGTCATAATGTTCAACCTGATGATATCTAGGTCAGGTTCGAAAGTGGGTCACGTGCCTTCAAAAACTAGGTCAGTAGGTCAAATAATAGAAAAACCTTGTGACCTCTCTAGAGGCCATATTTTTCATGGGATCTGTATGAAAGTTGGTCTGAATGTTCATCTTGATGATTTCTTGGTCAAGTTCGAAAGTGGGTCACGTGCCATCAAAAACTAGGTCAGTAGGTCAAATAATAGAAAAACCTTGTGACCTTTCTAAAGGCCATATTTTTCATGGGATCTATATAAAAATTGGTCTGAATGTTCATCTTGATGATATCTAGATCAGGTTCGAAACAGGGTCATGTGCGGTCAAAAACTAGGTCAGTAGGTCTAAAAATAGAAAAACCTTGTGACCTCTCTAGAGGCCATACTTGTGAATGGATCTCCATAAAAATTGGTCAGAATGTTCACCTTGATGATATCTAGATCAGGTTTGAAACTGGGTCACTTGCCTTAAAAAACTAGGTCAAATAATAAAAAAACCTTGTGACCTCTCTAGAGGCCATACCTTCATGGGATCTGTATGAAAGTTGGTCTGAATGTTCATCTTGATGATATCTAGGATAAATTTGAAACTGTGTCAACTGCGGTCAAAAACTAGGTCAGTAGGTCTAAAATTATTAAAATCTTTTGACCTCTCTAGAGGCCATATTTTTCAATGGATCTTCATGAAAATTGATCTGAATGTTCACCTTGATGATATCTAGGTCAGTTTTGAAACTGGGTCACATGCGGTCTAAAACTAGGCCAGTAGGTATAAAAATAGAAAAACCTTGTGACCTCTCTAGAGGCCATATTTTTCATGAGATCTTCATGAAAATTAGTGAGAATGTTCACCTTGATGATATCTAGGTAAAGTTCAAAACAGGGTCACGTACCTTTGAAAACTAGGTCAATAGGTCAAATAATAGAAAAACCTTGTGACCTCTCTAGAGACCATATTTTTCAACGGATCTTCATGAAAATTGGTCAGAATTTTTATCTTGATAATATCTAGGTCAAGTTCAAAACTGGGTCACATGAGCTCAAAAACTAGGTCACTTTGTCAAATAATAGAAAAACGATGTCATACTCAAAACTGGGTCATATGGGAAGAGGTGAGCGATTCAGGACCATCATGGTCCTCTTGTTTTTACAGATGTTGCTCATTCTTTGAAAGAACTAAATATTTTGAATTTGCAGATACACTGAACAGACAAATATATACTGTCGTGTAGATTTTTTTTACAGGATACAATTGGCCATCAGAAAAAAAATCATGATTTACTATCACATTAGTAAGATTAAAGTTTATGACGTGAAGTTATTTTTTCATATATATATCAAAAAGTTTTATATATAGATCTGCAAGCAATCCAAAGACACAGCAATAAACACTAGAATTAGCAATACAGTGATATTTTAAATCTTGTCAAATTGACCTCTGGTCTCCGGTATTTCCAAATTAAAAAATAAAAAGTGCCCATCCGCCCCATTTTTTCCCAAAATTCGGATGAGAATCTAAACATTTATTTTGTTCGGCCTTACTCCTAATTTTATACCAGATTTTGCTTGTGTATTATATAATTTTTTTATTGATCATCTGAATACAAATTAATTTCATACTTTAGTATTTGGTTAAGCTTGCCTGAAATCAGGATGGAGACTGCAAGTTGCAAGGTCATGACTTCTTCATGATGTTTGTGCCTGAAATCATTTGTCATCCACTTCTGATTTATATAAACATTGCATTTACTTGTGGAGAACAAGCTAGAACTGGCACAGACTTGCAACACTGATTAGGGTAATTGCCTGCTTTTACCCTGTTGAAAAATGGCACTAAACTTGCAACAAATTTTTTTAATCCCCACCACTTGTCACTACAAGTGGTGGGGGTTGTAGGAATTATCTCCGTCTGTCCGCAACAATCGTGTCCGCTCCATATAGCTTAAACCCCTTGAAGGATTTTCATGAAACTGGTCAAATGATCACATGAAGAGTGTGTGCAGAACTTATTATGTCAGCTCAAGGTCAAGGTCACAACTCTAGGTCAAATTCATTATTATCTAAAATATACCTAACAACGTCGATGCTTCCACCCAATACCATCAACCCTTTCACTATCCACAACAGCGGCAGGGGATATAGCTGTCTTCAAACTGCCTTGTTCTAGTTACTGTAATCATGAGTTTGCAATTGGTCTTGCAAGGCTTGAACTTGCTATCCCAAATGTGACAAACAAGTAGCACCTTTCCAATACAATATTTCACGGAAAATATCTTCCCAAATTTTGAAAAGCCTTCTTCGGATACCAATGATTTACTACTCGGGTTCAACTGCATCAGTCAAAATAAATGGTGAGTACTGTCCAATGGAATGAATTGGTTGTGGGTGTTCGAAGATCCCCTAAAGTTTGATGATGCTTTACTCGCATCTAATTCAAAATACAATTTCTGTAAATGTTTACCACAGACTGAAGTACTAGTCAACATCTGAAGCATTAATGGGAGTCATTTCTGTGGTTGTACAGGTCCACAAAATGAAGTATGTCCATTAAGAAGTCTCCTACTGGTAAAAAAGTCACAAGGCCATAAGTGAAGATCAAAGGGGTTTTTTGGCTTTGAAGGATCTTTAAATAATTGCACAAGCATCCACCAAAACCAGACGTGTCTGGTACAAGACGGGTTATAACGGGATGGTAGATGACTCGCATTGTGTTGAAAGTCAAGGTCACAATGACAATGAGACTGAAAACTTTCCAGTTCCTGATGGGTTATAATGGGCATTTGTGTTTTCAAACAACTCGTGTTTTTGCATGGTTGGCTATTAAAATGATGGCACAAGCATTTACTATAACAAGACATGACTGCTAATTCAAAGATCAGTGATACCTTGGTAAAAGAATTTCAAATCATTTTTAGCTCTACTATACAAAGTATAATTATGGAGAGCTATCTTACTCAACCAGGCGTCGGCGTCCTTCCGCGTCCCCACCTTGGTTAAAGTTTTTTTGCACTCTCTTTTTTCATGCCCCCAAAGGGAGGCATATAGTTTTTGAACCGTCTGTCGGTCTGCGAGTCTGTCCGCAATTTTTGTGTCCGGTCCATATCTTTGTCATCGATGGATGGATTTTCAAATAACTTGGCATGAATGTGTACCACAGTAAGAGGACGTGTCGCGCGCAAGACCCAGGACCGTAGCTCAAAGGTCTAGGTCACAGACGTTAAAGGTCATTTTTCATGATAGTGCATTCGTGTTCGGTCCATATCTTTGTCATCGGTGGATGGATTTTCAAATAACTTGGCATGAATGTGTACCACAGTAAGACGACGTGTCGGGCGCAAGACCCAGGTCCGTAGCTCGAAGGTCAAGGTCACACTTAGACGTTAAAGGTCATTTTTCATGATAGTGCATTCGTGTCCGGTCTATATCTTTGTCATCCATGGATGGATTTTCAAATAACTTGGCATGAATGTGTACCACAGTAAGACGACGTGTCGCGCGCAAGACCCAGGTCCGTAGGTCAAAGGTCATAAACTCTAACATTGGCCATAACTATTCATTCAAAGTGCCATCGGGGACATGTGTCATCCTATGGAGACAGCTCTTGTTCTCCTTATCTCTGTAATTACTTGATGGATTTGTTTCAAACATAAAATAGTTATTCCTCATCATCAGCCACATCATATGGCACAAGGGCCATAACTCTCACACCAATATTTCATTAATTATCCACCCTCTTTACTTAGAATTTCAGGTTAAAGTTTTGATGCACTTTCACTCTATCTTAATTATTACTAAATGGATTTGATTCAAACTGTAAGTAGTTGTTCCACATCATCTCCGACATCATATGACACAAGGTCCATAACTCTGGTACCAATATTTAATGAATTATCCCCCACTTTTACTTAGAATTTCAGGTTAATTTTGATGCACTTTCACTCTATCTCAGTTATTACTAAATGGATTTGATTCAAACTTAAAATAGTTGTTCAACATCATCACTCTCATCATATGACACAAGAGCCATAACTCTTGCACCAATATTTGATGAATTATCTCCCCTTTTTACTTAGAATTTCAGGTTAAAGTTTTGGTGCACTTTCACTCTATCTCAGTTATTACAAAATGGATTTGATTTAAACTTAAAATAGTTTTTCCACCTTATCGCCCACATCATATGACACAAGGTGCATAACTCTGGCACCAATTTGTCATGAATTATGCCCCCTTTTACTTAGAATTTAAGGTTAATTTTGATGCATTTTCACTATATCTAAGTAATTACTAAATGGATTTGATTCAAACTTGAAGAAGTTGTTCCACATCATCACCCACATCATATGACACAAGGTGTATAACTCTTGCACCAATATTTTATGAATTATGCCCCCTTTTTGCTTAGAATTATACTTATTTAGTGTTTTGATACACTTTATCTTTATCTCTCTTATAACTTAATATTTTTGAAATAGACTCAAGCTATTGTGCAATATCTTCATCCACCATTGGAGTCATTAAACACTCCAGTGACAGCTCCAGCTTCCTCAGATGTGCCCAGTTTCACTATCCAGCATTGAAATAGTCGAGCGCGCTGTCTCCTGTGACAGCTCTTGTTCTTGTCCCGACAGTTTTAAATGATTTCATTTCCATTTAGAAATGCAGTCGAGCTAGGTGTTTGCTTTAAATTTTTGTACTGTTTAAAAGGTAGTTAACATTTTACAACATTCCCCTTTATGTCATATGAAAATACATTTGTATTTATAAAGCCGAGTTCATTTCAGTATTATTAGTGGCTTTATATTTCCATTTGATTGCTATCGGGGATATTTCAACAATCTGAATCAGAGGGTATGTTTTAAAACTGCATGAATGAATTTATTTCCAGTCTTACCTGGGTTGCACAAAGGGAGGTAATAATTTTACAAATTTGTATTTCTAATGAATTTCAGCTGAACATAATGTTCGGTACAATCTTTGACAATTGTAATTAAATAGTTTTTTATTCATACCATTCCTTAGGCAAAATCTGTAAATAAAATTTATTTTTGTGCTGTAAGTGGCACTTTGGTCTTCTCCAGCATTGAAAGTATGACCTATAATTGTGTTGGGGTAACCTTAAACCCAGCAAAAAAAAAAAAAAAATCTTTCTGCAAATTAAAATTCAAAATTTTTTCCAGTTGAACTCTAACATACATAAATGCTTGAACTAAATACAAATAATCGCACCTAAAAGCTGACAGATCACTTCTAAAGCAAAGGCTGAGCTTGATCTGATCTTGTTTTTTGTCATCCTTGCATCATTCAGTAGTGGACAACTTGTTGCTCATTTATGACGGATTTTTACCAAACTTGCACAAAAATGTACGAGGATGGTTCCTCTGTTGAATCCATCCAATTTCATTATAAAATTGTGACGAGGAAAAAAACTTGTATTTTACTAGCAATACTATGCAAGTGTTTGTATTTTTCTAGCAACAAAACATAACAGATTTTGCTTCGGGTAAAGAGCAATACAACAAATGAAATTATATATCTTTATTATACAATGTATAACATTTTTAACTGTCCGACAGCTTTCAACAAAATACTTGTAATACGTAGGGAATTTGTAGAATTTCTGTCAACAATGCAAAAAAACCTGTAAAAATCCACCCTTAAAGACCTTACGAATAAGGAATTTGGTTTGCGAAAAAATTCTGAGTTGTTCTTTTGAAATTGAGTGCTCCATTTAGTCAAAAATGTTTACAGATATCCATTTTGAAAATTTTCCTGTTACAGTGGGATTATTATAAAATTTTAGTGGTACTGAACTGCACCTGAACCCTGAAGAACTGAATTATAAATTACCATCAATACTTTTCAGTCACTTCAATAAAAATATAAATACCCAATGCATACATCCCACCATATTACAATGTAAAAGAAATCTAGGAAACATTGCAGAACTTTTCTAACAATTTCCTAGATAGTGACTACATGACATTGTGTGCAATACTGAATAGGTAAAATTTGGTTAAAACATTAACAAGACATGAGCCATTGAAATATATATTATGACCACTGAATTTTGACAATGTTCAAAAAAATACAGTTATTGCATCTGGTGTTCATTTGATGAAAGCAATTTTGATAACATTTATCTTCTATCTGGTACTGATTTACTGTTTTACAACATCAACTATCCAAAGAATAAACGGAGTTGTTTCTACCACCATCTAACAATAATTGATCCTTCTCTTTCACAGTGTCGTCTTGATAAATAGAATTCACTGTTTTCAGTTCCAAGTTACCATCTTCAAACTCTGTGTACGTATGACCTGCAGAATTAGTTTCATTCTCTATTCCCAGCTCACTGTAACCACTACCTGCATTTTCACTCGTAAACTGTTCTGAAAATGTCACTGAATCTATCTGCACAAGGGAATTTTCAGCCCTGCCTACATGTATTTGTTCACTTTCAATACCGCAGTTATCTAGTAAAGCAGAAATGGCCTGGTCTAAATCATTATCTGTAGACTTTTCTGTTACCCCATCATCTAGAACATCTGTAATTTCAAGAGAGTTATGAAGGTCTTTCCCCAAAGTATTTTCATGCTTGAAAGATTCTTTATTGTCTTCAAGAGTTTCATTTCCACCAAAAATACTAACATGCTCTGTACCCAGCAGATCTGTCTGACAGTTGCTGTGGTTACCTAAACTGATGAAGTTATCTGTTGTGCTGGATTTCTTTGACATTTCTGATTCTTTTTTAAAACTTTCACTAATGCACATATCCTGGAGGCCTGTGGATTGTTCTGTCATATTTACTCTGACTGCTGAAGAATGAAGAGTTCTCCATCCTGCTGTGTCAGAAGAGTTTGGGAAAAAACCCTTCATATCAACATCGTTGTTGTCAGCTTCCTTTGTAGACTGAAGTAGTTTAATATAAGATATATTCATGTCTTCGTGTATAAAATATGATCAAATACTAATATAAGTGTTAATATAAATTGGTGCTGAAGTTATTATTCACTTCCATTTCTAATAGCAAATTATTTGGATAGTAAAGTTTATTCCATCTATCCAACTCTAAGAACCAGAAACCATTTCTCCACTGTAATACCAAAAACATATTACTTGTTGTGCTTTAATTTGCACAAAAATAAGGTCATATGATAACATTCAAGCTCAGTATTGGAGTAAGACCCCTGGTGCCTCTCTGGACATAATTTTTTGACACGGGGGCAATTGTCTGGGTAGAACCACTGATGTTGCATACCACCTAAACGGCTACCGGACATAGCAGAATTTTATAACCAAAGCAGAGATTTAGAACCCACATTACTAAGGGGCCAGTGATACAATGTCTGCAACATTTACCATTCCACAAATGCCTTATCTGACATGCTTATAAAGAAAGAATTACAGAGAATACTGTACGACACTAGACATAAGGTAATGTCTGTTAAGTGATCTTAATACGAAGACAATTGAATTATGAGGTGCTTGTTCTGTCCCAAGGTAAGACTTACAGTCTCGAAAAAGCAACCACCACCTTTGACTCATGCCAGGAATCTGTGAATAGCTTGTGAAGATCAAGTTATATATTGGTACAATGCTGTTGGGCTAGCAGACTACCATTAAATAATTTTATAGACTTGAAGAAAACAAAAGCAATGAGTGCACTAGAACACATATCTACTGAACTATCTAACTGAAATAAATATTCTAGAAAGTGTAAAAGATAAAATAACAACAAACCTGAAATCCACCAAAGAGTGCTGAGGCAAGTTCTTGCTGTCTTTTCTCCTCTTCTGTTTGATCATTTGTCTGAAAAGCAGATGTCAACATTTACCTAAAAATTACTGTCAGTGCACCTGGAGATTCACTGATACAAAAAAAAATCTGTAACAACTTACTAACAAGTAGTTTTTATTACTGCTGTACTTGGCGAAATTTTATGGAAATTCGAAATACACAGGTACCGGTCACATGACTTAAATAGAACACTCCCTTGAATGATAGATGTAAGGTGTTTGTAGCAAGAAATAGCTTAGAAATAGTTAACAATTACTCATACCGGTAATCATATAATACTTAAGTTTACAGGATCTAATTAGATACTTCCAAAACTGTTGTCTCATTTTTTCCGGTTTTAAACGCTATTTCACCTTAAATACATAGGTAAAATGCACTTAAGCCTGTTTGTAAATTGAAAAAGTTCACTTACATTTGCACAAGAAGTCTCTCCGATATTTTCCTTGGCAGAAGTGTCAAGTCTACCTTGTTTTCCCCAAACTCTCTTTACATTTGGTAACTTCAATCCACTCTCTCTTTAAAATAAAATAAAATGATCATATCATAAAACTATACTCGTTGCAGCAAACTGTCATCACAAGACAACATCTTCAAGCATTCTGAAAGTACCATATAACTTTTAGAAATAAAACAGTTCAAACAGCTGAAAGAAACATTTTCATGATAAAGTATTTTAAACAGTTGCAAAGTTTAGCATGAAATACAAGTGAGGATAACTGACATTCTATAAATATCACATGAACTTCAGGGTGATATTGGATATTGTGAACCCAACTGACAGTATATTCAGGGGTTAACAATATTGGAATTATTCTCAAGAGCATGTGATATTTATTTTATAATGTCGAAAAAGATAGATGAAGAAATGATGGAAAAAGATAATTCAAGAAAAAATCTATTTTAAGACTGGTACTGGGCTGCATGTGCCATTAAGGAAAACCCTTTTATTTATTTAATAAAGATATATACGTTCATCTTTTTAGACTGACTGTTTTAGGGGTGTGCCACCATGATGTTGTGTATGTGACATTGCTGCGGTATAGAAATTTTATGTAGGAAATGCATGTAAAGTATAACAATACATGTTACCCCACTACATTATGTACATTTTGTATAATATAGATAGTTGTCACTTACCTTTCTTCTGTTGTTTTTGCTGATGAAGTGGTACTTTCTGTCCTAGGCCGTCCACTAGAAGATGTTTCTTCCTGTTTTGTGGTATCACTAAATAAACTTGGGGCAGCTTCTGTTTCTGGAAAAGGTAGTTAGTTTAAACGTAATTTATTTTACATAAATTGTAGAGGAAATTTTCATAACGTGGGTTTAAAAAGTACACTCTATTATGGCTTTCTGGACTTTGACCAGCACAAGCACTTTGGGAAGGTATTGCAACACCATGGTCAAATTTCACACTCATACACAGTTTTTGGATTTCCTATCAATACTATTAACATATTCCCAGGTTGAATAGTGCACAAGAATTTGCCAAAATATCATAAAAGATCAGTTATAACTAAATAATAATAAAAGTCTTGACAACAGTTATTTGGGTAATAATCATTTACCGTGAAATTATCTAATTTCATGCTTTTGGTAGAAACAGTTACTTTGTTGGGACTTGTGTTAGTGGATTTCAAATTTTACAAATAAAATAAATTTGTATTTTACTTGTTTCCTAGAATTCAGTTTTGTGGATAATACTAACAAGAGGACCATGATGGTCCTGAATCGCTCACCTGCCCCCACATGAACTGAGTATGACGTCGTTTTTTTCTATTATTTGACATAGTGACCTGGTTTTTGAGCTCATGTGACCTACTTCAGAACTTGACCTAGATATCATCAAGATAAAAATTCTGACCAATTTTCATGAAGATCCACTGAAAAATATGGCCTCTAGAGAGGTCAAAAGGTTTTTCTATGTTGAGACCTAGTGACCTAGTTTTTGACCGCAGTTGACCCGGTTTCAAACTTGACCTAGATATCATCAAGATGAACATTCAGACCAACTTTCATACAGATCCCATGAAAACTATGGCCTCTAGAGTTGTCACAAGGTTTTTCTATTATTTGACCTACTGGCCTAGTTTTTGACCGCATGTGACCCAGTTTCAAACTTGACCTAGATATTATCAAGATGAATATTCTGACCAATTTTCATGCAGATCCCATGAAAAATATGGCCTCTACAGAGGTCACAAGGTTTTGCTATTATTTGACTTATTGACCTAGTTTAAGACCGCACGTGACCCAGTTTCGAACTTGACCTACATATCATCAAGATGAACATTCTGACCAATTTTCATACAGATCCCATGAAAAATATGACCTCCAGATAGGTCACAAGGTTTTTCTATTATTTGACCTAATGACCTAGTTTTGGACCGCACGTGACCTAGTTTCAAACTTGATTTAGATATCATTAAGGTAAACATTCTGACCAATTTTCATAAAGATCTCATGAAAAATATGGCCTCTAGGGAGGTCAAAAGAATTTTCTATTTTTAGACCTACTGACCTAGTTTTGGACCGCAGTTGACCCAATTTCGAACCTGACCTAGATATCATCAAGATGAACATTCTGACCAATTTTCATGCAGATCCCATGAAAAATACGGCCTCTAAAGAGGTCACAAGGTTTTTCTATTATTTGACCTACTGACCTAGTTTTGGATCGGACGTGACCCAGTTTCAAACCTGACCTAAATATCATCAAGATGAACATTCTGACCAAAATTCATGCAGATCCCATGAAAAATATGACCTCTAGAGAGGTCACAAGTATTATCTATTATTTGACCTACTGACCTAGTTTTTGACTGCAGTTGACCCGGTTTCAAACTTGACCTAGATATCATCAAGATGAACATTCTGATCAATTTTCATGCAGATCCAATGAAAAATATGGCCTCTACAGAGGTCACAAGGTTTTTCTATTATTTGACCTACTGACCTAGTTTTGGACCAGACGTGACCCAGTTTCGAACTTGACCTAGATATCATCAAGATTAACATTCTGGCCAATTTTCATGCAGATCCCATGGAAAATATGACCTCCAGCGAGGTCACAAGGATTTTCTATTATTTGACCTACTGACCTAGTTTTTGATGGCACGTGACCCTGTTTCGAACTTAACCTAGATATCATCAAGATGAACATTCAGACCAACTTTCATGAAGATCTTATGAAAAATATGGCCTCTAGAGGGGTCACAAGGTTTTTCTATTTTTAGACCTACTGACCTAGTTTTTGATGGCATGTGACCCAGTTTCGAACTTGACCTAGATATCAACAAGGTAAACATTCTGACCAACTTTCATAAAGATCCCACAAATAAAATGTGACCTCTAGAGTGGTCACAAGCAAAAGTTTACGGACGCACGCACAGACGGACGACGGACGCAGCACGATCACAAAAGCTCACCTTGTCACTTTGTGACAGGTGAGCTAAAAATTATACGAAAATCAAATGTTACTGATATAAATGTAATTCATAATCACTTGCCACATTATATATCATATGTTTAACATCAAATAGTAAATGATCAGCAAATACTGTAAACATAACAGTTACTGGATACAAAAGGTTGCTACCAACAACGATAATGTATTGTTTATGTATCTTCTACATAACGAAACACCCTATACATGCACTACCTGAAGAAACACCTCTCAGATGTGGAGGTATAAATGGGGTTCCACCCTGTTCAAGGTCATCAGTCACAAGGTCATCTAGAAAGGTCAAGGTTGTATCAATGATGTCATGGTTACTGAGGGTCAAACCATGTTTACAAACACCAAGTATCACAGACAGACGCTAAAATTGAAAACAGTGACATAAAACAAAAGAATGGGTAACAAAGCATATCTTAATTTTGTTGACAGAATGCTTGCAAAACTATGGCGGTTTATAATTTTGTTAAAGAACAATAAAAACAATTTCAATGCATTCTAAATGAATATCGCAAAATAAAGCGGGTGAATCTTAACATAAATTTACAATTAGCAAAATGTACCGCCCTTTTTTTCTTGAGAAGTTTACGAAGTTGAAAATGAAACACAGAATACATTTACAATATTCCTTCTCTATAAGCCAAAGAAAACCATAACCACACACAAACATCAAAAGGGTTTTACCTGTTTTATCACAATAGGAAGCTCTTTGTTCAAACATTCATTTATTTTGGCTGCCATGGTATCACAGTTAACAATCCCTTTCATCACCAGACTCTGTAATGCTGATACATTACTGCTCTGTACAGAAAATGTCAGTTTTTCATTTGTCAGATGACGTGTGAAAAGGGAGATCACTTTGTCATCTGGCATATTCTTTAATAAGGGACATAACTCTCCTAAAACCTGCAAAAATTGTGAGTTGAGCATTAAATACTTTTCAGTTAATTTTACAAAACAGAATCAATATATGACAAGCAAGAACAAAAGACTCTATAATAACGTACTAGATGCCCGCAGGCAACATTTCGAGCCAGCTAGCTGTCAAAACGAGTGAGAGTTGCATGCGGAGTTGCATGCGACATTCTGTCTCATTGCTCTGTTTCATTGAGGCAAACATTTATGCCAAATATTAGCCAAATAAAAAAAGATTGCTTTATGCATAACAAAGTTACAGGCCAGACAAGCTCTCCAAAGACCTTTGACCCCCAAGTGTGACCTTGACCTTTCAGATAGGGACCCAAGGTTTGCAAACGACACTCCGTTTCATAGAGGTGAACATTTACGCCAAAGAAAACAAGAGTGCCAGACTGTCTAAACTGTTCGGCTTAGAGAGTGGACAAGGCTAAATTGACAGTTTTTCGAGTAATTCAATGGCTATAATCTAAGAGTGCCTGGGGCAATTTGAATGTATTGAACCTGGCTGAGATATTATGCCCACAAACATTGTCAGCAAGTTTGATGAAGATCGGATGGAAACTGTTTGACTTAGAGAGCGGACATGCTTTTGGATGCCGCCCGCCCTCCACATAGGTGACATAATACGCACCCGCTCTTTCAGAGACGGGCGTAGAAAAAAGATTGATCCGTCCTTACCAAAGTTATGGCCTAGACAAGCTCTAAAATGACCTTTGACCCCTAACTGTGACCTTAACCTTTGAGATAGGAACCTTGGGTTTGCACATGACACACTGCCTCATTGAGTTAATTTGCCAAATTATATAAACAAGATCCCTCAATGCATGTCAAAGTTATGGGCCGGACAAGATCAGACATGACCTTTGAGATAGGAACCTGAGATTTACGCATGACACTCTGTCTCACGGAGGTTAACATTCATGCCAAATATAAACAAGATTGCTCCATGCATGTCCAAGTTACGGTCCAGACGAACAATTCCGGACAGACGCAAAGACGCATGCACATGCACACGCACGACGCAAGCAAACACATACACTGAACAGCCATTTGCATAACTATGTCTTCGCTTCCGCAAGCAGGCTCGACAAAAATAAACATCAAACCTGAAGCAGTAACTTTAGCTCGTTGTGTAGACAATAACCCATAAAATTACAAATTGGCAAGCCCCTTTTAGATATCCAGGAATTTGTGTCCCCTATGAAATGGCTCTTACAAAGAAATTATCCAGGTAATCTAACTGAACTATTATTTCGTTTGATTTATAATAGCTGTTTATTAATCATACATGTTCCATTACTACCTTTCAACAGGTAGCTAGCACCTATTTCTGAAAACTAATATTTTGAAAGTGATAATGAGTTTTACAAAATATATGTTGGAAATATTTCCAGATGGTAAGTATAACTTACCCATGTTGATACATGCAGAGAAGCTCCCAGGGAATTGTTGTTTACTAGAACACCAACACATTTCTGAACTAACAACTTTTGACTTCTCTGATCAGCTCCATGCAACAAAAACTCTGTAATAAAAATGAAAACCATACATAAAGCAGTTGCTTTTGCTCATGTAGATAATAACCCATAAAATTACAAATAGCAGACAAGCCCCTTTTTTCATAGACACTCATGATTTCAAGTCGCTATGAAGAGGCACTTTTGGCTCTAACCACAAAATTGTATCATACAATTTGTATGCCCATGATACAAAATAATTTCACAGAATCTTCCAACCTGAAGCAACATTTTGAAACTTATTTTGACATACAGTGCACTGTGACCTGCTTCCTGTTTATACAAACATACTTCCTCTATACATTACTGGGTGTGACACAGTTCGCATGTTTTAAAGATAATTATCGGCTATTTCCATGCTAGAAAGTGAAAATAAAAATATCAGAGGTAAAAAGAGCACATAATTCATAAAAGACTGGTGCTAGTGTCATGGACCTTGTCATGTAAAGTGTGTTACAACAATATAAATTTAAATGAAATTCATTCAGTAATAACAGTGCATCAAAGCTGAAAGAAAAAATCTGGATGAAGACAAGGACAAGGAGGTACATGTATGTAAGATAGTACAGTTGAGCTAGAAATGAGCCGCGCCATGAGAAAACCAACATAGTGCATTTGCGACCAGCATGGATCAAGACCAGCCTGCGCATCTTCGTAGTCTGGTCAGGATCCATACTGTTCGCTAACAGTTTCTCTAATTGAAATAAGGTTTGAGAGCGAACAGTATGGATCCTGACCAGACTGCGTGGATGTGCAGACTGGTCTTGATCCATGCTGGTCGCAAACACACTAAGTTGGTTTTCTCATGGCGCAGCTCAAATTGTTACACCCAAAGAAACTGCAAAGAAATGCTATAATCTGCTAAATCCTAAAATAACTGTACTCACTTTTTTCTACCATATTCATCACAGTATTAAGAGTATTGTCTGTAATAATATCATGTCCTGACTGTAAGCATGAAAACAGGGATTCTATTTGCCACTGACTGTCCACATCAAACCTGAAAGAAAAGGTAGGCAATATCTGCAGCTCCTGACCTATTTCCCCCTCTTGTAGAACCTAGCTTAATAATTTCCAAACTTTATTACATCAGTAGATTTGTTTTAGAAAGCTGTCATTACAATACAGTAGATGAAGTTTACATAATAGTACAGATCCAGAAAATTACTTAAAAATGAGACCATAAATAGTCATTTCTATACATACAGTTTAAGTTGAGGAAACAATAATTTATCGAAACCATTTTCAATCTAAAAGGTCAATTTGACCTTTACCTTTGACCTTCTGATTCCAATAGTAATAGAGGTCCTCTAAAGACCAGGCACATTCTCCAATAAAGTTTGACAAATGTAGGCCCAAGCAGTCACCAGTTATTGACCAGAAAACATTTTCAGTCTGAAGGTCTCCAAAACAATACAGATCACCTACTGACAACATGCAATCATCCTATGAGTGTAACAACTATATGCCAAAGCATTCTCTAGTTATCAGAAACCAATGTGGTGGAACTTGAGTACATAATACTCTACTACTAATTTACATCTATAGCTTGTAATCATGGCAAAAATGAAAAAGAAAACTTGAAATCAACAAATTCATATCCTCACTAAATAGCCATTTTGGCCAAAACCACAAAATTTTGTGTCCAAAGATAATATGATTTCACAGAAATTTTGTCATTGGTCAATACAATACTGTCTGATTCACCCATGCAGATTTTTCAGTTTTCAGCAATCTTTTACTTGACAATAACACATCCACATAGACCTATTAATTGTTTGTTTGTTTTGGGTTTTACGTCGTCTTTCAAAGGATTTCGGTTATGTAACAGCAGGCAGTTAACCTAAGCAGTTTTCCTGGATTCCGTACCAGTACACACCTGTTCTCCACAAGTAACTGCCAACTTCCCCACATGAATCAGAGGTCGAGGGCAAATGATTTGACACAATGTCTTCAATCAAATTGTCACAGAGAACATACACCATGCCTGAGGATCAAACTCAAGACCCTGAGATCCGTGGATCTGCGCTCTTCCTACTGGGCCAAGGAGGCTGTCCATACACCTATTAAATTTCATAAAACTGCTGACAATCTATATAAATTAAATATCTTCTCTATTGCAATTCAGGTTACCATACCCTAAATGTTAAACTTTCCATCATGACTAACCTTTCTAAAAGGCTTATCACCATAGTGATGACCTCCGACCTCCAGAATTTATCACCAGATGTCTGTAACTGGGTCAACAATTTGGCACATATAACTGAAACATTTGTTTCATTGGCTATCTCATATAACAGTTTGTACATCTGAAATAAATTGTACTTGTACAAATAAAATTTGATAAACTCAATACTAGAGGACACATCTCAAAATTCAAAAAACACATGACAATAAATCATGAATTCAAATTTACATCTAGCCTGATTAGTTTAGTAGATAGAAAACAATACTACGAATCATGAGATCTATCCCCAAGCAAGGCATATCTTTATCAAGAGAAGCTGATAAAGGAGAATATGTCTGAACATTAATTTCTTCAGACTAATGCTTGGTATCAATGTTCCAGTTCAGCCAGTGCTTACAGGATGTGAGAGGTGTCACACATTTCATAACTTCAAGTTTTTGTGCTCAGACTTAATCAAATCTGTTACTTTGCATAGTTGCTTTTATCTTCTTATACACTTTTATCATATTTAAAAACAGATCATAAATAAAGTCTTTAAATATGAATGCATCCACAAGTTTATTACCTGTACAACTTGTCCTTTGAAAGTGAAAAAACAACTTAATCAAAGGACAAAAAAATGTCTTCCATCTGTTTTTGTTAAATTAACTGAAATAAAAACTAAATAAGATGGATACCTTTCTCTGAACATTGAAGTCTGGATTTTCCAGAGATTGCACAATAAGTTGTTGATAATTCACTGAGTATTCTGGGTTCACTCGCACTAATGCCACCAGCAACTTTACACCTGAAAATAAACATGCTTAAAGTTGTCAAGTTGGCAAGGAACCTAGATCAAAAGACATGGCCATAGACTAGAACTGTGATGTATGGTGACTAGATGTTTGTAAACACTGCTACCAGACTATGGAATTCTTTATCATGTTTTGAGTTGCCTATACATTTAAACTTTTAAAGTATGTTGAAAATGCACTGACAGCACATTGGAAACTGCCCAAGAAACGCTTTTTATCTCAATGTTTCTTCAGTTTAAAATGTATTTTATGCTGCGAATCTTGTTCTCTTCCAGTTTCACATCTGTATTTTCATAGCCAGGTTTAGGAAATTTATATACACAGTTTTAAGAGCTGTAATTATTAATATTTTTAGAAATATGCTGAAAAAAAAACAACACTTTTTTATTTTGTATAAAATTGTAAAAAGAAACTGCAATATATAGTGCAATCTGAGATGCTTACCTATAAATTTCAAGTTAGGATTACTGGACATCAAAAACCTTCCTATGTGTACAGCTGCTTCATCTAGCAGATGTTTTGGTGGGTTGATACACAAAATACACTGTATACACTCATATAGTATTGCTGAAATATAGTATCACATTGTTTTAACATGCCATACACTTCTACAAAATTGATTTTGGTACACTGCTGTATAAAATAAATAGTATGTGGGGTATTCAAAACATAATAAGTGCTCTAAAATCTTTATTTCTGGTCCTATTTTGCTGAAATCTGAGAATAAATGATAAATCACAACAAACTGAATATGAATTCTTAGAATTAAATATATATGATATTAATACAATAAAATCACAAGAGCATGTCAACTTTCTTAAAGGGGTTTTAAGTTGAAAAAGAGACTAGAATTTTTCTATACTTACAAAATGCAATAGATTCCTTTATGCTTGTTCTCTGTAAAACTTCTTTCAACAAGGGCACAAGGCTTTTAGCTAAGCTGAAAAAAAGAAAGAAATGCATGACATCAACTTACACAATTCATATAAAGTATAATAAGAGCACTGCCTGCAGGTGCCAAGCTTGTCTGTAAGTGTTTTATGTTTTACATGTGAGATATGGTTCTTGACCTTCTTACACACCACTGATGACAAAAAATGTATAGAACTTTAAAGCTATAGTATTTGAGGAAACCAGAACTAAACAAAACCTTTAACCAAGAATTACCAACTTTGTAAGTTAAAAAGGATGACAATTCTGACAAAATGAAAGAAAAATATATGGTTCTTGACCTACTTGCTCATCTAATGATAATAATGCCAGTGCCCACAATAAAAAATCTGGACAAGCTAAAACTGTAACATTCAGCAAAAATGTTTCCTAAAAATCTGTAGAAGTTGGAAAACTTAGTAATCATTCTAGACCAAAAATAAAACCAAATACAGTGGAACAACTCTAATCAAAACAGCCTCCAGACCAGAGTAAAATTTTGGTTAGGAGGGGATTTTGGTTAGGAGGGGCTTTGTTGCTGGAATGTGTGCTGCATTGCATAAATAGTTTTACAATGTCCAAGCAACCTGATTCATTTCAAATCCTGATCTTGTATACTTACAGTATAAAGCAACACCATTAAATTTTTTATAGACATATTTACCAGAGTGGATTCTGGTAATCATGATAAAAGGCAAGAGCCTAAAATTTTGATTGCCTTTAAAACTTTCCAGTTTGTAGGAGCATTTTTGTGTTGATAAATAGAGCTTTGGTCTTGAAAAGTCATTCAGTTTCTTGAATAGAGGGTGTCCAGTTTACAGGGATATTTTTCAAATGAAATAAGAAGGCCAAATTTTGGGACTGCAAAATGTGTTCAGTTTGGAAGTTTCCAGTATTCAGGGGTTCCAGTTTAGAGAGGTTTCACTGTATAGGTAGAAAAACTGGTATTGGATAAGGTCATACTGTACCTTTCATCAACAGCAGACAGCTTAACAAGACATCTGAGAATCTGTATCTGTAACCATGGAAATGGTACTGTTTGAAATTCAAACATAGTTGCCATTTTGTGTGAAGATATCTGTTTCAGTATGGACACAAGACTTCCTCCAAATCCTTTACACCTAGTTGGATCTCTCTGAAATTTACAAAATAAAAATAAACTGAATAAATTCTAACTTCATACAACATTTCATAGTAAGCTGATATAAATGTAGTTGACCCGTATTGACAATCGACATTATTCAACTGAAATTTTTGCTGTCAATGCAGATAGAAGTGAAATACAAGTCAAACAGATTTCAATTCATACTGCACAACAGACAGTAATTCTAATATATGTGATCTCATCAGCAGAACTTATACTTTAAACTGAGGTCAATATTCGCACTAAGAATTATTGTAAATATCAGTACTTACTGACCTAAATCATTCAACTTAAGTTACAACTAAATGTACTGTAGACGTCTGCTGAGCCTAAAATAATTTACATCATACACATAAAAACCTCTTTCTCTTATGTTCTAAACACACATGGATGTATAGAAAATCTTTGTTTCTTTTGCAAGTCCAAACACATTAAAACACTGATTCCATAAAGCACCAATGAGATGAGCAAAATGCTCAAGTTTTGCAGGTTTTGAGTGATCAAACATATCAGCCAGGAACCACACAAACTGCTCTAGACTGCCCTGTATACTGTACTGTACCATAAATACTGCATACAAAGCTGCCAGACACTGGGATCTTTATCAAGCTATATTCTCTAACGATCACTCTGGTGCTCTAGAAAATCAGGGAAGTAACTCACCTCTGTACTGTATTGCACTATGTATACTACAGTAGCCATGACCCCTGCATCTCTATCAAACAACATTTTCAATATCACTCTTGTTACGTTAATGTTAATCAAGGGCAAGTAACTCAACTCTAAATTTTTCTGTACTACATAATACTGCAGCTGTCATGACTACTTGATCTTTCTCAAAAAATATTTTCTCAGGGTCATTTTTGTTCAGTTCAAGTAAACCAAGGGCAAATAAGATCTCTCTTAACTGTTTGATACATAATAAAATGCAGTTGCCATGACCCTTCGATCTTTATCAAACACCATTTTATCAAGATTATTCTCAATCAAGGGCAAGTAACTCACCTTTATACTATTCTGTACTATATATACTGCAGTTGACATGACCACTGAATCTTTATCAAACACCATTTATTCAAGATTACTCTGGTTATGCTCCTGTAAATCAAGGGCAAGTAACTCACCTTTGTACTGTTTAACACTTTGTATATTGCTGTCGCCACGAACCATGAATCTTAATCAAACAACATTCTCTCAAGGTCACTCTGGTTATGCTGAAGTAAATCAGGGGCAAACAACACATCTACATACTGTACTGTACTAAATATTGCAAAGCTACTGTTACACTAGGATCTTTATCAAACAGCATTTCCCCATATCACTTGTATTATGGTACTGTAAATCAAGGGCTAGTAACTCACCTCTATACTGTTCTGAACTATATATACTGCAGCTGCCATCACTCCTGGATCTTTATCAAACAACATTTTCTCAAGATCACTCTGGTTATGTTCAAGTAAATCAGGGATAAGTAACTGGAACTGATACAAACATAACACAGCCTTTTGTCTCACCAGTTCTCTGTAATATAAATTGACTACTGAACATACATTCTCTGTATTTCATATCAACTGACATTTTTCACAGTTTGTTGTTACTTTAATGTAAACCATGTATGTTAGACTTAAACAGTGAATGAAATAAGAGGACCATGATGGTCCTGAATTGCTCACCTGTCCCAACATGACCCAGTTTTGAACTGAGTATGACGTCGTTTTTTCTCTCTATTATTTGACATAGTGACCTAGTTTTTGAGCTCATGTGACCCAGTTTTGAACCTGACCTAGATATCATCAAGATGAACATTCAGACCAACTTTCATACAGATCCCATGAAAATATGGCCTCTAGAGAGGTCACAAGGTTTTTTCATTATTTGACCTACTGACCTAGTTACTGATGGCACGTGACCCAGTTTCAAACTTCACCTAGATATCATCAAGGTGAACATTCTGACCAATTTTCATGAAGATCAATTCAAAAGTATGGCCTCTAGAGAGGTCACAAGGTTTTTCTATTTTTAGACCTACTGACCTAGTTTTTGACCGCAGCTGACCCAGTTTCAAACTTGACCTAGATATCATCAAGATGAACATTCAGACCAACTTTCATACAGATCCCATGAAAAATGTGGCCTCTAGAGAGGTCACAAGGTTTTTCTACTATTTGACCTACTGACCTAGTTTTTGAAGGCACATGACCAAGTTTCAAATCTGACCTAGATATCATCAAGGTGAACATTCTGACCAATTTTCATGAAGATCTTATGAAAAATATGGCCTCTAGAGAGGTCACAAGGTTTTTCTATTTTTAGACCTACTGACCTAGTTTTTGACCGCAGCTGACCCAGTTTCAAACTTGACCTAGATATCATCAAGATGAACATTCAGACCAACTTTCATACAGATCCCATGAAAAATGTGGCCTCTAGAGAGGTCACAAGGTTTTTTCATTATTTGACCTACTGACCTAGTTACTGATGGCACATGACCCAGTTTCAAACTTCACCTAGATATCATCAAGGTGAACATTCTGACCAATTTTCATGAAGATCAATTCAAAAGTATGGCCTCTAGAGAGGTCACAAGGTTTTTCTATTTTTAGACCTACTGACCTAGTTTTTGACCGCAGCTGACCCAGTTTCAAACTTGACCTAGATATCATCAAGATGAACATTCAGACCAACTTTCATACAGATCCCATGAAAAATGTGGCCTCTAGAGAGGTCACAAGGTTTTTCTACTATTTGACCTATTGACCTAGTTTTTGAAGGCACATGACCAAGTTTCAAATCTGACCTAGATATCATCAAGGTGAACATTCTGACCAATTTTCATGAAGATCTTATGAAAAATATGGCCTCTAGAGAGGTCACAAGGTTTTTCTATTTTTAGACCTACTGACCTAGTTTTTGACCGCAGCTGACCCAGTTTCAAACTTGACCTAGATATCATCAAGATGAACATTCAGACCAACTTTCATACAGATCCCATGAAAAATGTGGCCTCTAGAGAGGTCACAAGGTTTTTCTATTATTTGACCTACTGACCTATTTTTTGAAGGCACATGACCCAGTTTCAAATCTGACCTAGATATCATTAAGGTGAACATTCTGACCAATTTTCATGAAGATCTTATGAAAAGTATGGCCTCTAGAGAGGTCACAAGGTTTTTCTATTTTTAGACCTACTGACCTAGTTTTTGACCGCAGCTGACCCAGTTTCAAACTTGACCTAGATATCATCAAGATGAACATTCAGACCAACTTTCATACAGATCCCATGAAAAATGTGGCCTCTAGAGAGGTCACAAGGTTTTTCTATTATTTGACCTACTGACCTAGTTTTTGAAGGCACATGACCCAGTTTCAAATCTGACCTAGGTATCATCAAGGTGTACATTCTGACCAATTTTCATGAAGATCTTATGAAAAATATGGCCTCTAGAGAGGTCACAAGGTTTTTCTATTTATAGACCTACTGACCTAGTTTTTAACACAGTTGACCCAGTTTCGAACTTATCCTAGATATCATCAAGATGAACATTTAGACCAACCTTCATACAGATCCCATGAAAAATATGGCCTCTAGAGAGGTCACAAGGTTTTTTATTATTTGACCTACTGACCTAGCTATTGATGGCACGTGACCCAGTTTCAAACCTGACCTAGATATCATCAAGGTGAACATACTGACCAATTTTCATGAAGATCCATTCAAAAGTATGACCTCTAGAGAGGTCACAAGGTTTTTCTATTTTTAGACCTAATGACCTACTTTTTGACCGCAGCTGACCCAGTTTCGAACTTGACCTAGATATCATCAAGATGAACATTCAGACCAACTTTCATACAGATCCCATGAAAAATATGGCCTCTAGAGAGGTCACAAGGTTTTTCTATTATTTGACCTACTGACCTAGTTTTTGATGGCACGTGACCCAGTTTCGAACCTGACCTATATATCATCAAGGTGAACATTCTGACCAATTTTCATGAAGACCTTATGAAAAATATGGCCTCTAGATAGGTCACAAGGTTTTTCTATTTTTAGACCTACTGACCTAGTTTTTGAACGCACGTGACCCAGTTTCGAACTTGACCTAGATATCATCAAGATAAACATTCTGACCAATTTTCATAAAGATCCCATGAAAAATGTGACCTCTAGGGAGGTCACAAGCAAAAGTTTACGCACGGACGGACGCTGCGCGATCACAAAAGCTCACACTGTCACTTTGTGACATGTGAGCTAAAAAGACAATAAACTGACTATACTAAGTAAAGCACTTCAAATACATTAATGTCTTAAATTTGTTTAACTTCTTTTACCAACTATATTTCATTACTGTCTTTCAACAGAGCTATATCACTGGATTTTTACTCCAAGTTACCAATGGTCTCCACATATTAAATGGAAATGTTGAAAAAATGATGTAATACAGTATGTCAATAGATATGAAATGACCTAGCATAAATGTCTGTGAATACAAAGAACCATGGATACTACCAGAAATACCTTCCATGTCTGAGATAATACAGGACTTTGGTGAAGTAGATGAAATTATTTAATGATACTACAGAAGTTAACCCGAGTGTCGGAGATTATATAGAACTATAGGCCAAACAGATGGAATTGTTTTAAGGATTCGATGAATGGTTGAAGTTTTGAAATTGGAACATCATAAAATTATAGAAAGAAATAGTTGTTTTACATGAAAATTGCACAGCTCATTAATTAAGTACATTATTCTAAAATTCCAGTGCAATTTAATGATAAATGTTTGAATTCCCGAAAAGGGACCACAATAAGGGGCCTCACTTCTGGACAGTTCAGAGCCTTTAAAATCTTAAACCATTTTCAAAGAAATGTTGAACATCTTCGTTTTGATGCATTTGCAACAATGTACGAATACTGAAATTTCGAATAATAAGATTTATCATCTTTTCTAGAAATTTTGAAAATTGATTGTTTTTATTTCTTTACAAGTGGAACTCTATTTCAAAGGGGAATAACTTCTTGTGAATATTTGACATTGGGAGCAGTATGCGACAATGCGTTTAAACATATATTGGACAGAGTTCATTGGTAAAGATGTTGTCCATTTAAAGACAATTGTGAGACGTTCAATTTAGGGTTTATAATATCTTTTTATGGGATAACCATGTCCGTTTCATGAAAGCCATTGAATGTTCAAAGTTTGACATATTGCATATTATGGAAAAATTGAACGAGTCCTAAAATTAAAAATATGTAAGATTGGGACTGATTTATATATTTTTTTTCTATTTGTCCACCATACACATTTTTGACGGACTGCCATTTGCAATTAAATCAAAGGGAAACTAGAGATGCTTTTGAGCGCATGTCTCCCACAACTGCCCCTTAGATGATGAAAAATGTTAGTTTCTCTAGATGTTTTAGACGAGTGGATCCAATTAGATGGTCTGGATGAGTGGATCCAATCAGTAATTCAAGGGCCATAAATGAAAAGTGCCTGGGCCGATTTGGCTAGTTATCGAACTTGGGTAAGGTCTTACGCCCAAACACATTTTGTTCAAGTTTGGTAAAGATCGGATGAGAAATGTTCGATTAAGAGTGTGGACATTAGTAAAAAGGCCAATTTTTCGATAATTCAAGGGCGGTAACTCCAAAATGCCTGGACCGATTTGGCTAGTTATCGAACTTGGCCGAGGGCTCATGGTCAAACACGTTTTGTTTAAGTTTAGTGAAGATTGGATGAGAAATGTTCGACTTAGAGTGCGGACAAGAGTAAAAAGGCCGATTTTTCAAAAATTCAAGGGCCGTAACTCCAAAATGCCTGGGCCGATTTGGCTAGTTATCGAACTTGGCCAAGGTCTTATGGCCAAACACATTTTGTTCAAGTTTGGTGAAGATCAGATGAGAAATGTTCGATTAAGAGTGTGGACATGAGTAAAAAGGCCAATTTTCAATAATTCAAGGGCCGTAACTCCAAAATGCCTGCACCGATTTGGCTAGTTATCGAACTTGGCTGAGGGCTCATGGTCAAACACGTTTTGTTTAAGTTTAGTGAAGATTGGATGAGAAATATTCGAATTAGAGTGCGGACAAGAGTAAAAAGACCGATTTTTGGTAATTCAAGGGCCATAACTCCAAGATGCCTGGACTGATTTGGCTAGTTATCGAACTTGGCCGAGGTTTTATGGTCAAACATATTTTGTTCAAGTTTGGTGAAAATCGGATGAGAAATGTTCGACTTAGAGTGCGGACAAGAGTAAAAAGGCCGATTTTTCAAAAATTCAAGGGCCGTAACTCCAAAATGCCTGGGCCGATTTGGCTAGTTATCGAACTTGGCCGAGGTCTCATGGCCAAACACATTTTGTTCAAGTTTGGTGAAGATCGGATGAGAAATGTTCGGTTTAGAGTGTGGACATGAGTAAAAAGGTCAATTTTTCGATCATTCAAGGGCCGTAACTCCTAAATGCCTGGACCGATTTGGCTAGTTATCGAACTTGGCCGAGGGCTCATGGTCAAACTCGTTTTGTTAAAGTTTAGTGAAGATTGGATGAGAAATATTTGAATTAGAGTGCGGACAAGAGTAAAAAGACCGATTTTTGGTAATTCAAGGGCCATAACTCCAAGATGCCTGGACCGATTTGGCTAGTTATCGAACTTGGCCAAGGTCTTATGGTCAAACACATTTTGTTCAAGTTTGGTGAAAATCGGATGAGAAATGTTCGACTTAGAGTGCGGACAAGCTTTGTGACAGACACACACACAGACAGATAGACTGGAGTAAATCAATATGTCTCCCACACCACTGTGTGGTGGGAGACATAACAACTATTGTAAGCAAATGTGCATATTTTCACTTTCATGAAACGGAAATGATTAATCAGTAAAAAGAGAATTATAAACCGTGACAGTAAGGTCTTACAATGTTTTGCAAACGAACAACGTCTTTATCAACATTCCAGTCTTCCCGTTGTGTTCCGTACTGTCGCGTTTATTTTCAAAAAGTTGTCCCCCTTTGAGAAACAATTCCATTTGTAGAGAAAAGAAAATAAACAAATTTCAAATTTCCAGAAAACAATGTTTAACCTTGTCATTCGAAATTTCAACACTCGCACAGTGCTGCAAATATTTCAAAACGATGATGAGCAACAATTTTCTTTGACAATAGTGAGATTTTAAAGGCGCTGCACTGTCCAGAAGTGCGGCCCCTTAATTTGGACCCTATTTGGGAATTCAAGCATTTCTCAATAAATTGACAATCAGTTTTTAGAATAATATTCCTATTTTTATAAGCTGTTTAATTTTCATGTCATACAACTTTTTCTTTCTATTATTTGATGATGTTCAAGTTTCAAGACATAAAATATCTATCGAACCCTTAAATGATACTACAGGACTTACCCTGAACATTTGGGAATTATAGAACTTATATATAGAACTATGGTACTGTAGATGACATCATTTTACATGGAACTACAGAAATTATCATGATAACTATTTAAGATTATCAAGAACTCTGGAAAAATAGATTAAACTGGTTTAAATAAAACTGTAAGACTTACCTTGAATGTCTGAGATTACACAGAACCATGGTTTACAAGAGATGAAGTTACAGATACTAAAAGGACTTGCCTTGAATGTTTAAGATTACACAGAACCATGGTTTACAATAGATGAAATTACAGATATTAAAAGGACTTGCCTTGAATGTCTAAGATTACACAGAACCATGGTTTACAATAGATGAAATTACGATACTAAAAGGATTTGCCTTGAATGTCTAAGATTACGCAGAACCATGGTTTACAATAGATGAAATTATGATACTAAAAGGACTTGCCTTGAATGTCTAAGATTACACAGAGCCATAGTTTACAATAGATGAAATTACAGATACTAAAAGGACTTGCCTTGAATGTCTAAGATTACACTGAACCATGGTTTACAACAGATGAAATTACGATACTAAAAGGACTTGCCTTGAATGTCTAAGATTACACAGAACCATGGTTTACAATAGATGAAATTACAGATACTAAAAGGACTTGCCTTGAATGTCTAAGATTACACAGAACCATGGTTTACAATAGATGAAATTACGATACTAAAAGGACTTGCCTTGAATGTGTGTGTGTGTGTGTGTCTACTTGCAGCAATGAGCACAATGCCCAACTTTATAGTGCTGCCTCACTGGAATATCTTGCTGTAGACATGTGGCATGATACCCCACCTAGTCACATTATACCGACACCGGGCTGACCAGTCCTAGCACTATCCTTTTAATGCTGAGCGCCAAGCAAGAAAGCTACTAGTACCATTTTTAATGTCTTTGGTACGAAGCAGCCAGGGATCGAACCCACGACCTCCTGCACTCAAAGCGGACGCTCTACCACTAGGCTACCGAGGCGGTTTGTCTGAGATTACACAGAACCATGGTTTACAATAGATGAAGTTACAGCTACTAAAGGACTTGCCTTGAATGTCAGAGATTACAAAGAACCATGATTTACAATAGATGAAATTAAAGATACTAAAAGGACTTGCCTTGAATGTCTGAGATTACACAGAACCATGGTTTACAATAGATGAAATTACAGATACTAAAAGGACTTGCCTTGAATGTCTGGGATTACAAAGAACCATGGTTTACATGTACGAGATAAAATTACAGATACTTAAGAACTTGCATTGAACGTCTGAGATAACAAAGAACTATGGTTTACAATAAATGAAATTACAGATACTAAAGGACTTGCTTTGAATGCCTAAGATTACACAGAACCATGGTTTACAATAGATGAAATTACGATACTAAAAGGATTTGCCTTGAATGTCTAAGATTACGCAGAACCATGGTTTACAATAGATGAAATTATGATACTAAAAGGACTTGCCTTGAATGTCTAAGATTACACAGAGCCATAGTTTACAATAGATGAAATTACAGATACTAAAAGGACTTGCCTTGAATGTCTAAGATTACACTGAACCATGGTTTACAACAGATGAAATTACGATACTAAAAGGACTTGCCTTGAATGTCTAAGATTACACAGAACCATGGTTTACAATAGATGAAATTACAGATACTAAAAGGACTTGCCTTGAATGTCTAAGATTACACAGAACCATGGTTTACAATAGATGAAATTACGATACTAAAAGGACTTGCCTTGAATGTGTGTGTGTGTGTGTGTCTACTTGCAGCAATGAGCACAATGCCCAACTTTATAGTGCTGCCTCACTGGAATATCTTGCTGTAGACATGTGGCATGATACCCCACCTAGTCACATTATACCGACACCGGGCTGACCAGTCCTAGCACTATCCTTTTAATGCTGAGCGCCAAGCAAGAAAGCTACTAGTACCATTTTTAATGTCTTTGGTACGAAGCAGCCAGGGATCGAACCCACGACCTCCCGCACTCAAAGCGGACGCTCTACCACTAGGCTACCGAGGCGGTTTGTCTGAGATTACACAGAACCATGGTTTACAATAGATGAAATTACAGATACTAAAAGGACTTGCCTTGAATGTCTGGGATTACAAAGAACCATGGTTTACATGTACGAGATAAAATTACAGATACTTAAGAACTTGCATTGAACGTCTGAGATAACAAAGAACCATGGTTTACAATAAATGAAATTACAGATACTAAAGGACTTGCTTTGAATGCCTAAGATTACAAAGAACCATGGCTTACAATAGATGAAATTACAGATACTAAAGGACTTGGCTTGAATGCCTGAGATTATACAGAACCATGGTTTACAACAGATGAAATTACAGATACTAATGGATTTGCTTTGAATGCCTGAGATTACAAAGAACCATGGTTTACAATAGATGAAATTACAGATACTAAAAGACTTGCCTTGAATGCCTGAAATTACACAGAACCATGGTTTACAATTATTACAGATACTAAATGACTTACTTTGAATGCCTGAGATTACACAGTACATGGTTTACAATAGATGAAATTACAGATACTACAGGGCTTACCTTGAATGCCTGAGATTATCTAGGACTGCCGGTAATATATAAGGTATTGTATCAACAGGTAAAATCTGGCAACAAGCTGTCATGCCCATAAGGTTATCCAAGATGTTAGAACTTGTTATATCCTACAACACAGATACAGTACTTTTGTTTTACATGTAACTAGAATGTGTCTGTAGTACACAGGGTGTGCCCCCACATTTGTCACAAATAAGGGGCAATAATTCAAATGTTTGCAGTCTTAAGGGGAAATAGCCTCAACAAACATTTTATATAAAGGATTCATTATTCTAGGCAATAAACTTTTTGAGCTATGAGCATCACAAACAAAAAATCCACTATTTTGGCTATTTCAATGGCTGTTGACACTCTGTAATTAGCGTTAAATCTCAAGAAGAATGCCAAGTGCGCAAAGTCATATCGTGATAAAGACTCATGCAAGGTTTCATCAATTCATATCAAATACTTTTTGAGCTAGGCGTGTCACAAGGTGAACATGTGCATTTTTTACTATTTCAGGGGCCATAACTCTGGAAATAGGGGGCAGAGCCAGATGAAAGATATGAGGTACACAAGTTCATATCTAGATAAAGCCTCAAACAAGGTTTCATCAATTTATATCAAATACTTTCTAAGCTAGGCGCATCACAAACTTTTTTCAGACAGACGGATGCATGGACAAGACCAAATCTATATATCCCCTCCACTGAGTGATGGGGGCACAAAAACCTTATACAGCATATATCTGCTTTACACTTAAAACTTAAAGGCATAAACACGTAACATTGCATTATTAAACCAACTTAAAGCAGATCTATCCGGTCCACAAATAGGTAAATTTTGATGCCTGGTGACACCTTGTTGTTTTTGGTTTCATTTGAAAGAGTTGTATCTGCTGAGTGAGAATTAGTAAACAAGATGACCATAAATAATATGCAAGAATCACTACAGTCATGTTTTTGACTGCAAAATGATAAATCTTACACTGTAATAACTGGATTTCTGTTGATGTATCACTGAAAACTATAAATTAAAAAAAATATTCTAGAACATATTTTTGTCATGTAATATATATATTCTTTTTCAGTAGACAATACGCTTTCAAATGGATACCAAAATTATATCAGCTTACCAGGCATCAATATTTGATATGTTTTAATAGTGCTGTTATATAGAACTTGCTTATTTGTGGATTGGATACATTAAGACTAGACAAAGCAAAACAACAGGAGTGTAGGATGTCAGTCTTCTGCTGCGTATGGGTCATAAATGGAATATTCTACACTTATTATGTTAGGGTATAACTGACTGATTCACTTGCTACCGTTGCTACTAGACATTTTACTATATAACAGCGGTCTCACTCTACAGTATACATTAAAATATTGTTGCATTTTACCCGTAGTTTACCAGGATTTACTGACCTGGAAAAACTGATACATACCCCGAGGGCACAGCCTTAATTTAATATCATTTTACCCTGGTTGGTAAATCCTCAAGTTGACTCACAATTCATTTATTATCAAATCCAACAATGCTGAAAGGGTTGCAACCAATTTCAGCACTGCAAAACATTTGATAGTGTAAAGGACTTATTTAATTTTGTATGATGTCATATTTTATAACATCACAACATTACGACATCACTGATGAAGGTCACTGTGTGTCAATATGACTTTTTATCACTAGCAATATGTGTTTACATCAACTAAAATGACTACAAATAATGACTTAATACTAAATATTATTACATTTAAGCCACACCTAAAGAGGTACCATCTGTCATAGAGGTACTACACGACCTATGAAAATAGTTTCTGTCGTTAATGATATCTGCTAGTCTTAATACTGAGTTTTGATAATAGTACTGTAAATGCACATATATTCGCAGGGTCAAAAGTTCAGGAATTTGGAATTTTGAGTATGATCGCGATGTTTAATGTTTGCGAAATTGTAAAAATGGTATTCCGCTTGAATTAGAATTATACTAATGGTGAATATTTACGCGAGGATTAATTTTCGCGAGATGTAGGTTCTTGTGAATATAGCGAAAATTAAACCCTCGTGAAAATTTCTGCTTTTGCAGTAACAACTACCTGAAACTATATCAAAATCATACCTTCTGTATTGAACAAGTAAGAAGTATTGTTAGCTCTGAACCTCGGTGCAACAGAAGGCAGCATGCCAAATATCCTGTGAACAGAAGGAAAGCATTAACGACAGTAATATGACATACTAGTATATCCTGAGAAACTGGAAATATGTCATTAACAGGAAAGGCAATGTTGCTCTTACATTAATTCCATCAGCTTGTATTTCTTAAATCATTTAAAGAAGTGAAAGAATTTTCAAAATCCGTTTCAAAATGAGCAAGTTATGAGCATATAAATATTTGATCAAAAATGTCTGTTGTTTTGTTTCCATGCCAACAAAAAACAAAATGGCGAATCAATTAAATTTCTAGATACATATTTGAATTGTATATACTTAAGAAATTACCATGTTTTACATCTTACACTTAAGAAACTTATGAAATTAATCGATTTCAAAGGTTATTTGCTAAATAAATAATTCAGCAGTGTGTAAATGACATCATAAACACATTTTAATGGATGCTCCCATGATCAGCCATTTTCTCAAATTTCAAACTGTATCCGCGCAGTCTGGTCAGGATCCATGCTGTTTGCTTCCAAAGCCTTTTGCAATTAGAGAAACCATTAGTGAACAGCACGGATCCTGCGCGGATGCCGGACAAGATTTTGAGCACCAACATCAGACGCATACTCAGACACACTCAGGCACAGACACACACACAGACAGGGGTAATACTATAATCAATCTCGTATTAATGGTTGGGGCATAAAAACATAAGTTTTCTATATTTTAAAAATAGAATGACCTATATCTGGAGTCTAACAGGACTGTAATCTTATATCCTGACAAAAAAAAACAACAGGATATATATCATATAGCTATAGGAGCAAGCCCGATCTAGAGCTTTCGATCTATAAGCTACTTACAGGTCAAGTTTCATTTCAATATATTTAAGAGTGGACACTATTTTGTCTAGATTTTCGTTTTATTGACCTTATAAAGTCCTGACTCCACTGACCCCATATGCTACAACAACCTTGGTCTCACTATAAGCTTCATACAGACCAACTTTCATTTCAATATCTTAATCTGATCAAAATTAAAGTTGTTCAGCAGACACAATGAGTTCTACACTGCCAATATCCCTGCCAAACAATATTGCTGGTCAGGTTAAGTACAATGTTTACGATCTCTCGAGTTGTTCACAAAATACCGGTATGTAGACTAATGCAATAACTTCAAAACTAGTGCCAAAA